>NC_091617.1:30343837-30968837 GCF_027580195.1 Bos mutus
GGCATGAGCAGGAGCTTTAGACACAGACAGCTGCTGCTGCTAAGTCCCTTCAGTCGTGTCCCATTCTGTGCGACCCCATAGACGGCAGCCCACCAGGCTCCCCTGTCCCTGGGATTCTCCAGGCAAGAATATTGGAGTGGGTTGCCCTTTCTTTCTCCAGTGCATGGAAGTGGAAAATGAAAGTGAAGTCGCTCAGTCGTGTCTGACTCCTGCTGCTGCTGCTGCTAAGTCGCTTCAGTCGTGTCCGACTCTGTGTGACCCCATAGACGGCAGCTCACCAGGCTCCCCCGTCCCTGGGATTCTCCAGGCAAGAACACTGGAGTGGGTCGCCATTTCCTTCTCCAATGCATGAAAGTGAAAAGTGAAAGTGAAATCACTCAGTCGTGTCCGACTCTTGGCGACCCCATGGACTGCAGCCCACCAGGTTCCTCCGTCCATGGGATTCCATGGACTACAGCCTACCAGGCTCCTCCATCTATGGGATTTTCCAGGCAAGAGTCCTGGAGTGGGGTGGACACAGACAGACCTACTTAAAAGCTGGTCAAATATTTTCTACGAGTATACAAATTTAACAACACATTTAATGTTTCAGCTTATTTTTCCCTTGTGTAAAATGGTGACCATTTTGATGATGCAATAGGTACACAATGCTTAACATTGAGTGTGCATATAGATTTTCTTTTAGTATCAATTTAATTTAACATAATTATTATTATTTTTTAAGTGTAACATCCAGGTCATCATCAGGTCTCTATGAACCAAATAAAATAACCAGGATTCTCATTCAAGACTTTAGCTCTGCTGACAATAACAGACACAACAACAACTTGCACAAACAGCGGCATAACTTGCGAAGCACTTGCTAAGCACTCTGTTAAATATTTTTAGTTGTGTTCTGTGATACTGATAAAATCTCATAATACCTTGAGTTTACTTGAAACCATGTTCAAAAAAATATAGATACAGTCATGCAGGTGTGAAGTGCCAAGCAAAATTCAAATCTACTTTTCTCTGATGTCAAGCCTATGTCTGATGAAATAATAAATTTAGTCACATTGTTTTTACTATATATTTATTATATTTTTTAAAACTGAAATAAAATGCATGATTAAGGTTTTAAATGAAACACTGAAAATAATTGCCTTCTTTCAAATAAAAAAGGAAGTATAAATCATGAAGTGAGAAGTAACTTTTGTTCATGGAGAGCTGGTGATAGAACTCAAGTCTCCCCTGTAAAATTACAAGCTTCATCTTGCTATCTTTAATTTAGGAAGGAATTCTGTCAAAACTGGCCAAGCTGTTCTAACAGACTTGACACCATTTTGACAAACAAAGCACAGCATGCCCAAAGGCATTAAGGAGCAAGACTTCCCAAAGATCATGTGTACTTTGGCCATCTGTGTAGTTTAAATTTTTGAGAACATTAAATCTCACAAAATTGGATATTTTGCACAGACTTTTTTGTGTATACATGTCTTTGATGGAGTTAAATAGTTTATGAAATTTTATGAAACTGATATATCCATAAAATCTTTTTGAAAATCAATTTTAAGATATAGAATCTTATTTTCCCCAGTTTCATTATAATACTTAGTATGTGTTTCACTTGATATATATCTAAAATACTTTTGTGAAATCAGTTTCCAAATATAGGATCTTACTTTTCCACTGTTTTCCTATCACTTGATATGTGTTTCTCTGAAAAACTACTTAGAAATTCATTTTTTAAAATTACAAAACTTACATTTAAGAATCTAGGTTTTGAATATATTATGAATGTCAAATTAATAGTAATGCTCAAAATATTTTACAAATAGGAATGTAAATGATGAGGAAATATTTTGACTTTTGATCAATCATAATTTAATATTCTAAGGAAATAGAATATTATGATAATTGAAAATAAATAGAATGATCTCAAATTTGCATTGTATTCTTCTACAATATGTTGCAGCAAATAATATATTAAATCTAATATTAACAAACACTAATTGGGTTCTAGTCACTACTTTATATTAATTACCCTTTCAACCTCCATAATAGGATTTTAGGTACTTTACTCAATTTTTTTTTTCTCCAAAAGGCCATTTTAAAATAATTTTACCAAAATTGATAGTTACAAAGGTTAACTAATTTGCCTATGGTTATATTATTGATACATTGTGAAATCACCTCAAACCTGACTTATTTGACTCCAAAACTCATGGCCTTACCACTATGCCCTAATGATTCCATATAATTCTCTAAGTTTGTTACATCCTGAAAGTGAAAGTGAAAGAAAGTGAAAGAAAGTCGCTCAGTCGTGTCCGATCCTTTGCAACCCCATGGACTGTAGCCTACCAGCCTCTTCTGTCCATAGGATCTTTCCAGGCAAGAATACTGGAGTGGGTTGCCATTTCCTTCTCCCGATCTTCCTGACCCAGGGATTGAACCCAGGTCTCCAGCATTGTAGGCAGATGCTTTACCATCTGAGCCAACAGGGAAGTCCCTTCTACAATATTGTAGAAGCTCCTGGCTTTTAGAAGTGAAATTTCAGAGTTGAATATGAACAACCAAACTTGTAATTTCCAATTGAAATTTCCAATTTCCAATATTGTTCCAATATGAACAACCAAACAAAGAATTTCCAATTCTTTCAAATTGGAAATAAGGATAACATTAATACATGGTTCAACTATATAAAAGTAAACCTTATTTGTACAGAATTTTGTCAGGAGAATAATATTTTAAAAATATTATTTATGAAGATCCAGGTTCTTCAGATATCCATTTAAAATATTGTTTTCTAAGGATCCTTTAACTCAGATTCAAAGAAATGACTATATTTTACAGGTATCTGTGCATTAATCTAAGCATATATTTCTCAGAAGCACTTTTTCATTGAACTCATATTAAATAATGATGAAATTCTGATATAAAATTTCAGTTCTCATCAATAAACTGATGGGACTCTTTATTCAAGAATAGTTAGAGCAGTGGTATCATCCCTGCCTTAAATGACCTTCCCTCCAGGTTCTGAGTCAGAATGTATCAGTTACTCTTAGATAAGTAAAAATAGAAACAGTAAAAAAATATGTAAAAAGTGAAACCTGTATATGTCTTTCCTGGGATTTGCTTAAGAAGAACTTCTGAGTGGAGAAAAGGTTGATTTAGCACATATGTCATATCTCTCAGCATTTGGGCTTCCTCCTAAATTAGGTTTATTTTACAGTATTTAAAAACTTGATGCTGAAACATGATACTATCATGATATATGACATATGTTTTGCAAAGATTAACACTTACAGGAATGCTAGAATGTTATAAGCACAAGTACTCTTCCATCAAATCATGTACATTACCCATTCTTTGCACCACAGGTATATATCAGGTTTGAGAGATTCAATAAAGTTTGCATGCTTTCACCTCATGTTGTGTATTGGCCTGATAAGATTTCAAATCCACTTTTTTTGTTGCCATTTTTTTAATCCAGGAATGAAGTTGTTTTTCTCCAAGGGTGAAGCTGTTTACCTTGAGGAAGCTGTGTCAGAATGTCACATCTGTGGCTGTCAATAAACACTCAGTAGCTAAGCTACTAACAAGCACTGCTATGGTTGGGAATATTCAAGTTTTAAATACCAAAAGGATTGACCTGCAACATGAATGTTGGGTCTGGGCAAGAAGACTCTGTTGATTTAAATAGCTCTCCAAAGACCTTGAGGCATTAGTTCCTGCCTGTGCAAAGTGACCCTGCAAGGTAATGGTGAAAACCACACAACTAACCAGAGATCATCTTGCTGGCTAACACCTGTGTTTTCTGTTTCCCTTCCTAGCAACATGCTCTAGCAACAAGGAACATAAGCTCCTGGGTGGCTAAGCCAAAGTTCTGGGACAATCTACTAACTCATAGAAAGGTTCATCTCAACGAAATTTGTATTTTATACTTTTCAACTCCTCTCTGCCTGGAACAACAGTCTGGTCAATCTATTATTGGTTTGGAGCATGTTATTTCCTTATCACTTTATAAGAGACATTATACTGTATACTACTGGCTTGCGAAATTATTATAATTCTCACAGTTAACCTGTGTTAAATAGATAAATTGGTAAAGACCATCTGAGTCTATGTGCATAATCTGTCACTTCTGGAAACAAAACAACTCCTTACATTTTATAAAGTTTTAATTTTAAGGTCAATATACTTTTAGATAATAAATTCACTCTTTTTTTGGTATTATTAACATCTTATGAAGCAAATGAGATATAAGCTAAACTTTGAAGTAGGGACATGATTTGAATATTTAGAAGACTTACAAAGTGTCCTGGCTACAAGAAAAGTTGTAGAAAGAGAAAGAAGGCCATGTGTTACTGAAAGTGAAGAACTGATTTTTAAAAAAGGCCTTAATTTATTTTCTAATATATAAAGCATGGTTCTTCAACTTACCTAACTTGTAGCATTGAGAATATTTAGTTAATTTAAGCAAGCATTCCTAAGCCACTACTTTGAAGTAAGAGGTGTTCAACAGAAGCTGATCTTCTTTCTACCAAAGAATAGCATTCAGATTGCTAATGGAATGCTTGCCAAAAACTTCCTCTAAAAACAATATTGAAACTGTGTAGTTCTTGACATGTGATAATTAAGACAATCAGTCTGATAGCCACATGCCAAATGTATTGAAGCAGAAAGTTTCATGTTCTCAGTATAGAACACGGGATTAGGATAGAATATACAGAGAGAGATCTCTAGTAGAACTTACAAAAATAGAATTATAAAGCCATTCAGACAGGAAGAATTAACAATGCAGAATTATTTGTTAACACTGCATTTGTGTTATATAGTGAAATCAATCTATTCTTATGCTGGTCTCAAACTTCTAGAAGTGTTATAAACATCATGTATGCTAAATAAACACAGAGACAATTAAATATGTGAATGAAAAATTGTCTTCAAAATATAATTGTAAATATCTAATAGTAAAGTTATATTACTTTTATATTGAAAAAGCATATGGTGACTAGAATATTTTAGCCAACATTCATAATCAAAAAGTTTAAATATTTTGTATCTCATTTTCCAGTCAAGTATTATTTAAGGAGAGTTTATTATATGGGTGTTGATTCCCTGTAACTCGGTTTCATAAGTTTATGGTAAGAACAATCTTATTTTTACTTTTACTTCATTTTTTTTATTTTTATATTTCCTAAAGAGAATTCTTAAATCTATTTGTGAGATTATTTCTAACAAGAGCAATTCTTGACAAATAGTAAACCTAATCAGAAAAGAAACTCTTGTTATAGTCTCCTAAGCTATATTGAAACACTCTGGCTCACCGCTTAGCTATATAATCTTCTTTCACCTGCATATCAAGGATATACTTCTCACAGAAGTATAAGGATTAATAAAAAAAGTCATTAATAGAATCTTCTATATGTTTCCTTGTTCCAAAAGATTTCAATAAGATATATATGTGTGTATATATATATATATAGTTATTACTTAGAAACGTTCCAAACGGTATATAGGTAACAGCAATCTTAGAGATAAGAAAACTAATTCAAAGGGATTAACATTTTACCAATATGATGTCAAATATTTGCTTGAAACATGAAAAGTCAAAATGTTAAATTGGCTGTTTTGTTGGGTCAGCAGTAACAAGTAGTGGACAGGAAAGTCTTCGATAAACCATAAGTGAGGAAACAACTCATCTTGGTGAACTCTATTTGAAATCATTACATTTTAGAATGACAACAGATCACAGAAGCATAAAAGATTAGAAAGGCCATGACCTTCACAGATCATCAACTCATAATGTGACTTAAAAAGGCCACTATGGAAATACAGCCTAATTTGGACATAAAGGGTTGTGATTTTCAGATTAGTTCAGTTCAGTCGCTCAGTCGTATCTGAATCTTTGCAACCCCATGCACTGCAGCATACCAGGCCTTCCTATCCATCACCAACTCACAAAACTTGCTCAAATTCATGTCCAGAGTGGGTGATGCCATCCAACCATCTCATCCTCTGTCGTCCCTTTTTCCTCCTGCCTTCAATCTTTCCCAGCATCAGGATCTTTTCCAATGAGACAGCTCTTTGCATCAGGTAGTCCAAGTATTGCAGCATCAGCATCAGTCCTTCCAGTGAATATTCAGGACTGATTTTTTTCAGGATTGACTGCTTTGATCTCCCTGGAGTCCAATGGCCTCTCAAAAGTCATCTCCAACACGTATAATGACTACAGAAAAACCATAGCTTTAACTAACTAGATGGACCTTGTTAGCAAAGTAATGTCTTTGCTTTTTAATGTGCTGTCTAGGTGGATCATAGCTTTTCTTCCAAAGAGCAAGCATCTTTTAATTTCATGGCTGCAGTAACCATCTGTAGTGATTTAAGGCCTCAAGAAAATGAAGTCTGTCACTGTTTCCATTGTTTCCCCATCTATTTGCCATGAAGTGTTGGGACTGGATGATGCCCCGATCTTAGTTTTTCAATGTTGAGTTTTAAGTCAGATTTTTGACTATCTACTTTCACTTCCATCAAGAGACTCCTTAGTTTTTCTTGGTTCATGTACTGTTGAAGCCTCGCTTGAAGGATTTTGAGCATTACTTGGCTAATGTGTAAGATGAGTGCAATTGTGTGGTAGTTTCAACATTTTTTAGCATTGCCTTTCTTTGGGATTAGAATGAAAACTGACCTTTTCCACTCTTGTGGCCATTGCTGAGTTTTCCAAGTTTGCTGGCATATTGAGTGCAGCACTAACAGCATCAACTTTAGGACTTGAAATAAGTCAGCTGGAGTTCCACCACCTCCACTAGATTTGTTCGGAGTGATGCTTCCTAAAGCCCACTTAAGTTCGTATTCCAGGGTGTCTGGCTATAGGTGAGTGATCACGCCATCATGATTATCTGGGTCATGATATTTTTCATATAGTTCTTCTGTATATTCTTGCCACTTCTTCTCAATATCTTCTGCTTCTGTTAGGTCCATACCATTTCTGTCCTTTATTGTGCCCATCTTTGCATGAAATGTTCCCTTGGTCTCTCTAATTTTCTTAAAGAGATCTCTAGTCTTTCCCACTCTATTATTTCCCTTTATTTCTTTGCATTGATCACTGAGGAAGGCTTTCTTATCTCTCCTTGCTATTCTTTGGAACTCTTCATTCACATGGGTATATCTTTCCTTTTCTCCTTTGCCTTTAGCTTCTCTTCTTTTCTCAACTATTTGTAAGGCCTTCTCAGACAACCATTTTTCACTTTTGCATTTCTTTTTCTTGGGATCGTCTTTATCATTGCCTCCTGTACAATGTCACAAACCTCCACCCATAGTTCTTCAGGCACTCTGTCTATCAAATCTAATCCCTGAATATATTTGTCACTTCTACTGTATAATTGTTAAGGATTTGAGTTAGGTCATACATGAATGGTCTGGTGGTTTTCCCTACTTTCTTCAGTTTAAGTCTGAATTTGGTAATAGTATTTCATTATCTGAGCCACAGTCAGCTCCTCGTCTTGTTTTTCCTGACTGTATAGAGATTCTCCATCTTATCAATCTGATTTCAGTATTGGCCATCTAGTGATGTTTATGTGTAGAGTCCTCTCTTGTGTTATTGGAAGAGGGTGTTTCCTATGACAAGTGGTTCTCGACAAAACTCTGTTAGCCTTTGCCCTGCTTCATTTTGTACTCCAAGGCCAAATTTGCCTGTCACTTCAGGTATTTCTTGACTTCTTGCTTTTGCATTCCAGTTTCCTATGATGATAGGGCATCTTTTTTGGGTGTTAGTTCTAGAAGGTCTTGTAGGTCATCATAGAACAATTCAACTCCAGCATCTTTGGCTTTAGTGGTTGGGGCATTGACTTGGATTACTCTGATATTGAATGCTTTGTCTTGGAAATGAACAGAGATCATTCTTTCGTTTTGGATATTGCACCCAAATATTGCATTTTGGACTCTTTTGTTGACTATGAGGGCTACTCCATTTCTTCTAAGGGATTCTTGCCCACAGTAGTAGACATAATGGTCATCTGAGTTAAATTCACCCTTTCCAGTCCATTTTAGTTCACTGATTCCTAAGATGTTGACGTTCATTCTTGCCATCTCCTGTATGACCACTTCTACTTTGCCTTGATTCATGGACCTAACATTCCAGGTTCCTATGGTAAATTGTTTTTTACAGCATCAGCTTTATGTCCATCAACAGTCACATCCACAACTTGGTGTTGTTTTGCTTTGGCTCTGTCTCTTCATTCTTTCTGTAGTATTTCTCCACTGATCTCCAGTAGCATATTGTGCAACTACCGACCTGGGGAGTTCCTCTTTCAGTATCCTATCTTTTTGCCTTTTCATACTGTTCATGGAATTCTCCAGGCAAGAATACTGAAGTGGTTTGCCATTCCCTTCTCCAGCGGACCATGTTTTGTCTGAACTCTCCACCATGTGATTTTAATATCGTCTTATCTATTGAATTTAATAACATTCTTTACAGTGAAGTGATTTTTTTCACTCAGCATATAGTCTTTCATGCCTATTAAAAGTTTTGATTTAGTATAACAAATTTTCCTTCTCAGAAGTTATAGTAATTCATTTATTCTCAGGTGTAAGTTACTGTTTTCAGTGAAGACTTTATATTATACTTCATCAAAGTTTACCTCACCAGTGTAAGGTCCTGACCTAAGTCTTTCATTATCTTCTGGTCTACTTTATCAGATTAGCAAAGAATCCTAAAGTTTTAGGACAAGAAGGGAAAATGCAGATCATCTTCTCCACCACCTTCTATCTTCTGTATTTAATTGTAGAATGGTTTTAAAAACTACTCTTGAGTGTCTTCTACATAGCAAATTCCCCATTTAGACAACTGTACTTTTTATTTTTTTTAATAAATCTGCTCAGTTGTGTCTCACTGTTTGTAACCCCATTGTCTATACAGTCCATGGAATTCTCTAGGCCAGAATACTGGAATAGGTAGCCCATCCCTTCTCCAGAGGATCTTCCCGACCCAGGAACTGAACCAGGGTCTCCAGCATTGCAGGTGGATTCTTTACCAACTGAGCTATCAGGAAAACCACTCACAACTGTACTGGAGAACTATTTTTGATGTTGAGTGAAAATTTGTTTCTACATTATATTTTTTTCTTTGGTAAGGAAAAACAAGTAATAATTTTGCTTGACATTCCTCAATATTAGAGTATTCTTATGATGATTTTTTCCCTTATATCTTATCTTTTTCAGTTTATTTTTATTGATAAGACATGCTTTTGATTTGCATTATCACCCTTGATACTGTATGAATGCATTTGAATTCTCTACATCCTTCTTAAAATTTACTGTCAAAAATGTGGCATAATGACTCAAATAAATGTAATGGTATTTTAAGAAGGCAGGCCTATCAGCTTTCTAACTCTGGATATACATGTCAAGATAGATTTAAAAAATACCGTATTTAATGGTTCAGTTCAGTTCAGTCGCTCAGTTGTGTCTGACTCTTTGTGGCCCCATGAGACCGCAGCATGCCAGGCCTCCCTATCCATCACCAACTGCTGGAATCCACCTAAACCCATGTCCATTGACTTGGTCATGCCATCCAACCATCTCATCCTCTGTCATCCCCTTCTCCTCCTGCCCTCAATCTTTCCCAGCATCAGGGTCTTTTCAAATGAGTCAGCTCTTTGCATTAGGTGGCCAAAGTATTGGAGTTTCTGCTTCAACGTCAGTTCTTCCAATGAACACCCAGGACAGATTTTCTTTAGGATGGACTGGTTGGATCTCCTTGCAGTCCAAGGGACTCTCAAGAGTCTTCTCCAACACCACAGTTCAAAAGCATCAATTCTTCAGCACTCAGCTTTTTTACAGTCCAACTCTCACATCCATACATGACTACTGGAAAAACCATAGCCTTGACTAGACGGACCTTTGGTGATGACATAATGTCTCTGCATTTTAATATGCTGTCTAGGTTGGTCATAACTTTCTTTCCAAGGAGTAAACGTCTTTTAATTTCAGTTACCATCTGCAGTGATTTTGGAGCCCAGAAAAATAAAGTCTGCCACTGTTTCCACTGTTTTCCCATCTATTTGCAATGAAGTGATGGGATTGGGAGAGATTGGGAGCAGGAGGAGAAGGGGACGACAGAGGATGAGATGGCTGGATGGCATCACCGACTCAATGGACGTAAATTTGAGTGAACTCCAGTAGTTGGTGATGGACAGAGAGGCCTGGCGTGCTGCAGTTCATGGGGTCACAAAAAGTCAGACACGACTGAATGACTGAACTGAACTGAACTGATGGGATTGGATGCCATGATCTTAGTTTTCTGAATGCTGAACTTTAAGCCAACTTTTTCACTCTCCTCTTTCACTTTCATCAAGAGGCTTTTGAGTTCCTGTTCACTTTCTGCCATAAGGGTGGTGTCATCTGCATATCTGAGGTTATTGAAATTTCTCCTGGCAATCTTGATTCCAGCTTGTGCTTCATCCATCCCAGCTTTTCTCATGATGCATTCTGCATATAAGTTAAATAAGCAGAGTGACAGTATACAGCCTTGATGTACTCCTTTTCCTATTTGGAACCAGTCAGTTGTTCCATGTCCAGTTCTTACTATTGCCTCCTGATCTGCATATAGGTTTCTCAAGAGGCAGGTCAGGTGGTTTGATATTCCCATCTCTTTCAGAATTTTCCAAGGTTTATTGTGATCCACACAGTCAAAGGCTTTGGCATAGTCAATAAAACAGAAATAGATGTTCTTCTGGAACTCTCTTTATTTTTCCATGATCCAGCAGATGTTGGCAATTTGATCTCTGGTTCCTCTGCCTTTTCTAAAACCAGCTTGAAAATCTGGAAGTTTGCGGTTCACGTTTTGTTGAAGCCTGGCTTGGAGAATTTTGAGCATTAATTTACTAGCTTTAAAATGAGTGCAATTGTGCTGTAGTTCGAGCATTCTTTTTACTTTTAAATGAAAAAAAAAAAAAAAGATTAATTAAAAGTTGGATGCACATTTTCCAGATGGCAACTGTAAATGAAGAACAGCTTTCCTCTTCTTTAAGTAGGAAAAAATGTATTTACCTTTGTGAACTTTAGCATTGCTATATTTGACCACTGATTCTAATTAGTTATTATCTTTTGTTTATTGGTACTGATATTAATGCATTTCTCCCATTCTTGATTAACATATTTTGAAAGTGCCAATTGCTTTCTCCACAGAAGTAAAACAAATAATTCTAAAATCTTAATGAAAACAGAGAAGATCTAAAATTGCCAAAACAATCCTGAGAAATAAGAACAAAGCTGAATATATCATGTTCTTTGATTTCAAACTATACTACAAATCTATTGTAATCAAAACAGTTTGGTATTGACATCAAAATAGACACATGGATTAATGGAATAAAATGGAGAGCTCAATTTATGATATGGGCAATTATTCTAAGACAAAGGAGGCAAAAATATATACTGGGGAAAATATAGCTTCTTCAATAAATGGTGTTTGGAAAAATGAACAGCTACATGCAAAACAATCAAATTGAAACAGCTCTTATGCCATGGAAAAAATTAAATTCAAAGTCCATTGGAGACAGAAATGTAAGACCTGAAACCATAAAGCTTCAAGAAGAAAACATGAGTAAGAAACTCTTTGATGCTGATCTTTGCAATTTTTTGTGGATATGTATCCTTAATCAGGGGAAGCAAAAATAACATAAAAAATAGGACACCTCAAAGTAAAAAGCTTTTAAACAGCAAACAAAATTATCAATGCAGCAAAATGACCACTTACTGAATTGTAGAATTTACTTGTAAATTATATCTCTAATTTGGGGTTAATATACAAAACGTACAAAGAACTCATATAACTCAACATAAAAAAAAAAAAATCAACTGAATTTAAAAAAATGGGCAGCGAATTTGAATAGACATTTTTCCAAGGAAGGCAAACAGATGGTCAACAGGCACATGCAAAAATGCTCAGTATCACTAATTAAGAAAATGCAATCCCACATGTCAGAAGACCACAAATAATAAGCATTGAGAAAGGAAACCCTTGTACTATTGGTGGGAGTGTAAATTGGTACAGCCATTATGAAAAAAGATATAGAGATTTCTCAAAATATTAAAAATAGAACTACCATATGATCCAGCAATTCCACTACTGGGTATTTATATGAAGAAAACTAAAACACTAACCAGAAAAAAAAATAATATATACATATGTATGTGTGTATATATATATATATATATATATATATATATTCATTGCAGCATTATTTATAATAGCCAAGACATGGAAGTAATCTAAGTGTCATCAACAGATGGATGGATAAAGATGTCGTATACACAATGGAATATTAGCTATAAAAGACTGGAATTCTGCCATTCCTCAACATTCTGGATCAACAAGTATGGATCTAGAGAGAATTATGCCATGTGAAACAAGTCAGAGAAAGAAAAATATTGTATGACTTTACTTACACGTGGAATCTAAAAGTAAATAAATGAATGAACATAACAAAAAAGAAACAGAATTATAGATACAGAGAACAAGCAGGTGGTTGTCAGAAAGGATGGGAGTGGAAAAAAAAATAGGTGAGGGAGATTAAGAGACAAACTTTTGCAGTTGTAAAATAAATGAGTCACAGGGTATGAAATGTACAGTGTGGGCAATATAGTCAATAGCTATGCAAAAAATCATGAGTGTGCTTTATATGTCTTGGATGAGTTACTGGTAAAATGTAGAATACAGCAGGGAAAAGTAAACACACATATACCAAGCTATCAAACATTTTCCTCTGAATGGAATGGGAAGAAAACACACCAATGTATCTGTCCCACCTAGAAGGATAGTAGCTAGATTCATTTTTTTCTCCCCTTAAATCATTCCATGATTTTTCTATCTGCTATAAATTGTATTCTACTTATTGTTCAGTGTTTTATCCCAAGAAGGGCCTGTTCTTTACTATGAGGCCCATAATTGTTTTATATTTTCCCCTTTCTCTATTACACACATTATTCATCAATTCATGGTTTTGATTCTCCTTGGCTATATCACCACTGATTCAATGAACTTGAAATATTGCTACATGCTTGTAATTACTATAAATTTTAGAAATTTCATATTAATTTTCCTCATTTGAATCTGTAATTTATTGATTTTTATAACTGTATATGTTATTAATATATAACTCATGGTACCATTTTCATTTTTTTTTGTTTCATTTTGTATTGTTACACTATAGTCTCTGGGAAAAATATATTTCAGGGTCTTCTCACATTCTGTGTGCACATAGAAAACAATTTAATTATAGAAATCCATAATTTTCATTTTTCTTCATAAGCCATAAATTACAAACATGTGTTAGTCCCAAAGTTACCCCCCATAGATTTTAGATAGAGTACAAAAATGAAACCAATCGTTGGCTTTTTGCACTTCCCTTAGTAACTTCATTTTAATATTTCCATAGGAACTATCCAAGTTTTTGGTTACCTTGGTTATAAAGAGATGCTACTTGAGTATTTCCCACTCATCAGAAGAAGTCTTAACCACTGAACCATCAGGGAAGTCCTTATTTATTTTTTGAGTGAAATACTTTTAAGAAGCTCACACTTTTTCTGAGAATTGGATGTATGTATTCACCTTTTTTATCTGCTAGTAGAAAGTCTTTGTGTCTAAGAGTAATTTTGCCCTTATGTTTATAGTGTTTCATTTAGTATTGTTTCATTTTAAATATTAAAGACTTTAGGGAAAGTGCTTTTATCTTTATGAAAACAATACATAAGTAATTAAATAGATTTTAGGCTGGGGGTCTGAGGATGTCCCAAAACTCTGAATTTATCCCATGGTTTTTATTCAGTGTTTTTCAGAATTAATTACCTCCAAAGAATACAGAAATACTTTGGTTTTATGGAGCATTGTAAGAAAAAGTAAACCATGTTTCACGTTAGCTAGGTAGTTTATTGACTTAAGAACATCAACATCCAGTTAGAAAGCAGAATTCTGTGTTATTTACACTGCAATCTGGCAATACTCAGAAGAGCATGTTCCATGGATACTGCATAATGTTAATAAGTCTCCTTAAAGAGGGGGAGAAAGGAATGTTGGAAAGTAAATGTGTTTAGTAAATTATGTACTAATCACAATTTCTTTTTTGAATTTTAATCAGACTTTTTACTATGTTAACAGTGAACAGGAAAGAGATGAAAACATATACAGTGTTTCCATATGTTTGACTACATTCTACTCAATAAGCAAGGGACATGCAAGAGAAAATGATAGACTCATTCCTTCTTCTGTTCTAAAAATAAATGTGGTATAAGTCATATTCCAAAGAAAGCATGAACATTTTTGAATTTGAAATGAGCAAATACATCCTAGATTTGAAAGTAATTAAGTAAGGTGAGAGTGAAAGTTAAAAGCTGTACAGCCATGATGTTCTGATTTCTGGATTAGACTGTGATACTTAATGACATAAAAGTATAAACTTCTCTGCTTTGAAAGAGAAGACTGCTGACTTAATTGTATCAACCAAACTGTTATTTGAGAAAAATGTATTATAAGTATTATATGTGTATTATAAACATTAAATGTTGATTAAAATAAGACAGAAGAAATGAGCACACTGGTGATAAGCAAAAGAGATACTCAAAATAAATATAGATGCAAAATCTAATTAGAAGTATACCCAACTGGTGCTGATAAATTTCCCTATCTGATAATTGTGTCAAAAGTTGGCCTCATTTGTCCAGTAAACCTTCTATAATACTAATTGTATATTAGTTAGTAAAAACTAATATGATTTGAGAATGTCATTTAATCATAATAATAATGTTCGGTAGTTAGAATAGGAAACAGGGGTCTAGAATGGTGGTGGCTAAAAGACAAGGAAGGGAAAAGCCTGTGAAAATAGAATAAAGGAAGGTCTGAGGACCAGAGTGAGGACTTCAGGTAGAACAAACAGCACTCCTGGCTAGTCCAATTTACATAGGGCAGGCCCAGGGGGAGGAAAAAACATATAAAAAGAGGAGCCAAAGGGCCAGGGATCTCTCTCTCTCTTTGGCACACATGTTCTCTGTTTCTCTTTCTCTCCTCTCTCTCTTCTCTTCACGTCTTTGTGTCGGCATGCCCTCATGCTTCGAGGATGTATTTTCCTGCTATTTTCTAAATAAAATTGAGCTGTAACACAGAGCTGTAACACTGACCTAAGAGCTATAATACAGTCTCTTCGAGACCTAAGAGCTATAACATGGTCTGTCCGAGGCCCAAGAGCTATAACACGGTCTGTCCAAGCGCTACGACAAGCCAAGGACTCTAACGTCCTTCACTTCAAATTTTTGTTGAGATGAGACAGAACTGAGGAGAATATACTCGCCTAACAATATTTCCCTTCAATGCTAATATCCTGAACTCTCGGAGTTCACAATGTATTCACCTAAAAGTAATGCTAATCATTTTTAAATTCCTTTTAATACTTGAAATTCTATTATTGCTTCCCTGATGGCTCAGATGGTAAAGTGTCTGCAACGCAGGAGACCCAGATTCAATCTCTGGGTTGGGAAGACCTGGTGAAGGAAATTGCAACCCACTCCAGTACTCTTCCCTGGAAAATCACATGGACGGAGGAGCCTGATAGGCTACAGTCCATGTGGTCACAAAGAATCAGACACAACTGAGGGACTTCACTCTCTTTCTTTCTATTCTATTACTATGTACTTCTTTATTGAATGTCCATGAATTGTTTATTGAATATCATCCTGTAGCTTAACTAGAATACTTTTTAATAAACCATATCACAGCTTAAATTTTCCTTAGAAAATATATATCAGATTTCAATGTTTGACAATTAATGAGTGTCTCTCAAGATGAGTTGTTTTAATTGCCAATATTTTCATTAGTAAGAAGAAATGCCATTTTTTCCTGTTAGAATTTAAATAACCAATAATAAAAAAATAAAATACAGTGACCCAAATAGGTATAGCTTTCTAGCCAGGAGAACTGTAAAGGTACAAAACTTTAAAAAAATGTTTTATAACTAAAATTTTCCATTATCTATAAAGGCATGCATATTAATGTAGTTGACCAAGAAGTTAAAAATGTTGAACAGCAGTAAGAGAAAAATGCATATCTATGTTTTCTGGTATCTACCCTGATACAGACTGAGCCTGTATGCAAGGCAAGAAATAGAAATTCCATTTCAAATTGCCAAAGTAACTGTTTGGCAAAGAATTTCGATTAATGCAAAACGATCCAATTAATGCACTCCACAAAGAACTAAGAACAAATACCAGTATCAAATGCGGCTGTAGAAAGAAATCTTTGAAGTTGCTGCTTTGAACAGACTTTAATGTGAAATTTAGCTAAAATGTAAACAACCAGATGCTAGTGCTCAAACACCACAAATAAAAAAAAAAGATTACTTTGCTGTTGGAAAAGAAAATGGCAACCCACTCCACTATTCCTGCCTGAAGAATCCCATGGACAGAGAAGCTGGGCAGGCTACAGTCCATAGGGTTGCAAAGAGGTGGACACGGCTGAAGTGACTTAGCAAGACACACTTTGCTATTAGAAAGTTAGCATACATTTCTCCTCTATGCCACTTAGTACAGCCAAGAGACTAAGGGAGGGAGATTCTGATTTACCTTCAATCCTTTCTAATTATGATGTTCTGTGTTTTATTTGATTTTGTGGTGCTCAGGTTGAATTTTGGGGGATAAAAAATTTCATCTCTAAAGTTTATATAATTTAGGGGCATTAACTTATAGGAAAAAAAGAAAAAAAGGAAATAAGAATGCAATAACAAATGTACCATTATAGAAATTGCTTTTGTGGGAATAGGAATTAAAGATGTTTCCCTTTCTTTATTCATGTAACTCTTTTTAGATATCTGCAGTAAAGACTTCACTTTTCAATCACTGAAAACATCTGGTTTAGAAATGAATCCTTGAGCACAAGGGGGTTTACAGTGGTGGTGTAATGATGGATATGTGGCATTATACATTTGCCAAAACTCATAGAATATAAATTTCAAAGAATGAGCGTTAATAAACCAGGGACCTTAGTTAATAATAATGTATCAATATTGGCTTATCAACTGTAACAAATGTGTGTTCATTGATTTTAAAAATGTTAGTAATATGAGAGAAATAGAGGGTGATACACTGAATTCTACTTTCTACAAATCTAAGACTCCTGGCTAGAAAGCTATACCTATTTGGGTCACTGTATTTTTTTTTTTTAATTTTATATTTTATTGGTTATTTAAATTCTAACAGGAAAAAAATGGCATTTTTTACTAGTGAAAAAAATTGTCAAGTAAAACAGCTCATCTTGAGAGACACTCATTAATTGTCAAACATTGAAATCTGATATATATTTTCTAAGGAAAATTTAAGCTGTGATATGGTTTAGCAATTCCACTGCTAGGCATACACACCAAGGAAACCAGAATTGAAAGAGACACGTGTACCCCACTGTTCATCGCAGCACTGTTTACAATAGCCAGGACATGGAAGCAATCTATATGTCCATTTGCAGACAAATGGATAAGAAAGCTTTGGGGGGGGAGGAGCCAAGATGGTGGAGGAGTAGGACGGGGAGAACACTTTCTCCCCCACAAATTCATCAAAAGAGCATTTAAACGCCGAGTAAATTCCACAAAACAACTTCTGAATGCCGGCAGAGGACATCAGGCACCCAGAAAAGCAACCCAACTCTTCGAAAGGAGGTAGGAAAAAATATTAAAAACAAAAAAAAAGGAGACAAAAGAGGGAGGGACGGAGTTCCGTCCCAGGAAGGGAATCTTAAAAAGAGAGAAGTTTCCAAACACCAGGAAACCTTCTCACTGACGAATCTGTGCCGAGCTTTGGAAGCACAGAGGGCAACATAACAGGGAGAAAAAATAAATAAACAATTAAAACTCGCAGATTGCGAGCCCTACGGTAACTCCCCCAGCGGAGAAGCAGCGCAGACGCCTGCATCCACCATTAGCAAGTCGGGGCTGGGCAGGGAGGCGCGGCGTGGGCTGCATCGCTGAGAGTAAGAATCTGGCCTGAATACCCCGAGCACTATCTGAGTGAAGTAATTTGGGCTAGCAAACCAGACTGTGGGATATCTACCACGTGAAAAGCCAGCCCTAACCTAAGACCGCCAGGCCCGCGCGGGAACAAAGGACTGAACAGAGATAGCCGGCTGCAGATCTTCCCCCTCCGGTGACAGGCAGCCAGAGCTGGAAGGGGGCAATCGCAGCCCCAGAGAGACATTATCTATAAAACTGTAAGCAGGCTTCTTTGCTGACTAAAACTTCTTGGGGGTCTGGACGGTCAACATCTGCCTGAGAAGGTGCGCAGGTTTTACACCCAGATAACTGAGTGGCGGGGAGGCGATAAGTCGCAGCATTGGCGCTCGCCAAACACCTCATCACCTCATCACCTGAGCTGCTCAGACCTGGGAAGAGCACAAAACGCAGGCCCAACTGAGTCTGCGCCTCTGAGGACTACCCGAGTGCCTGAACCTGAGCGGCTTGGACCTGGGAGGTGCATGCAGCCCAGGGCCAGCCTCGGATTGTTCCCAGCGGAACAACCTAGAGTCCGAGCAGTGTGGACAGGGAGGCTACACGCGCCGTGAGCAGGGGCAGACCCAGGGTGGCCGAGGCACTGCGAGCGCACGCCAGTGTTATTTGTTTGCAGCATCCCTCCCTCCCTCCCCACAGCACGACTGAACAAGTAAGCCTACAAAAAAAAAAAAAAAAAAAAAAAAAGTGTCTTCCACCGTGCCCTTTGTGTCAGGGCAGAAACCAGGTACTGAAGAGACTAGCAAACAGAAGAAGATATAACAGAGGGAAACGCCTTGGAAGCTACAGGCAATAGATCAAAACCCTGTGGTTACTACGGACTACATAGGAAGGGGCCTATAGATCTTGAGAAATATAAATCTGACCAAGGAACTAGCCAAAATGAACTGAACCCACAACACCCACAAAAAAAAAAAAACACAAAAAAAGTCCTAGATATATTTTTTATTATTTTTACGATCATTCTTTCTTTTTTTTTAATTAAAAAAATTTTTAAGTCCTCTATTGTTCCTTTAATTTTCACTTTTATAACCTATTACTTTGCAAAAAAAAAAAAAAAAAAGACCCTATTTTTTTCTTCTTCAGCAAACTTCATATATATATATATTTTATAATTTTTTGACCTTGTTTTTTTTTTGTTTGTTTTGTTTTTGCTTTTCTTTTTTTTTTTCTTTTCTTTAACATTGTATTTTTTGAAATTCCAAACTCTACTCTAGATTTTTAATATTCGCTTTTTGGTGTATGTTATCAATTTTGTACCTATAGTTTTTTAATATAATTTCTGTGACTTTTTTTTTTTCTTCTTCTCTGTTTCTTTCTCTTCTTCTTTTATATAACATTGTATATCTGAAATTCCAAACTTTACTCTAGATTTTTAATTTATGCTTTTTGGTATTTGATATCTATTTTGTACCTGTATTTTCTTTATAATTTTTGTGACATTGTTCGTATTTGTTTGTTTGTTTTCTCTATTTTTCTTCTTCTTCTTCTTCTTTTTTTTAACATCGTATTTTTGAAATTCCAAACTCTAGTCTAGATTTTTAATTATTGCTTTCTGGTATTAGTCATCAATTTTGTACCTGTACTTTCTTTATAATTTTCGCGACCTTGTTTGTTTTTGTTTGTTCGTTTTTTCTCTCTTTCTTTTCCTTCTTCTTTTCTTTAACATCGTGTTTTTGAAATTCCAAACTCTACTCTAGATTTTTAATTTTTGCTTTCTGGTATTAGTTATCAATTTTGTACCTGTACTTTCTTTATAATTTTCGCGACCTTGTTTGTTTTTGTTTGTTCGTTTTTTCTCTCTTTCTTTTCCTTCTTCTTTTCTTTAACACCGTATTTTTGAAATTCCAAACTCTACTCTAGATTTTTAATTTTTGCTTTTATGTATTTGTTACCAATTTTGTACCTTTAAGGACCCAATCTTCAGGACCCACTTTTCACTAGGGAGTGAGATTACTGGCTTGACTGCTCTCTCTCCCTTTGGACTCTCCTTTTTCTCCACCAGGTTGCCTGTGTCTCCTCCCTAACCCCTCTCTACTCTACCCAACTCTGTGAAATTCTGTGTGTTCCAGACTGTGGAGAACACTTAGGGAACTGATTACTGGCTGGATCTGTCTCCCTCCTTTTCATTCCCCCCTTTTATCCTTCTGGCCACCTCTGTTACCTTCCTCCTTCTTCTCTTCTCTGTATAACCCCGTGAACATCTCTGAGTGGTCCAGTTGTGGAGTGCACATAAGGAAGTGACTACTGGCTAGCCCACTCTCTCCACTATTGATTCACCTCATCTCATTTGGGTCACCTCTAACTCCCTCCTCCCTCTTCTCTTCTCCATGTAACCCTGTGAACCTCTCTGAGTGACCCTCACTGTAGAGAAACTTTTCATCTTTAATGTAGATGTTTTATCAATGGTGCTGTATAGAAGGAGAAGTTTTGAAACTACTGTAAAAATAAGACCAATAACCGGAAGCAGGAGACTTAAGTCCAAACCCTGACTCCAGGGAACCCCTGACTCCAAGAAACATTAATTGACAGGAGCTCATCAAATGCATCCATACCAACACTGAAACCAAGCACCACACAAGGGCCAATAAGTTCCAGGACAAGACATACCAAGCAAATTCTCCAGCAACAAAGGAACACAGCCCTGAGCTTCAAGATACAGGCTGCCCAAAGTCACCCCAAAACTATAGACATCTCATAACTCATTACTGGACATTTCATTGCACTCCAGAGAGAAGAAATACAGCTCCACCCACCAGAACACCAACACAAGCTTCCCTAACCAGGAAACCTTGACAAGCCACCTATACAAACCCACACACAGTGAGGAAACGGCAAAATAAAGAGAACTCCACAAACTGCCAGAATACAGAAAGGACACCCCAAACTCAGCAATTTAAATAAGATGAAGAGACAGAGGAATAGCCAGCAGATAAAGGAACAGGATAAATGCCCACCAAACCAAACAAAAGAGGAAGAGATAGGGAATCTACCTGATAAAGAATTCCGAATAATGATAGTGAAATTGATCCAAAATCTTGAAACTAAAATGGAATCACAGATAAATAGCCTGGAGACAAGGATTGAGAAGATGCAAGAAAGGATTAACAAGGACCTAGAAGAAATAAAAAAGAGTCAATATATAATGAATAATGCAATAAGTGAAATTAAAAATACTCTGGAGGCAACAAATAGTAGAATAACAGAGGCAGAAGACAGGATTAGTGAATTAGAAGATAGAATGGTAGAAATAAATGAATCAGAGAGGATAAAAGAAAAACAAATCAAAAGAAATGAGGACAATCTCAGAGACCTCCAGGACAATATTAAACGCTACAACATTCGAATCATAGGGGTTCCAGAAGAAGAAGAGAAAAAAAAAACCATGAGAAAAATACTTGAGGAGATAATAGTGGAAAACTTCCTAAAATGGGGAAGGAAATAATCACCCAAGTACAAGAAACCCAGAGAGTCCCAAACAGGATAAACCCAAGGAGAAACACCCCAAGACACATATTAATCAAATTAACAAAGATCAAACACAAAGAACAAATATTAAAAGCAGCAAGGGAAAAACAACAAATAACACACAAGGGAATTCCCATAAGGATAACAGCTGATCTTTCAATAGAAACTCTTCAAGCCAGGAGGGAATGGCAAGACATACTTAAAATGATGAAAGAAAATAACCTACAGCCCAGATTATTGTACCCAGCAAGGATCTCATTCAAGTATGAAGGAGAAATCAAAAGCTTTTCAGACAAGCAAAAGCTGAGAGAATTCTGCACCATCAAACCAGCTCTCCAACAAATACTAAAGGATATTCTCTAGACAGGAAACACAAAAACGGTGTATAAACTCGAACCCAAAACAATAAAGTAAATGGCAACGGGATCATACTTATCAGTAATTACCTTAAACGTAAATGGGTTGAATGCCCCAACCAAAAGACAAAGACTGGCTGAATGGATACAAAAACAAGACCCCTACATATGTTGTCTACAGGAGACCCACCTCAAAACAGGGGACACATACAGACTGAAAGTGAAGGGCTGGAAAAAGATTTTCCATGCAAATAGGGACCAAAAGAAAGCAGGAGTAGCAATACTCATATCAGATAAAATAGACTTTAAAACAAAGGCTGTGAAAAGAGACAAAGAAGGTCACTACATAATGATCAAAGGATCAATCCAAGAAGAAGATATAACAATTATGAATATATATGCACCCAACACGGGAGCACCACAGTACGTAAGACAAATGCTAACAAGTATGAAAGGAGACATTAACAATAACACAATAATAGTGGGAGACTTTAATACCCCACTCACACCTATGGATAGATCAACTAAACAGAAAATTAACAAGGAAACACAAACTTTAAACGATACAATAGACCAGTTAGACCTAATTGATATCTATAGGACATTTCATCCCAAAACAATGAACTTCATCTTTTTCTCAAGCGCACATGGAACCTTCTCCAGGATAGATCACATCCTGGGCCATAAAGCTAGCCTTGGTAAATTCAAAAAAATAGAAATCATTCCAAGCATTTTTTCTGACCACAATGCAGTAAGATTAGATCTCAATGACAGGAGAAAAACTATTAAAAATTCCAACATATGGAGGCTGAACAACACACTGCTGAATAACCAACAAATCACAGAAGAAATCAAAAAGAAATCAAAATTTGCATAGAAACGAATGAAAATGAAAACACAACAACCCAAAACCTGTGGGACACGGTAAAAGCAGTCCTAAGGGGAAAGTTCACATAGCAATACAGGCACACCTCAAGAAACAAGAAAAAGTCAAATAAATAACCTAACTCTACACCTAAAGCAACTAGAAAAGGAAGAAATGAAAAACCCCAGTGTTAGTAGAAGGAAAGAAGTCTTAAAAATTAGAGCAGAAATAAATGCAAAAGAAACAAAAGAGACCATAGCAAAAATCAACAAAACCAAAAGCTGGTTCTTTGAAAGGATAAATAAAATTGACAAACCATTAGCCAGACTCATCAAGAAACAAAGGGAGAAAAATCAAATCAACAAAATTAGAAACAAAAATGGAGAGATCACAACAGACAACACAGAAATACAAAGGATCATAAGAGACTACTATCAACAATTATATGCCAATAAAATGGACAACGTGGAAGAAATGGACAAATTCTTAGAAAAGTACAACTTTCCAAAACTGGACCAGGAAGAAATAGAAAATCTTAACAGACCCATCACAAGCATGGAAATTGAAACTGTAATCAAAAATCTTCCAGCAAACAAAAGCCCGGTCCAGACGGCTTCACAGCTGAATTCTACCAAAAATTTAGAGAAGAGCTAACACCTATCCTGCTCAAACTCTTCCAGAAAATTGCAGAGGAAGGTAAACTTCCAAACTCATTCTATGAGGCCACCATCACCCTAATACCAAAACCTGACAAAGATCCCACAAAAAAAGAAAACTACAGGCCAATATCACTGATGAACATAGATGCAAAAATCCTAAACAAAATTCTAGCAATCAGAATCCAACAACACATTAAAAAGATCATACACCATGATCAAGTGGGCTTTATCCCAGGGATGCAAGGATTCTTCAATATCCGCAAATCAATCAATGTAATACACCACATTAACAAATTGAAAAATAAAAACCATATGATTATCTCAATAGATGCAGAGAAAGCCTTTGACAAAATTCAACACCCATTTATGATAAAAACTCTCCAGAAAGCAGGAATAGAAGGAACATACCTCAACATAATAAAAGCTATATATGACAAACCCACTGCAAACATTATCCTCAATGGTGAAAATTGAAAGCATTTCCTCTAAAGTCAGGAACAAGACAAGAGTGCCCACTTTCACCATTACTATTCAACATAGTTTTGGAAGTTTTGGCCACAGCAGTCAGAGCAGAAAAAGAAATAAAAGGAATCCAAATTGGAAAAGAAGAAGTAAAACTCTCACTATTTGCAGATGACATGATCCTCTACATAGAAAACCCTAAAGATTCCACCAGAAAATTACTAGAAATAATCAATGACTATAGTAAAATTGCAGGATATAAAATCAACACACAGAAATCCCTTGCATTCCTATACACTAATAATGAGAAAACAGAAAGAGAAATTAAGGAAACAATTCCATTCACCATTGCAACGGAAAGAATAAAATACTTAGGAATATATCTACCTAAAGAAACTAAAGACCTATATATAGAAAACTATAAAACACTGGTGAAAGAAATCAAAGAGGACACTAATAGATGGAGAAATATACCATGTTCATGGATTGGAAGAATCCATATAGTGAAAATGAGTATACTACCCAAAGCAATTTATAGATTCAACACAATCCCTATCAAGCTACCAACAGTATTCTTCACAGAGCTAGAACAAATAATTTCACAATTTGTATGGAAATACAAAAAACCTCGAATAGCCAAAGCGATCTTGAGAAAGAAGAATGGAACTGGAGGAATCAACCTGCCTAACTTCAGGCTCTACTACAAAGCCACAGTCATCAAGACAGTATGGTACTGGCACAAAGACAGAAATATTGATCAATGGAATAAAACAGAAAGCCCAGAGATAAATCCACGCACATATGGACACCTTATCTTTGACAAAGGAGGCAAGAATATACAATGGATTAAAGACAATCTCTTTAACAAGTGGTGCTGGGAAATCTGGTCAACCACTTGTAAAAGAATGAAACTGGACCACTTTCTAACACCATACACAAAAATAAACTCAAAATGGATTAAAGATCTCAATGTAAGACCAGAAACTATAAAACTCCTAGAGGAGAACATAGGCAAAACACTCTCCGACATACATCACAGCAGGATCCTCTATGACCCACCTCCGAGAATATTGGAAATAAAAGCAAAAATAAACAAATGGGACCTAATTAACCTTAAAAGCTTCTGCACATCAAAGGAAACTATTAGCAAGGTGAAAAGACAGCCTTCAGAATGGGAGAAAATAATAGCAAATGAAGCAACCGACAAACAACTAATCTCAAAATTATACAAGCAACTCCTACAGCTCAACTCCAGAAAAGTAAACGACCCAATCTAAAAATGGGCCAAAGAACTAAATAGACATTTCTCCAAAGAAGACATACAGATGGCTAACAAACACATGAAAAGATGCTCAACATCACTCATTATCAGAGAAATGCAAATCAAAACCACTATGAGGTACCATTTCACACCAGTCAGAATGGCTGCGATCCAAAAGTCTACAAATAATAAATGCTGGAGAGGGTGTGGAGAAAAGGGAACCCTCTTACATTGTTGGTGGGAATGCAAACTAGTACAGCCACTATGGAGAACAGTGTGGAGATTCCTTAAAAACTGGAAATAGAACTGCCTTATGATCCAGCAATCCCACTGCTGGGCATACATACTGAGGAAACCAGAAGGGAAAGAGACACGTGTACCCCAATGTTCATCACAGCACTGTTTATAATAGCCAAGACATGGAAGCAACCTAGATGTCCATCAGCAGATGAATGGATAAGAAAGCTGTGGTACATATACACAATGGAGTATTACTCAGCCATTAAAAAGAATACATTTGAATCAGTTCTAATGAGGTGGATGAAACTGGAGCCTATTATACAGAGTGAAGTAAGCCAGGAGGAAAAACATAAATACAGTATACTAACGCATATATATGGAATTTAGAAAGATGGTAACAATAACTCTGTATAGGAGACAGCAAAAGAGACACTGATGTATAGAACAGTCTTATGGACTCTGTGGGAGAGGGAGAGGGAGAGGGTGGGAAGATTTGGGAGAATGGCAATGAAACATGTAAAATATCATGTAGGAAATGAGTTGCCAGTCCAGGTTCAATGCACGATGCTGGATGCTTGGGGCTGGTGCACTGGGACGGCCCAGAGGGATGGTATGGGGAGGGAGGAGGGAGGAGGGTTCGGGATGGGGAACACATGTATACCTGTGGCGGATTCATTTTGATATTTGGCAAAACTAATACAATTATGTAAAGTTTAAGAATAAAATAAAATTAAAAAAAAAAAAAAAAGCTTTGGTACATATACACAATGGAATATTACTCAGCTATTAAAAAGATTGCATCCGGATCAGTTATAATGAGGTGGATGAAACTTGAGCCTATTATACAGAGTGAAGTAAGTCAGAAATAAAAACACCAATAGAGTATATTAACACAAATATATGGAATTTAGAAAGATGTTAACGATGACCCTATATGCAAGACAGCAAAAGAGACACAGATGTAAAGAACAGACTTTTGGACTCTGTGGGAGAAGGCAAGGGTGGGGTGATTTGAGAGAATAGCATTGAAACTTGTATATTATCATATGTGAAATAGGTCACCAGTCCAGGTTCAGTGCATGAGATAGGGTGCTCAGGACTGGTGTACTGGAATGACGCTGAGGGATGGGATGGAAGGGAGGTGGGAGGGAGGGTCAGGATGGGGAAGACATGTACGCCCATGGCTGATTCATGTGAATGTATGGCAAAAACCACCACAATATTGTAAAGTAATTAGCTTCCAATTAAAATAAATTAAAAAAAGAGAAAAAATCCAGAATTTTTTCTCAGAAATACTATATTTTATTGGTATTTCATCCTTCATTTTCTTTATATCAAATTTCTAGGTATACATTTTCAAGGCAAGGTTGTAATTCTTTATACAGATTGACACTTTCTGTGGACTAAATTGTGTCCCCACCCCCACCCCCTGCCTCCAATTCATATGTTGAAGCCCTAACCCTCATTGAAATGGTATTTGGAGATGGGGTTTTTATGATATAACCAAGGTTAGAGGTTTAGAGGAGATCATGAATGTGGAATTCTCATGATGGGATAAGTGTCCCTATAGAAGAGATCCTAGAGAGATTATTCTCTCTTTCTCTGCCAAACAAGAACATTGGAAGAAGGCCTTGTGTAAATCAAGAGGAGATCTCAAACCACAAACTGGCCATATTGGAACCCTGATCACAGACTTTCTCCAGAACTGTGAGGAAATCAACATCTGTTCTTTAAGTCACCCAATGGATAGCATTTTTTAAATGGTAGTCCCTGGTGGCTCAGTGGTGAAGAGTCCACCTGCAATGCAGGAGACCGGGTTCAATCCCTGGGTTGGAAAGATCCCCTGGAGAAGAACATGGCAACCCACTCCAGTATCCTTCCAGGAGAATTCCATGGACAGAGAAGCCTGACAACCTCAGTCCATTTGGTCGCTAAGCAGTTGGACACAACTTAGCAGCTAAGCAACAACAGCAACCAATCAGACCAAGAAATCTTTCATTGAGTTTATGGTATATACAAGAAGAGGTAGCAGAAAAGCACTGAACAAGATTCAACATCTTTTTGACATACAGACCACCCTGTAAGCCAAATAAACCAATTGTGGAATACAGTCATTTATTACATATTTTTAAACCTGAATATTTCCATGTTCCAAAAAGAGGTTTATATTAACTGACCTAACACTAGTCTTTTCCATTCAAGTAAGGGTTGCTAGTAAAACATAAAACACTCAGTGAAATCTGAATTTCAGATAAATAATTAGTGAGCTTTAATACTAGCATAGGGCTTCCCCAGTAGCTCAGTCATAAAGAACCTGCTTGCGATGCATGAAACACAGGAAATGCAGGTTCAGTCCCTGGGTTGGGAAGATCCCCTGGAGGAGGGCATGGCAATCCACTCCAGTATTCTTGCTGGGACAATCAGATGGACATAGGAGCCAGGCAGGCTATGGTCTATGGAGTCATAAAGAGTCAGACACGACTAAAGTGACCTAGCATGTCCAAATTAGCATCACCCATGGCTTTGTGGGGCAGGTTTATATTAAACATTATTTGTTGTTCTAAAAATTTAAGTGACCTTTGTTATTGTTGCTATTGTTCTCAGTTATTATTTTTTTCTGACAACCCTAATTCAAGTCCAATAGTAGTATATTAGCAGGTCTACATATTTAGTATTTATAAGAATGACCTGGAAAGCTTGATAAAACAGACAGCTGAGATCTACCTCTACAGTATCTGAATCACTAAATTTGGGGAGAAGCTCAAAAATGTAGATTTCTATTAAGCTTAGTATCTCAGCAGGTAAAGAATCTGCCTGCAATGCAGGAGACCCTGATTCAATTCCTAGTTTGGGAAGATCCCATGGAGAAGGGATAGGTACCCACTCCAGTATTCCTGGGCTTCTATGGTGGCTCAGCTGGTAAAGAATTTGCCTGCAATGCGGGAGACTTAGGTTCAGTTCCTGGGTTAGGAAGATTCCCTGGAGAAGGAAATGACTAGCCACTCCAGTATTCTGGCCTGGAGAATTCCAAGGGCTGGCAAAGAATCAGACATGACAGTGAATTTCACTTTCACTTTCATTAAGTTTCCAAGTAGTGTGGATACTAAGAGAATCTGTGTGAAGTTGTAATCATAAGTTTTAAAATCTCTGCAAAGTTTCAAGAAGTTCCTCTATGAATTCAAATTATGCCACATGTGCATAATCATTAAATCACACTTAAGAAAGTGTCAATTTTTTATCTTTAGATTTTTTTCCTAAAAGTATTTCAAAAAGAAGTAATATTTTAGACTATTTTAAAATCATAGTGACCTTCACTTAAAAGGTACCATTAATATTCTGTACATATTCTTACTAATATTTTCTCTCTTAGGCCCCATATAATATTAAATATGCTTTATAAATAAATGCTATTATCTGTAACCTTGACACAATCTTACATTTTCTCCTTTCCTTTGAGTCCAAACTTTCTAATGAACTTTGGAGTTACATATCCTCTTCAGTTCAAATAACTCCTGAAGAAACAAATAGCTTTGGTGATAAAATAGCCTTAAGCTATTCTGACTTTTCAGTAGATTTGTATGTGGGAAATACAGGATCGCTATTGAAAAGTTTCTGTATTCCTTCCTGTTTCCCACCAAGTGTATAATTCAGATCTTATTCTAATTCTACTTCACAGTCTTATCTAGAATATTCTTCCTGTTATGGACAAGCCCATAGGAAATGCATCTTATGTGCTATGGTTGTTGATTTCTAACCCATGATCTTTGTCCCTCTAGAAACATGTGAAACAGAAGAAGCTTTAACTTTCTTTATTTGGAAGAATATACAAATATTTTTATGTTTCTTTCAGCTATCTTTAATTCAAAATTCCCCCTGACCAGTGGGGATCATACATACAGGACATAAACAAATACCTCAATATTAAGAAATGGCAACCCACTTCAGTACACTTGCCTGGAAAATTCCATAGACAGAGGAGCCTGGTAGGCTACAGTCCATGGGATCACAAAGAGTCAGACATGACTGAGTGACTTCACTTACTCACTCAATATTAAGAACTACATTCTCAAAATTATGCAACATCTGTGTTAATAGACTTACTTTGCTCCTCCATTCAATACTTATATGTGATATCTAAACTTTCTTCCATGAATCTTCAGATTTTGCTTAATAATTTTGACATTTTGGATTTTCAGTTCTTCTGGTTTTCTCTTCCTGCAGTCCCCAAGATACATTTTGGTGCTCTCTCAGGTTAATTTCCTCTCTTGTTATTCTTGAACTACAATACCTGAAGATCCTTCCTAACAATTATTATAATTAGTCCCCTTACCTCCTTGCATGGTTTGCCAGGTTCCACTGTTTTTCATATTTCTAGTAAAGCAGAGATCACATTAAAGTAGAAACTGACAATAATTCTTATCACTGTTCTGTGATTCACAATATGAGTAGCATTCACTTTCATTACTAAATTAAATAGTTTTCTTCAGAAATTTTATGTCTACCAATCCCTAAATATAGCCATGAGTGTCCAGTATGGCCTACTCATAATTGATTGCTTAAACTCTAAGACTTTCAAGAATATTAAATCAAACATTATTTTGGCATATAAAATACACATATACATACATATATATAGATTCATACTATACATGCACATATACACATTTATATATTGCTTTATGTAACAGTTTTCAGAAAATATATGATATGATTAACATATAAAAATTTTGATAATCCCATGTAAATGTTGTTATGACCATGGATGAATAATATTTGACAATGGAGAGCCAAAAATTTTATGTATATTTCTTTGAAATTCCAAAGGTTAATAAATTACAGTACATGGGTGCTTCACTTCAAAACAGTTGAATCCAAATAAAATAAACTATATAGTGTGGCAATGCACTTCATATAATTTTTCTTCTAAGATAGTTTCTATTTCTGTGGGAGAGAGTCATTGAGTTTAAGCACAGAGTAAAGAGTAGCAATGGTATAATCATCCTAGGATGTCAGTAAAGAAGAAAAATAAAATAGATCTATGGGAATAAAGTTAGTTTCTAGAATAAAGTGGGATATGGCAGGAGAGAAAAATTTCTGAAAAATTACTCACCACACAAATTGGAAAACAGACATCGAGAGCTCATCTTCTAATGAATAACCTGGCTATGGGAAAAAATACAAAGAAATTTATCAATAAGAGTACTGGAAAATTCATGTTGTTTGTAGTGATTAACTGAATTGTTTAATAGCAATGATTTTCAGGATTATCAAAATTATGATAGCTGTCAAAAATTGAATATATGTATATATTTACTATGTTTGTTATGTTGGTATACTCTGAAGGACATTAATCCAGAGAAAATGCTCACAATATACTTAAAGAAGAAAACACAGAAACATAAAAACAAGACAATAATTATAAAAATACCAGTTATTATAAAATTTTAAACTATAAAACAATGTATACATGAATTTTCTGTATAATAATGGCTATAATAATGGCTCAAATATATGAAGTTCTGAGCATAAACCAGGTACCAAAATAATTGATTTACAGATACTGCCTCATTTGATCCTCAATGAGGCCCTAAGGAATGCTAAGTCTTAGCTTCAATTTCAAGAATACAAAACAATATTTAGAAAGGGTAATTAAAGTTTCCAAGGCCACAGGTTGAGAAAGAGGCACATATAATCCCAGAATTCAGCTCTTGCCCTTTAATTCTGTGCTAAACAACATAAATGGCATGAGTTGAGCCACTGCTTATGAATGTTGTAGGACATAAACTTGTTAATGCATCACTGGAAAATTCCTTCAATTTTCTGCTTAAATTAAGATGTGCATAGACAGAAAATTTTCTTCTGGTCAGGTTTTCTTTTCTTTTATATGCTATTTAATCATCACCATTTGTTGGAACACAGAAGCATTTCTAAAGATAAGTCAAGAAAAAAATCTAACACCCACCACCAGTAGTAAACTACAATGAATCTAACAACAGATTTTTCCACTTAGTCTTAAAGGTCATTTGTGTGCTCACAAAATACAAGTTTAAAAGGTTAGTTTCCACGAAGCTTTAAATAGTGAATCAAAGTTTTGTTTGCATTAGCTTTATTCAGTGTCGCTTCCATTCTTCCACCTCACTCTAGGCCTCTTCAGGAAATGTCTGCTTACATTTCTTTCAGAAGAAAGCCCAAGGCAAAGTACTAGAGAACTGTTTAAAAATTCATTCTTACTCTAAAGAAGAAAATAGGATGTTTGTGTACAGTCTAAGTCCATTTGTAGTTTATTATAATCAGTACTGTTGTACAAAATTGTCTGATACCTAGAATATTCAAAAGTTATTAAATCACATTTTTGTTCATAGTCTAAAATGCTATGGAACTCAAGACATTTTGCTTATTTTTTTTCAGATTGATAGAATTAATTTTTCTTTTCCTATGAAATATTTTTGTTGAATTCATCAACACACAAGACTATTGACTTCAAATTGCTTTTCCTTTTGCTTTGAACTGAAAATTATTTTATAATTGAGGTAAAATCCTATTTAATATTCGTGATAGCTCTGTGTGCTTTCAGAAGGCCAAAATATATGTTAGTTGTGGTACGGACAGTGCCAATTGCATCTCAGCTGTCAAAAATGACATATACAGTCACTGCTTCATCACAATTAAAATGTGGTGAGATTACCTAAAGGAAAGAACTTGATATATTCTTAGGAACCCGAAGGACTCACAGTTAAGAGACACATAGGAAACTAGCAAGAACTGTTTTAAATAATTGCATCAGATCAGATCAGATCAGATCAGTCACTCAGTCGTGTCCAACTCTTTGCGACCCCATGAATCGCAGCACGACAGGCCTCCCTGTCCAGTACCACGCCCGGTGTACACTCAGACTCACATCCATCGAGTCAGTGATGCCATCCAGCCATCTCATCCTCTGTTGTCCCCTTCTCCTATTGCCCCCAATCCCTCCCAGCATCAGAGTCTTTTCCAATGAGTCAACTCTTCGCATCAGGTGGCCAAAGTACTGGAGTTTCAGCTTTAGCATCATTCCCTCCAAAGAAATACCAGGGCTGATCTCCTTCAGAATGGACTGGTTGGATCTCCTTGCAGTCCAAGGGACTCTCAAGAGTCTTCTCCAACACCACAGTTCAAAAGCATCAATTCTTCAGTGCTCAGCCTTCTTCACAGTCCAACTCTCACATCCATACATGACCACAGGAAAAACCATAGCCTTGACGAGACGAAATTTTGTTGGCAAAGTAATGTCTCTGCCTTTCAATATGCTACCTAAGTTGGTAATAACTTATCTTCCAAGGAGTAAGCGTCTTTTAATTTCATGGCTGCAGTCATCATCTGCAGTGATTTTGGAGCCCAGAAAAATAAAGTCTGACACTGTTTCCACTGTTTCCCCATCTATTTTCCATGAAGTGATGGGACCGGATGCCATGATCTTCGTTTTCTGAATGTTGAGCTTTAAGCCAACTTTTTCACTCTCCACTTTCACTTTCATCAAGAGGCTTTTGAGTTCCTCTTCACTTTCTGCCATAAGGGTGGTATCATCTGCATATCTGAGGTTATTGATATTTCTCCCGGAAATCTTGATTCCAGCTTGTGTTTCTTCCAGTCCAGCGTTTCTCATGATGTACTCTGCATATAAGTTAAATAAACAGGGTGACAATACACAGCCTTGACGAACTCCTTTCCCTATTTGGAACCAGTCTGTTGTTCCATGTCCAGTTCTAACTGATGCTTCCTGACCTGCATACAAATTTCTCAAGAGGCAGATCAGGTGGCCTGGTATTCCCATCTCTTTCAGAATTTTCCACAGTTTATTGTGATCCACACAGTCAAAGGCTTTGGCATAGTCAATAAAGCAGAAATAGATGTTTTTCTGGGACTCTCTTGCTTTTTCTATGATCCAGCTGATGTTGGCAATTTGATCTCTGGTTCCTCTGCCTTTTCTAAAACCAGCTTGAACAATCAGGAAGTTCACAGTTCACATATTCCTGAAGCCTGGCTTGGAGAATTTTGAGCATTACTTTACTAGCGTGTGAGATGAGTGCAATTGTGTGGTAGTTTGAGCATTCTTTGGCATTGCCTTTCTTTGGGATTGGAATGAAAACTCATCTTTTCCAGTCCTGTGGCCACTGCTGAGTTTTCCAAATTTGCTGGCATATTGAGTGCAGCACTTTCACAGCATCATCTTTCTGGATTTGGAATAGCTCAACTGGAATGCCATCACCTCCACTAGCTTTGTTCGTAGTGATGCTTTCTAAGGCCCACTTGACTTCACATTCCAGGATGTCTGGCTCTAGGTCAGTGATCACACCATCGTGATTATCTGGGTCGTGAAGATCTTTTTTGTACAGTTCTTCTGTGTATTCTTGCCATCTCTTCTTAATATCTTCTGCTTCTGTTAGGTCCATACCATTTCTGTCCTTTATCGAGCTCATCTTTGCATGAAACATTCCTTTGGTATCTCTGATTTTCTTGAAGAGATCCCTAGTCTTTCCCATTCTGTTTTTTTCCTCTATTTCTTTGCATTGATCGTTGAAGAAGGCTTTCTTATCTCTTCTTGCTATTCTTTGGAACTCTGCATTCAGATGTTTATATCTTTCCTTTTCTCCTTTGCTTTTCACTTCTCTTCTTTTCACAGCTATTTGTAAGGCCTCCCCAGACAGCCATTTTGCTTTTTTGCATTTTTTTTCTATGGGAATGGTCTTGATCCCTGTCTCCTGCACAATGTCATGAACCTCATTCCATAGTTCATCAGGCACTCTATGTATCAGATCTAGGCCCTTAAATCTATTTCTCACTTCCACTGTATAATCATAAGGGATTTGAGTTAGGTCATACCTGAGTGGTCTAGTGGTTTTCCCTACTTTCTTCAGTTTCAGTCTGAATTTGGCAATAAGGAGTTCATGGTCTGAGCCACAGTCAGCTCCTGGTCTTGTTTTTGCTGACTGTATAGAGCTTGTCCATCTTTGGCTGCAAAGAATATAATCAATCTGATTTCAGTGTTGACCATCTGGTGATGTCCATGTGTAGAGTCTTCTCTTGTGTTGTTGGAAGAGGGTGTTTGTTATGACCAGTGCATTTTCTTGGCAAAACTCTATTAGTCTTTGCCCTGCTTCATTGCGTATTCCAAGGCCAAATTTGCCTGTTACTCCGTGTGTTTCTTGACTTCCTCCTTTTGCATTCCAGTCCCATATAATGAAAAGGACATCTTTTTTGGGTGTTAGTTCTAAAAGGTCTTGTAGGTCTTCATAGAACCGTTCAACTTCAGCTTCTTCAGCATTACCGGTTAGGGCATAGACTTGGATTACTGTGATATTGAATGGTTTGCCTTGGAAACGAACAGAGATCATTCTGTCGTTTTTGAGATTGCATCCAAGTACTGCATTTTGGACTCTTTTTTGACCATGATGGCCACTCTATTTCTTCTGAGGGATTCCTGCCCGCAGTAGTAGATATAATGGTCATCTGAGTTAAATTCACCCATTCCAGTCCATTTCAGTTTGCTGATTCCTAGAATGTCGACATTCACTCTTGCCATCTCTTGTTTGACCACTTCCAATTTGCCTTGATTCATGGAATTGACATTCCAGGTTCTTATCCAATATTGCTCTTGCCTATTTTTTTTCTTTAAAAAATGGATTTATTTTTAATTGAAGGATGAATGCTTTACAATATTGTTTTGTTTTCTGCCATCCATTAACATGAATTAGCCGTAGATATACATATGTCCCCTCCCTTGTGAACCTCCCTCACAACTCCTACATTTTCCACCCCTCTAGGTTGTTACAGAGACCTGGTTTGAGTTCCTTGAGTAATACAGCAAGTTTTCATTGGCTATCTATTTTACATATGGTAGTGTATATGCTGGAGAAGGCAATGGCACCCCACTCCAGTACTCTTGCCTGGAAAATCCAATGGATGGAGGAGCCTGGTAAGCTGCAGTCCATGAGGTCGCTAAGAGTAGGGCACGACTGAGCGACTTCACTTTCACTTTTCACTTTCATGCATTGGAGAAGGAAATGGCAACCCACTGCAGTGTTCTTGCCTGGAGAATCTCAGGGACGGTGGAGCCTGGTGGGCTGCCGTCCAACGGTCGCACAGAGTCAGGCACAACTGAAACGACTTAGGAGCAGCAGCAGCAGTGTATATGCTTCCATGCCATTCTCTCCATTCATCCCACCTCTCCTTCCTCCCCACCCTCCCACCCAACCCATGTCCATAAGTCTGTTCTCTATATCTGGGTCTCTATTGCTGCCCTGCAAATAGGTTTTTGGTTGCCTATTTTTATGTATCAACTGTTTGCAAAAAACATGTGATAAAAATATTGAAAGCACTGAGCAGGATTATAAATCTTCCGCAAAAAAGAAACAGCGGAAAATAGGATGTGCACCCAAGTGAATTTAAGAGGATAGAACAGAAAGGTTAGTCACTTGTCCTCTATGACACACTTGGAAAAAATTAAAACTGCAATTTTTAATAAAGAATGGCATGAACAACTCTACAAAGCTATATGCAGACATCTCGGGACTAGGAAATAGCACAGTTCTGGACAATATCTTCAGGGAGTATGTTTGAGAAAATGCTATTCACAACAAGATTAACCCATAGGTACCCTTTCCTAAAATGTGGTATAAACTTGGATTCAGTATGGTGTAATTTCTCAGGGAATGAGGTAAATACATTTAGTTTAAGAAATATGCTCCACTCATTCAATCACCACATAAAACAGGGTGGCATAGATAAGGAGTGCATTCACAGTCCCTTCAGACTCATAATTCTGGGTTGATGGTGACTTGAATAGAACTATGCAGCATAGATTCCCATTATTTTATTTCATTAGATGTACTATTTTCTTTGATAAAAGTGACTTGAAAAACAAACTGAAGGATAATATCAGAAAGCACATTTCAACTAAATTGCATTTTAATCACCAATCTGCCCATAAAATATGCCTAATTTATAAAATAATATAATAAAAAATAACCACAATGTAAATTATTAAATAAATGTAAAATTGACTTGATTACTTCCCTGTGGCTTAGATGGTAAAGAATCTACCTGCAATGCAGAAGACACAGGTTTGATTCCCATGTCAGGAAGATCCCCTGGAGAAGGGAATGGCAACCCATTCCAGTATTCTTGCCTGGAGAATCCCATGGACAGAGGAGCCTGGTGGGCTACAGTCAGTGGGGTTGCAAAGGTTTGGACATGACTGATAAGATATAGATCATTGATCATAGTTGTCTCAAACAGATATCTGGTATAACATGAAACTGTAGAATAACATTCAAAGTTAATATTGAAGGATGCTTATCTTGCAGATTTATTCCCTTGCAGAGTTACAATAGTGCACTCTCTACTTGCCTAAATCCTAAGCTTATCAGACTCTTTTGGTTCTGATAAAACGGTTTGTAGTTGTCTCAACCAAACCAATTTACTTTACTCCTGAGACAGGCTAGATTTGTCAGTTATTCTTTTGTTTTGCTTTTTAACTGTGAAAAATAGCTTGAATTTTTAAAGTAGGCATGTAAACCAACTTAATGTGATCATTTATATCAAAGGTTTATAATATCCAGGCACTTGTCACCTATACAACCACATATAGACAAGTAGGGGAGTGGTTGCTGCCAAGTAAGAGTTAAAACAAAACTAGAGATTTCTATTGTAATTTTCCACTTCATAAAACATACACATTATGTATCTTCTCTTTCATTTGTCATTCAACTATTCATTACATTTCAAAGGAAATAAACATCTCTGAAATTATCAGTGTCTTTGTTTTGTGCTTCTCCAAGATCAGTTAAAGAGGAACTGAGTGAACATTTTAGTTTAGATGATAATAGTTTAAATTTGTAATATAATAAGCATGCTAAAGGAACCAAAGAAAACTTTGAGACAATCTCAAAGTATGTAAAACTACAAATCTACAGCAAATATGTGGAATGAATAACAACCTAGTGACAGAACTGGGTCAGTTCAGAGTGCCTTAAAATAAAAAACTATCAAAGCCCACTGATGTTTTGAATAGCACCAGATATTCAGAATTAAAATAGATTTGCTTTCTTCAGGGCTTCATTGTTCATAAGATAGAAGGGATACTGAACTCTGCTATTAAATGCCTTCATATCATGGGAGGGGAGAAAACATTCAAAAAAGAGTGAAAAATGCATATGGTAGGATTCATACATGTACATATAAAGGAGACTTTAGTCCTCCTCAGGCCTCTCTATTGCTTACTGCCCCACAGAATAAAAAGGCTCTACTATTTTTTATCTTTGATCATTGCTGCCCTTACTCATCTCTATGGAGCAAGAATTTTTTGCTATATCACCAGAGTTAGTCTCCAGCTTTTATATTTCCCCTTTTTAATATAAAAATTCATAGTGGCAGTAAGTGTATGGAGAGGGCAGTACATATCTGGACAATTGAAGAAGTAGAAACAGAATGGTAAATGATTGGATAGAGAAGGGCTGCCTTAGTAACAAGTTAGGAAAATCAGTGCAAGCTTGTATGTTCAAAATACTTCAATCTAGGATTTAGCAGTACATGAATCCAGAACTTCTGGATGTACAAGCTGAATTTAGAAAAGGCAGAGGAAACAGAGATCAAATTACATTCATTGGATCATGGAGAAAGCAAGAGAACTCCAGGGGAAAAAAAAACAAAAAACATTTACTTCTGCTTCATTGACTATGCTAAAGCCTTTGTTGTATGGATCACAATAAACTGTGGAAAATTCTTAAAAGATGGGAATACCAGATCACCTTACCTGTTCCCTGAGAAACCTATATGCGGGTCAAGAAGCAACAGTTAGAACCTTAAAGGAACAAATGATAGATTCAAAATTGGGAAAGGAATATGACAAGGCTGTATATTGGCATCCTGTTTATTTAACTTATATACAGAGTACATCATGCAAAATGCTGGGTTGGATGAATTCCAAGCTGGAATCAAGACTGCCAAGACAAATATCAACAACCTCAGATATACAGGTGATACCACTCTAATAGCAGAAAGTTAAGAGGAACTAAACAGTCTCTAGATGAGGGTGAAAGAGGAGAGTGAAAAATCTGGCTTAAAACTCAATTCAAAAAACTAAGATCGCGGCATCCAGTTCCATCACCAGCTCATTCCCTTCACAAATAGAAGGGGAAACAGTGGAAGCAGTGACAGACTTTATTTTCTTGGACTCCAAAATCATTGCTGATGGTCACTGCAGCCATGACATTAAAAGACGTTTGCCCCTTGGAAGGAATTAATGCCAAAACTGGACACCATATTAAAAAGCAGAGACATCATTTTGCCGATAACACTCTATATACTCAAAGCTAAGGTTTTTCCAGTATCATGTATGGATGTGAGAGTTGGGACATGAAGAAGAGCGCTGAAGAATTGAGGCTTTCAAATTGTGGTGCAGAAGACTCTTGAGAGTGCCTTGGACAGCCAGGAGATCAAACCAGTCAATCCTAAAGGAAATCAACCCTGAATATTCATTGGAAGGACTGATGCTGAAGCGGAAGCTCCAATCCTTTGTCACCTGATGGGAAAAGCTGACTCATTGGAAAAGACCCTGATGCTGGGAACAATTAACTGAAGGCAAAAGGAGAAGAGGATGGCAGAGGATGAGATGGTTCAATAGCATCACTGACTCAATGGACATACATTTGAGCAAACTCTGGGAGATAGTGAAGAACAGGGATGCTGCTGCAGTCTATGGGGTCACAGGGAGTTGGATAGGACTTAGTGACTGAACAACAATAAACAAGCTTAATTATTCACTTAGAGAGATTCCATTTCCAAATACAGTCATATTGGGGATAAAGGCTTCAACACGTGAAAATAAGGGGGTTGGCGGGGGGAGCAACAGATGTTTAATCCATAATAAGGAATAAAATTTCAAGTGGCTTTGGCAGACACAGTGTAGGAAACACTGCCTACCAAATAACGCAAAACTTGGCAAATGTGTGGATCACAATAAACTGTGGGAAATTCTGAAACAGATGGGAATACCAGACCACCTGACCTGTCTCTTGAGAAACCTGTATGCAGGTCAGGAAACAACAGTTAGAACTGGACATGGAACAACAGACTGGTTCCAAATAGGAAAAGGAGTACATCAAGGCTGTATATTGTCACTCTGCTTTTTTAACTTATATGCAGAGTACATCATGAGAAATGCTGGGCTGGAAGAAGCACAAGTTGTAATCAAGATTGCCAGGAGAAATATCAATAACCTCAGATATGCAGATGACACCACTCTTATGGCAGAAAGTGAAGAAGAACTAAAGAGCCTCTTGATGAAAGTGAAAGAGGAGAGTGAAAAAGTTGGCTTAAAGCTCAACATTCAGAAAACGAAGATCATGGCATCCGGTCCCATCACTTCTTGGGAAATAGATGGGGAAACAGTGGAAACAGTGGCTGACTTTATTTTTCTGGGCTCCAAAATCACTGCGGATGGTGATTGCAGCCATGAAATTAAAAGACGCTTACTCCTTGGAAGGAAAGTTTTGACCAACATAGACAGCATATTAAAAAGCAGAGACATTACTTTGTCAACAAAGGTCCATCTAGTCAAGGCTATGGTTTTTCCAGTAGTCATGTATGGATGTGAGAGTTCGACTGTGAAGAAAGCTGATTGCCGAAGAATTGATGCTTTTGAACTGTGATGTTGGAGAAGACTCTTGAGAGTCCCTTGAACTGCAAGGGGATCCAACCAGTCCATCCTAAAGGAGATAAATTCTGGGTGTTCATTGGAAGGACTGATGTTGAAGCTGAAACTCCAATACTTTGGCCACCTGATGCGAAGAGCTGATTCATTTGAAAAGACCCTGATGCTGAGAAAGATTGAAGGCAGGAGGAGAAGGGGCTGACAGAGGATGAGATGGTTGGATGGCATCACTGACTCAATGGACATGGATTTGGGTGGACTCCGGGAGTTGGTGATGGACAGGGAGGCCTGGTGTGCTGCGATTCATGGGGTCGCAAAGAGTCGGACATGACTGAGCAACTGAACTGAACTGAACTGGCAAATGTACACCTTTCTCATATTATTATTTCCTGCACATAGAGAGTGTACAACTCGGAGACTCAGAATGTTCCTAGAATAACCTCTGAGAGGATGGATGCTATTTGTTCTTTGCTTATTTGATTTTTTTCAACTTTCTGGTTCTCTACACTACTAACTTCTTTTGTTGAGAAAGACCCAATTAGAGACTTCATAGCAGAGAGGAACACAGAGGAAAACTATCTGTTGAATTTATAATGCCTTTGTGGGGAATTCAGGAAAATGTCTATAAGAAAATATAAAAACAAAGCAAATATGCTTCATAACAAGGTATAGTGTCCCAGTAATAAAAAGCTGGGGGAAAAATACTGTCCACATTTTAATCCAAAATTTAATGATCATACAATCTCCAGTCTTCTATTTAGTGATGCTGCTAAAGAGTCTTACTATATTTCATGTCTGTTCTTCCACATGATCACAAATAAAATAAATGCCATTCTTCCTCTAGTTCCACCGTGGAATTTGGTTCTAATTAACTAAGTTTTGAATTCTGAATTGTTTGTAAATATATTCTGTGAATATTTTGTCCTAAATAAAGGGAGGGAGTTATACCCTATTTAAACAATATAGATCATTTTAGAATGGGACATGTTCCTTGACTGTTTGGACTTCTATTTTATTATAATTTCTTATATATTTTTCATGTTGCACAGTCCTTATATTCAATTTCTTATGAAGGTATATGAGTGAAGTTTTCTGTTAAGATTTATTATTTATCACCAAAATAAAGTTAGAAGCTCAGTCTACAGCATCAGATTCTTAGTATGATACTTCACTATAATGTCTTGTGTTCTTCAGATTTTGAAAAACTAATGATATTTAACATAGTTTCTCTTGTCCTATTGTCTGAACATATTTTACTGAGTTGGTTATGATATTTTTTTAGAAATATGGTAAAGCAATATGATGATGACTTTTATATATTTACTAAGTGACAAATTGATCTACTTTAATTATGCATCAAAAAATGAAGGAGGGAAAGTAGGAAGGAAAGAAGAAAAGTAAGAAGGAAGGAAGAAAACAGCATTGCTTACTATTAAAGAGATTTGTTTTTATTCAAAGCCTAGACTTTAAGAATCGAATTTCAGAAGATGCCATTATCTTGGTGAACTAATGTTATATTAAGCATCTGAGATGATTTAAGTTACTACTGGGGCTTCTATATTTTTGTAGAAATGATAGAAGTGCCAGCAATTTTCTGTCTTAAAAAAAATAAAAATCAGACAGTCTCCAGAAAATGCCAACTGATTTACTGACCACTTTTTGTGTGGAACTTGACCTCTCCTTAAGAATACAGTCAGAATTATGATTCTTGGACAAATAAAGAATATTTGATATATGTGATATTTGATATATGTGAAAACCTTTTCCTCAGATTAAAAAAAATTCAGAAAAAAGTAAAAATATGCATAAAAACAAAATTTTCTACATAACTTTAGAAATTAAAATATTCTTGATGCTTATGTGGTCCTCAAGGTACAATTAGTATTATATGTCTATCTAGAAATAGAGACTTGTAAGAATAAAAATGTATATCTTTCTTCACTATTTGACATCAAGTTTTTTATATGGCTGAAAATAATTTCTTTGCTGTTTCTGTTACTTGTTTATATCCACAAACATTAACATATGTACACAATGCCAACCTAAACTATGAAACTATCAAAAAACATCCACACACATGTTTGGATCCACTGGAACATTGAATGATTTGAGGAATTCTTAGCATAATATTATCATAGCACCAATGTTTCTGGGCAAAACAGTAAAAGCTTTTTTGATAAGTAATTTTAATAAGCTTTGGACCCTTTCTCACTTTGTATTTGTATGTGTTTTTGTGTGTTTTGGATAACAACAACTTCTGCAGATTTTTAAATATCCATTAACTATCTAAGATCCTGAAATGTAGAATAATGTCTGTGTAGAGGAAAAAAAAAAGAAAGAAACTGAAATAAAAGAATATAATGTCTTAGAGATTTATTAGCTAAATTTTCTGCTTTTTGTTACATATGTGCAAACTTCCCATTATATGTATTATGAGTTATGAAAGTGCCATTGCATTGTATTTGAAGTTTCTGTTGTACTATTTTCTGTATTGGACTTAACAACATCAGCAACAAAGGAGTAGATACTGCCTGAGTTCAAGCTAGTAGAATCGGAACTTTCATTACATGTATGCTATGCTACTAATTTCATGTGTCATAGCAATCAGAGCTATTTCTAACTACTTACATGCTAAATTCAAAGTCATATAAACATTTAAACAATTAAATAGTTTTTTTTAAGTCATATTTTTCTTTTTCTTTTTTTTTCTAATTTTATTTTATTTTTAAACTTTACATAATTGTATTAGTTTTGCCAAATATCAAAATGAATCCGCCACAGGTATACATGTGTTCCCCATCCTGAACCCTCCTCCCTCCTCCCTCCCCATACCATCCCTCTGGATCGTCCCAGTGCACTAGCCCCAAGCATCCAGTATCATGCATCGAATCTGGACTGGCAACTCGTTTCTTACATGATATTTTACATGTTTCAATGCCATTCTCCCAAATCTTCCCACCCTCTCCCTCTCCCACAGAGTCCATAAGACTGTTCCATACATCAGTGTCTCTTTTGCTGTCTCATACACCGGGTTATTGTTACCATCTTTCTAAATTCCATATATATGCGTTAGTATACTGTATTTATGTTTTTCCTTCTGGCTTACTTCACTCTGTATAATAGGCTCCAGTTTCATCCACCTCATTAGAACTGATTCAAATGTATTCTTTTTAATGGCTGAGTAATACTCCATTGTGTATATGTACCACTGCTTTCTTATCCATTCATCTGCTGATGGACATCTAGGTTGCTTCCATGTCCTGGCTATTATAAACAGTGCTGCGATGAACATTGGGGTACACGTGTCTCTTTCCCTTCTGGTTTCCTCAGTGTGTATGCCCAGCAGTGGGATTGCTGGATCATAAGGCAGTTCTATTTCCAGTTTTTTAAGGAATCTCCACACTGTTCTCCATAGTGGCTGTACTAGCTTGCATTCCCACCAACAGTGTAAGAGGGTTCCCTTTTCTCCACACCCTCTCCAGCATTTATTATTTGTAGACTTTTGGATCGCAGCCATTCTGACTGGTGTGAAATGGTACCTCATAGTGGTTTTGATTTGCATTTCTCTGATAATGAGTGATGTTGAGCATCTTTTCATGTGTTTGTTAGCCATCTGTATGTCTTCTTTGGAGAAATGAGCATTTAGGATAAAATAAAATGTACTGTTCATAAAGTAGATCATGCCTTTGAAACAATTAAAAGTGATTAAATATTTCACTCAGTTATGAATACCATAAAACCTTGTTAAAAGTAAGTATTAGATATTCTCCCTACAAATACATAAGTGTAATGCAAAAAAAAAAAACTCATAAAAATTTGAACATTCTTTTTAAACTTACCTTTCTGTATGTGTTTAAATGAAAATTAATAGACAGTTCTTGCAAAAAAGACAAAGGAGTAAGGAAGGATGGGAGGGAGGGAGAAAGAAAAGGAGAAAAAAAGAAGGAGGCAAAAGAGATCAGGCCTTAATTTCTCAAATAGTTGACTACCCATGAAAGAACAATACATTCAAAGACTCAGGATGTTTACTTTTCCCAATATTAACAGTATATTTTATAAATATATAACTATTAAGAAAATAAGTATTTGTATTTTTGTTCTAATAGATCTTCATGAAGAAAAGTTTTTATTTCCCCCAATTTTTTTCACTTAAAAGCATTTATTCATTCAAGAAAACAAGTATTAGGTTGTGAACAGCTTAATCTTTAATTATTTGGCCTATAATCAGATATTTATAGATGAAATGTCTCAGGATTTTTTTATACACCCACCTACTTAGCATACATAGTCCCACTACAAGCCCAACTAACAAATATTCATGGTAAAAACATATTATTAATGCCATCACATCCTTCTCACAAGAAATTCATAGTATTACTCTACGGTGATTAACTCAGTGTCTGTCTCAAGACAGGAGATAATGTTCCTTTCTTTTCTAATGCTAGTAAAGTTCTATGAGAAAGGATGAGAAAAACACTGCAACTTAAAATAAAGTGCAACTTCTCTTACAGTTTGAGAAATAAGTATTCGACATACCAATGATATGTATATGATATCACAAATTGCAAAGGAATAGTTTCATCTGTCAACTTAGGCTACAATACTCATGTATTTTAAACACCAGTCTGGATGTTGCTGTGAAGTTTTGACTTTGAGTAAAGCAGATCACCCTTCATAATGTGGATAAGTCTCATTCAATCAGCTGAAAAGAATGGGGTGCTTTGAAAAAGAGGCAATTCTGCCTTCAGACTTGAGCTGAAACATCTACCCTTCCAGTGGTCTCCACTCTGCACCCTTACCCCTGACAATTTTGCATTTGCCAGTCTCCATATTCCTGTGAGCCAGTTCCTTAAAATGTCTTTTTATGTATACATACACACATCCTATTGATTCTGTTTCTTTGAAGAACTCTAATACATAAATACTCTTGCATATTATGCCCAGTAAATGCATCTGGTAGATCAAAGGTCAGCCAATTCAAAATACAATAAAATAATCACAGGATTAGATAAGCATTGCAAATGATAAATTCAAAAATATTCCCATGATTATTCTTCATATCAGCTATGTATTTTATGGCTTAAATACTTTGAGATGCTCTTCTATATCAAACTGTTGTATAGTATTTACTCTTTTTCATGTGACACATCCATAAGCTTTGCTAAATAAGAATATACATAAAACAATTAATATTTAGCTATAGATATTCAATAAAATAAACAACAATGCATGGGTTTCTTTGAGGTATAAGAATATCAACAGATACATTTATAAATACTAATTAAAAACTATAAAAATTTTTCTTTTTGTATTTCAAAATATATTATGGTTATTTATGCAAAACTTATTCAGTATTAACTGTCAGTAAGTGAAATGCATTTGTAGGTATTAAATATGAAAAAAATTTAAAATTATGTTTCATACCAATTACCCAGTCTCAATTTGGTAGAAAGATGTATCTCTCTTACTATTTAAGGCATAAAAATTATTGATATTAAAGAATAAACAAAGAACAATTTTTAAAAATTGTCTTTCTTACTACTACTATGGGAACTTAACAGGACTTACATATATATATAACCAAATATGTTGGAAGAAAAAATAATTCTTTTAGAAGACATTCTTGCAAGAGCCTAATGAGTAAGATAATTAAAAAATACTTATAAACTAAAAGTGCTATAGCATGAATGGTGATTAACATAATAAAGTCATTTTTGCTTTTTAATAAAATTTCTACCATTTTGAGATATAATTCATGTAAGAGAAATTTGAAGATGCATTCTTCCAGGACCAGTAGAGAGAGAGGGAAAGAGACTAGTAATTCATACAAATAATTTCCTCTCTAATTTCCATGTCATAAGTCTTCCCTTTACTTTCACTCTAAGAAAGTTAAAGTATTTGCTCATGTATTAAACCTTAATTTAGAAACCAAATAACTGATTGAACATTTTCAACTACCTTATTTCATCATTGCCTCTAGCAAAGACTGCTAGGAACATAACTTGCAGTATAATAAGGAAACACACACACACACACAGCATAGGAGCAATTGTTGGGCACGCGAGCAAGAGGGTATTAGAAATGCCTCATTTTAGGTTTTAGACTTGTGTCTGTGATTTTAGGGAGAGTTTAAGTGGTGGGGCCTTGCTCTTGGATTGGATTGGTTTTACCATTACTAAGTGGAGGTGATTTTTGGGATTGTGTATCCTTTTATTTAGGAAGATGGAAGACTAATGTGAGGGTAAAACCATAGTAGGTAAAGAGGCAGTTGTCATTCCTTTTAGTCAGGATAGGGAAATATTTGGTCATTTTTATGGTTTGGACAATGTTTATTGTCTGTGTTCAGACCTGAGTGCAAAGTGGTCGTGTTTTTATTTTGAACAATTTCCGTCAGAATGACTTCACTGATGATATTCTATGGAATTGTTTATGATCAACAGAAGAGCAAGACCTAGTTGTCAGGTCCCAGATGTCAAAGATAGCTTTTATATTTCTTACTACTCTGCATAAAATTTCTCTTAAAACATTTTATGTATTTTTCTCCTTTGTCAGTCTCCTTACTTATTTTCTGCTTTTAATCTTACTCTTCTCATCTAGTATTTATAGTGATTAAAAAAAAAAAAAACACAAAACACTGTGCTGTGATCATTTTTCTGCTTATAACCTTGTAATGGCAGAAAGTGAGGAGGAACTAAAGAGCCTCTTGATAAGGGTGAAAGAGGAGAGTGAACAAGTCAGTTTAAGGCTTAATATTTAAACAATAACAACAACAAAAAATCCCTAAGAACATGGCATCCAGTCTCAACACTTCATGGCAAACAGAAGGGGAAAAAGTGGAAGCAGTGACAAATTTCTTCTTCTTGGGCTCTAAAATCACTGCAGATGATGTCTGCAGCCAAGTTTGGAAAGAAAGCTGTGACAAATTTAGACAGTGTATTAAAAAGCAAAGACATCACTTTGCCGCCAAAGGTCAATATAGTCAAAGCTATGGTCTTTCCAGTATTCATGTACAGGTGTGAGATTTGGACCATAAAGAAAGCTGAATGCTGAAAAATTGATGCTTTTGAACTGTGGTGTTGCAGACTTTTGACAGTCCCTTGGATAGCAAGGAGACAAACCAGTCAATGATAAAGGAAATTAACCCTGAATATTCACTGCAAGGACTGATACTGAATCTGAAACTCCAATACTTTGGCTACCTGATGCGAAGATGCTGACTCATTGGAAAAGACCCTGCTTCTGTGAAAGACTGAAGACAGAAGGAGAAGTGGGCAACAGGATGAGATGGTTGAGTGGCACCACTGATTCAATGGACATGAACTTGGGCAAACTCTGGGAGACGGTGAGGGACAAGGAGGCCTGGATACAACATTTCATGGCATGGTTCTGCCTTCAGAGCAAAGGCTAATTTCATTAACAAGGATTAGAAGAGTCCTCAATATCTTGGTTCAGTCTGTTTATACACAGATTTGGAAGAAGGAAAGCTGGAAATGCTCTGTGTCATTAGCCTCACTGAACCAACAGTCTTGTATGGAAAGCAGGCCTTTACTCATTTTATGAAAAGAATGAAACAAATATAGGCTCTTTCCAAACAGACTGTTATTCCTAAAACTGTCCAGCCTGTGAGATCTCCAATATAAATAAGGAGGACCTATGTATGCATACATGCATGCATATACACATACACACTATTACCTCATGCCCCAACTGTAATTATTTTATTCTGGTAATGTGGCATTCTTTCTTTTGCCTCATTGAATTAGCTCATGATTACTTTGGATTAGAATACTTCACTGCTGTTACCTTGTTTTATTGTTCCACCCCTTCTCCATGCTCTGTAGATATTCTGATTCATCATTTGTAGCTCAGTTTAGAAATCACTCTCTTCTATTTGTAGAAGGAAGAGTTACCATTACAGGTCTCTCTCCCTAATTAATTTGGAAGCTTATTGAGAGTCCATAACATTTATTCTTTTGCATTTTCAGTATCCAGAACAGCATTTGATCTGTAGTAGGTGTACATAATAAAGTTAGCTTACTATTAGTAAGAAGTTAGAAGTTTTTAGTGTGAAATTATTTTCACATTTTTTCTAACCTATGGTTAACACATTTCAAGGAGGGATATACAATAATTTTACTTTTAATTTCCTGACTTTATCTGTTAAGTATAATACTGAAACAGAGGATATTATAACTGAGTATTAGTCTGCCCTCACTTTCATCAATCATCATTAATCTTTTATATTTTTCTGAGTTAATGATAATCAGGGATCATGGCTCTTTTATTTTGCTCACATCATTTTCCTCTATTTTTGAAACATAAATATGTAAACCTATACTATAAAAAAGCGACAATTAGAAAGAAAAATATCAGAAATTTATCCCTTAGTTCTAATGAGGTGGTTGAAACTGGAGCCTATTATACACAGTGAAGTAAGCCAGAAAGAAAAACACCAATACAGTATACGAATGCATATATATGGAATTTAGAAAGAAGGTAACGACAACCCTGTATGCGAGACAGCAAAAGAGACACTGATGTATAGAACAGTCTTTTGGACTCTGTGGGAGAGGGAGGTGGGGGATGGTTTGGGAGAATGGCATTAAAACATGTATAATATCGTATAAGAAACGAATCGCCAGTCCAGGTTCGATGCAGGATACAGGAAGCTTGGGCCTGTGCACTGGGATGACCCAGAGGGATGGTATGGGGAGGGAGGTGGGAGGGGGGTTCAAGATGGGGAACACATGTACACCCGTGGCAGATGCATGTTGATGTATGGCAAAACCAATACAATATTGTAAAGTAAAAAAATAAAAAATAAAAAAAGAAGCATTGTCTGAATATAAAGAAGATATATATATATATATATATATATATATATATATATATAAAAAAGATATATCTATAGTAAAGTATGTATATATATATATATATATATATAAAAGATATATCTAAAGTAAAGTAAAGTGTGTATATATATAAAGATATATCTAAAGTAAAGTGGGGCTTCCTTTGTAGCTCACTCAGTAGAGAATCTGCCTGCAGTGCAGGAGACCAGGGTTTGATCCTGGGTTGGGAAGATCCCCTGGAGAAGGAAATGGCAACCCACTCCAGCATCCTTGCCTGGAAAATCTCATGGACAGAGGAACCTGGTGGGCTGCAGTCCATGGGGTAGCAAAGAGTCAGGCATGACTGAGTGACCAATACTTTCAAAGTGAAGTGTGTGTGTATATATATATATGTGTGTGTATATATATACATATATATATATATATATATTTTTTGGTCACTGCAAACTATCCAAAATTTGAAACATTAAAAAAACAATATTTTTGTCACACTTACTTCCTTTCTAGTTTTTATTTTTGATAAGAATATTATTTTTTCTAACTACATTCAGCAATAGCTAATATAAAATTAGCCTGCTTTCCACAAAAAAAAAAAAAAATCAATCAACACAAAGAGATTGATCTTTCTAGTAAAAGTAGAGATAACAGTATAATTTCTACCCTTTAGTTTTGCTTTGTTAAAATCACAATTATTATAAGGAGAGTGATAGTGAATTTCAAAAACTATTTAAGCTTTCAGAAAATTATAGGGGAAAAAAGCCAAGTTTCTTGTTCTTAACAATAGCAACACAGACTTTACTATTGTCCCTCAACAAAAAATGGACTAAAACAGAAATGAAAGAAATATAGTCATTGCCTGTTAAGTAAATTTAACACACAGTATATATGTGGAATAAAGGTTGTCAAGCAAAATCACAGTACATATATACTTCAATATTTTATTTATGTCAATTCACATATGTATATGTGGACAATCTTGTGGAACTGTACCATGAACCTGTGGAATCAGGTGCTTACTTCAAAGAGACAGTGTCATATTGATTTGAATTCCTAGATACCTTACCGGTTCCCAGAAATTGTTTTCTGAAGTGGGAAGCCCCTTCTCCTAACACACCCATGTTGGTATAGCATCCAGGAACCCAAGTTAGGGTTTGAAAACAACATGCTTTTCACCTGAAAAGAATCAAAGTATATGTGAGAGAAATTTCCTAATGCCAAATATTTATGTTGTCCTAGACATCACTGTATATAATTTACAGTAGGAAGAAGAACATTAGTTTATCCAGAAAGGTGTGAGGTGGACATTTACTAAGATACTTTCTACTGTTTCAATGCATGTAAGGAAAAGTAGTTAAATTACTTAGAGTAAAAAAGAAGTGAAAGTCGTTCAGTCATGTCTGACTATTTGCTACCTTATGGCCTGTAGCCTGCCAGGCTCCTCTGTTCACGGAATTCTCCAGCAAGAATACTGGAGTGGGTAGCTGTTCCCTTCTCCAGGGGATCTTCCAAACCCAGGGACTAAACCCAAGTATCCAGCATTGCAGGCAGATTCTTTACCATCTGAGCCACCAGGCTATTCTCAAATCTCTTCAAACCTTTTGCACATTCTATGAATAAAAAAGATGTATTAGAATATACAAATTAATAATTCTTACTATATATTGCTTTAAGCAGATGTCCTAAGGATTTCCATATAATTTATGCATGTGAAAAAATACATAACACTTTTAAATATGTGCTGAACTGAATATTTTACAGGGTTAATATAAAAAAATCCCAGCTTATTAAAGAATATAAGAGTTTCTTTTATCTATTTCACAAGAAGTTCTGGTATCTACCAAAAGAAAATCTAAAGTTTAAAACATGATGGCTATTAAAATAATGCTTTATTATTAAGTTGATCCACAAAGACATAATTGACACTAATATTCAAACAATAGATTTCTCATTCTTGAATTAATGTATGCACAACTTTGTGTTTTGTCTTTTATATGCACCCCATACTTTTTACTGTAATTCAATAAATAGCAGGAGCATGTCTCATTCATCATTGTATACTCATTGCAAGATTACAGTCAGACATAAAGTAGGCATTTGATATACATTTGTTGAATAGCTGGAATAGTCAACCAATTAACACATATCAAAGACTCTAGAAATTCCTTTTGAAGTGTAAAAGTTTGCAAGTTTGGAAAAGAGAGATTGTGATCTGTTTCCTTTGACTTTGTTACCTTACTTACCTTCTTGCTTCAGATCATTTTTAGCACATTTCTTGTTACACTTATCTCAGTTTCTTCTGCAAAATGAAGTGTTGGGCTAGGTGATATTTACAAACATTTATGTCTCCAACATTCCATAGCACAAAATTTATAGTATCATTCTTTCAACATTAAATACTTGGATATATGTAATTTACTGGAGTTCATTTGTTTATTGATTTTTATTTTAGTTTTGGTTTCCTTTTGAGAGAGTCTTAGAATATGGGATCCTCTCTGCTCTGTTGGTTTCTCCCAGGCCTACTGTAGAAGGAAGAATTCAGCAAGAACCTTAAAGCTAAAAGAACTGGATGTGCAATGTGGAATCTCAATATCCTAGGGAAAAAAGAGGAGTTCTTAGCAGGAGAATCAATAAGGAACAAAAAAGTGTAAAAAATTGTGAATACAGTCCCAGGCAGAGGAATCAAAGTGGCTCACACAAAGAAACAGCACTGACCACATTAATCAACTGGGAAAAGTTCAGAGAAAAGACTTCGTGATTCTCATAATAAAGGTAGAAGAAGTTCAGAAAAGGTTTTAAGAAAATACTCTGAGGTTGGGTGATCTCCCAGAGGGCATAAGACAGCCAAATGTGAAAATGTTCATAAAACAAAGAGAAAAAAGAAAAGAGTCTGAAAGATCTCTCAACTGCATACTGACTCAACTTACTACCTTGGAAGTTTCCTTGGAAAACTTTAAACATGTTTAAATAGTTAAATAGAGGGGAAGTGCCATTTTATTAAGCTAAGTCCTCAGGCTGGTGAGGGTGGGGAGTTGGGGAAACTATTGAGGCTAGGAAAGGCTCTAAAAGCTATAATAAAATTTATTTCATAATTAGAACTACATAGTAATACTCTATAGGATTGAAAGGTAAACCACACTCTTGAAATTCCAAAATACTAAGAAGCTCCCTATAAATTAATAGACATCTTACTTCTTTTCCAGGCTTAATAATGCTTTAAAATTCATGGAACCTAAAAAAAAGGAAAACTAAACTAGCAAGCAAAACTTGATTTTGTGACACTAACAGAACAAAATATAAAACATGACTGAAATATCTAAATTGCACGATCCATTTCTATAAAAAAAATCCAAACTGGGAACCACTAGGGAATCTATAAAAACAGATCTATTTTAATGTAGGTGAATAAGGACAGACTATTTTGGGGGGCTCCAAAATCACTGCAGATGGTGACTGCAGCCATGAAATTAAAAGATGCTTAATCCTTGGAAGAAGAGCTATGACCAACCTAGACAGTATATTAAAAAACAGATACATTACTTTGTCAATAAAGCCATAGTTTTTCCAGTAGTCATGTACGGATGTGATAGTTGAACTATAAAGGAAGCTGAGCGCTGAAGAATTGATGCTTTTGAATTGTGGTGTTGGAGAAGACTCTTAAGAGTCCCTTGGACTGCAAGGAGATCCAACCAGTAATCCTAAAGGAAATCAGTCAGGAATATTCATTGGAAGGACTGATGTTGGAGCTGAAACTCCAAAATTTTGGCCACCTGATGTGAAGAATTGACTCACTGGAAGAGATCCTAATGCTGGGAAAGATTGAAGGCTGGAGAAGAAGGGGATGACAGAGGATGAGGTTTGGATGGCATCATCAACTCTTTGGACATGAGTTTGAGTAAGCACCAGGAGTTGGTGATGGACAAGGAAGCCTGGCATACTCAGTCCTTTGGGTCTCAAAGAGTTGGAGATGACTAAACAACTGAACTGAACTGAAAGACAGACAGGCAGAGATAAGAGAAGATTAATAAAACCTAATGTTGTCTGCTCTACTTTAAAAAGTATACAATAATGCATCCCTTCTCTAAATTTACAGACTTCCCATTGAGAAGTTGAAAGGCTTTACTGGTGGCACAGTGTGAAGGATCCACCTGCCAATGCAGAAGACATGGGTTCAATCCCTGATCCAGGAAGATCCCACATGCCATGGAGAAACTGAGCCCGTGTGCCAGAACCTTGAGTCCGTGCTCTAGAGGCAAGGAGCCTCAACTACTGAGACTGTGCCCACCACAACTACTGAAACCCGTGCACCCTAGAGACCATGCCCCTACTCTGCAACAGAAGAAGCCATCACAATGAGAAGACTGCAACTAGGGCAAGCCCCGCTTGCAACAACTAGAGAAAAGCACACACAGCAATGAAGATCCAGTGCCATCAATAATAAACACATAAAAAATTTGAAAAAGATTTACACTTGGCATCAAAAAAGTATGTGTGAGTGTGTGTGTGTGAGAGAGAGAGAAAGAGAGGGGGAGAAATAATGTAGGAGATTTCCTATAAATAAAAATCTATACTTCAAAAGAGATACTAATAATACAAAATTTTAAAATGAAGGAGCCTGGTAGGCTGCAGTCCATGGGGTCACTGAGTTGGACACGACTGAGAGGCTTCACTTTCACTTTTCACTTTCCTGCATTGGAGAAGGCAATGGCACCCCACTCCAGTGTTCTTGCCTGGAGAATCCCAGGGACGGGGGAGCCTGGTGGCTGCCGTCTATGGGGTCACACAGAGTCGGACACGACTGAAGTGACTTAGCAGCATACTCTCCCAAACTGATCTTACAAGCATAATTCAATATTTTAAGTGTGGCCAATTTAAAGTTACAGCTTATCTAGTCCATAAGTAATGTTTTGTCATGAATATTTGACAAAATTAAGGTAATATGTTTCCAGTAAGTTCAGTTCAGTTCAGTTCAGTCACTCAGTTGTGCCCGACTCTTTGTGACCCCATGAATTGCAGCACACCAGGCCTCACTGTCCATCATCAACTCACTTCGTCCACCCAAACTCATGTCCATTGAGTCAGTGATGCCATCCAACCATCTCATCCTCTGTTGTCCCCTTCTCCACCTGCCCTCAATCTTTCTCAGCATCAGGACCTTTTCAAATGAGTCAGCTCTTCGCATCAGGTGGCCAAAGTGTTGGAGTTTCAGCTTCAACATCAGTCCCTCCAATGAACACCCAGGACTGATCTCATTTAGGATGGACTGGTTGGATCTGCTTGCAGTTCAAAGAACTCTCAAGAATCTTCTCCGACACCACAGTTCAAAAGCATCAACTCTTTGGCACTGAGTTTTCTTTATAGTCCAACTCTCACATCCATACATGACTACTGGAAAAACCATAGCCTTGACTAGATGGACGTTTTTTGGCAAAGTAATGTCTCGGCTTTTTAATATGCTGTCTATGTTGGTCATAACTTTCCTTCCAAGGAGTAAGCATCTTTTAATTTCATGGCTGCAATCACCATCTGCAGTGATTTTGGAGCCCAGAAAAATAAAGTCAGCCACTGTTTCCACTGTTCCACTGTCTATTTGCCATGAAGTGATGGGACCCCATGTTATGATCTTCGTTTTCTGAATGTTGAGCTTTAAGCCAACTTTTTCACTCTCCTCTTTCACTTTGATCAGGAGACTCTTTAGTTCTTCTTCACTTTCTGCCATAAGGGTGGTGTCATCTACATATCTGAGGTTATTGATATTTCTCCTGGCAATCTTGATTCCAGCTTCTGCTTCCTCCAGCCCAGCGTTTCTCATGGTGTACTCTGCATAATTTAAATAAACAGGGTGACAATATACAGCCTTGATGTACTCCTTTTCCTATTTGGAACCAGTCTGTTTTCTGTAAGAGTTACTCTTCATTTTGCAATGGAATCGAGTTTAGAGTATTAACGCCTATAAACCTTAAAAATTGCTATTTTCCATGACAAAATAAAGATAAATATTAAGTTGCATAGATTCCACATTTAATCCTGCAAATGTTACACAAAGTAAAAATGACTGAATCTTGACACATGACTCTAATTATAAACAGTTTGAATACCCTTTAGATTTGAAAAAGGGAAAATTATACACATTCTTTTACATTATATAAAGGATGGATAACAGAATTAACTCGCTGAGGTACAATTAAGTTGTCTTCAGAGAAAATGGTGATAAGAAGTATAAAAGAAATAATAAATTGACCTGTGGCTTTTACTCCACATGAATGGTTAGCTATGAGGTTTCATGAAGATGCCAAAAACTCTCAAACTACAACTCATTTTAATTGAAAGAAATAAAACAGTATATTGCATTTTTAGAAGGCAGCAGTAATAAATAAATGATGTTCTAATTGAATTTGGACTTATTGTTTTTTTTTTTGAAGAGAATTATAGGAGTCTACAGCCATATAGTTGGTGGATATATATTTTTTTTAAGTTGAGACACATGCTGAGTAGCTGAAGAACAAAAATAAGGTTTTATTCTTGAACCTTATATCTTTTCTTGAACCAAATCATCACAATTCCTACAGAGTGATTTTTAATATAGCTGAGTAATGAACACTCCTTTTATTGTTGTTCATTAAATAATTTTCAGGTGTCATTTTTTAAAGACCAATTTATTTTGCATAATTCTTTTGCCAAGGCAATGGCACCCCACTCCAGTACTCTTGCCTGGAAAATCCCATGGATGGAGGCACCTGGTAGGCTGCAGTCCACGGGGTTGCGAAGAGTCAGACACAACTGAGCTACTTCACTTTCGCTTTTCACTTTCATGCATTGGAGAAGGAAATGGCAACCCACTCCGATGTTCTTGTCTGGAGAATCCCAGGGATGGGGGAGCCTGGTGGGCTGCCATCTATGGGGTCACACAGAGTCGGACACAACTGAAGCGACTTAGCAGTAGCAGCATATGATAACCAGGGCTTCCCAGGGGGCACTAATAATAAAGATTTTGCCTGCCTGCCAGTGCAGGAGACACAAATGACTTGGGTTGGATCCCTGGGTCGGAAAGATCCCCTGCAGTAGGAAATGGCACCCCACTCCAGTATTTCTTGCCTCAAAAATTCCATAGGCAGAGGAGACTGATGAGCTAAAGTCCACAGGCCACAAAGAGTCAGATTTGACTGAGTGACTAAACACATAAGATAAAACAAGGCACAGTTTCCTGCCATATTTAATATTTAGCTGAACAAAATAACCAAATAAATGTTGCCTAAATCATTTTACGTAAGGAATTATTGGTTGAATTTTTTGTTCCAAATAATATAGTACATATATAATAACCAAATATAGAAGAAATAATGATAATTCTTTATTGCTTTTTAGATTTCAATGAAGTTAGGTTACTTCATTTAATGATTACAGGGATCCTCCTCAGTCTGCATGCCAGCTATGTTCTCACTAAATTAACTGCCTAGTTCTAACTGGTATTGAAGGTATTTTGTATAAGTAATATTTTGCCACTACTTCCCATCATTCAATAAATAATATCTCCATAAGAGTTTTTTTTTTAATTTCTATGTTAAATTGCTACTCATCTGTGCATTTTTCAGCTTCAATAAAGATCATTCTATTTGCCTATCAAATAAACTTATATACATAAATACTTGATTATTCATAAAGCAGCTAAAATCATTTAACCTAGACAATAATGCAAGAACAATTTTACTAGAGATCTAAGTTTTTGCAGTTTCCCCTTTGAGATTATGCTTGTTGAACTACTGAAAAGGAAATAAGGGGTTGAGGGGAAGTAAATCACAGTTAAATAGGAAAATATCTTGTGATGACTAGTAAGATTGAGACAGTGTTTAGGTTTTTGCATTCACATAGTACATATGCTCTTTTCTTTCCTTTCCCTCCTTTCCTCCCTTTGTTTCCTCTCCTTTTCCCTTCTATCCTTTCCCTTGCCTTCCTTTTCTCTACCTCATCTGTCATACTCGCTCTCCCTCCAATCCATCCATCCAACCATCCGTCCATCAATCCATCCATTCATCCTCACATGCATGTATGTATATGTGCTGCTGCTAAGTTACTCCAGTCATGTCCGACTCTGTGCAACCCCACAGACGGCAGCCTACCAGGCTCCCCTGTCCTTGGGATTCTCCAGGCAAGAACACTGGAGTCGGTTTCCATTTCCTTAACCAATGCATGAAGATGAAAAGAGAAAGTGAAGTCTCTCAGTCGTGTCTGACTCTTAGCGACCCCATGAACTGCAGCCTACCAGGCTCCTCCGTCCATGGGATTTTCCAGGCAAGAGTACTGCAGTGGGTTGCCATTGCCTTCTCTGGTATGTGTGTGTATAAATGTATACATATATGTATACATACACACATATATATGTGTATATATATATATATAAATACACACACACACACACATATATATGTATAAATATAAATTCACTATTTAACATATACCTGGAAATTACTATTTCAGTAGAATACAATGAAAAAGTTTGGTTAATAAAACTGATTTCCAATTTAAGCCACAAATTTGCTTCAATATGAGGCTTCACTTTGGAAGCTGTCAAAATTATGCATCAGTTAGTGTTTATTATTAGTTAGTAGTTTATTTTTAAGAAAGAAGTTTTTAATAAAATATATACATGCCTCAAACCATGGTCACACCTAAAAGTTAACAATAATTCTGATACCAAAATAACCTGTCAGTGTTTGCATTTCCCCAATTTTCTTATGCCTTATAATTACTTTTATGATTTGTTTTGGTTAGGAACCACAACAGGAAAAGCTGGTAACTACCTATTTATATTTCTTTGAAATTCTATTAATTTATAATTGTCCCTACCTTTATATTGATTACTTCACAATTTTTAAAAGAAACTGGGCATTTCATCTTGTTTTATGATTTTGCTAGTATCTCCATGCAGTGTCATTGAAGATATTGCTATGTCACCTGTATATTCCTTAAACTGAATGTTAATTCTAGAATCTTAGTCGGATACTATTTTGTCTGTCTATTTTGTTTTTTCCAAGAAGACTTCATAGGTGATGTAGTCTTCCATTAGTAAACACATAAAGGATAATCATTATTTTTTCTATTCCATAATGAATGATAAACTTAGTTACCCAATTCCATTATTTCATTATAGATTGCAAAATGTTGAGATTCTATCAGCCCTTCTTCACATTTTGCTGGAATACAACACAGAGCACTTTCCCCTTGAAATTCATTTGCTACTCTGAGGCAGAATTTGTCCCTGGCAGACAGATTAAAAGTTTATTTCTCTTCATTTGACAATATTCAGAAAATGGAGTTGCTTTCCAGAATCATTCAAAGGTGACCTATGTAATATTAGTATACATTTTTGAGTAACACAATATTCTGGGTTCAAATTATTTAATATGTTTCAACATTTCACAATTATCATGCTTACTGATGCTCAAAATTATCCTATCTTTGGCCAATGGGAGCAAATTCAGGACAGCTTCTACATCTTCTTGACATGACCTCTAATCTTTAAAAGTTTCCTGCTTTCCTGGTATGACAAAATACTTATGTATTCCTTGTCACAGAATTGGAATCAGTTATTTCTCCTCTTTTATATTAGTGAAAATGCCATGGAGACCATAATCTGTCAATAGTGATATTCATTGGTTATTGTACCTTTTCCTTTTCAAATAATAAAGGCATAAAGTATACATACACATGCATATGTGCTCATTTTGATATTCCCAGATCATATGTAGCAGTCTGCATTTTTACTTCTTTGATTTTATATTACTTTTTCTTAATCTTAAAAACTTGATTCATAATTACAGTCTCATAATTAATAATTGCTTTATCCTGCAGGTCATTTCAGAATAAAAATACCAATAGTACTATCAACAATTGAAATAGAACAGTCTTTTGGACTCTGTGGGAGAGGAGGGGGATAATTTGGGAGAATGGCACTGAAACATGTATAATATCATATAAGAAATGAATTGCCAGTCCAGGTTCAATGCAGAATACAGGAAGCTTGGGGCTGGTGGACTGGGATGACCCAGAGGGATGGTATGGGGAGGAAGGTGGGAGGGGGGTCAGGATTGGGAACATGTGTATACCCGTGGCTGATTCATGTTGATGTATGGCAAAACCAATACAATATTATAAAGTAATTAGCCTCTAATTAAAAATAAATTTAAATTAAAAAAAGAATAATGCAAAAAAAAAGAAAAGTAAATTTTTAATTTTTTTCCTTGTGGTTCTTTTTCTCTTTAAGACATAGCCCATCAGTCAGATGACTATATTTTAATATCAATTAATATATTTGTTCTATATTAGCTATGCAAATGGCTTGATATATGTATATTTATTTGTTTTACCTTACTTTCATGTTTTCAGATTTACTCTTTTAATATAACTTTGATTTATAATTATAAAAACATGTCTATACATCCATAGCTAATTATAACAAACAGAGAATTGTAATTTTACTTCATATGGTCTCTGCCCTGTTCTCTCTATATATATGTATACATAGGCAACCATACTATTTTATTGGTTTATTTCATGTTTGTGTACATTTTAATATAAAATATATGCACTCATTCATGTATGTATAATCCATTCTTCCTTATATAAATGGAAGCATACTATTCACAATATTGTCCAACTTATTTTTCACTTAAGCATATACCCAAGAGTTAGGATCAACAGAATAGAAAATCTTAGAGCAAATATCCCTGGACTAAAACCTTAGTACTTTTAGTAAAAGAGTAAATGAAAACTAGTAAGTGGAAACTAAGAGAGTGAATGAAAACGGGCAAGTGGAAACTATGACGTCTAGCAACTCCAGGGGTCTAGCTGATACCTTCTGCTTCAAAGCTCCCACCATAAATTATTGTCAGTATAGACTATCACGTATGTCCCAAGGCACCCTGGCCAAGAATCATTTTATCAGGTAGGATATTCCAAGGGATTAGAGATTATCTCCCAGAAAATGAGGGTAAAGACCAGAACTCTTTTTGAGTAAGGTTAATTAAGTAGACTAGTCTGCAGCTATATTATATCTTGATTGAGCCCTTTATGATCACAAAAATATGAAGGTAGAGATAAAATACCTTTTTCAGATTTTTTTAAAAAGAGAATAGTACTATAACTAAATGATAAACACTAAAATATACCTAGTTGTATGTTCCATTTATCAAAATATGCTACTTCTCTAATTGGAACACTAAAATCCCTTTCAAGTTATTGTCAATTGTCGAAAATTTATGTCAAATCTGACTTCAAAAATATCCTGTGTGCTTTCCCTCACCTGAAAATGGAAAATACCTTTGTTAAGGGTATTTGGTAATCATGCTCAAAATGATTATTATTATTTTTCCCCTTCTGTCATGGATGCAAGAAATTGCTAAGAAAGATAAAACCTAAAATACAGTAACAATTAGATTTGCTAAAATTTCGTGTCTTAGGGAAGTAACTTTTTCTTTAATTATGAATAAAACTACTATTAACAAGAAATTCAGAAAAGTTATAAAGGACAAGTATAAACTCTGACTTTGTAGTCAAGACAAATTATAAGAGTGAAAAAGTAGAGAATGTACAGTGTGGTGCAGCTAAGCTGTTTGGGCACAATTGCAGTACTTGACAATAAATATTGTTCCCTGGCTTTATGAGTTAAAATTAAAAAGTGAATATACCTTTAAATAAGCTTACAATGCTGGACTAAACATGATGAATTCTATATATCAGTAGAGAAATATTTCTATTTGTATTATAGTATGAACGTTCGTAAATCAAACACTTTGTTTTGGGCACAATGCAGAATTTGGTAATGTGAAATTACCTTTCAATATTTGCAGTACAGCTATTAGGATATAGTAGCTGCTGGCATTCTGACTTCTAGCTTTAATGACTACTTGTACTGAAAATAAAATGCATCATTTTTGGACATTCATTTTCAATTTCATCTGCCAAGTAGAATGCTATCATGTACAAGATCAATAGAGTGATCTGACCAAACACACAAATCAGATTACGCTCTCCCTCTTTCACCACTAAAATTTTAAATCTACAACAGAACATAATACATCATTCAAAGATGTACAGTTTTTTGCACCATTTTCTATAACACTCAAGAGAATTTTTGGCTAAGCTAAGGAAAGCCAACTAATTGGATATTTTATTTAATGCTAGCTTCATTAAGGTCATATTTATATAGTAACAGTAATAAACTTCCCATTTTCTATTAACAGATTCATGGTAAATAATGAACACTTTATTTTATATTGTCTATTTCAGGCATTGAACATACATTAAAAATGCATTTATTTTGTAGAGGTGTCTCATAAAAAGTCTCAGAGGATCAAATATTACCTAGAGTTCTTTGTGTACCCAAATTCTTTGGCTAATCTCGTAAACTATAATTCTGATTATTAAGCCAGAAGTGTATTTCTAAAAAAAAAAAAAGTATTGAAAATTTATCTCAGAGGAAGGGAAACACTCTTTTTCAAGGATATTTTATCTCCTGGCAAAAACTGGTTATAACATACATGTTCAATAAATAGATTTTGAATAAAATTAATTTAGATACATATTATAGGACTTCACTAAAGATAGCTATGACTGCTTCAGACTTCTGGAAATGGTTAAACATTTCTCATGATGAATAATCTAAAACACACCCAATAATAGAATAAAAGATTTCATCATAAACTATTAGTTTCCCTTCCTTTTTCACAACTCATTCTGCTCACAGTTATCAAGGGACAACTATCACATATGTGTAAGTTTTAATACTTTCTTAAGCTAACAGTAAATACAAATACAGGTCAAAGTAAAATGCAGACCACAACTGATGTTTCTACATGTGTTGCATAAATATCAGAAAATCACATAATTTTAAAACCATGAGAAGAAATTTTATTTTAGTGAAAATAGTAAGTTTTCATCTCAGAGATTTTTACTCATTTTTTAGGTGGAAAGGACACAGATGTATTCATTTGTATAAACACAATCAGGCTGATTCAATAGTGGGGAAAATTCTTATTAGCAGCAAGTAATCAGTGAATAACACAGCAGGAGAAAATGCTTTATTTTCTAATTCTAATCTCTATTTATTTTCTAATATATTAATTTATTAGCATGATTATTTTCTACAAATATGACTATTTAATGCAGTTACATAGATGGAACTATTTTTGTTTTAAAAAATGCCGCATACCATACATTCATTTTAAAAAATATTTAAAAAGTAGAGTTATCTTTGAACTGCATAACCAATAAGCTATCATTTTGTTGTATAAATCATATAATATTTCATAAAATTACATATACTTAAATGATACTTTGATTTGATTCAGATTTTTAAAAATTCTGATTTAATTCAACACTGAATGATAGTATGGTATTCATGGTGAAATCAAACCTATCGCCATACCTTCACATATACAAAATCCCCTACATTATAGCTCTAAATAGTGTGCCTTTATCTGAAATCAACCCAAATCTGCTAGTGCTCATGCTTTTCCCATGAGTTTGCCTAAATGAGTGATTACCAACAGCAACTACCCTACTGCCCAGTCTAGAGTCTGTCATTATTCACTCCCTCACTTCCCACAAGCCACATATGGATTCTGTTTTTAAATGCTTCAATTTTTCTCTACCACTTGTCACTAATCTGGTCATGCTATCATTAATTCTTCTCTGAATTTCCACAAGTTACCATTATTGCCTGACAAGCCACTGTTCTCTACACGTTAGGCAAATTATATCATTCCCCTATTCTTTTTAAAAATTAATTTATTCATCAGTGTCTCTTTTGCTATCTCGTACACCAGGTTATTGTTACCATCTTTCTAAATTCCATATATATGCATTAGTATACTGTATTGGTGTTTTTCCTTCTGGCTTACTTCACTCTGTATAATAGGCTCCAGTTTCATCCACCTCATTAGAACTGATTCAAATGTATTCTTTTTAATGGCTGAGTAATACTCCATTGTGTATATGTACCACAGCTTTCTTGTCCATTCATCTGCTGATGGACATCTAGGTTGCTTCCATGTCCTGGCTATTATAAACAGTGCTGCGATGAACATTGGGGTACACGTGTCTCTTTCCCTTCTGGTTTCCTCAGTGTGTATGCCCAGCAGTGGGATTGCTGGATCATAAGGCAGTTCTATTTCCAGTTTTTTAAGGAATCTCTACACTGTTCTGCATAGTGGCTGTACTAGTTTGCATTCCCACCAACAGTGTAAGAGGGTTCCCTTTTCTCCACACCCTCTCCAGCATTTATTGCTTGTAGACTTTTGGATCACAGCCATTCTGACTGGCGTGAAATGGTACCCCATTGTGGTTTTGATTTGCGTTTCTCTGATAATGAGTGATGTTGAGCATCTTTTCATGTGTTTGTTAGCCATCTGTATGTCTTCTTTGGAGAAATGTCTATTTAGTTCTTTGGCCCATTTTTTGATTGGGTCGTTTATTTTTCTGGAGTTGAGCTGTAGGAGTTGCTTGTATATTTTTGAGATTAGTTGTTTGTCAGTTGCTTCATTTGCAATTATTTTCTCCCATTCTGAAGGCTGTCTTTTCACCTTGCTAATAGTTTCCTTTGATGTGCAGAAGCTTTTAAGGTTAATTAGGTCCCATTTGTTTATTTTTGCTTTTATTTCCAATATTCTGGGAGGTGGGTCATAGAGGATCCTGCTGTGATATATGTCAGAGAGTGTTTTGCCTATGTTCTCCTCTAGGAGTTTTATAGTTTCTGGTCTTACGTTTAGATCTTTAATCCATTTTGAGTTTATTTTTGTGTATGGTGTTAGAAAGTGGTCTAGTTTCATTCTTTTACAAGTGGTTGACCAGATTTCCCAGCACCACTTGTTAAAGAGATTGTCTTTAATCCATTGTATATTCTTGCCTCCTTTGTCAAAGATAAGGTATCCATAGGTGCATGGGTTTATCTCTGGGCTTTCTATTTTGTTCCATTGATCTATATTTCTGTCTTTGTGCCAGTACCATACTGTCTTGATAACTGTGGCTTTGTAGTAGAGCCTGAAGTCAGGTAGGTTGATTCCTCCAGTTCCATTCTTCTTTCTCAAGATCGCTTTGGCTATTCGAGGTTTTTTGTTTTTCCATACAAATTGTGAAATTATTTGTTCTAGCTCTGTGAAGAATACTGTTGGTAGCTTGATGTTGAATGCCTGTGGTGGATTCATTTTGATATTTGGCAAAACTAATACAATTATGTAAAGTTTAAAAATAAAATAAAATTTAAAAGAAAAAAATTAATTTATTTTTTATAGAAGGATAATTGCTTTACAGAATTTTTCTGTTTTCTGTCAGATCTCAATATGAATCACATTCCCTCATTCTTGAAACTATTCAGCAATGTGATTCTTAGTAAATTACTATATTTTTCTTATTTGCTCCACTGACATCTTAATTCATCATGTAACTTATCAAAAACATTGTCTTTGCATATTTGTTTTCTCTGTGTTTAGGTATTTAAGGAAAACTTCCCTTAAGATAGACTATCTTTTTAAGGTAGATAACTTCAAAGTATTCTGAATATTTTCATACACCTGAAAACTGGAAAATGTCTTTCATAAGGAGAGTATATTACATACTCCTGTCTCTATATTTACTAGCTGAATAATCTTGGTCAAGTTTCTTAAATACTCCATTACTCAGTTTTCTTATCTGCTAAATGGAAATAATGATATAATTTACCACAGAATTGATGTAGGGATTACATACAATAATATGTTAAAGCACACAAGACTGTGCCAAAAGCCCAGTAAGCACTATCAAAATTAGCCCTTATTTCTTAAATGGTATATGAAAACAAAACAAAAAAAAACATTTTTTAACTCAGTGTTTAATACTAAGACAGTATTTCTTAAAGTTTATGCTAAATTATTATATGTCAAGAAATATACCCACATTTTTTAAGTTATCTAATTCATGAATAAACTCAAAATAATTGTTAAATGAAGCAATAGATACTATTGTTCACCTAAAACTGGAGGATATGATGAAATTCTGTATGCAGAACAGTTATCAAAAAAGAGTTAAACATGCAATCCACAATGATTTCAGTTCAGTTCAGTTCAGTCGCTCAGTCGTGTCCGACTCTTTGCGATCCCATGAATCACAGCACGCCAGCCCTCCCTGTCCATCACCAACTCCCAGAGTTCACTCAGACTCACGACCATCGAGTCAGTGATGCCATCCAGCCGTCTCATCCTCTGTCGTCCCCTTCTCCTCCTGCCCCCAATCCCTCCCAGCAAAGTAGTCTTTTCCAATGAGTCAACTCTTCACATCAGGTGGCCAAAGTACTGGAGTTTCAGCTTTAGCATCATTCCTTCCAAAGCAATCCCAGGGCTGATCTCCTTCAGAATGGACTGGTTGGATCTCCTTGCAGTCCAAGGGACTCTCAAGAGTCTTCTCCAACACCACAGTTCAAAAGCATCAATTCTTCGGTGCTCAGCCTTCTTCACAGTCCAACTCTCACATCCATACATGACCACAGGAAAAACCATAGCCTTGACTAGACGGACCTTTGTTGGCAAAGTAATGTCTCTGCTTTTGAATATGCTAAGTTGGTCATAACTTTCCTTCCAAGGAGTAAGTGTCTTTTAATTTCATGGCTGCAGTCACCATCTGCAGTGATAATGATTACATGCTATAAATACACTATACTAAATAAAAGAATCTTTACTTTTTCATCAATTTTATCATCTTATTTAGAAAATATACGTACAGTGTTGAAGTCCTTTAATGGACCAGAACCTGGCGGTGCAGAGTCAAGGATAAGAAAGTGAACGAGAGAAAGGGAGGGGGGAGAGAGAGAGAGAAAGAAAGAAAGAAAGGAAGGAAGACACGGGGACCCAAGCTCTGACGGAGCAAAGGAGAGACTTTTGGTGTTGCGCCTGTTGGCAGAGGAGGGGCATTTGGAGTAGCCAGGGTAGGATTAGTAGGAAAATTTTGAAATATTTTATGTTGTTTTAATTGGGCCTTTTGTAAAGTTTTATCATTTAATTTATATTCATGTAATAAGTGTTCTGTCTGTTGTCGAATATTGGGAGGGCTAGAATTTACCTTGAAATGGCAGAATTACAGCTTTAATGAGAGCCCATAGGGGCCAGAAATCAACTGGAATATTTTTTCCTTGCCTGGCGGCTCATTCAACATTTTCTTTGACCCAGTGCCAAATTTCTAAATCAAAACTGCCTTTATCGGGGAACCAAGGATTACATTTAAGCACTGTTTGAAAGCAAGCCTCTATTCATTGGCACAAAGCCAAAAGTCCCTGAGCTTTAAACAAATGGTGAAGTAAAGTAGAGAAATTATGGGGGTTTCCAGCCATTTGACCCCTGTCTTAGTACTTACTGACCTCAATAGGTCCCAACTTCGATAGGCCCTGAGTCACTCCATCCGAAATGCCATGTATGCCAAGTCCCTGTTCTGGGCGCCACTTGTTGTGGTCCTTTAATGGACCAGAACTTGGTGATCTGGAGTCAACGATAAGAAAGTGAATCCACACACCTATGGACACCTTATCTTTGACAAAGGAGGCAAGAATATACATTGGAGAAAAAACAATCTCTTTAACAAGTGGTGCTGGGAAAACTGGTCAACCACGTGTAAAAGAATGAAACTAGAATACTTTCTACCACCATACCCAAAAATAAACTCAAAATGGATTAAAGATCTAAATGTAAGACCAGAAACTATAAAACTCCTAGATGGGAACATAGGCAAAACACTCTCTGACATAAATCACAGCAGGATCCTCTATGACCCACCTCCCAGAATACTGGAAATAAAAGCAAAAATAAACAAATGGGACCAAATTAAAATCAACAGCTTCTGCACAACAAAGGAAACTATAAGCAGGGTGAAAAGACAGCCTTCAGAATGGAAGAAAATAATAGCAAATGAAGCAACTGACAAACAACTAATCTCAAAGACATACAAGCAACTCTTGCAGCTCAATTTCAGAAAAATAAACGACCCGGTCAAAAACTGGGCCAAAGAACTAAATAGACATTTCTCCAAAGAAGACATACAGATGGCTAACAAACACATGAAAAGATGCTCAACATCACTCATTATCAGAGAAACGCAAATCAAAACCACAATGGGGTACCATTTCACGCCAGTCAGAATGGCTGTGATCCAAAAGTCTACAAGCAATAAATGCTGGAGAGGGTGTGGAGAAAAGGGAACCCTCTTACACTGTTGGTGGGAATGCAACCTAGTACAGCCACTATGGAGAACAGTGTGGAGATTCCTTAAAAAACTGGAAATAGAACTGCCTTATGATCCAGCAATCCCACTGCTGGGCATACACACTGAGGAAACCAGAAGGGAAAGAGACACGTGTACCCCAATGTTCATCGCAGCACTGTTTATAATAGCCAGGACATGGAAGCAACCTAGATGTCCATCAGCAGATGAATGGATAAGAAAGCAGTGGTACATATACACAATGGAGTATTACTCAGCCATTAAAAAGAATACATTTGAATCAGTTCTAATGAGGTGGATGAAACTGGAGCCTATTATACAGAGTGAAGTAAGCCAAAAAGAAAAACACCAATACAGTATACTAATGCATATATATGGAATTTAGAAAGACGGTAATGATAACCCTGTATGTGAGAGAGCAAAAGAGACACAGATGTATAGAACAGTGTTTTGAACTCTGTGGGAGAAGGAGAGGGTGGGATGATTTGGGAGAATGTCATTGAAACATGTGTAATATCATGTAAGAAACGAATTGCCAGTCCAGGTTCGATGAAGGATACAGGATACTTGGGGCTGGTGCATTGGGATGACCCAGAGGGATGGTACAGGGTGGGAGGTGGGAGGGGGTTTCAGGATGGGGAACATGTGTACACCCGTGGTGGATTCTTGTTGATGTATGGCAAAACCAATACAATATTGTAAAGTAAAGTAAGAAAATAATAATAATAAATGATAAAAAAAGAAAGTGAAAGAGAAAGAGAGAGAGAAAGAAAGAAAGAAGGAAAGAAAGAAAGACATGGTGACCCAAGCTCTGATGGAGAAACTGTGCTTTATTAGCAGAAATGCAGGCTTATATATCTTTAGTAAGATGATTACTCAGCTATTACACAAGATGAAACTTTATCAATAGCCACAATATGGATAGTCTAATACATACAAGGTCACTGACGCTGAAAAGAGTCACTGCATGCTCAGTCCTGAGAACTGGGTGCAGCTCTACTCATTCTTGGAATAGGAACTGATAAGGGGCAGAGAATCCTTGAGAATAGAAAACAGCATGCAGGAATCCTCCTGTTAAATGTTCCCTGACAATAAGCAATATATTTCTATCATTATTATGATCGGTTGCATTCTTATAACCAAACTATAATGCTATTCTGTAACTAAAGGCATTACGTTTCAAGATATAGAGATTTCTATCATCATTAAAATAATAATTAGTGTTGAATTATTTTTTATTCTTTATTTTATAAGGCATAACCCTATACTACTTTAGAATCAGATACTGTGCATAACTAAGCCACATGTATTAATGATATAATTTTAGTGATCCTTCTACAAATAGGACTACTGTTAAAAAATTTTAGTGCAGACAGAGCCTAAAATATATAGAATATAGAGTTATACTTCATATTAGATCAGATTTTGAATTTATTTTTCCAGTCTCTTCTCAAAATACTACCCTAAAACATCTTCTGTAAAAGAATGATACCTTTTATTATAAAAAGGTGGACAAGAAGTAAATATTTTTAATGTGAGGCACTGTCTAGAATAGCTGTCTAGAATAGCTCTTTGCATCAGGTTGTCAAAGGATTGGAGCTTCAGCTTCAGCATCAGTCCTTCCAATGAATCATCAGGGTTTATTTTCTTTAGGATTGACTGGTTTGTCTACTTGCTCTCCAAAGGACTCTTAAGAGTCTTCTCCAGCATAATTCAAAAGCATCAGTTCCTTGCTGCTCAACCTTTTTTATGGTCCAACTCTCACAACCATATATGGCTACTGGAAAAAACCATAGTTTTTGACTATATGGACTTCTGTTGGCAAAGTGATGTCTCTGCTTTTTAGTAGCTGTCTAGGTTTGTCATAGCTTTCCTTCCAAGGAGCAAGCATCTTTTAATTTCATAGCTGCAGTCACCCTCCACAGTGATTTTGGAGTCCAAGAAAATAAAATCTGCCACTGTTTGCATTTTTTCCCATCTACTCATCATAAAGTGATGGGACCAGATTCCATGATCTTAGTTTTTTGTATGTTGAGTTTTAAGGCAGCTTTTTCACTCTCTTCTTTCACCTTCATCAAGAGACTCATTAGTTCCTCTTTGCTCTCTGCCATGAATGGAATTATCTGCATATCTGAAGTTGTTGATATTTCTCCAAGCAATCTTGATTTTAGCATGTCATTCATCCAGCTCGACATTTCACATGATGTGCTCTGCATATAAGCTAAATAAGCAGGGTGAAAATATATAGCCTTGACATACTCCCTTCTTAATTTTGAACCAGTCCTTTTCATTGTTCCATGTCCGGTTTTAACTGTTCTCAGTTAGGAATCGTAATATACTTTCCATAGAAACCAGGCTTCCTAGGTGGCTCAGTGGTAAAAAATCTGCCTGCAATGCAGGAGACACAGGAGGCTCTGGTTCAATCCATGGGTAGGGAAGATTCCCTAGAGGCAGGCACAGCAACCCACTCCAGTATCATTGTCTGGAGAATCCCATGGACAGAGGAGCTTAATGGGCTACAGTCCATAGGGTCCCAAAGAGTCAGACACAACAGAAGCGACTGAGCACACATGTGTGCCATAGAAACTAGCTTATAAGCTGTGGTTAATAATGGTGGAAATGTGATGTTGTTAAAATTCTTTTATTTTATTATATATATATATATAAAAGTTTAATATATATTAAAACTTACATATATTATAAATATATTACATATATATATATACAATTAGTGGTTGATATATAAGTGATTAGTTGTTGAGGTTAGTTCACAAATACAATTTATCATGATGTTAAAAAGAATAAATTTTAATATATTCAATTAAATAAATCATTAATATATAATAAAACATTGTATATTTTAATATATATAAATTAATATATTATTATATTTAATTAAATAATTAAATATAAATGAAATTTATTATATTAAAATTTATTCTTTATTCTTTTAACATCATGGTAAATAGTATTTATGAAATAACCTCAACAACTCATCACCTTTATGGTGTGGTTTCTAAGAGGAATTAAAAAACATTCTGCATTTAAAAGCTCTAAAAAATGTAAGTAAGGGAATACTTATAAATTTACATCTAATAATTAGAAGCTTTTACCATAATATTGACCACAATGCAGTAAACAATTTGTTAGCTTTGCTGCTGCTGCTAAGTCGCTTCAGTCATGTCTGACTCTGTGCAACTCCATAGACGGCAGCCCACCAGGCTCTGCCATCTCTGGGATTCTCCAGGCAAGAACACTGGAGTGGGTTGCCATTTCCTTCTCCAGTGCATGAAAGTGAAAAGAAAAGTGAAGTTGCTCAGTCGTGTCCGACTCTTAGTGACCCCATGGACTACAGCCTACCAGGCTCCACCACCCATGGGATTTTCCAGGCAAGAGTACTGGAGTGGGGTGCCATCGCCTTCTCCTTTGTTAGCTTTAACTACACTGAATTTAGTGACTAAGAAAATTATTGAGCCTGAGTGTTTACAACTGCTTTAATTTCTGATTAGCCCCCTGTTGTTTTAAACACACAGGAAGAGTGAAATATATCAAATATTATTGTATGAATATTGGCCAAAATATTAAAGCATGAAATCTGAAACCCTGAAACAATTTAATCAGATTTTTTCTATGATGTATAGATTTAATTTACTGAAAATATTACATTAATAGCAAATAACATGTATCATTAAAATCTAACTAGTGAGAAGGATAAGTCAATCCATAAATGTTAAAGAATGAAGGGATATAGCATTTCACTTACTGGCAAATATATGTAAATTAAAAGACAAATTTGGCAAGAAAATGCACTTATTAAAAGATATTCACTTATGTTCCTTCCATCATCCAAGAAGCATGTTACAATTACTTTACTACAACATTTCAGGTTTTGAAGTTTTATTAACTGTGAAAGAAATATATTGGGATTATTGACCACAGCTTGCTACAGTTATTTCCTCATCACCACATTCCTCATCAATCAAGAAATTGTCATTTTTTTTCCATAGAGTAGATTGAAATTCATATTGCCTAAATGTCAGTGAGGAAGAAACTTAACTGTCTTTGGGATAGTGATCATGCACTTACATTCTTGTCCCTATCATTTTCAGAGATTTGATTAGACTTTGGCATTTTTCTCCTGAAAATGTGTGCACACATGAAGTAGCAATAGAGGACTAAAATGTAAGAGATTTCTTTAAATTTCAAAGATATGAAATCCTTGGTGTGCTGCAAACAGTGTCTTAAAATAAACTCCAGTTTTAATTTAGAGTTTTCTTGGATCATTCTGATAGTTCCTATGTGAACATGAGTTAGCATCTATGTAGACAAAAGATGACTGCCTGTATTATGTGTAGTATACTCCTTGTATTACAAATTTTCCCAAAAGAGTCTAAAAATTACCTTACCACTTAACCAATATGTTATGTCTCTGAAACTTTTGTCCTAATTCTAGAATACTGAAGACTATTTTTATATTTTATCATTCGGTTTCCTGAGGTTAATTGATTTTTTTCTGAGTGAAATGCTAGCATTTTCATATATTGTATATCCTGCATCTACTCTTTGAAAGTTATTAAAAGCATTTAGTATAATTTATTTAGTATAATATAGTATAATTTAAAATTATAAAAGTATTCATTAATGTATCTTTCACTTTTTTATTTCACTGGAAACGTTATAATTTTGTAGATTTGTCTAATTGCCTAACTACTATAAAATTTCCTACAACCTGTAAAATTCCACACTGACAATTTTCTTAAAAATATAAACCTATACATGTGTTTAGATATGTAAATATACTTATACTTGTAAATGAAGACTTCATTTATTACATTGTTGAAGGAGGTAATCTATAATACGTTTGCATGCATGGAAAGTAGGAGGTGTTTTTTCATGATATTTAGTGTGTCAGTACAATGTGTTGTGTTAGTTTAGCACTTGCTGTGCTGCCACAAGCCAATCCATGCTCTCCGCATCACTCTTCAGTTGCACAAACATCAAACAGAAGGGCCATTGAGTAGAATAATTTCATTTGGAAAAAACAAACTTAGTTGTGACTTTAACAGTATTTTAAGTTATTTATATTGGGTTGGCCAAAAAGTTCCTTCATTTTAAAAGTAAAAATAAAACATATTTTTCATTTTCACCAAGAACATTACCAAACTACGTATTCACCATTTTATTCCACTACCTTCTGCCATTTTTCAGGCAATTCATAACTCCATCTTCCCCAAATGCTTTATCTTTTTGAACAAAATATCATTCCAACTGCCTTTTATAGTATTCCAGGGAATTGACATTTTTTCCATTAAGAGAATTTCATAAAGATGACAAAAAGAAAAAAAAAAAAAAAAATCTGAAGCTGCAATGTCTGGGAAATATGGTGGGTGAATCAGAACTTCCCAAACTGTAACCATTTTTGCCTAGTCATCAAAGAAACACGCCCTCTTGATTATCCTGATGGAAGAGAATGTGTTTTCTGTAGATTAATTCTGGATATTTTTTTGTCATATGATGCTTTCAGTTGGTCTAATTGGAAGCAGTACTTGTTAGAATTAATTGTTTGGTTTTCCAGAATGTGTGGCTGGTGGTGGTTCATTTCATTTATCCCACCATCTCTTCCATTCCACATTATCATATAGTGTATTGTATCTACTTTTCATCTCCTGTCACAGTTTGTTTTAAAAAAGGAACATTTTCACTACATTTAAATAGAAAATCACATATGGAAATATAGTCAAGAAGATTCTTTTTGCTTATGTGGAACCCAAATATCAATGTGATGAACATAACCAAGCTGGTGCAAATGACTTTCAACACTTGTTTTGGATATTTTGATATGTCAGCCATCTTCCACGTAAAACATTGATTATTGTCAATTAATATATTGATTTCATCACTATCAAGTTGTCTACCATATCATGAAGCATTGTTCGGTATGAAATCTCCAGCATGAAACTTCTGACATGTTTGCTCAGTCACAACACCTTCTCCCTATACTGCACAAAGTTTTTCTTTTTGTTTTTTTTTTTTGCATTTCAGCTGCATTTTCACTTTTCTTGAAATAATAAAGCATAATATGAAAAGAATGCTCCTTTTCTATGTTGCTTAAATATTAAAATAGCTACACAAAATTCACCAATGTTGATAATTATATTTTAGTGCCTGCTGATATGACAGCTGTCACAATACAATCTAACAAAATTGTTTCAAATAAGGTTAAAGACTAAGCACTCCTACATACATCTTATGCAAAAACAAACAAACAAACAAACCAAAACAACAACAATAACAAAAAAAACCCACAAATGAACCTTTTGGCCAATCCAATAAAACCTACTCATATTTCTAGCTCTAGCTCATCTCCCACATTCTTGAAGGAACATTCCCAGATATTGATAATCTTTATTCAGATTTCCTTTCTCAAAAATGCAATGCTTTTAAATAAGCAAGCCCTCCAAATGTGTCAACCCCAAATTTTACTTAGGTGTCTTTTTTGATTGTTTAATTCTAAAAGGTTGATTCTTTGGTAGTGCTACATTCTCATATCACTTCTTTTTTTTTTTCCTGGTATTTTGAATAACTTAGCTGAAGTATTTCTTCTCTACTTCACATACACTTTTTCACAGCTTTATTGAGATATAATTGAAATATATGTGCAAGTTTAAGGTGTATAGTGTGTTGCCTTTATATATATATAAATGATCACCACCTTAGCCAAAGCTAACATCTTCATTCCTCACACAATTACCATTTCACATTTGTGGTGAAAATATTTAAAATATACTCTTTCAATAACTTTCAAGTATACAATAGAATATTGTTAACTATAGTCACCATACTATGCATTAATTGAAAAAGTGAAAAAGTGTTAGTCACTCAGTTGTGTCTGACTTTTTGCGAACCCATGGACTGTTGTAGCCTGCCAGGCTCCTCTGTCCATGTAAGTCTCCAAGCAAGAACTCTCCACTGGAGGGGGTAGTCATTCCCTTCTTGACCCATGGATCTTCCCGACCCAGATATCAAACCTTGGGTCTGGATTGCGATCTTCCAAACCCAGGAATCGAACCTGGAACTCCTGCATTGCAAGCAGATTCTTTACTATCTGAGCCACCAGGGAAGCCCATTAATTCAGTTCAGTTCAATTGCTAAGTCATGCCTGACTCTTTGCGACCCCATGAACTGCAGCATGCCAGGCCTCCCTGTCCATCACCAGCTCCAGGAATTCACTCAAATTCATGTCCATAGAGTCGGTGATGCCGTCCCGCCATCTCATCCTCTGTCGTCCTCTTTTTCTCCTGCCCACAATTCCTCCCAGCATCAAACTTTTTTCCAATGAGTCAACTCTTTGCATGAGATGGCCAAAGTATTGGAGTTTCAGCTTCAGCATCAGTCCTTCCAATGAACACCCAGGACTGATCTCCTTTAGAATGGACTGGCTGGATCTCCTTGCAACCCAAGGGACTCGCAAGAGTCTTATCCAACACCACAGTTCAAAAGCATCAATTCTTCGGTGCTCAGCTTTCTTCACAGTCCAACCCTTACATCCATAGATGACCACTGGAAAAACCATGGCATTGACTAGACAGACCTTTTTTGACAAAGTAATCTCTCTGCTTTTTAATATGTTATCTAGGTTGGTCATAACTTTCCTTTCAAGGAGTAAGCATCTTTTAATTTCATGGCTGCAGTCACCATCTGCAGTGATTTTGGAGCCCCCAAAAATACAGTCTGCCACTGTTTCCACTGTTTCCCCATCTATTTCCCATGAAGTGATGGGACCAGATGCCATGATCTTCGTTTTCTGAATGTTGAGCTTTAAGCCAACTTTTTCACTCTCCTCTTTGACTTTCATCAAGAGACTTTTTAGTTCCTCTTCACTTTCTGACATAAGGGTACTGTCATCTGCATATCTGAGGTTATTGATATTTCTCCTGGCAATCTTGATTCCAGCTTGTGCTTCTTCCAGCCCAGTGTTTCTCACGATGTACTCTGTATATAAGTTAATAAGCAGGGTGACAATATACAGCTTTGACGTACTTCTTTTCCTATTTGGAGCCAATCTGTTGTTCCATGTCCAGTTCTAACTGTTGCTTCCTGACTTGCATACCGGTTTCTCGAGAGGGAGATCAGGTGGTCTGGTATTCCCATCTCTTTCAGAATTTTCCACAGTTTATTGTGATCCACACAGTCAAAGGCTTTGGCATAATCAATAAAGCAGAAATAGATGGTTTTCTGGAACTCTCTTGCTTTTTCCATGATCCAGCGGATGTTGGCAATCTGATCTCTGGTTCCTCTGCCCTTTCTAAAACCAGCTTGAACATCTGGAAGTTCACAGTTCACATATTGTGGAAGCCTGGCTTGGAGAATTTTGAGCATTACTTTACTAGCATGTGAGATGAGTGCAATTGTGCAGTAGTTTGAGCATTCTTTGGAATTGCCCTTCTTTGGGATTCGAATGAAAACTGATCATTTCCAGTCCTGTGGCCACTGCTGAGTTTTCCAAATTTGCTGGCATGTTGAGTGCAGCAGTTTCACAGCATCATCTTTCAGGATTTGAAATAGCTCAACTGGAATTCCATCACCTTGACCTGCTTTGTTCATAGTGACACTTTCTAAGGCCCACTTGTCTTTGCATTCAAGGATGTCTGGCTCTAGGTGAGTGATCACATCATTGTGATTATCTGTGTCGTGAAGATCTTTTTTGTACAGTTCTTCTGTGTATTCTGCCACCTCTTCTTAGCATGGTCTGATTCTGTTATGCCCATACCATTTCTGTCCTTTATCAAGCCCATCTTTGCATGAAATGTTCCCTTGTTATCTCTAATTTTCTTGAAGAGATCTCTACTCTTTCCTATTCTACTGTTTTCTTCTATTTATTTGCATTGATCCCTGAGGAAGGCTTTCTTTTCTTTCCTTGCTATTCTTTGGAACCCTGCACTCAAATGGCTATATCTTTCATTTTCTCCATTGCTTTTTGCTTCTTTTCTTTTCACAGCTATTTGTAAGGCCTCCCCAGACAGCCATTTTGCATTCTTTTCCATGGGGATGGTCTTGATCCCTGTCTCCTGTACAATGTCACGAACCTCCAAACATAGTTCATCAGGCACTCTATCTATCAGATATAGTCCCTTAAATCTATTTCTCACTTCCACTATATAATCATAAGGGATTTGAGTTAGGTTACCTGAGTGGTCTAGTGGTTTTCCCTACGTTCTTCAATTTAAGTCTGAATTTAGCAATAAGGAGTTCATGATCTGAGCCACCGTCAGCTCCCAGTCTTGTTTTTGCTGATGGTATAGAGCTTCTCCATCTTTGGCTGCAAAGAATATATGCAATCTGATTTTGGTGTTGACCATCTGGTGATACCCATGTGTAAAGTCTTCTCTGGTGTTGTTGGAAGAGGGCGTTTGCTATGACCAGTGCATTCTCTTGGCAAAACTCTATTAGCCCTTGCTTTGCTTCATTCCATATTCCAAGGCCAAATTTGCCTGTTACTCCATGTGTTTCTTGACTTCCTACTTTTGCATTCCAGTCCCATATAATGAAAAGGACATCTTTTTTTGGGTGTTAGTTCTATAAGGTCTTGTAGGTCTTCATAGAACGGTTCAACTTCAGCTTCTTCAGTATTACTGGTTGGGGCATAGACTTGGATTACTGTGATATTGAATGGTTTGCCTTGGAAACGAACAGAGATCTTTCTGTCGTTTTTGAGATTGCATCCAAGTGTTGCATTTCAGACTCTTTTGTTGACCATGATGGCTACTCAATTTCTTCTAAGGGATTCCTGCCCACAGTAGTAAATATAATGGTCATCTGAGTTAAATTCACCCATTCCAGTCCATTTTAGTTTGCTGATTCCTAGAATGTCGACGTTCATTCTTGCCATCTTTTGTTTGACCACTTCCAATTTGCCTGATTCATGGACCTGACATTCCAGGTTCCTATGCAATATTGCTCTTTACAGCATTGGACTTTGCTTCTATCATCAGTCACATCTACAACTGGGTATTGTTTTCGCTTTGGCTCCATCCCTTCATTCTTTCTGGAGTTATTTCTCCACTGATCTCCAGTAGCATATTGGGCACCTACCGACCTGGGGAGTTCCTCTTTCAGTATCCTATCATTTTGCCTTTTCATACTGTTCATGGGGTTCTCAAGGCAAGAATACTGAAGTGGTTTGCCATTTCCTTCTCCAGTGGACCACGTTCTGTCAGACTTCTCCACCATACTGCTAAGTCACTTCAGTCGTGTCCGACTCTGTGCAACCCCATAGATAGCAGCCCAACAGGCTCCCTCGTCCCTGGGATTCTCCAGGCATAACCCACCTGTTAATTAGATCCCCGAAATTTATTAGTCTTCTAATCGGGAGTGTGTAAATTTTGGCTAATATCTCTTCATTTGCCCCACCCCACAACACCTGGTAACCATCATTCTACTCTCTTGTTCTTACAAATTCATCTTCTTAAAGATGTTACACAAAGGTGTTATTATACTATTTTTCTTTTCCTGACTTAATACAATGCCCTCAAGTTTCATTCATTTTATTACAAAAGACAAAATTTCTGTATTTCTCATGGTTGAATATTTCATTTTATATAATTCTATGTAAATATAAATTTATCTATATCTCACATCTTTATCCAGTCACTTGTTGATAGTCACTTAGGTTATTTCCTTATGTTGGCTATCAGGGAATAATGGAGCAATAAATACAGGAGTGCAGATACCTCTTTGAGATACTCTTTTCAATTCCTTTGATATGTACCCAAAAGTGGAATTACTTAATCATATGGTAGCTCTATTTTTAACGTTTTGAGAAACATCTCCTGTTTTCCATGGTGGCTATCCCAATGAACATCCCCAACAACTAAATTTGTATGGAACCACAGAAGACCTTGAGAAAAAAGAATAAAATTGGAAGTACCACACTTTCTGATTTCTAACTATACTACAAATTTATAATAATCAGAAGAGTATGGGACTGGCATAGAAACAGACACAGTGATCAATAGAACAGAATAGGGAACTCATAAATAATTCCCCACATATGCAATTAACATATTTGACAATGGACTAAGAATATCCCAAGGAAAGGACAGCCTTATCAATATACGATATTAGGAAAACTGAGTAATCAATCACATGTAGAAAAACTATATTGAAGCCCTACCTTACACCATTCACAAAAATTAATACAAAGTGGATTAAAGACTTAAAAATAAAACGTGAAACTGTAAAACTCCTAGAAGAAACCTAGAGAAAAATCTTGACATCGGTTTTGGCAATGATTGTTTTAATATGATACCAGAAGCACAAGCAAAAGATGCAAAACTCAGTAAGTGGGAAAAATCAAGTTTAAATACTTTAATAGAGCAAAAGAAACAATCAACAAAGTGAAAACTATAGATGAACAGAAGTGTTTGTAAAGCGTATATTTTGATAAAGGGCTAATATCCAAAACATATAAAGAACTCATACAAACAAACAAACAAATAAAAACACCTTAATCTGATAAATAAAAAAATAGGTAGAGGAGCTGAATAAACATTTTTTCAAAGTAGACATACAAATGACCAAGAAGCCCATGAAAAGATGTTCAGCCTCATTAGTTATTGTGGAAATGCAAATCAAAACCACAATGAGATATTGTTAGCTCACACTTGATAAAGCAGCTATCATCCAAAAAAAAAAAGTGAGAGATAACAGGTGTTAGCAAAGATGTGGTGAAAAGAGATTTTTCAAAAATACTTTTAGACAGTGTTCAAGTGGCATACTCTCATGTAAGGTAACCCTGATTATAGTAAATGATATCCAAGCAAGCAGACTTGAAGGAATGGGACACACCTAGTCTGAAAAGTAAACCTAGAGGTCAATTTGATCATTGCATTGATATGATTTAGGGTGTTAAACATGAATAAGGGACTGGATTTATTTTATTTTGTTTCAGGAGGTAATATTAATAGATAAACCATTAGTATCAATATACAATTTATATTAATTTATTCCTCACATTTAAAAGGAATGAGGGGATAGCCTATTATATAAGATCTAATTAGATCTATGGACAGCCTAGGAAATAAGTAGACAGCAAACCAAATGAGAAAATGTATCAGGGTGGTATAAAGGCTTACAGACATAAGAAAATATTTTTATTAGTTACTAATTTGAGTCAATTAATCAATATTTCAGAAAATAAGTGCCAGTAATGCAAGAGGACATGATATTTTTCTTTTGCCTTAGGCTTGCTCTCTTCTCTTAATTCCTTTATAATAAATGAGATTTAAGACCTCAGTGAAGAACAATGGAGAACTTGTTCTCTCAGTGGAGAACAAGTGAGTCTTACTAGCAACAAGGTCTATGGCCGATAATAATAATATTTATTATTATCTTAATATCTTACCTTACCTTACCTTAATTATCTTACCTTTGCTCAGAAACACTTTTCATATATGAAGCCATATTTTCTAGATTCTGAGACTTTCTTCTCACCTCTACAGGGAATGCAACTGTCAGTGGTCCTGAAAATGTTCTATTCTAAGGTAAAATTTTAAAAGTAGTGGAGCTGAAATTAATCCTAGCCAAAGAGGGGAGAATGCCTTAATTAACCTTGTCTTTCACACATACACAAACATTAGTGTTTTTAAGTCATAGTTCATTGTTTTACTGTTGGTAATTTTTTTAAAGTAATATTTCTGTATTACATATCTGTCTTTCTACTTTAAAATAATTTCTTCAGATTACATAATTCAGCATGCTTATGTACATTTGTTATCTTCTCACTGAACATCACTTGCTGCCAATAAAAGGAATGCATTGCAAACATATAAAAATTATTCAATATAGTTATCATTACTCATTAGTATGGGTTAAAATTTTTTATATTTGATGATACTGAATATTGAAGATAATGTATTAGAACAAAAATTGTAGTATTTTGAAAGTTTAACAAAAATAAATCACCTGTTAATGAGACTCAGCAAAAAAGAAACAGAAATAGAAAATGTATGAGGGGGTAGATATTAGGCCTTATTATATTACAAAGACAAAATGAAAAAGAGTACAAACATCTTCTTTTTTTTATAAACTCAATAACTTGAATAAATTAGATAATTTCTACTGAAACATAATTTACCAAAATTTAAAAATAAAACATCTGTATAGCTATCTACATTAAAAAAAGAATTCATAATAAAAAATTTCCCACAAAAAAAATAACAGATTCAGATGGTTATAAACTATATCAAAATTTTAAGGAGAAATACTGCAAAATTTATAAAACCTCTTTCAAAAACTAAAAGTATTAGAGTTTATTACAAAACAACTGTGCCCTTTTCACCCACCAAAAATAATAATAATGTGAGATGATGAACATGATGTTTCTGCTTAAATGAAATGTCATCTCATAGTTTTATAACAAGATATTTTTCTGATATTTGTTGTAATGAGACAAATTTAAAAGTATCGACTCTAGTCTGCATTGTGTGTGTGTGTCTGTGCTCAGTCATTCAGTCGTGTTTGATTCTTTGCAACCCTGTGGACTGTTTCCCACCATGCTCCTCTGTCCATGAGATTATTCAGGCAAGGATACTGCAATGGGTTGCTATGCCCACCTCCATGGGATCTTCTCGACCCAGAGATCGAACCCATGTCTTCACGTCTCCTGCATTAGCAGCTGGAATCTTTACTCCTGAGCCCAGTCTGCATTATACATTTATTCTTTATTTTGTACTTACTGCTATTTTTTTTAGAAATATACCTATCTTATGGTTATCTTCGATACCTTTAAGCAGAATAAATGTGTGAAAGGAAGGGGAACTAGTAGACTGTGAATAAATCTTTCATTCTATAGTTGGTGGTTATTAGTTATTACAGAAAATGTTGAGAACTACTAATGGCCCAATATTCATTGGAAGGACTGATGCTGAAGCTGAAACTCCCATACTTTGGCCACCTGATACAAAGAACTGACTCATTTGAAAAGACCCTGATGCGGGCAAGATTGAAGGTGGGAGGAGAAGGGGATGACAGAGGATGAGATGGTTGGATGGCATCACCGACTCCATAGACAAAAGACTGAGTAAACTTCGGGAGTTGGTGATGGACAGGGAGGCCTGGCATGCTGTAGTCCATGGGGTCACAAAGAGTTGCACATGACTGAGTGACTGAACTGAACTGACTAAAGTCCCACCCCTTTAGAAATGAAGATTTGAATCATATCATCAGGTAAAGAACCAGTACTTTACATCATAATGATAAATATTATTAATTTTATTTCACATAATTTAAAAATCAAACATTAAAATAAACTGAAAGAAAATCACTCTGCATTCTCTTCTGAGGAAAGTCTTAATGTGAAACTATCACAGTACTGTTAATTGGCTATCAGCTCAGTACAGTTCAGTCGCTCAGTCGTGTCCGACTCTTTGCGACCCCATGAATCGCAGCACACTAGGCCTCCCTGTCCATCACCAACTCCCAGAGTTCACTCAGACTCACATCCATCGACTCAATGATGCCATCTAGCCATCTCATCTTCTGTCGTCCCCTTCTCCTCCTGCCCCCAATCCCTCCCAGCATCTGAGTCTTTTCCAATGGGTCAACTCTTTGCTTGAGGTGGCCAAAGTACTGGAGTTTCAGCTTTAGCATCATTCCTTCCAAAGAAATCCCAGGGCTGATCTCCTTCAGAATGGACTGGTTGGATCTCCTTGCAGTCCCGGGGACTCTCAAGAGTCTTCTCCAACACCACAGTTCAAAAGTATCAATTCTTCGGTGCTCAGCTTTCTTCACAGTCCAACTCTCACATCCATACATGACCACAGGAAAAACCATAGCCTTGACTAGATGGACCTTTGTTGGCAAAGTAGTGTCTCTGCTTTTTAATATGCTATCTAGGTTGGTCGTAACTTTCCTTCCAAGTAGCAAGCATCTTTTAATTTCATGGCAGCAGTCACCATGAGCAGTGATTTTGGAGCCCCAAAAAATAAAGTCTGACAATGTTTCCCCTGTTTCCCCATCTATTTCCCATGAAGTGATGGGACCAGATGCCATGATCTTCGTTTTCTGAATGTTGAGCTTTAAGCCAACTTTTTCACTCTCCTCTTTCACTTTCATCAAGAGGTTTTTTAGTTCCTCTTCACTTTCTGCCATAAGGGTGGTGTCATCTGTTTATTTGAGGTTATTGATATTTCTCCCAGCAATCTTGATTCCAGCTTGTGCTTTTCCAGTCCAGCGTTTCTCATGATGTATTCTACATATAAGTTAAATAATCAGGGTGACAATATACAGCCTTGACATACTCCCTTTCCTATTTGGAACCAGTCTGTTGTTCCATGTCCAGTTCTAACTGTTGCTTCCTGACCTGCATACAGATTTCTCAAGAGGCAGATCAGGTGGTCTGGTATTGCCATCTCTTTCAGAATTTTCCACAGTTTATTGTGATCCACACAGTCAAAGGCTTTGGCATAGTCAATAAAGCAGAAATAGATGTTTTTCCAGAACTCTCTTGCTTTTTCCATGATCCAGCAGATGTTGGCAATTTGATCTCTGGTTCCTCTGCCTTTTCTAAAACCAGCTTGGACATCAGGAAGTTCACGGTTCATTTATTGCTGAAGCCTGTCTTGGAGAATTTTGAGCATTACTTTACTAGCGTGTGAGATGAGTGCAATTGTGCGGTAGTTTGAGCATTCTTTGGCATTGCCTTTCTTTGGGATTGGAATGAAAACTGACCTTTTGCAGTCCTGTGGCCACTGCTGAGTATCCAAATTTGCTGGCATATTGAGTGCACCACTTTCACAGCATCATCTTTCAGGATTTGGAATAGCTCAACTGGAATTCTATCATCTCCACTAGCTTTGTTCGTAGTGATGCTTTTTAAGGCCCCCTTGACTTCACATTCCAGGATGTCTGGCTCTAGGTCAGTGATCACACCATCATGATTATCTGGGTCATGAAGATCTTTTTTGTACAGTTCTTCTGTGTATTCTTGCCACCTCCTCTTAATATCTTCTGCTTCTGTTAGGTCCATACCATTTCTGTTCTTTATTGAGCACATCTTTGCATGAAATATTCCTTTGGTATCTCTGATTTTCTTGAAGAGATCTCTAGTCTTTCCCATTCTCTTGTTTTCCTCTATTTCTTTGCATTGATCGCTGAAGAAGGCTTTCTTATCTCTTCTTACTATTCTTTGGTACTCTGCATTCAGATGTTTATATCTTTCCTTTTCTCCTTTGCTTTTTGCTTCTCTTCTTTTCACAGCTATTTGTAAGGCCTCCCCAGACAGCCATTTTGCTTTTTTGCATTTCTTTTCCATGGGGATGGTCTTGATCCCTGTCTCCTGTACAATGTCACAAACCTCATTCCATAGTTCATCAGGCACTCTATCTATCAGATCTAGGCCCTTAAATCTATTTCTCACTTCCACTGTATAATCATAAGGAATTTGAATTAGGTCATACCTGAATGGTCTAATGATTTTCCCTAGTTTCTTCAATTTAAGTCTGAATTTTGCAATAAGAAGTTCATGGTCTGGGCCACAGTCAGCTCCTGGTCTTGTTTTTGCTGACTGTATAGAGCTTGTCCATCTTTGGCTGCAAAGAATATAATCAATCTGATTTCGGTGTTGACCATCTGATGATGTCCATGTATAGAGTCTTCTCTTGTGTTGTTGGAAGAGGGTGTTTGCTATGACCAGTGCATTTTCTTGGCAAAACTTTATTAGTCTTTGCCCTGTTTCACTGCATATTCCAAGGCCAAATTGCCAGTTACTCCAGGTGCTTCTTGACTTACTACTTTTGCATTCCAGTCCCATACAATGAAAAGGACATCTTTTTTGGGTGTTAGTTCTAAAAGGTCTTGTAGGTCTTCATAGAACCATTCAACTTCAGCTTCTTCAGTGTTACTGGTTGGGGCATAGACTTGGATTACTGTGATATTGAATGGTTTGCCTTGGAAACGAACAGAGATCATTCTGTCGTTTTTGAAATTGCATCCAAGTACTTCATTTTGGACTCTTTTGTTAACCATGATGGCTACTCCATTTCTTCTGAGGGATTTCTGCCCGCAGTAGTAGATATAATGGTCATCTGAGTTAAATTCACCCATTCCAGTCCATTTCAGTTCGCTGATTCCTAGAATGTTGACATTCACTCTTGCCATCTCTTGTTTGACCACTTTCAATTTGCCTTGATTCATGGACCTGACATTCCAGGTTCCTATGCTAAAGCTGAAACTCCAGTACTTTGGCCACCTCATGCGAAGAGTTGACTCATTGGAAAAGACTCTCATGCCGGGAGGGATTTGGGGGCAAGAGGAGAAGGGGACGACAGAGGATGAGATGGCTGGATGGCATCACTGACTCGATGGACATGAGTCTGAGTGAACTCCGGGAGTTGGTGATGGACAGGGAGGCCTGGCATCCTGCAATTCATGGGGTCGCAAAGAGTCGGACAGGACTGAGCGACTGATCTGATCTGATCTGATGAAATATTGCTCTTTACAGCATAGGACCTTGCTTCTATCACCAGTCACATCCACAGCTGGGTATTGTTTTTGCTTTGGCTCCATCCCTTCATTCTTTCTGGAATTATTTCTCCACTGATCTCCAGAAGCATATTGGGCACCTAGTGACCTGGGGAGTTTCTCTTTCAGTATCCTATCATTTTGCCTTTTCATACTGTTCATGTGGTTCTCAAGGCAAGAATACTGAAGTGGTTTGCCATTCCCTTCTCCAGTGGACCACATTCTGTCAGATCTCTCCACCATGACCCGCCCATCTTTGGTTGTCCCACGGGCATGGCTTAGTTTCATTGAGTTAGACAAGGCTGTGGTCCTAATGTGATTAGATTGACTAGTTTTCTGTGAGTATGGTTTCATTGTGTTTGCCTTCTGATACTATAGGAGTTCTTAATATTTTCTGGATATCAATCCTTACCAAATAAATTATTTAGAAATAATTTTCCCCTTCATAGGGAAAATAGTTTGTGTTCTCATAACCTGAAAGAGTGTCAGAGAATTTTAGTGACTGAAAATAGGCGATCCGTACAGGTTTCATTGTGTATAGGTCTATTCATATAATTTTGTCGACTTGAAAAAAAACTAGAAAAATAGAAAATCTATTAGTGGTTCCAGAGTTTAAACAGAGAGTGAGGGTAGATGAGAAGCGAGTGTCATTACAAGGGGCAATCTGAGAGATCCTTCTGGTGATAAAATATTTTGTACATTGATTATCCCAATAATCTTTTCCTGGTTGTGATATTGCACTATAGTTTTGCAGTTTTACAAGATAATACCACTGGAGTGAACAAGGTAAAGAGTGTAAGGAATCACTCTGTATTATTTCTTAAAATTGCATGATGATCTATTATCTCAAATAAACAGTTTAATTTAAAGAACAATCTCATGTTTTGAGGAAGATGTCACCTATTGAAAAACATAAAACTAAAAATATTTTTTAGACATGAAACTAAGATCAGCTGAGCATTCTTACTTGTTTTATGTAAGAAGATAAAAAATAGAAAAGCATATGGTTAAAGAAATTAAATATCTTTTTGTAGAAACAACCTATAAGAGGGAACAAAATATCAGAATTTCAAATTACTTACAAATGTCATTCCTTCATTTGATAACTAAAATATAAATATGTTGGTTTATTATATAAAAGTTTTAAAAATTGGAAACTTTACAAACTAGAATAAAAGTAAAATGAATAAATGTGAAGTCTACTTTGCCTTTTTCCCTAAATTTTAACAGTATAAACACAAAATTATACTTAATGCCATAAAATCAGAGAAGACAATGGCACCCCACTCCAGTACTCTTGCCTGGAAAATCCCATGGACAGAGGAGCCTGGTAGGCTGCAGTCCATGGGGTTGCTAAGAGTCAGACATGACTCAGCGACTTCACTTTAACTTTTCACTTTCATGCATTGGAGAAGGAAATGGCAACCCACTCCAGTGTTCTTGCCTGGAGAATCCCAGGGACGGGGGAGCTTGGCGGGCTGCTGTCTGTGGGGTCACACAGAGTCGGACACGACTGAAGCAACTTAGCAGCAGCAGCCATAAAATAATCTGGAGTTTAAAATCTATAGTTACACTTAGAAATAAATAAAATAACCTTGAGACCACTACTTTAGAATATGTATATATTTTTAAAAATGATATCAAATATCATGTAATTGAGATAGTTCAGTTCAGTTCAGTCTCTCAGTCATGTCCGACTCTTTGTGACCCCATGAATCACAGCACGCCAGGCCTCCCTGTCCATCACCAACTCCCAGAGTTCACTCAGACTCACATCCATCAAGTCAGTGATGCCATCCAGCAATCTCATCCTCTGTCATCCCCTTCTCCTCCTGCCCCCAATCCCTCCCAGCAAAGGAGTCTTTTCCAATGAGTCAACTCTTCGCATGAGGTGGCCAAATTATTGGAGTTTCAGCTTCAGCATCAGTCCTTCCAATGAACATCCAGAACTTATGTCCTTTAGGATGGACGGTTGGACCTCCTTGCAGTCTGAGAGACTCGCAAGAGTCTTCTACAGCACTACAGTTCAAAAGCATCAATTCTTTGGGGCTCAGCTTTCTTTGTAGTACAACTCTCACATCCATTCATGACCAATGGAAAAACCATAGCTTTGGCTAGATGGACCTTTGTTGGCAAAGTAATGTCTCTGCTTTTGAATATGCTATCTAGGTTGGTCATAACTTTCCTTCCAAGGAGTAAGCATCGTTTAATTTCATGGCTGCAGTCACCATCTGTAGTGATTTTGGAGCCCCCAAAAATAAAGTCTGGCACTGTTTCCCCATCTATTTCCCATTAAGTGATGGGACCGGATGCCATGATCTTGGTTTTCTGAATGTTGAGCTTTAAGCCAAGTTTTTCAGTTTCCTCATTCACTTTCATCAAGAGGCTTTTTATTTCCTCTTCACTTGCTACCATAAGAATGCTATCATCTGCATATCTGAGGTTATTGATATTTCTCTCAGCAATCTTGATTCCAACTTGTGCTTCTTCCAGCCCAGCATTTGTCATGATATACTCTGCATAGAAGTTATATAAGCAGGGTAACAATATACAGCCTTGAAGTACTCCTTTCCCTATTTGGAACCAGTCTGTTGTTCCATGTCCAGTTCTAACTGATGCTTCCTGACCTGCATACAGGTGTCTCAAGAGGCAGGTCAGGTGGTCTGGCATTCCCATCTGTTCCAGAATTTTCCACAGTTTATTGTGATCCACACAGTCAAAGGCTTTGGCATAGTCAATAAAGCAGAAATAGATGTTTTTTTCTGGAACTCTCTTGCTTTTTCGATGATCCAGCAGATGTTGGCAGTTTGATCTCTGTTTCCTCTTCCTTTTCTAAAACCAGCTTGAATATCTGGAAGTTCACGGTTCATATATTGCTGAAGCCTTGCTTGGAGAATTTTGAGCATTACTTTACTAGTGTGTGAGATGAGTGCCACTGAGATAGTATCTGTGTTTAAATGATAGAAATGCAGGTGGTATTATTTTAATTCTCTGTTTTGTAAGTTTGCTCTAATACTATCAGACTATTATAATTTTTAAAAAATTTCTAGGTATTTTCCAATCCAATACTTTATGAAAGTGAAAATCACTCAGTTATACATGACTCTTTTGCAACCCCGATGGACTATACAGTCCATGGAATTCTCCAGGCCAGAATACTGGAAGGGGTAGCCTTTCACTTTTCCAGGGGATCTTCCCAACTCAGAGATCAAACCCAGATCTCCCACATTGCAGACAGATTCTTTACCAGCTGAGCCACCAGGGAAGCCCAATATTTTATGAAGTTAAAATGAAAAGAAATAGCTTGTTTTTGAAGATTCAAAAGAGAAAATTAATACAATTTTACTCAGAGTACCATTTATAACAGTAGCACACATTCATAAACTGTGTATTAATTAACTTGTGAATTTTTGTTATTTAAAGTGTATTTTCTGAATTCTAAGTATGATTTTGGTGATGCACAATATCCTGAGGGAATGAGCCATAAAAACTCAAGTTCCTCTTTTCTTCTCCAAAAGAGCACCATGCAGGTTAGGAATTTAAATCCTCCACTTTCCTAATCTGTAATGTACCTTAACTGCTTAAAAACACGTCTCCCTCTCCAAAACATTAACTGAAAACAATTCAGATTAAAAATAATTCCCAACAAGTGAAAGTACATTTTCCTTTACAATTTTCTTCCACAGTACTTTCTGCCTCCCTCACTCCCTTTCTTCCTTTCCTTGTTATCATTTCTTGTAGAATTGTGTCCCCAGAAAGCATATGTTAAATCCCAACCCCTGTACCTATTAATGTGACCTTATTTGGACATTGAGTCTTTCCAAATGGATTTAGTTAAGATGAGGGCATACTGGATTAAGGTGATTCTTAAATCTAATATGAAGATGTCCTTATAAAGAAGCAAAGAAACACACATGAAGGAAAACCACATGACAAGATAGGCAGAGATTAGAATGATGTGTCTACAAACTAAGGGATCACAGATCATTGGCAATTATCAGAATCCAACAAGAGACCCTTTCGAGCTTCAGTACTTTTGCCTGGAAAATCCCATGGATGGAGGAGCCTGGTGGGCTGCAGTTCATGTGGTCGCTAAGGGTCGGAGATGATTGAGCGACTTCATTTTCACTTTTTACTTTCACGCCTTGGAGAAGGAAATGGCAACCCACTCCGGTGTTCTTGCCTGGAGAATCCCAGGGATGGGGGAGCCTGGTGAGCTGCCATCTCTGGGGTCGCACAGAGTTGGACATGACTGAAGCGACTTAGTGGCAGCAGCAGCAGAAGATCCTTTAGAGAGACCATGACCCCATCAACACCTTAATTTCAGTTTTAGAGTCTCCTGAATTGTGAGAAAACCAATCTGCATTGTTTTTAAGCTAGCTGGTATATGGTAATTTGTTACAGTAGCCTAGGAAATTAATGTACATATTCTCTCCATCTTTCAAGTTATGTATTATCTTAAGTCCACCAAAGCATAGTCAGGTCCTTGCCACCTGCACATATACATACATTTTTACTATTATTATCTATAATAGAAATTCAGAGCCTAACCAGAAAAAGTTAAATTGTGCTTGGGAGTAAAAAAAGATAGACAGTGAAAATGGGAGCCTTAATAGTCTGCTTCCTATTACGTTGGGAACAACCAACTTGATATTGCCAAGGGAGAATTATAAAGTAAATCAGAAAGTATGCAGTAGTACACTGTGAAACAAACTTTCAGAAATCACTGCCAATACATATTATCTTTGACTTAACCTACAAATGTGTCACTCCTAATATGGAAAAGATACTGTACTAAATCTTCCTGATCCAGAAACGGCCTCAGGCAAGGCTGAAACCTGGACCTTTTGAAGGCTGGAAAGCTGGTGAAATTGCCTTTGATTCACTCAGTTTTTAAGTACTTGCTCAGGACTAGGCAGGAGTTGTGATCTGTTACCTGCACTTAGAAATGGGCAAGTAGGTTGTCACTTTTCAGAGCAGAGAAGGCAGAGAACTGCATAAAAATCCCTGGGAGCAGAATAAAGCCAAACAAAACAAGATCTTCTTTCTACTCAGGTATTATTAGAAGCAATGGGAAAATTTGTGTAGACTTGAAGGTCAGAGAAAATGGGTCTTGTGAACAGTGTATTCTGCTTTATATAACAATGTCACCCAATAACTTTTATAGTTTCAAACTAGTCTTATGTCTTAGTGTTCTCCTAGGTCTATAGACATCTTTCCAGCAATCATATTAAATTTTTGAAAAACCCATGCAAATGGAAACCAAAAAAAAAAAAAAAGACATAATGTCTCCCCCAGCTGGGCTTGTATTCTATCTGGTGACTCAGAAACACCAATCTTATCATACTTGCAAATTGATGTGAAAAATTAAAAGTGCCAAATGAGTTCTGACTTTATAGTGCTCAATTCTAGCTGTCAAAGAAATTCTACAGAAGAAGATGAGAATTCATCTGCTCCTAGCTGGTTTAAGAGGAACTTTATAGACAGGAGTGATAGAAATTTGCATGAAGAAATTCACAGGGTGAAAAATATATGTCAGAGAAAAGAAGTAGATCAGTGGGAATGGAATGAAAGGTCCATACTTTTTCTGTCTCATCATTGATACCCAGTCTTTTAGTTGACTAACAACTGATGGCTCCTATATGCTTCACTAAGTATTAATAAAAACAAAATGCATTCAAATATTTTATTAGCATAGGATCAAGATTTGTTTCTTTAAATGTCTGAAATATAGATTTAAGTAAATGTTTAACTTAAATGCCTATTCCACAGTTACCTTTTCTTTCATAGAAATAACATATCTTCTTAAAACTACATAATTCTTTATCAGTAAAAATATACTGTGCTAGAATGCCAAGTCATTTCAGTCATGTCGGACTCTTTGTGACCCTATGGACTGTAGCCCACCAGTCCTTGGGATTATCTAGGTAAGAATACTTGAACGGGTTGCCATGCCCTCCTCCAAGGGATCTTCCTGACCCAGGGATTGAACCCCTGTCTCTTATGTCTCTTGCATTGGAAAAATGGATTCTTTACCACTGAGCCACCAGGGAAGCCCTTATGCCAATATACTGCAATATTAAAATTGGCATTTTTTTCCTCAAAAAACATTAAAAAATATCCCCTGTGTATACACGGTGTGTAATATTTTATATATTAATATAAATGTTACTATAATATATAATATTATATATAAGTGTTTAGTCTGTTTTAATGTATTATTTAAAATAAACCAGAATATCATAGAAAACATCTTGTTACCTTAGGTAACAAAGACATTTACTGTTAAGATATTGGGGAATCACAATACTGCACAATCAGGGCTAAGGGAAAGACAAGTAGCACTCCAAATAAAAACTGAATGTAAACCAAAATGAAGCAGGAAGATGGGCAGCGTACTATAGCTATAGCTGTTGGTGTCATGAATTTGAGCCCTACTGTACCTATTTGTTGTTTCATATGCTAGAGCTGTTAAAAATTGTGAAGGGAACATTCAATTGGCTGAACCCAAATCACATGACTATTAGTTTCTACCTAGATGGGAAAAGGTAGCATAAAATGTTTCCCAAGAATATATCAACAAGGAATTTTCTATAAAATAGATCTTTACTTAACTGGAAGAACAGTTAAATGCCTGGCAGTCAAACATATATATTTTTTAAATTATGATAACTAAAAAATTGGTAAAAATGTATACAATTTAGTCAGTTGGTCAATAATATTAATCACTAATCAGATATTCAGTGCTGTGTTGTACTCTAGGGGCCATACCAGCAATGTAAAATTTTGGTTCTTCCCTAAGCAACCTTACAATCTTATTGACTATAAAAGGGTGACATTAGGTCTCTATCTATCTAAATATCTATCATCTATTATTATCATCTCTATCCATTATTTATATAAAGGAAACAATAGGAATGGTCCAGCTTGACACATATACATGATAAGATCTAAATGTACTGTAAGACTTGTTTTAAAAAATGTCTGTTTTCTTAAATTATCAAGATGCCTAGAGAATGAAATATAAATATGTCATCATAGAATATAATCCCTGAAATGATTGAGTTTCTTTGTACTTCAACTTTCTTCTCTTTTTTACACTTTGTACTTCAACACTCTTCTCTTTTTTACACTAAACCATACCCACTCTGGTGGCTCAGAGGTTAAAGTGTCTGCCTGCAATGCAGGAGACCTGGGTTTGATCCCTGGGTTGGGAAGATCCCCTGGAGAAGGAAATGGCAACCCACTCCAATATTCTTGCCTGGAGAATTCCATGGATGGAGGAGCCTGGTGGGCTACAGTCCACGAGGTCTCAGAGTTGGACGCAACTTCACTCACTCACTCATACCCACTCTATCCATGATGTCAATGCTCAAATGGGTAAAGCTTGTTTTCATGCTGCCTAAAATAACTTCCTCTTACCCCTCATGTGTGTGCCTCCTTCTCAACACAGGATTTTCTGTTCACCCCTTTATCACTGAATTGCTAGAAGTAGAATTCCTTATTTTCTGGTTAGTTCTTTTCACAACATAAAATTATTTTGTTTTTGTACTTCCTTGTTTATTCCCTGACTCTTGATAATAAGATGAGTGTTGTAGCTTCTGTTGGTCCTGTCCTAGATGGCACCTGATACACAACACATACTCATAAATCATTTGTTGATTGGATGAATGAATGATGATTCACACTTTTTAGCAATCATGAGATTGGATCACTTGCCTGAAACTTAAAAAGTTTAAAACCTTTCTCTCATTTCAGAAATGAAGGAGAATTATGACACATTTTCTAGAGCTTTTATAGAGGACCAGGTTGTTTCACATTTATTAAAGAGTATGATATGCCCTAGTATGTAACTTTATGTTTTATACAAATTTAAATAGTATAAAATGCTAATACTGAAAATAAATTTGTGTATGGTTATTTCCCACAAATCAGTGGAGAAACATTAAAAAAAATGACTGAATTAATCCTCTTATTTATGACAACTGTAACAATGTCAATAGAGTGGGACAGAGGGAGCTGCTGGATGATCTCAAGGGCCAAATATTTGATGTACTCTGTGATTCAAGATGTGATAATTCTTTGGCCACAGTACACGATAGCTTGAGGCTTTCATTTTCTGAATGGGTAAAGTAGAGAGTATGGATGATCTCCATATCAAATTCCTAACTATTAATCCAAATGATGCTTCTCCCGGCAATCTTGATTCCAGCTTGTGCTTCATCCAGCACAGTGTTTCCCATGATGTACTCTGCATGTAAGTTAAATAAGCCCGGTGACAATATACAGACTTTACGTACTCCTTTTCCTATTTGGAACCAGTCTGTTGTTCCATGTCCAGTTCTAACTGTTGCTTCCTGACCTGCATACAGATTTCTCAAGAGGCAGGTCTGTGGTCTGGTATTCCCATCTCTTTCAGAATTTTTCACAGTTTATTGTGATCCACACAGTCAAAGGTTTTGGCATAGTCAATAAAGCAGAAATATATGTTTTTCTGGAACTCTCTTGCTTTTTAGATGATCCAGAGGATGTTAGCAATTTGATCTCTGGTTCCTCTGCCTTTTCTAAAACCATCTTAAACATCTGGAAGTTCACAGTTCACATATTGCTGAAGCCTGGCTTGGAGAATTTTGAGCATTACTTTACTAGCTTGTGAGATGAATGCAATTGTGCAGTAGTTTGAGCATTCTTTGGCATTGCCCTTCTTCGGGATTGGAATGAAAACTGACCTTTTCCAGTCCTGTGGTCACTGCTGAGTTTTCCAAATGTGCTGACATATTGAGTGCAGGACTTTCACAGCATCATCTTTCAGGATTTGAAATAGCTCAACTGGAATTCCATCACTCCATTGGCTTTGTTCATAGTGATGCTTCCTAAGGCACACTTGACTTCGCATTCCAGAATGTCTGGCTCTAGGTGAGTGATCACACCATCATGATTACATGCATCATGAAGATCTTTTTTGTACAGTTTTTCTGTGTATTCTTGCCACCTCTTCTTAATATCTTCTGCTTCTGTTAGGTCCATACCATTTCTGTCCTTTACTGAGCCCATCTTCGCATGAAATGTTCCCTTGACATCTCTAATTTTCTTGAAGAGATCTCTAGTCTTTCCCATTCTATTGTTTTCCTCTATTTCTATGCACTGAGGAAGGCTTTCTTATCTCTCCTTTATCTTCTTTGGAACTCTGCATTCAGATGGGAATACCTTTCCTTTTCTCCCTTGCTCTTCACTTCTTTACTTTTCACAGCTATTTTTAAGGCCTCCCCAGACAGCCATTTTGGTTTTTTTGCATTTCTTTTTCTTGGGTATGGTCTTGCTTTCTGTCTCCTGTACAATGTCATGAACCTCCATCCATAGTTCATCAGGCACTCTGTCTATCAGATCTAATCCCTTAAATCTATTTCTCACTTCCACTGTATAATTGTAAGGGATTTGATTTAAGTCATACCTGAATGGTCTAGTGGTTTTCCCTACTTTCTTCAATTTAAGTCTGAATTTGGTAGTAAAGAGTTCATGATCTGAGCCACAGTCAGCTCCCAGTCTTGTTTTTCCTGACTATATAGAGCTTTCTCCCTTATGGCAGAAAGTGAACAAGAACTAAAGAGCCTCTTGATGAAAGTAAAAGAGGAGAGTAAAAAAGTTGGCTTAAAGCTCAACATTCAGAAAATTAAGATCATGGCATCTGGTCCCATCACTTCATGGGAAATAGATGGGGAAACAGTGGCTGACTTTATTTTTTGGGCTCTAAAATCACTGCAGATTGTGACGTGACTGCAGCGATGAAATTAAAAGACGCTTACTCCTTGGAAGGAAAGTTATGACCAACCTAGACAGCATATTAAAGAGCAGAGGCATTACTTGGCCAACAAAAGTCCATGTAGTCAAGGCTATGGTTTTTCCAGTAGTCATGTACGGATGTGGCAGTTGGACTATAAAGAAAGCTGAGTACCGAAGAATTGATGCTTTTGAACTGTCGTGTTGGAGAAGAATCTTGAGAGTCCCTTGCACTGAAAGGAGATACAACCAGTCCATCCGAAAGGAAATCAGTCCTGAGCATTCATTGGAAGGACTGTTGTTGAAGCTGAAGCTCTAATACTTTGGCCACCTGAGATGAAGAGCTGACTCATTGGAAAAGAGCCTGATGTTGGGAAAGGTTGAAAGCGAGAGGAGAAGGGGATGGCAGAGGATGAAATGGTTGGACGGTATTACTGACTCAGTGCACATGAGTTTGTGTAAACCCCGGGAGTTGGCGATGAATAAGGAGGCCTGGCATGCTGCATTACATGTGGTTGCAAAGAGTCAGACACGGCTGAGCCCTGAACTGAACTGAATCCAAATGAATGTGAGAAGGTCTCCAGTAATGTCCACAGCTTGGGAAAAAAACAGAACAACCAAAGCAATGAGTAATGGATAAATTCTTTTATTCATGTCGACTATGGTTTAGAAGACTTTTACAAGGTGAGAAAATATAGTGAAATTTCAGAGGTAATTAAAAAGTCCTACTCTCAATTATTCAGTGTTGAAAAAAAATCCATGAACACTAGCTACAGAGAATTGCTAGAAGGAAGAAGGACAACCTGGCAAATATTCAGTGCTATAGGGTAGGTATTTGAGAATGTGGAAAAATTTGATGAGAAGTCAGACAAGTTAATGTTTTAATTCCATTAAATTGGAGCTGTTGCCTATTTGCAATTAATTATTAAATTAATCATTGAAAATGAGAGCTTTAGCACTAAAGAATTTAAGAAAAATTAACTGCCTTTTTTATTCCCATGAATCATATAAGCAATAAAAGATTTCTTATATTTGAAAAAATGCTTCTTGGCATTAAGTACTACCCTAGAACCTTTGAAAATTAAACTTAAAAACACCAGAAATGAAGAAAAACTCTCCTTCTCTTGCTTTATTGTGGCAACTTAATACTTTTACCAACACAGTAGAGACTATTACTGGAGATATTTTAAATATGAAGCAGTAAGCTTTGTTTCTCTTCTTCTGCAAGGAAATCACACTAAATCAAGGTGCTTAAAACAATAGTTTATCTTTCATCTTTCTATGAGTAATCTCGACTATGTGGTTCTCCTTTGAGTTGCATCAAGTGGTTGTGGTCAGATACAGTGGCCATCTGACAGGTTCTCTGAAGCAGACACTAAAGAAAACTTACTAATATGGTGGCAGTTGATGCTTATTAGTGTTTGGAAACCTTTATAGTGCTGCCTGCCAGAGCACTTACATAACCTCTGCATGTGATTTTGTCTATTGACAATATGGCAGCTGTTCTAAAAGGGGCTGTCATAAAGTGAATATTCCAAGGAACACATATTTGCCATTCTCTTAAGAACTGGGCACAGATACATATACATGTGTGTGTTAGTTGCTTAGTCATGTCCAACTCTTTGCAACCCCGTAGACTGCAGCCAACCAGGCCCCTCCATCCATGAGATCCTGCAGGCAAGAACACTGGAGTGGGTTGCAATTTCCTTCTCCAAAAGGAACAATAGAAAGAAAGAAAAAGATGTCGCTCAGTTATGTCCGACTCTTTGTGACCCCATGGACTGTAGCCTACCAGGCTCTTCCATCCATAGAATTTTCCGGGCAAGGGTACTGGAGTGGGTTGCCATTTTCTTCTCCTTACATATACGTGGTTACCTCTTAATATTTTGTTGCACTGAGCAGTCAGGAAATTCGCCTGATTTCAAACTGAAGTGGCCCAATTTCTATTTCTCAATAGGAGAAATGTCAAAGAATTTGTGGTCATTTTCCATAATAATTAACACTATGCAGTAACTTTTGGATATCACTGAATTCAAATAAGCAATTAAAAGCCAAAATCTTCCTGACTTGGGATGATTTAGTTCTCTTCAGTCACAGACAAAAATAACATTGTTGTCATGACTTGTCACATATCCATTTTCAAAGCTTCCTCTGTGATGGAATAAATCAACTACATTAGTGTGTCCAACTCAATGCTTTCATTGCACCATTGCTAAAATGTATGCTCACATATAACAAAGAAAAATCTATTGATGCTGATTGCAGAATATTGTAAAAAGTAAAGTAATATCCAAATCATCCTGACTTCCCTTTCTAAAATTGGATTTTCAGGAATCAGCATTATGTTTTTCCCTCTATGTATAACAAATAAACTTCAGTATGAGAAAACATCATTTTCTGTATAGCCTATGACATCTGATTTCAGTGACTCCACAGGACTTATAAAATGAAAACCATGTCTGGGGACTAAACTTTCTGAAATGTTTTCTTTAGCTTCAACTCAAGAAGTAGAATTAGAATGTACCCAGGAATAAGAGTTCATCATTCAGCTACATTCCTGTGTTCTCTGAGAAAGTTTTTTGGGGGGCTTTCAAGTAATACATATTAATATATATACAAGATGAGGAAGACACTCTTTTTGTCTAGGAAACTCTACCAAAGATACACTACAAGGCATTTCTAGAGTCAACTTATACAACTTCCATTGATCTACATGAATGATATCAGTGAATTTTGGAAACCTGGAAGAGCATGAGTCAGAAAAATACTGACACTATTGGATCATATTTTGAGACATATTTATGGTTGTTTGTTTCATTTGGATTGTTTTTAGAGTATATGGACTATTTTGAACTTCAAAATGAGTCCAGCTATTTTCAGAACTTGGAGGGCATGGAACAATACAGGAAATGACTGAAGGATAAAGTATTAAGTACAAAATAATTCAAAGATGATATTAAAAGATGACCACTTATTGGGAAATTTTAGAGGTTATGAAAATAAGATTAGATTCTTAACTACACTAAGGTGATAAAAATTAATTTTGGAGAGTGAATGCAGTGAATTAAAAAAGGAAAATAAAAAGCAAAATCTATAGCCATTTAGTGGCTTTCTTTGGAAACTGTGAAAATCCACATAGCCTTTGAAAAACAAACACATATGTTGCCTCTCACCTGAATGTAAACTTCATGGAGGCAGAATATTTTCTTCTGTTGCTCATTCTTCAATATCTAATTCTTAGAACTGTGTCTGGCATGTAGGAGGTCCTCAAAAATACCTGTTGGAAAATTTTTGAATGAATCTATGAATATGAAACAAAAAATATCTATGGCAAACCACGCTCCTGCAAATAACCCATTTAACCTACTATGATTAACAGCAGTAGTATTAATGCTACTCTTTTTATTAATATTTATGAATTACTGGGAGAGACTTTTAAAAAGGAATAAAATGTCCACCATTTATCAGAGACAGTCTTTGCGAATCTAAAAGCTGTCTATATATCTACCTACCTACCTATCTATCTTTCATCTCTCTATCTACACACACATACACAGAGATATAGTAAGGAAGAAAGTCTTATACAATAAAATTTTATTTGTTAAAAAACCAGATGAGTAACCTTAAAATCATACAGAATGTTAAATGAAGACTGTCTGGATTAAAGGTATGTTCATCAGATATATTCTCATTGTGCCTGCTTCAAGACTGCTAAATAACATGAACACTCTATTCCTTTCAAGTCAAGCTTGGCCTGGGAGGTCTGCCTTCCAAGGTGGGCCAGATAACCTTTATGACAAATTGAAAGTCCTGTGAAGAAATCATTACTCTTGAAATCCAGAAAACTTTGTGCATTTTTTCTCTTCATCTCTCTCATAATCTTTCTCTCCAGTGTTATTATATATTGTTTGTGTGTGTGTGTGTGTGTGTGTGTCCTTCTTCTTTGTATTCTCCTTGATAATGACACAATCTCCACTGTGAGGAGGTCTTTCAGGAATATAAAAATCAAAGTTCTCTGAGGGAGAAAAAACATTATTTTCTGGCTAAGGTATTGTTGTTTAGTCACTAAGTCATGTCCTACTTTCTGTGAACCCATGCATTGTATCTTGCCAGGCTCCTCTGTCTACAGGATTTCCCAGACAAGAATACTGGAGTGGGTTGCCATTTCCTTCTCCAGGGGATCTTCCCAACTCAACGATCCAACCCATGTCTCCTGCATTGGCAGGAAGATTCTTTACCAGTGAGTCACCAGGAAGCCCAACATATTAGAAAAGCCTATCATATTAAGCTAAATAAAATTAAATATAAATCAAATATAAGATAAAGATTTAGTTAGATTTAAGAATAAGATATTTAGTGGAATGATATTAGTTCACTAAATTCACTACATGAACTCCTACACAGATGGTATGCAGGGGCTACAAATTTTTCTCTATGAATTCGCCCATGTAATATATATAAATACATTACTTTTAGAATATTTACTATTTACATTGTTCAAAAATAAATTTCAAAAATAAATACAAAGGATAAATGGATTTTTGTGTTTGAAGAAGAAATAAAAACCCATGACATGTTAACTCTTCCTAAAATAGTGCTAAATATTGGAATTTCATAATGAAGCTTGTGGATGTCCATGCCTTCAGTGAAGAGGAAGTAGTTGAACCTGCTTGATAATTGAGGTAAAACAGGTGAGACCGAAACAGCTAATGACAAACACTATTCGTGGCCTTGGTGATAGCTACCATACTCTCCAATCATTATGGATGATCTTTCTATAGTCTCAAGTAGTGGCTTAGAAACTTCTCAAAGCAGTAAGCTGGGGCACTAGCAGTTCAATTTTCTTGTTTTCTGTACTCGTAGTCCATTTTCCTTCCCTGCCTGCTATTTAGTGTTTTAAAAAACATTGTTTCACATATTTTGTCTCATTTTTGCTTTGCATTTTTTGTTTTGGTCTTTATTTTGTTTTGTTATAATCAGGATATTAACTCTGATCCTGTTGCTCCATGTTGTATGAAAGCATAAGTTTATCTAAACTCTGTATCAATTCAGTTCAGTTCAGTCGCTCAGTCGTGTCCGACTCTTTGCGACCCCATGAATCGCAGCACACCAGGCCTCCCTGTTTATCACCAACTCCTGGAGTTCACTCAGACTCAAGTCCATCGAGTCAGTGATGCCATCCAGCCATCTCATCCTCTGTCATCCCCTTTTCCTCCTGCCTCAATCTTTCCCAGCATCAGGATCTTTTCGAATGAGTCAATGAGTCAAAGAGTTGACAGTGAGTCAACTCTTCACATGAGGTGGGCAAACTACTGGAGTTTCAGCTTTAGCATCATTCCTTCCAAAAAATCCCAGGGCTGATCTCCTTCAAAATGGACTGGTTGGATCTCCCTGCAGTCCAAGGGACTCTCAAGAGTCTTCTCCAACACCACAGTTCAAAAGCATCAATTCTTCGGCGCTCAGCTTTCTTCACAGTCCAACTCTCACATCCATACATGACCACAGGAAAAACCATAGCCTTGACTAGATGAACCTTTGTTGGCAAAGTAATGTCTCTGCTTTTGAATATACTATCTAGGTTGGTCATAACTTTCCTTCCAAGGAGTAAGCGTCTTTTAATTTCACGGCTGCAATCACCATCTGCAGTCATTTTGGAGCCCAAAAATATAAAGTCTGACACTGTTTCCACTGTTTCCCCATCTATTTCCCATGAAGTGATGGGACCAGATGCCATGATCTTCATTTTCTGAATGTTGAGCTTTAAGCCACTTTTCACTCTCCACTTTCAATTTCATCAAGAGGCTTTTGAGTTCCTCTTCACTTTCTGCCATAAGGGTGGTGTCATCTGCATATCTGAGGTTATTGATAGTTCTCCCGGCAATCTTGATTCCAGCTTGTGTTCTTCCAGCCCAGCGTTTCTCATGATGTACTCTGCATATAAGTTAAATAAGCAGGGTGACAATATACAGCCTTGACGTACTCCTTTCCCTATTTGGAACCAGTCTGTTGTTCCATGTCCAGTTCTAGCTGTTGCTTCCTGACCTGCATACAGATTTCTCAAGAGGCAGATCAGGTGGTCTGGTATTGCCATCTCTTTCAGAATTTTCCACAGTTTATTGTGATCCACACAGTCAAAGGCTTTGGCATAGTCAATAAAGCAGAAATAGATGTTTTTCCAGAACTCTCTTGCTTTTTCGATGATCCAGCAGATGTTGGCAATTTGATCTCTGGTTCCTCTGCCTTTTCTAAAACCAACTTAAACATCTGGAAGTTCACTGTTCATGTATTGCTGAGGCCTGGCTTGGAGAATTTTGAGCATTACTTTATGAGATGGCTGGATGGCATCACTGACTCGATGGACGTGAGTCTGAGTGAACTCCAGGAGTTGGTGATGGACAGGGAGGCCTGGGGTGCTGCAATTCATGGGGTCACAAAGAGGCGGACATGACTGAGCGACTGAACTGAACTGAACTTTAGCGTGTGAGATGAGTGCAATTGTGCGGTAGTTTGAGCATTCTTTGGCATTGCCTTTTTTTGAGATTGGAATGAAAACTGACCTTTTCCAGTCCTGTGGCCACTGCTGAGTTTTCCAAATTTGCTGGCATATTGAGTGCAGCACTTTCACAGCATCATCTTTAAGGATTTGAAAGAGCTCAACTGGAATGCTATCACCTCCACTAGCTTTGTTTGTAGTGATGCTTTCTAAGGCCCACTTGACTTTGCATTCCAGGATGTCTGGCTCTAGGTGAGTGATCACACCATCGTTATTATCTTTTTTTTGTGAAGATCTTTTTTGTACAGTTCTTCTGTGTATTCTTTCCACCTCTTCTTAATATCTTCTGCTTCTGTTAGGTCGATACCATTTCTGTCCTTTATCGAGCCCATCTTTGCATGAAATATTTGCTTTGTATCTCTAATTTTTTGAAGAGATCTCTAGTCTCTGTATACCTCAAGATAAAAAAAGTGTATTCTTACTCTCTACCTCCTAGAAATGCTGAAATCTTAAACTGTACAATTATATAATTATGATTTATTATTTTATGTATTATCTGTCTTTAATTTGCTATTAATTATAATTTAATAATAACTAAGGTATTTTCAATAATATTTGGACAGATTCAATTTTCAATAAATATTATCTAGTATTATATTACCTATCTAGGCCTTACTTTCACATACCCTACCCACCAACAAATACTCTCCTTGAGCAAACATTGATTGGGTTCCTCTGAGGCCTTTTCTCAAGTAGGCCTTGACATTTGGTTTCTTTGTCCATCCCAGACAATGTCAGTTTCAGCAAGTCTTGCTAAATCAATGTACTGAGAATCCCCCATCCTATATATGTTGTCACTCTCAATGTCAGATAAATTCTTTACCCACCATCCTTGATATTTCATCTCCTTGACCTACCTTCATCAAGAATCCTGCTATGTTGGTGTAGCAAAATCCCTGTACTTTTAATGTCTCCTTTAAGTAATTTCACATCCACTGACCTCCTTACTCTGCCGCTGGCTATAAATTCAGAACTGACTCTGACTTCTCACCCCTATCATAATAATTTTATTGCAATAATATGGAATAATTACTGTTTCAACAAGTGTCAGAGTATTTTTTTTTTTTTCCTTAACATCATCACTTTTTTTTTCCCTCCCTTAGTTCCATAATCCAATTCTCACTTAGTTGATGGTCTAGTCTATTTGCTTTCTATTTTGGTTCCTATTTCTTGTTTCTATTCTATAGTTCCCATCTAATCCTTTAGTAGATCCAGGGGCAGCCTTGTTCCTGTCAGTCTCCCATGCCTGACAGTCAACCTTTTTATCTGTATATGATATAATGGATATTCTGTCCAATGGTTAGATACCTCTTCTTTCATGTTCATTTAACTTTAACCTCACTGAAAATCTGCCCACCACCACCATGATGCACATGTGTAACTTAGAACACTTAATTACTTAAGTCTGCTCCTTACTTTGCTTCTTTCCAAATGGGCTAGAATTTAAATGTTACTTCTCATCAATAGGCCTCAAGATCTGACATGAATTTCACCTATTAATCTTCTAGATTTTCAAATATGTATTCAAGGCCTTAAATTCTGAGAACATTTATAATAATAAAGAAATATCACCAAAATTAAACTTGTCATACATTTAATTTCAATTTTACCACTCCTTGAAGCACGTATCATTAACTCCTTAGATTTTTTTTTAATCAAAGGTGTAATAATAGAAAAATATAGACAGCCTAATAGACATATTCCTATGACTAGAATCAAATTATAAGAGTGGAATCAAGTTATTTTATGGAAATGACCTGGTGCCTTTATTTCATGGTACACAGACCCCTGGAGTAGAAAATGGCAACCCATTCCAGTATTCTTGCCTGGAAAATTCCTTCAACAGAAGAGCCTAGGAATGTACAGTCCAGAGGGTTGCCAAGAGTCAGACACAATTGAGCACAAACACACACTCACATTAGTATCTTGAGTCTTTTTTTATTTATTATACTATACAATACTTCAAAGCATAACAGATACTACTTAAAGTTCGAAATAATACTTTTAACTGAAGAAAGAGAAATATATACCTATTATTTGTTGTTCAAGGTTGTATTAGCAAATGCTGATATTAAATATATTGCATCTTATTAGGGAAAATATTACAAGTCCATTGGAGACTTATCCGTGGAGTATTCTCCTTTTGTCCTTTAAATAGTACTACAAGTTATACAAGCATCATTTAGATCTTGCCTTAATAAGTGTATATTCAATATAAACATTTGCTTCAGGTGTATCAGAGAAACTTTTGTTGGGTCCTAGAGGAAGATATAAAATTCTCTTATTTTTCAGTGCAGATGACTACATTCCAATTGAATGTTCCACATTTGTTGGCCATTTTCATACCTTGTAATTATTGAAGAGCAGTTTTGCGTGTTTGATTTTTTTTTTTAAGGTAACGATATTGTTTAAAACAAGAAAATAGCCTTTCACTGACCCTATATTGATTATAATTTATGTGCATTTGTGTACTGAACTGAGACTGCCTTAATTAACATGTTCTTTTGTACTGAGCAATTCAAAGATCCACAAGAAGCTACTTTTGAACAACATTCGGTGGCATGTAATTTATAGGATATGTTCCAAGGTTAGATTCTACTTTGTAATAATCAGCCATTCATAAGAACCCAAGAATAGATTTTTTTCCTCAGAAAAGTTTACCTGAATTTTAGAAATGAAATAAAATCATACCTCATCTCTGAGAAGACCAGAGTATTATTTTAGACTACAGTGCTACAATTTCCAAGTCTCCCTGATAAACCATCATGTTAATCAAATTGAATCAAATTTAAAAATCAGCTATGTGATTTAGAATGTGGTGATTATAAACTGTTATGGCCAATATCTTTTTCATTCATTCCCCAGCTGCCTAAAGAAAGAAAATAAAATGTCTACAAGTGTAAGATGCATTACAGGTAAGAAAATCTAGTATTAGCTTATTGTTTTTCCATTGGTATCACTCATATGATGACAGTTTGCACTCTAATTGCATGCTAATTCTCTGTACTGCATACTTTCAAGGCAGAAGGTAAATGAGAATCCAAGTGTCAGTCTGTAAATAAAAAAGAAAACTAGAGGTGGTGTCTTAGTTTCTGGGGCTGCTTTAACACAATTCACAAACTAGGTGGCTTAGGAAAAAATTATCTCACAGTTCTGGAGGCTAGAGGACTAAAAGGAAGGTAGTAGCAAGGTTGGTTCCATCTGAGGGCTGTGAGGGAAAATCTGTTACATGCCTCTCTCTTAGATTCTGATTGCTTCATTAATTCCCTATCTTGTGTATCGCATTCTCCCTGTGTCTTCACATTATCTTTCCTCTATGCATTTCTTTGTGTCTATATGTACCCCTTTTGCAAGGATGTGATCATATTGGATCAGGGTTCACCCCAATGAGCTAATTTTAACTTGATTACCTCTATATGGCCTAAATAATGTGACCTCTAAGAAAGGTCACATTAATAGGCATTGGGAGTTAGGACTTCAGCACCTTTTTGTATGGCACAATTCAAATTATAATAAATGGTTAAAGAGAAAAGAAAAAACCTCAAAAATCCATTCTGTGATTATAGTTTTTAACATCTTCTGGGAAAGATCTATTGACTTCATGATGTTTACAGAACAATATTTAGGAGATTTTTGTGTATTATGTTACTGAGTATTGAGGAATTTTGCTAGACATCTAAGAAAATTAACATTTGACTTAAAATATTAAAATCATCAAATTTGCCAAAAAACAACAACAAAAAATCATCAAAGTTCTCCCTCATCTCTCATCTGAAAGATATTAAATCCCACCATCTACCCAAAAGTGATAACTGAATGGTCACCAGAGGAAGAAAGGAATGAAAGATCTACAAAATAAATAGAAGACAATTAACAAAAACAGTAAATGCATGCCTATCAATATTTACTTTAAAGGTAAATAGATTAAATTACCCAGTCAAAAGACAATTATATGATGCCTACAAAAAACTTGCTTCAGGTTTAAGGTCACAAGACTGAAAGTGAAAAGAGGAAATAACATAGATCATGCAAGTGAAACCAATATATCAAAGTAGATATTAAGTAAAAACTGTAACAAGAAACAAAGAAGGTTATTATACAATAGATGGGTCCATCAAGAAGATATAGCAATTGCAAATATAGAAACACCAAAAACTGAAGCTGAAACCATAAAATTCCTAGAAGAAAATATAAGGAAAATTTCCTTGACACTGATCTTAGCAATGACTTTTTGGATTTAACACCAAAAGCAAAAGCAACAAAAGTAAGAATCATAAGCATGAGGTGGTAACTCACTGTGGTTCTGATTTCCATTTTCTTGCTGATTAGAGATGAGAACATTTTTACTATACTTCTTGCCCATTTGTACATTTTATTTGGAAAAAAGTTTATTCAGGTCTTTTGCCTATTTTGTAGTTGAGTTGTTTGTGATTTTTGCTATTCAGTTGTGTGTGTTTCTTATATATTTTGTATATTGACTATTTCTAGGATACATGTTTGCAAAATTTTCCTATTTATGTAGGCTGCCTCTTCATTTCATTCATTATTTCTTTTGCTAACTACAAACTTTTTAATTTGAGGTAATCCCACTTACTGATTTTTGTATTTTGTTGTCTTTGCTTTGAGTGTTAAATACAAATATTTATTGCCAAGGCTAATGTCAAAAAGCTGTTTCCCTATACTTTTGTGTTTAAGTACATAGCCCATGGTTGATTCTCAGACATCCAAAAACATCTTGTAAACAGGTGAGATGCTCATATTGATTTTTTTTTTTTAATTTACCCAGTATTATGCAAGCAATAATGTGTGTGTGTTAGTTGATCAGTCGTATCCGGCTGTTTGAAACCCCATGGAGTGTAGACTGCCAGGCTCCTCTGTCCATGGAATTCTCCAGGCAGGAATACTGGAGTGGGTAGCCATTCTCTTCTCCAGAGGATCTTCCAAACCCAGAATCAAACACCAGTCTCTGGCATTTTGGGCAGATTCTTTATCCTCTGAGCCACCAGGGAAGCCCAAGCAATATCTAATAGTTAACATTTAATAATATATATTTATATATATATAAATCTTGAGATTCCCTTGGACTGCAAGGAGATCCAACCAGTCCATTCTAAAGAGATCAGCCCTGGGATTTCTTTGGAGGGAATTGTTAGGTAGGTAGAATAGGGAAAAGGAGTCCAAAATGGCAGTGGCTAAAAGACAAGGAAGGTCCGAGGACCAGAGTGAAGACTTCAGGCAGAACAAACAGAACAAACAGCACTCCTGGCTAAGCCCAATTTGCATAGGGCAGGCCCAGGTGGAAGAAAAAACATATAAAAGGAGGAGCCAAAGCGCTTTCTCTCGGACTATCTCCCGCGTGCATGCGTGCTCGCTCTCGTACGCGCGCGCGCTCTCTCTCTCTCTTTCTCTCTCTCTCTCTCTCTCTCTCTCCCCCTCCCTCCCTCCCTCTCTCCCTCTCTGCCTCCTTCCCCATGCACTCCTCCACTCTCTTCTCTTTGAGTCTTGGATTCTCCTGCTATCTTCTAAATAAAATGGAGCTGTAACACTGATTTGCCTAAGAGCTGTAACACAGTTTGTCCAAGACCCGAGAGCTGTGATGCGCCGAGGGCTTTAATGTCCGTTGCTCCAAATCTTTGTTGTGACGAGACAAAGAACCGAGGAACATACACTCGCATGACATCTATGATGCCGTGACTCGGGTTTAACCTGGCTGAAACAACCTCTGTGTGGAAGAGGCCAAGCACAGCAGGAGCCCAACTCAGCGAAGCTCCCGCACTAGAAGCAGAAGGTGAAGAAACCCAGCGCAGGGGAAGGCCCATCGTCCTGGAAACCAGGACAGCGAAAAACGAACTCAGCAGAAAGCTCACGTGGCCTAGTCTCAGATTCCAGAAGACCTCCGGTTAAGGTAAGAGGTCCTCGCTCCTATGGCTGGAGGGAACTTTACAATCTGTCATTTCTTGTTTCCTCGAACCTCCTGCAAACAGGCAGGCGGCAGGGGCACAATTGAGGGACTCTGGAGAGGCTACTCCTCAGTATGTCCCAAGGGTGCTATCTGCTCAACCCCAGTAGCTGTTAACCAAGCCAGTGGGGGTTCTTCTGTCCTTTCTCTTCTCTGTGCCAAGGATCAGATCAATGAAACTGTGAGCACCGGTCAGATATTTAGCAAATTTTCCAGCAGGCTATGAAGGGGATTCCCTGGCATGTTTTTCCCACTGCTTTTTCCTCCTGTCCTTCAGCTCTCTCCCAGGACTCAAGTCTGGCCAAAACTAATGAAACTCAGGCTCTGATGTCTCATTGCAAAAATGCATGGACATACAAAGTGATAAGAGGTGGATTTGTTAGGATCCAGAGAGAAGCCACCCTTCAGGGTGTGAACCATTGCTGAGGGCAAGGGCTTCCGCCCGATATTAGGCCTGGCTAGGTTTTGTGAGGGGATGGAATTCATATGCTAATGACTGAGAGGATCATCCCAGCCTCTGGGGAACCACCTGCTCCTCCCTCTTCTGATCTTGTGCCTTGGAGTTATCCTGCCACCTCTGGGTGTGTCTGTTGTCTTATAGATTGGGGATTAAGGTTTACTTGAATTTGACTTGTCATCTTGGACCCAATTGATTTTAATTGGTTTACATTATACCCTTGTGCTATGTCATTCTTTCAAAGGTTGTGCTCTGCCCCCTTCCCTCCTGTTTCATGCTCTTTTCCTGAGCCCCATCCAGACCCACAAGGTGGCCTCTACAATCTTCTGGAGAGACAACCAGAAAATAGTTGGCCTTGGGAGGGAAATACTTTATAATATCCAACCCCCTAATCCTACCCAATACTGGTCACACTGGACATCTTGGGGACGCCCAAACTCCAGTCCAGGGGGTCCCAGAAGGTCATCACTCCTTGACCTGCCTAGGGATCGATCTTCGAAAGGTTGTCATGCCTCAACCTGTTCGGGGATCCTCTAGTCCCAGGGGTCCCAGGAGGTCGTCACGCCTCGACCTGCCCAGGGACCCAATCCTCGGGAGGGCATCACGCCTCAACCTGCCTGGGGATTCGATCTCTAGGAGGATGTCATGCCTCAGCCTGCCTGGGGATCTGCCTCCTGACCTGGGGATGCCTGGCTCTCAGGTTGCAACCGTTCTGGGTAGGATAAGCTTTAGAAAGACTCACCCCTAAGGAAGTCTATCCATGGAAACAGAAAGAAGCCTATTACTTATGGGACTGTGCCCAGTCTCAGCAATAACTCAGGAACCCAATGAGAACCCCATTGCCTTTCTGGGGAGGCTAAAAGAGGCACTCCAAAAGTTTACCAACCTGGATTTAGACTCTTACGAGGGACGGGTGACTTTAAAGGACAAATTCCTGTCCCAATGTGCATCAGATATCAGAATTAAGTTACAGCAGCTACAACAGCAGGGCCCTGCTGCCTGTTTAGATGAGATGGTCCAGACAGCCACCAATACCTTTTATAACAGAGAACAGGAGAAGGAGGCCAAGGCCCAGGAGAAGGAGAAAAAGAAAGAGACAAGGCAGGCCCAGATGCTGGCCGCCCTCCAGAGAAGCCCTATGGCAAACCCCGAGTTCTTGAGGGACAAGGCACGAGACAGATGCCTGATCTGTAGACATGCGGGGCATTGAGCCAAAGAGTGTCCAAACCGTGACAAGTCTCCTAGAACGGCTTGCCACAAATGCCATCAACTGGGACATTGGGCTGCACTCTGCCCTCGGGACCCAAGAGCCTCAAGATCAAGCGCCAAGCCTACCCTCACGATGGTTTAAGAGGACTGAAGCGGCCCGCTCCAGCCAGCCCACCTGTCACAGATAACCATCACGGGGCTGGAGCCAAGGGTGCAACTGGATGTGGCAGATAGGTCCGAGAATTTCTTGGTTGACACAGGGGCTACCTACTCTGTGTTGATCTCCTACTCCGGAGCCTTCTCCTCCCAAACCTGTACCATTTTGGGTGCTAAAGGAAAAGCAACTACTAAAAGATTCACCCGAGTGCTTCTTTGTTGCTGGGATGGACAAATATTTTCCCACCATTTTCTGGTGGTGCCTGAGTGTCCTACCCCCTTATTGGGAAGAGATATACTCACTAAACTGGAGACCACCCTTGTGATGGGAAGTTTTTCAGCCCCTAGAGCTCTACAGCTCCTGGTTACTACTGAAGAATCCATTACACCTTCAATAGAGAGGGACCAAAAACTATGGGAAGACAAAATTAACCCCCAGGTGTGGATCAGGGGATTCCTGGACGAGCCCACCAAGCTGAACCAGTCATCATTGTCCTCCGAGATCCCACTCGGTTTCCTAACCGGAAACAATATCCTCTCAAAAGAGAGGCTCGGGAGGGACTACAGCCTTTAATAAATAAATTCCTTGCTTGTGGGCTATTGGTCCCCACCAGTTCGCCATGAAACACCCCAATCCTCTCAGTAAAGAAAAAAGACGGAACCTGGCGAATGGTTCAAGATCTCCGGATTATAAATGAAGCTGTAGTCCCCCTCCATTCCACAGTACCCAATCCCTATGTAATCTTGGGAGAAATCCCACCCAGTGCCAAGTGGTTTATAGTCTTGGATCTCAAAGATACATTTTTTTTGCATACCACTGACTAAAGAATCCCAATACCTTTTTTTCTTTGAGTGGGAGGTCCCAGGAGAAAAACACCAACAGATGACTTGGACAGTATTACCTCAGGGGTTCAGAGATAGCCCCCACCTGTTTGGACAGGCCCTTAGCCAGGATCTCCTAGATCTGGACCTGGGAACTAATGGGAAAATATTACAATACATAGATGACCTACTAATCTGCTCTCCAGATGAGAAAAGTGCCCAACGACATGCAATTCAGGTTCTAAAGTTCTTGGCAAAAAGGGGATATAAAGTCTCCCATGCTAAGACACAGATGGTCAAGACAAAGGTCACTTACCTGGGAGTTCAGATTACACACGGGTCCAGGAGGCTATCCTCTGATCAGGAACAAGGAATCCTCCAGTTGTCCTCCCCCATGACTCAAAAACAATTGCAAGCTTTCCTGGGGCTAACTGGTTATTGTAGAATCTGGATACCCAACTATGGTCTAATTGCCCAGCCCTTATACGAAAGCTTAAAGGGACAAGATGATTCAATCCCACTGATGTGGGGAACTCCTCAAAAGAAGGCAGAGGCTACACTAAAACAGGCCTTAACTCAGGCACCTGCCTTGAGGTTGCCAGACCCAGAAAAAGCATTCTAAATTTATGTCCATGAAAGAGAGGGAATAGCCTTGGGAGTGTTAACTCAATGGTTGGGATCTGAGCCCCAGCCTGTAGCTTACTTATCCAAGAGGCTCGATCCAACTTCCTGAGGTTGGCCCCCCTGCTTTCAAAATCTTGCAGCTATTGCAATCATGATGGAAGATGCTTTAAAACTCTCCTCTGGGGGCAAACTAACTATTTTTACCAGCCGCCAAGTAAAACAACTCCTAAATGGGAGAGGCCATTTATGGATGTCTGATCAAAGAATCCTCAGATATCAAGTAATGCTGATGGAAAATCCAGGCCTCACTATATCCCCTTGTGAGGTTCTTAACTCAGCCACCCTCCTACCTACCCCCGAGGCCTGTCTCCCATTTCACTCTTGTCTAAAAACCTTGGACCACTGGACAAAACCCCGAGAGGGATTGTCAGAAGATCCTCTGACCAATCCTGAGGAAATCTGGTACACTGACGGAAGCAGCTTTGTCTTGGATGGAAAAAGAAGAGCCAGGTATGCAGTAGTCTCTAATTTTGAGACCATAGAGGCTAAGCCTCTGCCACCAGGTACTTCAGCCCAATTAGCTGAGCTCATAGCCCTGACTCGAGCTTTAGAGCTGGGAAAAGGAAAAAGAATAGCCATTTACACTGACTTCAAGTATGCCTTTCTGGTGCTACATGCACATGCGGCTGTTTGGAAAGAAAGGGGCCACTTGACCACCCTAGGGTCCCCAATCAAATATGGTGATCAGATTCTTCGACTCTTGGAGGCCGTTCATCTGCCTACTGAGGTTTCAGTCTCCCACTGTAAAGTACACCAAAAAGGAACACAGAAGTGGCACGAGGGAACCAAGCACCTGATGAGGCAGGTAAGATTGCAGAATAGGGATTGCCACCTTAGTTCCACAGACAAATTTGCCAGAAACTCCTTCATATACTGAAGGTGAGACTCTTAAAGCTAAGAGCGAGGGCTTTCAAGAAGATCATATGGGGTGGTTCCAAAAGGAGGGACTCCTTTTTCTGCCTGGAAACCTCCAATGGAAGTTGGTTAACTCCTTACATGCCACTACTCATTTAGGAGAAAAGGCCCTCCAAAGATTACTAGAAAGTTCCTTCAGAGGAACAGGCCTCCAAACAACTATAAGACAGGTGGTCTCCTCTTGTCCCACTTGTCAATTAAACAACCCCCAAGGAGCTCGAAGACCCCAGCTGGCCCAGCCCATCCAACGACGTGGGGCCTACCCAGGAGAGGACTGGCAGATGGACTTCACCCAGATGCCAACTTCTCAAGGGTATAAATACCTATTAGTCATGAGAGATACATTCACAGGATAGACTGAAGGCTTTCCCACCCTGACCGAGAAGACTGAGGAGGTGGTAAAAAAACTGCTCCATGAAATCATTCCAAGATTTGGTCTGCCCAGGTCATTACAAAGTGACAACGGGACATCATTTACTTCTAAGGTCACTGAAGGAGTCTCTATGGTGCCATGACTCCAATAGATCTATGGTGCCGTGACTTCGATAGATGTCACGCGAGTGTGTGTTCCTGGGTTCTTTGTCTCGACAACAAATATTTCGAGCAACGGACATTAAAGCCCTCGGTGCCTCACAGCTCTCGGGTCTTGGACAAACCATGTTACAGCTCTTAGGCAAATCAGTGTTACAGCTCTATTTTATTTAGAAGATAGCAGGAGAATCCAAGACTCGAAGAGAAAGGAGTGGAGGAGTGCGTGGGGAGGGAGAAAGAGAGGGAGAAAGAGAGAGAGAGAAAGAGAGAGAGAGAGAGAGAGAGCACGCGCACATGCACACCGGAGAGAGAGTCCGAGAGAAAGCGCTTTGGCTCCTCCTTTTATATGTTTTTTCCTCCACCTGGGCCTGCCCTATGCAAATTGGGCTTAGCCAGGAGTGCTGTTTGTTCTGTTTGTTCTGCCTGAAGTCTTCACTCTGGTCCTCAGACCTTCCTTGTCTTTTAGCTACTGCCATTTTGGACTCCTTTTCCCTATTCTACCTACCTAACAAGATCATTCGCTCAGTCGTGTCCGACTCTTTGCGACCCCATGAATTGCAGCACGCCAGGCCTCCCTGTCCATCACCAACTCCCAGAGTTCACTCAGACTCATGTTCTTCGAGTCAGTGATGCCATCCAGCCATCTCATCCTCTGTCCTCCCCTTCCCCTCCTGCCCCTAGTCCCTCCCAGCATCAGAGTCTTTTCCAATGAGTCAACTCTTTGCATGAGGTGGCCAAAGTACTGGAGTTTCAGCTGTAGCATCATTCTGTCATGCGAGTGTATGTTCCTCGGTTCTTTGTCTTGTCACAACAAAGATTTGGAGCAACGGACATTAAAGCCCTCGGTGCATCACAGCTCTCGGGTCTTGGACAAACTGTGTTACAGCTCTTAGGCAAATCAGTGTCACAGCTCCATTTTATTTAGAAGATAGCAGGAGAATCCAAGACTCAAAGAGAAGAGAGTGGAGGAGTGCGTGGGGAGGGAGGGAGAGAGGGGAGAGAGAGAGAGAGAGAGAGAGAGAGAGAGAGAGCATGTGCGCACGCACACGGGAGATAGAGAGTCCGAGAGAAAGCGCTTTGGCTCCTCCTTTTATATGTTTTTTCTTCCACCTGGGCCTGCCCTATGCAAATTGGGCTTAGCCAGGAGTGCTGTTTGTTCTGTTTGTTCTGCCTGAAGTCTTCACTCTGGTCCTTGGACCTTCCTTGTCTTTTAGCCACTGCCATTTTGGACTCCTTTTCCCTATTCTACCTATCTAACAATCTGATCTGATCTGATATAAATATTGATACTATAATGAGAGAGCTAATTTTTAGGTAGGTTGATAAGAAGTCCAGGGTCCCTGAGGAGGAGAAAGGGGTCTGGAGCTCTCAAGGAGGAAAAAAGGACAAACTTTTTTCTCTACATTCCTTAGTCTTAATCTTCAAACCCAGAGTTGATGGTTATAACAAAATAACTCATCTTAAACTCTGTACCAATGATTATATAACAACAATGTATCCTGCTCAAGGACATATTTCTCCTTCTTAAGAAACTTCTGACTAGGTTGTGGGAGTGGGTCTGGTAAGATCTTTCTATTGTTAGTTCTAATCCTGTTATCTTAAAATGTAAATTGTGGGAGTAGGTTTGGTAAGATGTTTACAACATTGAGACATTCTTTTGATTTACTGTAATAAGCAATTAAAAAGTATATAGCTCCCTTGCTGAGACTAGCAAAGGGGTCACCCTCCAACTCTCTTCTGATGTCTATATCAGAAGCTTTCTCTGTCCCCTTTTATACTTTAATAAAACTCTGTTATACAAAAGCTCTTGAGTGATCAAGCCTGGTCCCTGGCCCCGGAGCTGAATCTTCTTCTTCAGAGACCTTAAGCAATCAATAATCTATATTTGCATAAAGAAGAACTGGTAGGAAATATATTGAAACTTAAAATATATTAAAATCTAAATATCTCTGGTGAAAAAGCAAACTCTCAGCTCCTCTCTGCCATATACATGTCACTCAGTAAATAAGGAAGATAAAATGTCAATGTAATTTAGCCAGTTTCAAGCAATTTAGGTGGTAAGATACTAATCAAATTATACATAGCACATGGTGTGGCAAACAATCTTGTACATTTTCAGTACTGCAGAGGTTCACATTTTTTGTCTTCTTTCAGAAACTTTAATTGGTTTATAGAAATGGAGATAAAATAATTTTAGTTTATCCTATGAAAAAAAACAGACCATATTTTTTTAATGCGATTGATACGAGCTGCTATGTAACTTAGGTACAAATCAAAATAATTTATATATTTTTACCTACACTATGTTAAATTTTAGCATATGGAAGAAAAAATACATACAGGCTAAGTTGAAAGTTGTATACAATGAGAATCTGTTGTTGTGTCCTCAAATATGGTACTGATTTTCTTAGCTAAAATTTAATGATTTAATTTTCTCCTCAATCAGTTCAGTTCAGTTTAGTTCAGTGGCTCAGTCATATCTGACTCTTTGCGACCCCATGAATCACAGCACTGCAGGCCTCCCTATCTATCACCAACTCCAGAATTTACTCAAAGTCATGTCCATAGAGTCGGTGATGCCATCCAGCCATCACATCCTCTGTCGTCCCCTTCTCCTCCTGCCCTCAATCCCTCCCAGCATCAGAGTCTTTTCCAATGAGTCAACTCTTTGCATGAGGTGGCCAAAGTATTGGAGTTTCAGCTTCAGCATCAGTCCTTCCAATGAACACTCAGGACTGATCTCCTTTAGAATGGACTGATTGGATCACCTTGCAGTCCAAAGGGCTCTCAAGAGTCTTCTCCAACACCACAGTTTAAAAGAATCAATTCCTCAGCCCTCAGTTTTCTTCACAGTCTAACTCTCACATGCATACATGACCATTAGAAAAACCATAGCCTTGACTAGATGGACCTTTGTTGGCAAAGTAATGTCTCTGCTTTTCAATACATGATCTAGGTTGGTCATAACTTTCCTTCCAAGGAGTAAGCGTCTTTTGATTTCATGTCTGCAATCACCATCTGCAGTGATTTTGGAGCCCCCCAAAATAAAATCTGACACTGTTTCCATTGTTTCCCAATCTATTCCCTATGAAGTGATGGGACCAGATGCCATGATCTTCGTTTTCTGAGTGTTGAGCTTTAAGCTGACTTTTTGAGTCTCCTCTTTCACTTTTATCAAGAGATTTTTTAGTTCCTCTTCACTTTCTGCCATAAGGGTGGTGTCATCTGCATATCTGAGGTTAATGATATTTCTCCCAGCAATCTTGATTCCAGCTTGTGCTTCTTCCAGCCCAGCGTTTTTCATGATGTGCTCTGCATATATGTTAAATAAACAGGGTGACAATATACAGCCTTGACGTACTCCTTTTCCTATTTGGAACCAGTCTGTTGTTCCATGTCCAGTTCTAACTGTTGCTTCCTGACCTGCATCTAGGTTTCTCAAGAGGCAGGTCAGGTGGTCTGGTATTAACATCTCTTTCAGAATTTTCCACAGTTTATTGTGATCCACACAGTCAAAGGCTTTGGCATAGTCAATAAAGCAGAAATAGATGTTTTTCTGGGACTCTCTTGCTTTTTCCATGATCCAGCAGATGTTGGAAATTTGATCTCTGGTTCCTCTGCCTTTTCTAAAACCAGCTTGAGCATCTGGAAGCTCACGGTTCACGTATTGCTGAAGCCTGGCTTGGAGAATTTTGAGCATTACTTTACTAGCGTGTGAGATGAGTGCAATTGTGTGGAAATTTGAGCATTCTTTGGCATTGCCTTTCTTTGGGATTGGAATGAAAACTCACCTTTTCCAGTCTTGTGGCCACTGCTGAGTTTTCCAAATTTGCTGGCATATTGAGTGCAGCACTTTCACAGCATCATCTTTAAGGATTTGAAAGAGCTCAACTGGAATTTCATCACGTCCACTAGCTTTGTAGTGATGCTTTCTAAGGCCCACTTGACTTCACATTCCAGGATATCTGGCTCTGGGTGAGTGATCACACAGTCATGATATCTTAGTCATGAAGATCTTTCTTGTACAGTTTTGCTTACCACCTCTTCTTACCATCTCTTCTTAATATCTTCTGCTTCTGTTAGGTCCATAATATTTCTGTCCTTTATCGAGCCTATCTTTTCATGAAATATTCCTTTGGTATCTCTAATTTTCTTGAAGAGATCTCTATTCTTTCCCATTCTGTTGTTTACCTCTATTTCTTTGCATTGATTGCTGAGGAAGGCTTTCTTATCTCTCCTTGCTATTGTGTGGAACTCTGCATTCTGAGACTTATCTTTCCTTTTCTCCTTTGCTTTTTACTTCTCTTCTTTTCACAGGTATTTGTAAGGCCTTCCCAGGCAGCCATTTTGCTTTTTTGCATTTCTTTTCCATGAGGATGGTCTTTATTCCTGTCTCCTGTACAATGTCACAAACCTCCATCCATAGGTCATCAGATACTATATCTATCATATCTAGTCGCTTAAATCTATTGCTCACTTCCACTGTATAATCATAAGGGATTTGCTTTAGGTCATACCTGAATGGTCTAGTGGTTTTCCCTAGTTTCTTCAATTTCAGTCTGAATTGCCAATAAGGAGTTCATGGTCTGAGCCACAGTCAGCTCCTGGTCTTGTTTTTGCTGACTGTACAGAGCTTCTCCATCTTTGACTGCAAAGAATATTATCAATCTGATTTCAGTGTTGACCATCTGGTGATGTCCATGTGTAGAGTCTTCTGTTGTGTTGTTGGAAGAGGGTGTTTGCTTGACCAGTTCGTTCTCTTGGGAAAACTCTATTAGCCTTTGCCCTGCTTCATTCCATATTCCAAGGCCAAATCTGCCTGTTACCCCAGGTGTTTCTTGACTTCCTACTTTTGCATTCCAGTCCCCTATAATAAAAAGGACATCTTTTTTGGGTGTTAGTTCTAAAAGGTCTTGTAGGTCTTCATAGAACCGTTCAACTTCAGCTTCTTCAGCATTACTGGTTGGGGCATAGGCTTGGATTACTGTGATATTGAATGGTTTGCCTTGGAAACGAACAGAGATCATTCTGTCATTTTTGAGATTGCATCCAAGTACTGCATTTTGGACTCTTTTTTTGACCATGATGGCTACCCCATTTCTTCTGAGGGATTCCTGCCCACAGAAGTAGATATAATGATCATCTGAGTTAAATTCACCCATTCCAGTCCATTTTTGTTCACTGATTCCTAGAATGTCGATGTTCACTCTTGCCATCTCTTGTTTGATCACTTCCAATTTGCCTTGATTCATGGACCTGACATTCCAGGTTCCTATGCAATATTGCTCTTTACAGCATCAGACCTTGCTTCTATCACCAGTCACATCCACAGCTGTGTATTGTTTTTGCTTTGGCTTCATCCCTTCATTCTTTCTGGAGTTATTTCTCCACTGATCTCCAGTAGCATATTGGGCACCTACCAACCTGGGGAATTCCTCTTTCAATATCCTATCATTTTGCCTTTTCATACTGTTCATGGGGTTCTCAAGGCAAGAATACTGAAGTGGTTTGCCATTCCCTTCTCCAATGGACCACATTCTGTTAGACCTCTCCACTGTGACCCGCCCATCTTGGGTGGCCCCAAAGGACATGGCTTAGTTTCATTGAGTTAGACAAGGCTGTGGTCCTAGTGTGATTAGATTGACTAGTTTTATGTGATTATGGTTTCAGTGTGTCTGCCCTCTGATGCCCTCTCACAACATCTACCATCTTGCTTGGGTTTCTCTTACCTTGGACAAGGGGTATCTCCTCACAGCTGCCCCTCCTGACCTTGAACGTGGAGTAGCTCCTCTCGGCCCTCCTGCGCCCGTGCAGACAGAGGCCGCTTCTTGGACTTGGGGTAGCTCCTCTCAGCTGCCACCCCTGACCTCAGACGTGGGGTAGCAATGGTATATTTTATATTCTGCATAAGAATCTTTTTATATACTTTCTCTAGTTATTAAAAAGAGAGATTTCAATGATCCATAATAGATTAAACTAAATCAGTATGTATGAGGTCAGATACTGATTCTGTATACTAGAAACTACCATAAGGAGTCTGAGAATCACAGAGATGGAAGAATATCTGAAATATACTTTACTAAAATATTTTAAATGACTATTCATTGACTGCTTCTTAACTCCCTTCTTAAAATTAAAAAAGAAGCTATATAAAGTCAGATGCACAGGCCATATGCTCAGAGATTCATACAGGAAATATATGGTCTAACCAGCAGGCTGTATATTTAAAAGTCTTATAGTGACTATTTTGTAGGAGCAGGATTAAAAATATTTATTATTATTTGTTGTGAAATCTGAAATATTACATAGATGAACCTATCTACAAAACAAAAACAGACTTACAGACATAGAAAACAATCTTCTGGTTGCCAAGGGGAAGGGGAAATGTGGAAGAATGGGATGGGAGCTTGGGGTTAGCAGAAGCAAACTATTATATAAAGTGTGAGCAAACAACAAAGTCCTACTGCATAGCACAGGGAATTATTTTCATTATCCTATGATAACACATAATGGAAAAGAATATGAAAAATAAGTATACACACACACACACATATAGCTGAATCACTTTGCTGTACAGCAGAAATTAACACAACATTGTAAATCAACTGTGTGCATGTGTGGTAAGTGGCTTCAGTCATGTCTGACTCTGTGAAATGTAGCCTGTTAGGCTACAAATGTACCCTATGAAATGTAGCCTGCTGGTCTCTTCTGAGCATGGGATTCTCCAGGCAAGAATACTGGAGTGGGTTGTCATGCCCTCCTCCAAGGGATCTTCCCAACCTCAGGATCAAACCCATGTCTCATTATGTCTCCTTCATTGGCAGGTGGGTTCTTTACAACTAGAGAAACCTGAGAAGCCCAAAATCAACTACATTCCAATTTAAAAAAGAATATTTACTTTTTTAATGTTGAAGACTGTATAAAATTGAGTTCTACCAACATACAAAATTTTAAAGAAAATATATGTATTTATCAGTTTGGCTACTTAGGACCATCATTGATCTACTTAAGAATAATTAAACATACTCATTAAATTAAATGTAAAAATTGTTCACTTTAAAATCATCCTGGAAGAGTATAACAAAGAGTATACCAAATGTTATATTAATAATATGAAAAGTTAAGCTCCTCAAATCCCCACTTTCTAATTCTACATATTAAAAGTGAGTTAATAATTTTCAAATATTTGTTTTCAATGATATATATATATATATATATATATATATATATATATATGAACCGTGAACTTCCAGATGTTCAAGCTGGTTTTAGAAAAGGCAGAGGAACCAGAGATCAAATTGTCAACATTTGCTGGATCATTGAAAAAGCAAGAGAGTTCCAAAAACATCTATTTCTGCTTTATTGAGTATGCCAAAGGCTTTGACTGTGAGGATCACAATAAACTGTGGAAAATTCTGAAAGAGATGGGAATGCCAGAACACCTGACCTACCTCTTGAGAAACCTATATGCAGGTCAGGAAGCAACAGTTAGAACTGGACATGGAACAACAGACTGCTTCCAAAAAGGGAAAGGAGTACGTCAAGGCTGTATATTGTCACCCTGCTTATTTTATGCAGAATACATCATGAGAAACGCTGGAGTGGATGAAGGACAAGCTGGAATCAAGATTGCTGGGAGAAATATCAATAACTTCAGATATGCAGATGACACCACCCGTATGGCAGAAAGTGAAGTGGAATAAAAAACCTCTTGATGAAAGTGAAAGAGGAGAGTGAAAAAGTTGGCTTAAAGCTCAACATTCAGAAAACGAAGATCATGGCATCTGGTCCCATCACTTCATCGGAAATAGATGGGGAAACAATGTCAGACTTTAATTTTTGGGGCTCCAAAATCACTGCAGATGATGATTGCAGCCATGAAATTAAAAGACACTTACTCCTTGGAAGGAAAGTTATGACCAACCTAGATAGCATATTCAAAAGTAGAGACATTACTTTGGCAACAAAAGTCATTCTAGTCAAGGCTATGGTTTTTCCAGTGGTCATGTATGGATGTAAGAGTTGGATATGCAGAAAGCTGAGTGCCAAAGAACTGATGCTTTTGAACTGTGATGTTGAAGACTCTTGAGAGTCCCTTGGACTGTAAGGAGATCAGATCAGTCCACCCTAAAGGAGATCAGTCCTGGGTGTTCATTGGAAGGACTGATGATAAAGGTGAAGCTCCAATACTTTGGCCACCTCATGCAAAGAGTTGACTCATTGGAAAAGACTCTGATGCTGGGAGGGATTGGGGGCAGGAGGAGAAGGGGACGACAGAGGATGTGATGGCTGGATGGCATCACCGACTCGATGGACATGAGTTTAGGTAAACTCTGGGATTTGGTGATGGACAGAGAGGCCTGGCGTGCTGTAATTCATGGGGTCACAAAGAGTCAGATATGACTGAGCGACTGAACTGAACTGTTATGGTAAAACCAACAACAACATTAAAAAAAAAAAAAAAAAAAAACTATATATATATATGTGTGTGTGTGTGTGTGTGTGTATGTGTATATATATATTAGAATACATCCTTTTTTCCTTATCAGACACCTGAGAATGAAAGAGAAGTCGCTCAGTTGTGTCCGACTATTTGTGACCCCATGGACTATAGCCTAAGACTATCTACACATTAAATTTTTTCTTTCCTTTCTCATTAAAACTGTATAATATTACCAACACTCTGTGTTTTATTGAACTTTTCCAGATATGTGGGCAATCTTCCCATACTAGAACTTACAGTTTAATTGTTTTAATGGACATTTATACTTTACATTTATAAATAATGTATTTAACCATTACTTCATTTATAAATATTATATTGCTCCACATTTGATCTTTACATCTTTTAACATTTTAAGAATGTAAAAGTAATGTTTTATCACTTCAGTTTCTACCACTGAGGAAAAAACTTTTTTTTTTTAACTGGCAGGCTAGCGATAAACCACTCTCCAAAAATTTTCCATAGATCACACATTTTTAATGCATTACCAATAAAGCATGAATGTTCATGCCCCATACATTCTCATCAATAGTGATAAATATAAAATGATTTAATTATGGCATTCTAATTTAAAAGGTGTTTGTTGTAGCTTTAATTTTCATTGCTACAATTATAAGCAAAATTAAACCTTTCTGTCTATTTATTGCTGTGGTGGTTTAGTTGCTAAGTAGTGTCGACTCTTGTGACCCCATGGACTGTAGCCCACCAGGCTCCTCTGTCCATGGGATTTTCCAGGCAAGAATATTGGAGTGGGTTGCCATTTCCTTCTCCAGGGGATCTTCCTGACCCAGGGATCGAACCTAGATCTCCCACACTGCAGGCAGATTCTTTACGAACTAAGCTATCGGTCTATGTATTAATGATACGATTTTTTATGTGAATTACCTGTTTGTATTATTTTGTAATATATGTGATCATGTTGTGTGTGTACATGTACACATAGTAGTAAAACAAAACAAAACAAAAGAAAACCCCACTAGTCAGTGTTCTATTACCCATAATTACTAAGCATTTATTAAAATGATGATTTTTATATTGGGAAATTAGCATTTTGTAATTTTATTTTTTTCTCACAATTATTCCCACCTCATATATGCCTACATAACATTTCCACCTACAGGAGCATGACCTATTTTAATAAAATCTAGATTTGTAGATGTTTGACTTTGCTCTTATAGCCATTTGTGCTGATTTAGTGAAGTGTACTCAATGTGCTTAGATAAAATGTTTTCTGACAGAAAAAATAATATTGTTTCCATCTAAAATGCATTGTCTCAAGGAAAAATAGCCAATTTCAGTCTTTCTTTAGAAAAACAAAACAAAAACATAGCATTTATATAATAACAGTATGAGAGTCAGAGTGGTGGCTTACCAGGCTGTATTTCTGGGAGACTTCCTAAAGCCTGAGTTTCCAGTCACATAGGGCTAGTTAAGTCCTTCATCTTCTCTAGGTAGATAAATTGAGTGCCGTGCACTTTGCTGTGCAGGGAACTTTTAAATACAAACTTTTTAAAAAGTATTTTGGTTGCTATGAGTGAAAATCAAATGAGAGCCTTGAAATTTTTATTAATAAAAAGGGTTTACATGGAAGCTGATCTTGTCCTAGAAAATGTTTGATGTTATTGAATATTTACAAAATTTTGTTATTTGATAATATTTACATAATAACCCCTAGTCAGTTTTCCTCTGGATAGAATATGATTTTTATCTGTATTTTATCCAATGTCATCTTTATTTGTATTTATAGTACAAATAAAAATGTTTTCTGGGTTAATTATTCTAGTGTGCTGATAAAAACTGTGAAAAGAAATCACTTCTAGAGTGATAGTCACAAAGGTAAATTTATTTTTAGAAAAACTAACATCATGACTAAGAGAATAAGAGTAAATATAAAGGTAAATAATAAAAGTAAATACAAGAGTAAATATATATTCTACTTGTTTTTATTGTAGAACATATATTATGCATGCCATGCAGTTGCAAAAATAACTCAGTTAAAAATAATAAATACCATTAAACTGTCCTAATGTTCTTTCATAATTTCATTCATCAATATGAAAGGCAAGTATGGTTTTGGAATTTTCTTTATTAAAAATAAATGTCATGTAATATTCAAGCACTAAACCCTGGAATAACTAGAATCAGACTTTTTGGTCTAATTATTATGCAAGTTATTTAAATGACTAAATTTCAACCTTACAAGGTTATTGTGAGAATCAATTTACATTTGTGCATAAAAATATTTAGCAAACTACTTAGCACATAATAAGAGCTCAAGAAATGTTAGCTCTTGTTATCACTGTGATAAATAGCTGCCAGTCTCTATATGAGAAGTCTGAATTTCCTGTGACAGAACAGGGAAAGAGAATGTTGATAGGTGTATTACACATTTATGGGGTTGTGTGTTCTGTTCCTTGAGGAAATAAGGGGAAAATGCCTGGAAGGTATGCTCTAGTTTAAGATGAAAGATTACAAATCAATGCACATTAAAACAAAGAATTAAGGGTGAGAATGTGAATTAAGACCAGACTAGCAAGAAAAAGGCAATGGCACCCCACTCCAGTACTCTTGCCTGGAAAATCCCATGGACAGAGGGCCTGGTGGGCTGCTGTCTATGGGGTCGCACAGAGTCAGACATGTCTGAAGCAACTTAGCAGCAGCAGCAGCAGCAAGAAGAAAAACTAAGAGGGAGACAAAGTATCAAGAAAGAAATGAAAATGGATATAACTTTGAAATACGTATTTTGAAACACTGCGTTGAGAAAAAAGCAAATAAAATATATGATGCTTTTGAAACTGTAGGTTTTGTTGTTTATAAATCATTTTCACTCTTTTCTAGGGTGATCTTACAATAACAATTTGAGTTTGTTAAATAAGTGTTATACTTTCTATCTAGCAGTTGAGGGATTAGGATCTAGACATTGTAAGTGGTATGACCAAAGTTGTATCACAAAGTATCAGCAAGGCCTGTAGTTAAATCCTATTTTTCCTTATTGCTTTTTCAAATTGTCTCTGTAAATAAATCTTACCAATACAGATTACCTCAAACCTTTTTTTCAAATCTATCATACGCCAAGAATTCTGTCACACACTCTACACAGCTTTTATCATTTAAGGCTTCTAATAATCTTTGAATATGTCATAGAACAGATCTGAGAAAACAGAGATGTTAGCTAATCCCTAAAATATATATACCTGCTTGTAGATTATGGATCTGTGGCTTGAACCCACTATATCAGACTCCAAAAGCATCCAACATTTTGCACTAGATCTCACAGAAGAATGGTTCCAGGGAAAGTGCTTAATATTCTTACACATAAATCTACTATTCATTTTTGAACCCAAAGGTTTTCATTCTAAATTTTGGCTTCAATTAGAAGTAACCCTTTCTGTCAAGTCCAGTGGGACTCTACAGCTTTCCCATTTCCTGTGGCAAGGCTAAAAGCTGGCTAATTAAATTACCCTGTTTGGATTATGAGCTTGTTCAGTACAAGAACATTTGTCTTTATTCACTCCTACATCCCTCAAACTTACAATGTTTACTCACAGAGTACCTAGATTAAAAATAGATATGGTGGAAAACTAGCCATTCATTCTACCAAAGTAAATACAAGATAGAAAATTTCCCAATTTTTTTTCCTATGTTTTATTTTTCTATACAATGAAAAAAAAAAAAAAGAAGAGAAAAACACCTGGATGCTTTACAGAGGATTGAATTTTGCAATACCAAAACCTTTTACATTCACCAGTTTCTTTTTACCTCTTTTGAATGACCATACTTTAACATATTTATTAAAACCTATTTTATCTTAAAAGACCTAAATTCTTTGAGTAATTAATCCTGACTTTTAATTAATCAGAGTTAAGATGAAAACACAAGTGTTAGATAAAATAACTGCTTTCTGTTTTGTTTTATAACTGTAATTATGAAGTTTCTAAAATGCAGAATCACTAGAATTATCTAGTGCACAATTAACAACAGAAAAAGTTCAATGTCTGATTTTTTAAAGCATTTGGGGATTCAGTTTATTTCAGAAACAGCATTGGATAGATATACTCTATTAAAAGACTATTTAAACACATGAAATACTCTTTTGCAGGAATTATCCAGTATTTCTAGTATATCCTATGCCTATATATTCTATCTAGAAGTCTTATATTGTAAAAGAAGAAACCAACACTCATCCTTTAAAATCCGTTATGTTTATTCACAAAATTTGCAATGTGTAATAGAAAGTATCTAAATTTTGATAATGAAACAAAAACCATTGTTGACTTTTATTAATTCTACTATCCAATTATCATCTACTAGTTTCTAAAAATAGGAACTACTAAATTCTAAAAGTTAGTACACCATCTGCATTCTGGAGATGATTGTGGTTTGAAAGAGGAATCTGACTCATTAAGAAAGAAAAAAAAAGTATGCATATTTGCAGTTGCACCAAAACATTTACAGAACAGTAGAAGAAACCAGCCTAAGAAACAGGTTTGTCATTTTAAACAATTTTAAATCTTTTTTAAAGTTTCTACTACAGAATACCTAATTGTAAATGCCAAACACCATTATATGTTATAAAATTGTAAAACACAGTCTTAAGAAAAAATTTCTTATGTTTCACCTTTCCTTTTCTATTATCAAACAATTTTCCCAGATATTCATTTAATATGGCATTATTTTCATTACTTTCCAAATGTTCACCATGCCTATGTATATATCTATCTATCAGAGTACACTTCACTTTCAATTCTAATATTTTATTTTTAATTTTTAATTTTTTTTAATTTTACAATATTGTATTGGTTTTGCCATATATCAACATGAATCCACCACAGTTATACACGTGTTCCCAATCCTGAATCCTCCTCCCTCTTCCCTCCCTGTACCATCCCTCTGGGTCCTCCCAGTGCACCAGCCCCAAGCATCCAGTATCATGCATCGAACCTGGACTGGCGACTCGTTTCATATATATTATACATGTTTCAATGCTAGCAAATTGAAAAATGAAAACCATATGATTATCTCAATAGATGCAGAGAAAGCCTTTGACAAAATTCAACATCCACTTATGATTAAAACTCTCCAGAAAGCAGGAATAGAAGGAACATACCTCAACATAATAAAAGCTATATATGACAAACCCACAGCAAACATTATCCTCAATGGTGAAAAATTGAAAGCATTTCCCCTAAAGTCAGGAACAAGACAAGGGTGCCCATTTTCACCATTCCTATTCAACATAGTTTTGGAAGTTTTGGCCACAGCAATCAGAGCAGAAAAAGAAATAAAAAGGAATCCAGTTTCATCCACCTCATTAGAACTGATTCTGGAGCCTATTATACAGAGTGAAGTAAGCCAGAAAGAAAAACACCAATACAGTATACTAACACATATATATGGAATTTAGAAAGATGGTAACAATAACCCTGTGTACGAGACAGCAAAAGAGACACTGATGTATAGAACAGTCTTATGGACTCTGTGAGAGAGGGAGAGGGAGGGAAGATTTGGGAGAATGGCATTGAAACATGTAAAACGTCAGGTATGAAACGAGTTGCCAGTCCAGGTTCGATGCACGATACTGGATGCTTGGGACTGGTGCACTGGGACGACTCAGAGGGATGGTATGGGGAGGGAGGAGGGAGGACGGTTCAGGATGGGGAACACATGTATACCTGTGGCGGATTCATTTTGATATTTGGCAAAACTAATACAATTTTGTAAAGTTTAAAAATAAAATAAAATTGTAGTTGGAAAAAAAATAATAATTGTACAATATCACTTATATGTGAAATCTAAAAATAAAAGGAATGGACATAACAAAAACAGACTCACAGATATAGAGAACAAACTAGTGGTTATCAGCAGTGGATTAATAGGCACAAATTACTATGCATAAAGTAAGCAATCTATAAGGATATATGGTATAGCACAGGGAAAGATGGCCATTATTTCATATATAATTTTAAATGTGACATATAAAATATTGAATTATTAAGTTGTGTACCTGGAACTAATGTAATATTGTAAATAAACTCTACCTGAATTAAAAAAAAAAAAAAGGAATCCATATTGGAAAAGAAGAAGTAAAACTCTCACTGTTTGCAGATGACATGATCCTCTACATAGAAAACCCTAACGACTCCACCAGAAAATTACTAGAACTAATCAATGAATATAGTAAGGTTGCAGGATATAAAATCAACACACAGAAATCCCTTGCATTCCTATACACTAATAATGAGAAAATAAAAAGAGAAATTAAGGAAACAATTCCATTCACCATTGCAATGAAAAGAATAAAATACTTAGGAATATATCTACCTAAAGAAACTAAAGACCTATATATAGAAAACTATAAAACACTGGTGAAAGACATCAAAGAGGACACTAATAGATGGAGAAATATACCACGTTCATGGATTGGAAGAATCAATATAATGAAAATGAGTATACTACCCAAAGCAATTTATAGATTCAATGTAATCCCTATCAAGCTACCAATGGTATTCTTCACAGAGCTAGAACAAATAATTTCACAATTTATATGGAAACACAAAAAACCTCGAATAGCCAAAGCAATCTTGAGAAAGAAGAATGGAACTGGAGGAATCAACCTGCCTGACTTCAGGTTCTACTACAAAGCCACAGTCATCAAGACAGTATGGTACTGGCACAAAGACAGAAATATAGATCAATGGAACAAAATAGAAAGCCCAGAGATAAACCCACACACCTATGGACACCTTATCTTTGACAAAGAAGCAAGAATATACATTGGAGAAAAGACAATCTCTTTAACAAGTGGTGCTGGGAAAATTGGTCAACCACTTGCAAAAGAATGAAACTAGAACACTTTCTAACACCATACACAAAAATAAACTCAAAATGGATTAAAGATCTAAACGTAAGACCAGAAACTATAAAACTCCTAGAGGAGAACATAGGCAAAACCCTCTCCGACATACATCACAGCAGGATCCTCTATGACCCACCTCCCAGAATATTGGAAATAAAAGCAAAAATAAACAAATGGGACCTAATTAAACTTAAAAGCTTCTGCACAATAAAGGAAACTATAAGCAAGGTGAAAAAACAGCCTTCAGAATGGGAGAAAATAATAGCAAATGAAGCAACTGACAAACAACTAATCTCAAATATATACAAGCAACTCCTACAGCTCAACTCCAGAAAAATAAAAGACCCAATCAAAAAATGGGCCAGAGAACTAAATAGACATTTCTCCAAAGAAGACATACAGATGGCTAACAAACACATGAAAAGATTCTCAACATCACTCATTATCAGAGAAATGCAAATAAAAACCAGTATGAGGTACCATTTCACGCCAGTCAGAATGGCTGTGATCCAAAAGTCTACAAGCAATAAATGCTGGAGAGGGTGTGGAGAAAAGGGAACCCTCTTACACTGTCGGTGGGATTGCAAACTAGTACAGCCACTATGGAGAACAGTGTGGAGATTCCTTAAAAAACAATTCCAATATTTTAAAAGATTGTTATTTAAAAACTTCAATATATCCCATGACCAAGAAAAATAACTATTGCTTTGAACTTAAATATACTTGAAAAGTAGCTAAAATTACACAATAAATAATATCTCATTTAAATAGCGATTCTCAACTCAAAGAAAAGAGAGCATAAATCACTTTGGAAATCCTTAGATGATTATGGTTCAGACAGTATCATCCTCCCGTTTGTCAAAGTTAAATCTTTTGCTAAGGCAGAGTGAACCTTCCACAAAATTAACTGTAAATCACAGAATATCCTTCCTCCATTCCCACTATCTCCACAAATATTTCCCAACATTTAGACCTCAGCATTATCATATTGATGAATATTTGACTCTATTATCTTAGAATTCCGTAATGTTTGCTAGTTATATTGCTATGTTCTCCTTTCTTCATCTTATGCTAACTTCAATAAATGAATTACTTTATATGCACGACAGTTTAATTTCTCATTTGCCTAAAAATCTCCCTAACAGATTGAAAGGTTGAAAGTCAATGGATCTTCAAATCAATTACAGTATTAACCCCATCACCAGGCATGTAGTATTTGATTAAAAAATACTTGAATAAATGAGAACTTGAGAATATTACTTAATTATTCAAATCAAAGTTACTGAGAGAGTCAATTTCTGGGTAGGTTGTTAAGAAGTCTAGGAGCCCTCAAGGAGGAGATAGGGTCCTGGAATTCTCAAGGAGAAGGAAAGGACAATTTTTTTTCCTATATTAATTAATCACATAAAACATTTTTAGTTTTATGTGATTTATTTTATTTTCATTTTATTAGTCACATAAAATATTTTTTTCTTTAAACCCAGAGATGATGATTTTATAAGAAAACAAGTCAGCTTAAACTCTGTACTAAGGATTATGTAACCACGATGTTGTGATCACTCACCTAGAGTCAGACATCCTGGAATGCGAAGTCAAGCAGGCCTTAGGAAGCATCCCTACGAACAAATCTAGCAGAGGTAAATTCCAAGTGAGCTATTCCAAATTTTAGTAATAAAGCTGTTAAACTGCTGCACTCAAGTTGACAGCAAATTTGGACAACTCAGCAGTGGCCATAGGACTGGAAAAGGTCAGTTTTCCTTCCAATCCCAAAGGAAGACAATGCCAAAAAATGCTCAAACTACCGTACAATTGCACTCATCTCACACATTAGCAAAGTAATGCTCAAAATTCTCCAAGCTGGGCTTCAACATTACGTGAACTGTGAACTTCCAGATGTTCAAGCTGGTTTTAGAAAAGGCAGAGGAACCAGAAATCAAATTGCCAACATCCATTCAATTATTGAAAAAGCAAGAGAGCTCCAGAAAAACATGTATTTCTGCTTTATTGACAATGCCAAAGCCTTTCACTGTGTGGATCACAACAAGCTGAAAAATTCAAGAGATGGGAATACCTGACCATCTGACTTGAGAAATTTGGATGCAGGCCAAGAAGCAACAGGTAGAACTGGACATGGAACAACAGACTGGTTCCAAATCCAGAAAGGAGTATGTCAGGGCTGTATATTTAACTTATTTAACTGCTTATTTATCTTATATGCAGAGTATGTCATGTGAAATGCCAGGCTGGATGAAGCAAAAGCTGGAATCAAGATTGCCAGGAGAAATGCCAGTAAACTCAGATATACAGATGACCCCACCCTTATGTCAGAAAGTGTAGAACTAAAGAGCCTCTTGATGAAAGTGAAAAAGGAGAGTGAAAAAGTTGGCTTAAAGCTCAACGTTCAGAAAACTAAGATCATGGCATCTAGTCCCATGACTTCATGGGAAATAGATGCGGAAACAGTGGAAACAGTGGCAGACTTTATTTTTGGGGGCTCCAAAATCACTGCAGATGGTGACTGCAGCCATGAAATTAAGACATTTACTCCTTGGAAGGAAAGTTATGACCAACCTAGACAGCATATTAAAAAACAGAGGCATTACTTTGCTGACAAATATCCATCTTGTCAAAGCCATGCTTTTTCCAGTACTCATGTATGGACGTGAGAGTTGGACTGTAAAGAAAGCTGAGTGCTGAAGAATTGATGCTTTTGAACTGTGGTGTTGGAGAAGACTCTTGAGAGTCCCTTGGACTGCAAGGAGATCCAACCAGTCCATCCTAAAGGAAATCAGTACTGAATATTCATTGGAAGGACTGATGCTGAAGGTGTAGCTCCAATACTTTGGCCACCTGATGCAAAGAACTGACTCATTGGAAAAGACCCTGATGCTGGGAAAGATTGAAGCAGGAGTAGAAGGGGACGACAGAGGATGAGCTGGTTTGGATGGTATCACCGACTGGATGGACATGAGTTTGAGTAAACTCTGAGAGTTGGTGATGGACTGGTGTGCTGTAGTCCATGTGTTCACAAAGAGTCAGACATGACTGAGTGACTAAACTGAACTGACTGAATGTATCCTGCTTGAGCCAGTTTCTCCTTGTAAACCTTCTGACTAATTCTGTTATCTTAAAATGTGTATTATGAGAATAGGTCTGGTAAGATCTTTCTATTGTTAGTTCTTATCCTGCCATCTTAAAATGTAAATTGTGGGAGTGGGTCTAGGAAGGTCTTTACAGCCTTGAAACGTTTTGATTTATTGTAATAACGAATTAAAAAAGTATATAGCTCCCTTGCTAAGATTAGGGAGGGGGGCACTCTCCGTCCCCCTTCCGATGTCTATGTCAGAATCTTTCTCTGTCCCTTTTTACTTTAATAAAACTCTGCTATGCAAAAGCTCTTGAGTGATCCAGCCTAGTCCCTGGTCCCAAACCTAAATCTTCTTTGGAAATCACAAATCTGACATTGTTCACCATAAGCTACTGGACAGAATAAAATAATCTATGTGAATAGCACCTATTCATTGAAATGGGACTGATACAAGATCATTTAGATAAATGGGATGACACACTCAAAAACTTGTAAGAGCAAGGTTATTGAGTGGTTATGTTTTCTTTCGGGGTGCATTGGAGAGTTACTTAAACTCTAATTTAAGTATAACTCACACTGGATGTTCAGGGCCCAAATCCCTTTTCTCTCTCCCTCTTTTTTCCCCCTATGCCTAACACAAATAATCACCAATTCAGATCCCTGGTCTATTTTTCAACCATTTCACAGTGTCTTTACCAATAGTCTATAAGTATGTATCCACTGGCAGTGAGTAGTTTAGCAGGAAGTGTTTCCTGTTTTTATAAAAAGAGACAAAACAAAGAAGCATGTTCTCTCTCGCCTTCCCCTTTCTGTTAGTCTCAGTTTAGCATTAGATGATTGGAACGGAAGCAATCATCTTTCAACCATGAAAACACAAGTATGAGGATGCACCCTATACTCTTGAAACAGTGAAGTGGAAAGATGAAGATGTATATTTTGAGCAACTCATCCAATGCTCCAGTTGTCTGACTCTGAAGTTGGTTAAACCACCGTCCATCAAGATTTTTGTCACTCACATTGGCAAATACTACTCCTTGGTACACTAAAATTGTAATTTGAATTTATGATCACTCTAAAATTTCTTTATAATTGTCAGATAAAGCAGCATATTTCTCTTTAGTTTTATATCCTGCTTTCAGACTGACTCTAAAATACTTAGTAGGAATATTGAAAACAAGATTATTTATCCTAGAAACAGGCAGTTTAGGCTATTGCAAAGCCTTTGACAAGTTTTACCACATCACGAAAGTCATAAGAATCACCTTTAAAAAATGAACAAGATAATACTGACACTGACCTGTTCTTGGACTTCATTTTCCACAAGTTCAGTCATATTAGATAGAGATGAGTTTTCACTTCTTTGCTTTCCAACTTTATGTGTGGAAAATGCAGTTTCTCTTCATGCTGCAAATATTGAGTTAAATCCCTATCTCTTAGTGTGTGATTCAAGGAAGACAAGCCTCAGAGAGCTAAATAGTGAAAATAATTATAGACAGTTCCACTCTCACAGCTTAAGTGTGGGGTCTTGCAACATTAGGATTTTAACTTGACATATAGTATTTGAAAAAAATCTACTGTATTATTATTTTTCTTTCAAAACCTTGAAATAAAATCATGTTATACTCTGTGACACCAAAGAAAATGTGCTTTTGTTTTGAATTTGACCTTTTTGGTCCATAAAACGGCTCTTGCATGTTCTAATTTCCAAGACCGATTAACCATTTTTCTAGAGTCTTATGCTGTCATCTTTGTAACTTCACCCTGAACAACACAGAGTTAAATAATCTCCTTTAAACAGTTCCTTTCTTTTCTAAATTGAAAAAGAAACAATAGGTATGCAGAAAGATTATGGTGACGTTTCAAATACCTTTACAAGAGTATCAAGGCAATGTGTCATTTCAGACTACTATTAAAAAGCTTCTATTGATTACAGTGACATTTGTTGTTTAGAAGAAAGTAGCACTTTATTTTCTTATATTAGTTTTACTGGTTGAGGGGGGTGTTACTAACTTTGTTGTGTAAAAGCTATGTTTTGTTTTTTTTTTTTTGCATTTTGCTTATGCTTGATATAATTATTATTTTGAGAAATAATTGTAAATTAATAAATGTTTTACATTTCCTGAAAGAAATTGTGGCATAGTCTGAATGAATTCTTTTTTCTTGGCCAAGTTTCCTTTGTTTTTTAAAAGTTGCAAAGATGAGAATAAAATCTATGTTGAGACTTCTGTTTTAGAAACATGAGAATTAATTTTTTAGCAAAGTCCCTTAGGCTGATTATCATCTGACTTTAAAAAGTAAAAGCCTTTTTTATTATAATTTAATAGAATAGACATCTTAAAATAAGAGCAGTATTTTATAGGATACCATTGTATGCATGGGCTTCCTTGGTTGCTCAGTGATAAAGAATCTGCCTGCCAATGCAGGAGATGTGAGTTTGATCCCTAGGTCAGTAAGGTCCCCTGGAGAAGGAAATGGCAACCCACTCCAATATTCTTGCCTAGGAAATCCCATGGACAGAGAAGCCTACACCAATAATTGTAGATATGCTTTTCCCGTATCTGCTCAGTTACTTTTAAATGGGATAAATGAATCCAGAAGAGATGGCTTTACTATCTTTAGGGAAAATATTAATACCACATGTTAATGAAGTTTTAAGTTCCAAAACAATTATGAATGCTGAAAAATAAGCAAAGAAAATTAAAACAACTTTATCAGGAACAACAAACACATTATCAGTTGTGTTCTGAAGTGGTTAGGTTTGCTGGTCTTTAGGTTTAGTTTACTTCATAAAACTAGAATCATAGTATAACAAAAATGCCAATTTGGATGAGATCAGCTTTGTTTTCCATATAGGATTGTTCTAATAATATAAATCAGAAATTTCAGTAATTCACATGATATACAAATTAATCTTTCCTGTGTCAACACATTTTTCACTCTACACAGTCTAATTCTTATCATATACATTAATTCAAGAATGCTACCACATTGTAAGCCTATCAAAACTTTTCTTCTGCATATTTAATTCAAAGCAGTTCTTACAATGTTGATACTCAGAGCTTATGGAAATGGTAGTTGTTCAGATGAAAGTAATTGCATTTAGAACTCAGTATTGTTCAGATGAAAGTAATTGCATTTAGAACTCAGTATCTAAGATGGCTGTATATTTGTTTATTTTCCTACATGATCAAGACTGTTTCATTCCAGAAGACAGCTTTCCAGGATCCAAATCACAAATGTACCAGGAACTCCAGGTAGGCTTTTCTATTTATCAATAAACAGAAACATTAATGATGGCAAAGGCTGCAGTACGTTAAAGGTTGGCCTTATGGCTCAGGCTAGATATCTATTTATTTGTTCTTCATCTGTGGCATAAAGTTACTATAATTCTTCATGATTCATTGAAGAAAACTGACCTCATTTCATGGAAATCCTACTGGCTCCTAACCTGTCTATGTAGTACCCAATGGAAAAGCACTTGTAAATGTACATTTATCAAAAAAGCATAAGGTCAAATATTACTGCTCCTATACTGTCATTAAGTTGTTATTACAATAGCATTTATTGAAAAACATCTTAAATTTCTGATGATTCAAAATACCTTATTGTCACTAGAAAATTCAGGTAGACAGCTAAATAAACACAGTAAGTTCTTGTTAATTGCAAGTTATGTTCTAAAAAAAAATCACCACAAACAGTGATTTGGTAAATACTGAAGAACTGCTCTTAGAAGCATAGGGTTAGATTCCTGCCAAACTCTGCTCCTAACATTTCTATCAACTTATCAGTAGGTAACTTGTTTTAGGCATGGTGCTGTTTAAAGATATATTATGTAATGTATAATATTGATTCCCTAGCATTAAACTCAAGGCAAACATTACTGCTACTCATACATGAACAAAGCCTACTGAAAACACTTATTTTCTTTGCATGTCACATAACAGCTTTCTTACACTAGGAATACTAGATAACCTTTAGCACTATGACTAGGGTCCATTTTAAACAGCAAAATCACTAACAAACACAAAAAAATCTGAGAAACATGTTACAAAATAGATTGTGAAAAGGATAACGGTTTTGCATATGACAGCTGGAAGAAGGCAGAGTGTTGCCCTTTCTATCAGCTGGAAATGTATACATTAGCAGTCAAATTTTTTGCTGCCTTTAGCAAAATATCTGAGTATGAGTGTGAAAATTGCATGAATGTTGATTTGGAACTATATACAAATTTTAGTGAGTAAACAAATTCACAAATATGGAATCCTCAGATGGTAAGGATAGACTGTAGGTAGGTAGACAAATAGCCTCTTTTGTGTTTGGTTTTGTTTCTTCTGGTACAACAATTTTTAACCCCCAAATTTATAAATGTTTACTTCTTTATATAGGTATTATGCTATAATGCATAATCTAAAGCATAGTACTTTCTCTTATTATAAAGTAAAAAAGTGTTGAAAAGACCCTGAAAAATACTGTAATATATGAAATGAAACAAGTTACACAGAATCATAATATTTAATGGTGTATCAAGTCAGAAAATCTACATCATGTATGTCTTTGGCTGTATAAATTAGCATTAATCTTGTTGGGCTTTATACTGTTTTCCTTTTTCTTCTCATTATAAATAAATTATGATAATTCAATTTTCTTAATTTTTTCCTTTTTTTGGATTATTATTGAAATTTAAGTTTAAAAGTTATTTTTTAAGGCTCTTAGTTAATAAAAATGGTTAAATGAACTTACATCCTCCACATCCTTATAATGTAAAGTTTTGCTCATTTCATCTCACCACTTTTTCCTGCCATTGGATATAATCATTAATACATATACATACATATACTCATAAACATACTTCCCACTATGAAATTTATGTAAGCATTAACATTTTATTTCTTTTGTGTAGATCTATATAATTGTCTTTAAAATGAATTTTTAACATTTTTTTTACCCTTTATTTTCCAAGTTCTGAATGGCAGAATTTTTTGTCTTATTCATTTGTATGAATTCTTTTTTAATTAGTCCTTTGTCTATCACATGTATGGGCTTCTCAGGTGGCTCAGTGGTAAAGAATCTTCCTGCCAAATCAGGAGATGCAGAGGTCGTGAATTTGAATCCCTGGGTCAGGAAGAATCCCCGGAGTAGGAAACGACAACCCACTATAGTATTCTTGCCTTCCAGAAAATTCCAGGGACAAAGAAGACTAGCGGGCTGCAGGCAGTCCATGAGGTCAGAAGGAGTTAGCCATGACTGAGCACTATCACCTGTATGGCAAATTATTTCTCCCAGTTTATCATTACAACTTTGTGGTTAATTGCCTCTCAATATTCATTATTTCTGTCTTCCCTGTGTTCACAGAAATCCTATATATTGCCTCAAATTCATCCTTTAAAATCAATCCCTTCTCAATTAATAGTCATTCACTCCTCTCAGATTCTATCTTTAAAACATTTGCAGTCACTCTTGAAATTTCTCTTTCTATCATATTCTATCCGTAAATTCTGACAGAACATACTTATTCCAGTCAGTTTCCACTATCACCAATGCTAACAATTCACTCTGTGTCACCATCACTTCTCACTTGGCTTATTTTAGTATCTTTATGACTGACCTCCTAACTTCTGTGTTTCCACATTTGCCCTTAGTCTATTTTCCACAGAGTTGCCAGAGTGATCCTATTAAAATGTCAGGTTAGATCAGATCAACCCCACAAAAGTTTCTTCATAAAAGCCAAAACCCTAAAATAGCCTACTAGAGCTTCTTGATCTATAAACTCTTGAAACTCATCTCCCATCATTCAACTTCACCATTACTCTTCTAAAACACAATGGTCTCTGTTCTTCCTCAGTCACGTCAGGTTCATGCCTTTAGTTCAGGGCTTTGTACTGGCTTTTCCCTATACGTGGAATGTGTTAGGGAGTCAGCTGCTTGAAATCACTTGAAAACAACATCTCTACTCATTTATTATTACACTTACTATTTTCAAATGTACTTAAAAGTGACACATATATTCTCTATTAATTATACATTTAGTTAAAATCATTAATACCCCTTTTATAAGCTTCATGCTCAGTCAGTCACGTTTGACTCTTTATGAGCCCCCTGCCAGGATCCTCTGTCAATGGAATTTTCTAGGCAAGAATACTGGAGTGGGTTGCCATTTCCTCCTCCAAGAAATTTTCCTGACTCAGAGACTGAAGGTACATGTCCTATGTCTCCTACCTTGGCAAAAGAAAGCTAGTTTAATGATCCAAAACAGTCTGCATTATGGACTATTTTGTCATAGAATCTTAGCAGTACGTAATAGTCTTAAAAAAGTAATCAATCCTGAACAAATGGATTAGTTTTAAAATAGCCCATCCTATTAAAAGATTCACTTTCAATAAATCACATTTTTTTTCATTTTTAATACATTTTGTCAAAATGTATGCTTTACGGTGTTTTGCTCAGTTATACTAGTTATATTTTCAATAACAATCCTGAAGATTTTTTTTTTTTTTTAACATCTAAACTAACAGAAGCAGAAGATATTAAGAAGAGGTGGCAGGAATACACAGAAGAACTGTACAAAAAAGATCTTCATGAGCAAGATAATCAGGATGGTGTGATCACTCACCTAGAGCCAGACATCCTGGAATGTGAAGTGGGCCTTAGGAAGCATCACTACGAACAAGGCTAGTGGAGGTGATGGAAATCCATTTGAGCTATTTCAAATCCTGAAGGATGATGCTGTGAAAGTGTTGCACTCAATATACCAGCACATTTGGAAAACTCAGCAGTGGCCACAGGACTGGAAAAGGTCAGTTTTCATTCCAATCCCAAAGAAAGGCAATGCCAAAGAATGCTCAAACTATCGCACAATTGCACTCATCTCACATGCTAATAAAGTAATGCTCAAAATTCTCCAAGCCAGGCTTCAGCAACATATAAACCTTGAACTTCCAGATGTTCAAGCTGGTCTTAGAAAAGGCAGAGGAACCAGAGATCAAATTGCCAACATCCACTGGATCATCAAAAAAGCAAGAGAGTTCCAGAAAAACATGTTTCTGCTTTATTGACTATGCCAAAGCCTTTGACTGTGTGGATCACAATAAACTGAGGAAAATTCTGAAAGAGATGTGAATACCAGACCACCTGACTTGCCTCTTGAGAAACCTATATGCAAGTCAGGAAGCAACAGTTAGAACTGGACATGGAACAACAGACTGGTTCCAAACAGGAAAAGGAGTACGTCAAGGCTGTATATTGTCATCCTGCTTATTTAACCTATATGCAGAGTACATCATGAGAAACACTGGACTGGAAGAAGCACAAGCTGGAATCAAGACTGTTGGGAGAAATATCAATAACCTCAGATATGCAGATGACACCACCCTTATGGCAAAAAGTGAAGAGGAACTCAAAAGCCTCTTGATGAAAGTGAAAGTGGAGAGTGAAAAAGTTGGCTTAAAGCTTAACATTCAGAAAACGAAGATCATGGCATCCTGTCCCATCACTTCATGGCAAATAGATAGTGAGAGAGTGGAAACAGTGTCAGACTTTATTTTTTGGGGCTCCAAAATCACTGCACATGGTGACTGCTGCTATGAAATTAAAAAACGCTTACTCCTTGGAAGAAAAGTTTTGACCAACCTAGATAGCATATTCAAAAGCAGAGACATTACTTTGCCAATAAAGGTCCATATAGTCAAGGCTTTGGTTTTTCCAGTAGTCATGTATGGATGTTAGAGTTGGACTGTGAAGAAAGCTGAGCACTGAAGAATTGATGCTTTTGAGTTGTGGTGTTGGAGAAGACTCTTGGGAGTCTCTTGGACTGCAAGGAGATCCAACCAGTCCATTCTGAAGGAGATCAACCCTGGGATTTCTTTGGAAGGAATGATGCTAAAGCTGAAACTCCAGTACTTTGGCCACCACATACGACGAGTTGACTCATTGCAAAAGACTCCTTTGCTGGGAGGGATTGGGGGCTGGAGGAAAAGGTGACGACAGAGGATGAGATGGCTGGATGGCATCGCTGATTCAATGGAGGTGAGTCTGAGTGAACTCCGGGAGTTGGTGATGGACAGGGAGGCCTGGCGTGCTGCGATTCATGGGGTCGCAGATAGTCAGACAAGACTGAGTGACTGAACTGAACTGAACTGAGAGGATTTTATCACATTAAAGTTAAAACTAAGGCCATACTTTATTTACATATTTTGGTATGTTTGCAGAGGATCAGTACACATTCAAATGTAAATCAATATGACTTTCAAGGGAAAATTACAAATAAAGTGTCTAAATGTTTTTGCTGTGATGGAGTAACATATTCAAACATTTATAAATGAATGATGGTGGGTATGATGATTAGTTTTATGTGTCAACTCAGCTTTGTTATGGCACCTTGCTGTTTGATCAAATACTAGCATAGATGCTGCTGGAAAGATATTTTCATAATTCGTTGATTTTAAGTAAAGCAGATTACTTTCTATAATGTGGGTGGATCTCATCCAATTAGCTGAGGATCTTGAAAAAAAAAGTACTGAGGCTATCCGAAGTTGATGGAATTCTACCTCAAGGGTGAAACACAAGAATTCCACATAGGTTTCTTGCCTATTAGCCTGATGAACAGATTTCAGAGGCTAGACTCCAACATCAACAGACAAAAATCAGTTGTTTTTCTATACACTAACAATAATTCAATAAGTAAATTAAGACACTAATTCCATTTACAAGGGGCTTCCCAGGTGGCAGTAGTGGTATAGAATCCACCTGCAAATGCAGGAGATGTTAGAGATATGGGTTCAATCCCTGGGTTGGGAAGATCCCCTGGAGAAAGGAAAGGCAACTCACCCCAGTATTCCAGCCTGGAGAATCCTATGGATGGAGGAACTTGGCAGGCTACAGTCAATAGGGTCATAAAGAGTCAGACATGACTGAAGTGACTTAGCATGCATGCATAAAAATAAATGTTTAGAAATAAAATTAATAAATAAAGCAAAATAAAATTGTACATTGAAAACTACAAATCTTTTAAAAAATTAAAGAAGACAGAAATAAATGGTAAGACAAGCCACATTTAAGAATTTGAAAAATACTGTTAAAATATTTGTATGATACAAACAAAGAGAGTTACAGAGTCAATACAATCCACATCAAAAACTCAACAGTAGTTTTTACAGAAATGAAAAAATAATCTAAAATTCACATGAAACTTCCCAAGATCTAAATAGCCAAAAAAAATTGAGAAAAATGAACCAATCTGGAGGTCTCATACTTTCTGATTTCAAAACATATCACAAAGCTATAGAATGTAAAACAGTATGATATTGGCACAATGACAGAAATATAGACCAATGGAACTGAACAGGAGCTCACAGATGAATACATGTATATACAGTCAACTGATCTTGAGGAAGAAATGGCAAGAATATACAACAGGGAAATGTTGGTCTCATTAACAAATGGTGTTGGTGGTGACTCACTTTAGATTTAAGGACACACATAGGCTGAAAGTAAAGGTATACAAAGTAAAGGTATACAGACTGAAAGTGTGTATACACATAAGAAAGCTCCAAATAAATTGCCTAAAAATAGGTTTTTCTCAGGTCAGAAAGCTTTGTTGTGACACTATCATTGCATAAAGAAAAATGAAAAATATAAATTTATGTCACAGTGAAATAATGTGAACTTCCTATCAGTTTTCAAGGACTGCTTTATCATTCAAAATAAATGATGCAACCTCTCATAAAATCTCAGTTTTGTTTGAATAACATTTATATAAATGCTGACAGATTCTATGAAGCCATTCTATGTGATGATTAATTAGAATTCATATTGACATGTTTTCATGTTAAAAATATTGCAATAATAATTTATGCTTTATACTAATACATATTTATTTATATAGAATTTATAGAAAAGGAATATACATCCAAATTATTGTATAATATATAATTGAATGGCACTCCAGTGTTTATCAGTTCAGTTCAGTTCAGTCACTCAGTCATGTCCGACTCTTTGCGACCCCATGAATTCCATTACGCCAGGCCTCCCTGTCCATCAACTCCCGGAGTCCACTCAGACTCATGTCCATCGACTCAGTGATGCCATCCAGCCATCTCATCCTCTGTCGTCCCCTTCTCCTTCTGCCCCCAATCCCTCCCAGAAAATGAGTCTTTTCCAATGAGTCAACTCTTTGCATGAGGTGGCAAATTGGAGTTTCAGCTTTAGCATCATTCCTTCCAAAGAGCACCCAGGACTGATCTCCTTCAGAATGGACTGGTTGGATCTCCTTGCAGTCCCTGGGACTCTCAAGAGTCTTCTCCAACACCACAGTTCAAAAGCATCAATTCTTCAGTGCTCAGCTTTTTTCACAGTCCAACTCTCACATCCATACATGACTACTGGAAAAACCATAGCCTTGACTAGACGGACCTTTGTTGGCAAAGTAATGTCTCTGCTTTTGAATATGCTATCTAGGTTGGTCATAACTTTTCTTCCAAGGAGTAAGCATCTTTTAATTTCATGGCTGCAGTCACCATCTGCAGTGATTTTGGAGCCCCAAAAAATAAAGTCTGACACTGTTTCTACTATTTCCCTATCTATTTCCCATGAAGTGATGGGACCAGATGCCATGATCTTCATTTTCTGAATGTTGAGTTTTAAGCCAACTTTTTCACTCTCCTCTTTCACCTTCATCAAGAAGCTTTTTAGTTCATTGCTTATTTTCTACATCACTCATTATGTCTGTAAGGGAAATTGGCTTTTGTATATCATACAGTATAATAAATTATTCTGATGTATTAGTCTGTTCTTCCAATACATAAACATATAAATTCTTTGTATACTGTCAAGTCATATTTGCTTACTGATTCTTAAACTCACAAAATATGTCAGTTTTAAAGGCACATATTTAGACATTATCTGAACCAACAGTGCATACTGATTGCTTGGGTATATATTAAATATATATATATATATAGATTTATTTATTTAATAAAGCTGAGTTTATTAATAAATAAAGTTGTGTTTATATAATAAAGCCAGCTTTATTGAATACATTATTTATTTATTTATTTAATAAAGTTGGGCTTAGAAAAGGAAGAGAATTTAGAAACAGGGTTTTAAAAGGAAGATAAACCAGAGATCAAATTGTCAACAGTTTCTGGATCATAGATAAAACTAGGGAATTCCAGAAAAACATCTACCTCTGTTTCATCAACCACACCAAAGCTTTTGACTGAGTGTATTGGAGTGAGTAGCTGTTCCCTTCTCCAGGGGATCTTCCCAACCCAGGGATCGAACCCAGGTCCCCCACATTGCAGGCATATTCTTTACCAGCTGAGCCACCAGGAAAGCCCAAGAATACTGGAGTGGCTAGCCTATCCCTTCTCCAGTGGATTTTCCAGACCCAGGAATTGAACCAGGGTATCCTGTATAGCAGACAGATTCCTTACCAGATAAGCTACCAGAGAAGCCCTATGAATAGGGTAATAAGCTATGAAAAGCTCTTAAAGAGATCGGAATAACAGACCATCTTACCTGTCTCCTGAGAAACCAGTATGTGGGTCAAGAAACAACAGTTAGAACCCTGTATGGAATAACTGATTGGTTCAAGATTGAGAAAGGAGTATGGCAGGTCTGTCTGCTGTTACCCTATTTGTTTAATCTATATGCTGAGCACATCATGAAAAATGCCAGGCTGGATGAATTACAAGTTGGAATTATGACATGTGGGAGATACATCAGCAACCTCAGATATGCAGATGATACCACTCTACTGGCAGAAAGGGAAGTGAACTAAGGAGCCTCTTGATGAGGGTAAAGGAAGAGAGTAAAAGAGCCTGCTTAAACCGAATATTAAAAGAAACTAAGATCATGGCAGCCAGCCCCATTCAGTTCAGTTCAGTTCAGTTCAGTCACTCAGTCATGTCTGACTCTTTGCGACTCTAAGAATTGCAGCATGCCAGGCCTCCCTGTCCATCACCAAATCCTGGAGTTCACTCAAACTCACGTCCATCCAGTTGGTGATGCCATTCAGCCATCTCATCCTCTGTCATCCCCTTTTCCTCCTGCCCGCAATCCCTCCCAGCATCAGAGTCTTTTCCAATGAGTCAACTCTTCGCATGAGGTGGCCAAAGTACTGGAATTTCAGCTTTAGCAACATTCCTTCCAAAGAAATCCCAGGACTGATCTCCTTTAGAGTGGACTGGTTGGATCTCCTTGCAGTCCAAGAGACTCTCAAGAGTCTTCTCCAGCACCACAGTTCAAAAGCATCAATTCTTCAGCACTCATCTTTATTCACAGTCCAACTCTCACATCCGTACAAGACCACTGGAAAAACCATAACCCTGACTAGACGGACCTTTATTGGCAAAGTAATGTCTCTGCTTTTGAATATGCTATCTAGGTTGGTCATAACTTTCCTTCCAAGGAGTAAGCGTCTTTTAATTTCATGGCTGCAATCACCATCTGCAGTGATTTTGGAGCCCAGAAAAATAAAGTCAGCCACTGTTTCCACTGTTTTCCCATCTATTTCCGATGAAGTGATGGGACCAGATGCCATGATCTTCGTTTTCTGAATGTTGAGCTTTAAGCCAACTTTTTCACTCTCCACTTTCACTTTCAGCAAGAGGCTTTTTAGTTCCTCTTCACTGTCTGCCATAAGGGTGGTGTTATCTGTATATCTGAGGTTATTGATATTTCTCCCAGCAATCTTGATTCCAGCTTGTGCTCCTTCCAGCCAGGCTCATCACTTCATAGGAAATAAATGGGGAAACAAAGCAATAGTTCAATACTTTTTTTCTTCTGCTCCAAAATCACTGCAAATGGTGACTGCAGCCATGAAATTAAAATATACTTACTTCTTGGAAGAAAAATCTATGACCAACCTAGACAGTATATTAAAAAGCAGAGACATGACTTTGCTGAAAAAGATCCTTCTAATCAAAGCTATCGGAGAAGGCAATGGCACACCACTCCAATACTCTTGCCTGGAAAATCCCATGGACAGAAGAGCCTGGTTGGCTGCAGTCCATGGGGTTGCGAGGAGTTAGACATGACTGAGCTACTTCACTTTAACTTTTCACTTTCATGCATTGGAGAAGGAAATGGCAACCCACTACCGTGTTCTTGCCTGGGGAATCCCAGGGACGGCGGAGCCAGGTGGGCTGCTGTCTTTGGGATCACACAGAGTCGGATATGATTGAAGTGACTTAGCAGCAGCAGCAGCAGTCAAAGCTATGGTTTTTCCAGTAGTCATGTATGGATGTGAGAGTTGGACTATAAATAAAACTGAGCACCAAAGAATGATGCTTTTGAACTGTGGTGTTGGAGAAGACTCTTGTGAGTCCTGTGGACTGCAAGGAGATCCATCCAGTCCATCCTAAAGGAAATCAGCCCTGCATATACATTGGAAGTACTGATGCTTAAGCTGAAGCTCCTTTACTTTGACCACATGATGGAAAGAACTGACTCATTGGAAAAGACCCTGATGCTGGGAAAGATTGAAGGCAGGAAGAGAAGGGGACGACAGAGGATGAGATGGTTGTATGACATCACCGACTCGATGGACATGAGTTTGAGCAAGCTCTGGGAGCTGATGATGGACAGGGAAGCCTGGCATGCTGTGGTCCATGGGGTCACAAAGAGTCAGACATGACTAAGTGACTGAATTGACTGACTTAGGAACATTTTTCAGACACAGTTATAGGTACTGATCCAGATGTGATCTGTATGTCCTAACAGATCAAGCCAGCTTTTGGAATATGATATGGTGCTATTTATCATGCATTTTAAAATATCTCTTTCAACTATTCTCTCTTCCCACTTTCTCCTCTTTTTCATAAACCCTATGCTCTTTGGACAAAATCACAAATTTTTATTTAAGTTTTAATTGAAGCCAATATGAACACAGACAGAAGAGAAAGACAACTAGAATTGTACAGCAGAGGGAAAAAAGCTAATATTTTATAAAAACTTCAAATGGTGTAGAAGCTATAAAATATGGAATACTATGTAGTATACCTGAAACTAATATTGTAAATCATCTACAGTCCAAACTCTTCTATAGTATAAAGGAACTGGAAGTAAAGTACTTGTTTTGTTCATTTTCCTCCTCAAAGTATAATAAATGGACTAGCATTTAGAATTTCACTTATTATGAAAAAATGTTGAAAATTTTAGTGTTTCCAAAATGCATGGATTATTTCTCCTCAACTGTGTATTGTGCATGTGTGTGTGAATCTGTCCTTAATAATTAAATATTGATGAGTTGTACGTTATCTAAATCTATAATATGTATGAATTCTATATTGTTAGCACATTCGATTCAGTTGGCCAAAAATTTGTTCAGGTTTCTCTATAATATATTATGGAAAAATGCAAATGAATTTTTTGGCCAACCTAATATACTGTTACACACATTAACTAGATTAAAGGTTAAAATATTTTTATATGTACTTTTGGGTCCCGTGAAATATCTAGCACAGTGTAATTATAAACTTGTTGGAAAAGTAAGAAATGAATAAATACATATTACCTTTGTGACTAAAAGTGTAAACTTTCAAGATAACTACTTAGGATTCAAAGTGTACTCTTTTTTAGATTAAAATAGAGTTTTTCTTTGACAAGTGGCGGGTTAAAATATTACCTAAAATTAACCAAGACTGCTCTCTCGGGAAAGACAAAAGTTTAATCTTGTATGCTTGGTTGATTGGGATCAGCTAACTAAAATTCTTTAAGCTGTCTCAGTAATTAACACTAAAAGTATACAGATCAATGTGTGGTAGGTACCAATGACCACCATGTATTCTATATATAGCAGTAGTAACGTGCACATTTGCTGACCCTAATTTAATTCATTTATGAATCCTGTTCCTCTATGGAACTATAAAACATCAAATTTCAAATGTGAAAAAATCTTACAACAGAGGCTCAGAGAAGGGAGAAACAGTATAAGAATATATGAGCCACAGGTAAGTCTTAGAGAAGAAAAGGAAGATACGATTAACTTTTTGCAGCCTGGTGGAAATGTTAGAATTCATAAGAAAATGTAAGTGAAAAATATACACATAGAATACTATTTGTTGGACATTAGTATCAAATATAGGAGATACCACGACAACAGATTGTATTCTTAAATGCACTTCTAAGTAATCTCTCCTGGCCTTGCCATTACCTTTGCTGTATTTCCTCCATTCTGACTCTATTTTTAATTTCTCTTACTTAGAATTCTGCAAAAAAGGATCTGTGATTGCTGTTTCCTTTCTGCATCTGTAGTTGTTCTCAAGTAACTCTTCTTTTACTTTAAAACCTATCCCTCATGAAACTGTTTTCTTCAAGGTTACCAATGATCTCCAAATTGCTAAATTTGATAGCTTTCATAATTGTTCTTGGCCTCTGCAGAATTTGACAGTGTCAAAAATCCATTTCTATTAATAAAAGTTTCACTCTCTTTCTATCCATGAAAATTTGTTCTCTTTGTTTTATACTGAATCTCCAGGGCCTTTTACTAGGTCACCCAAAATGTATTATCTTCTTTTTTTATTTCTTTAACATTACTTATTGAGCTCTAAGTATTTGTCATGATCCTTATGAGTATGGAAAAATAAGACTTGCCCTCAGTGAGCTAATGCTCCAATTGGGTTGTTAGGAATACAGAGAAATATACAGTGTTCAAGGGAAAGAATGCAAACACACATTTGGGAAGTAAAAAAGATACTTTCTATATTTAAAAAAGTTTCAGAACTAAGTGATTAGTGGATACTGGGTTTTATGTTGAAAAAAATTTCACTAATTTGGAAAGTTGCTTATTCATCCCTATTATTAATATTCATTGATGGGATAATGAACCTTATCTATCTCAGAAAATAAAGAGAACCCTCTCTGAGGGGAGACTATTACACTTTTGGCTTCCCTGGTGGCTCAATGGTAAAGAATTTGCCTGCAATTCAGGAGACATGGGTTTGATGCCTGGGTTAGGAAGATCCCCTGGAGAAGGAAGATCCCCTGGAAAAGGAAATACTGGAGTGGGTACTCCAGTATTCTTGCCTGGGAAATCCCATGGACAGAGGAGCCTATCAGTCTGTAGTCCATGGGGTCGCAAAAGAGTTGACATGACTAGTGACTAAATAATACATACTTATTGATACATTTAAGTATAGAAAATTTAAGAAAACAAGTCAATTTCACAAATTCACATATGATTATCATCTAATGATGTGTGGTATTACTCCTCTAGTTTTCAAGCATTAGTCCAAAAAGTTTTCTGAAGGATGATTAATGTGGTCAAGGGGACTGATTAGTGGAAATAATAACATTTAGTACATATACTGATCTGTGATTTATACATCACTATCAGTTGAAAAGCAGTACAGGAAATAATGAAACTTGTGTTTTTCATTTTTTAGAAAAATCAGTTCAGTTCAGTTCAGTCACTCAGTCATGTCTGACTCTTTGCGACCCCATGAATCGCAGCATGCCATGCCTCCCTGTCCATCATCAACTACCAGAGTTCACTCAAACTCACGTCCATTGAGTCGGTGATGCCATCCAGCCATCTCATCCTCTGTTGTCCCCTTTTCCTCCTGCCCCCAATCCCTCCCAGCATTATATATGAATGTGGTGTTCAAAGTAAAACAATAACAAGTGATGGAAAAAGAATAAAATAAGCATGCCTCTTTTTTTTGTCTTCTGTTTTTGTCACTATTCTGTGTAGCCCTTATTGACGATATTCTTTTAAAACAATCAAAATATCAATAAATATTTTTTTGGTGAATATAAAGTTTTCCTTAATGAAACCAAATGGGTTGCAGTTATAAAGACAATATCACATTGATAAACCTGAAATAGAAACATTTCAAAGGGTACATGTGTGTGCTTAGTCACTCAGTCGTGTCCGACTCTGCAACGCCATGGAATGTAGCCCAACATGACAGTCTATCCACGGGATTCTCCAGGAAGAATACTGGAGTGGGTTGCCATTTCCTTCTCCAAGGGATCTTCCTGACCCAGGGATCAAACTCAGGTCTCCTACATTGCAGGCAAATTCTTTACCATCCGAGCTACCAGGGAAGCCCAATAAATTCTCTTTAAATCTGAATCAAACGTCAAAGGTTCATGACCTTAATTTCTTTGAAATGATGTCTTGAAACTTCTCAGGGTGTGAGAATATTATACCAGATTTACACTGATGTCAATTACAAAAAAAAAAAAAAAAAAAAAAAACCCTAAAACCCTGAGCCATAATTATGTTAATTATAGCAAGGGAAATCAAGGATAAAGATGAACTGTACTGCTTCATGGAAAGATATTGTTTCACAAATCTAAATGTCACTTAAAGAATTAAAGAAGCAAAGAGAATTTATAATGTGGATATTACTTTGGGATATAAATCAAAATAATGATAATTAGATATTAATTGATGAGAAAATACAATTTTAAAATACTAATAAGTCTCTAAAGATATGAACTATTTAAAGACTTTAAACAATTAAGAAATAGCTCTTTAATGACTGAATTTTATGGCATTCCATGGAATTTTTACATAAATTAAAATATAAATAAACATAGTAGTTTTGAAGTAAGTAATATTTTAGCACAGTGGTATTTTAATTGTTTCTAATGATACAATTAGAAACAATTGTATCTAATTGTTTCTAATGATACACCTCAATCAGGAAAAAAGCTTTTGACACCATGGTCTCAATAACTATTATTATTTATTAATGTATTATATATAGGCATTATTTAATTATTGTACTTTGTCAATCATAAAATAGACACAATGTAGAAATGAGGAAGATTTGCTTGATATCATCAGGTTGTATATGCCCTGCCTTAAAGACTACTACTTTGATATCATAAACAACCAGATCAATGTATCAAAAGCTAATTCCAAGGCTTAGAGCCCTGTATTATCCATAGAAACCTAGAGTTCTTTATTACTGTTTCCAAGAATCTAAAGTCTATTTAAACAATATGAAGGAGATTGTTTCAAACAGAATCCATCTGTGAAAAATATCCCCAATATTTTTCCAAAGGTATCTTACAACTGCTGAGCTCTTGTTAGGTAGCACTGGAAAGAACTACTGCAAGATAAGCATAAGAAGCATACATATTATAAGAGATAGTGTCAAGGACTTCCTTTCTAATTCAAAGAATATTTGGTATACTCCATATAAGTAAAAATGTTTGATCATCTTTATTCTACAGACGAAACAGGTAAAGTCAGGAAGTTAAAGTGAAAGTGAAGTCATTCAGTCATGTCTGACTCTTTGTGATCCCATGGACTGTAGTCTGTCAGGCTCCTTCATCCATGGGATTCTCAGAAGTGGGTTGCCGTTTCCTTTTCCAGGAGATCTTCCTGACCCACACTGCAGGCTGACTCTTAAAGGCCCCCTCTAAAAGTTGGTTTATCAAAAAGATGCAGGACCATCTTTAAAATGGTGAAATGGAAATTAGAAACAAGAGTTTCTAATTATCACATATACAGTATACTAACGCATATATATGGAATTTAGAAAGATGCTAACAATAACCCTGTGTACGAGACAGCAAAAGAGACACTGATGTATAGAACAGTCTTATGGACTCTGTTGCAGAGGGAGAGGGTGGGAAAATTTGGGAGAATGGCATTGAAACATGTATAATATCATATATGAAACGAGTTGCCAGTCCAGGTTCGATGCACGATACTGGATGCTTGGGGCTAGTGCACTGGGACGACCCAGAGGGGTGGTATGGGGAGGGAGGAGGGAGGAGGATTCAGGATGGGGAACACATGTATACCTGTGGCGGATTCATTTTGATATTTGGCAAAACTAATACAATTTGTAAAGTTTAAAAATAAAATAAAATTAAAAAAAAATAGCTACAAGGTTATAAAGTACAACACAGGGAATGTAGCCAATATTTTATAACTACAAATAGAATATAACCTTTAAAAATTTTGAACCACTATATTATACACCTGAAACAGATCTAATACTGTATGTATATTGACTATACCTCAAAAGTAAAAAGAAAAAAGAAATAAAGATTCCTGTCTTGCAGATCAATGAGTGAGAGAATTGAGTCAATTAAAAATCACTAATGAAGAAAAAACCAACAATCTCTTTATATTTTGGTTTCAATCTAGGATCAGCTGTAGAATTTGACTACCAACATAACATAACATTATAGTATCAAGTACCTAGAAGCAAAGTAAAAATCTAAGTCAATATTTCTGTATGAATTTGTGAGGCTCATTTTGTAGTTTACTCCTTGAAAGTGAAAGTGAAAGTCACTCAGTTGTGTCTAACTTTTTGTGATCCCTTGGACTATACAGTTCATGGAATTCTCCAGGCCAGAACACTAGAGTGAGTAGCCTTCCCCTTCTCCAGATCTTCCCAAGCCAGGTCTCCCACACTGCAGGTGGATTCTTTACCAGCTGAGCCACAAGGGAAACCCAGTTTACTCCTTATTATGTAGTTATTTCAAAGGGAAGTTGCCCATCTAAAGTGAAAGTGAACTTAAGACACGCTTTTCTAGCCACTACACATCCTTAGAAGACAGAGTCAGACTTATTTTGCTGCTGCTGCTGTTGTATTTTCCTCAGTCTTGATTCCACTGATTACATTCTGATATTTGGAGGAATACATGATTTACCTGGTAAGTGTATGAGATGGAAGTTAAAACTGGAACAGGGGTAATGATGCTGCCTGATGCAAACTGTTGAGAATACCCTTCTACTAGGCAGTGATCCCAATCAAGAAGAAATGCAGAAATAGATGTCAACCTGGTCCTTGAAGCAAAAATTGAGTAATAATTTCATGTTTTTGCTAAAAGGAATATTACAAAAGAAAAACACAAAGCACTGATTTTGAACAATATCAAAATGAACAATGACAAAGAAACAATATCAATTTTTTGATATTGTTAAAGTTAATTTGTTAATCAAACTGAATTTGCATGGAACATGCAGATATTTCAATCCTGAATTATTGTCCATCTTGTCTTTTTGCACCCAGAGCTTTTACTAGTATATCTATATTCAGAAGACAGCTTACTGTTGTTTTAAACATTTATTTTTAATTGAAGAATAATTCCTTTACAATGCTGTAGTGGTTTCTGCCATACAACTACATGAATCAGCTGATAAGTATATGTATATCCCCTCCCTCCTGAGCCTCCCTCACACCCTCTTCATCCCTCTAGGTTGTCACAGAGAACCCGGCTGAACTCCCTGTGTTATGTGTTATACAGAAACTTCCCACTAGCTATATATTTTACACAGAAGAGACCCTACTCTAACTATATGGTAAATTATTTGAAATACAAACATATATAATAACAAAATATTTAGAATTTCACATAAAGGTTTCATAAGAATTATTCACTTAACTGTATTTAAATATAAAGAATAAAGTGGGTTTATTATTACAGGTATTTGACACATACTCTATGTTGATTTTCTATATTATGAGTGCTTCATGTGATACATAGGCTTATTTTATTAGAATTGTATTTAATATAGGAAAAATGTTACTCTGTATAGATATTTCTGATCTATCACCATAGCCACACTGATTAGATTAATCTGGCTTTTCTGTATTACTAAATTTAATCACATGCTGAAAAATAAAGATTTTCAACATGTGGTTGTCATTCAACTAGATTTCTTTCCAGTTTTGCTTGCAAACTAAATTTCAGGCATAAATTACATTAAAAAAGAAAATGATCCATTAGGTAGCAACATTTCTCTTGAGTGTTCCAGGATCAAACTCATCTTGGTGATTATATTTCATTTATTCTTCAGTACAGGTTAGGAAGATCATTCTCATTTTTAACATTGTTAGCTTTACTTTAAAAGTACAGAAACATTTCCAGGTAATAAAACATGTTTACCCAGTTACATTGCCTCAAGGCTACACCACCTACACCATATAGAGATGATCAAATGAAACCATCATTCTTTACAACAGCTCTGTCATAAATGTTTACTGAAATGGTGCTGTCAGACTACTTGAAATACAGTAGGCCAGAGTCCTTGCACACAACATTTCAGACTTCTATTCTATGGCTACCCTGTGTTATCCCTCAAGCTCCCTGTGGTGGAACTCACAAAAATTGGTAACGAAGCAGATCCTTGGTCAGCAGATCAGCAATATGCCAATTTCATTTATTTCAGAAAACAGAATATAGGCTAATCTTTAAACAGAGTTATAAGCATTCGAGTAAAAACATTTCCAATGGAAGATATAATTTGTCATCACTTTGATGACTTAACTGAAGTAGCACACATTGCATATTTATTTAATTCTTTTGAATCTGCTTTTTAGTCTCAGATAATCACATAATAAAGAATATAATTTTAAAAAATGGAACAGTTGTTTCAAAAACAGAGAAAATCTAGTTTTAAATATGGTTAAAAAGACCAAAAACAGTCAATATACAAATATTTTTTTTTTCTATAGCTTCAGTTCAGTTCAGTTCAGTTCAGATGCTCAGTCATGTCCGACTGTTTGAGAATCTATGGACTGCAACACACCAGTCCTCCCTGTCCATCACGAACTCTGGAGTTTACTCAAACTCATAACCATTCAGTCCATGATGCCATGCAATCATCTCAGCCTCTGTCATCCCCTTCTCCTCCTGCCTTCAATCTTTCCCAGCATCAGGGTCTTTTCAAATGAGTCAGTTCTTTGCAACAGGTGGCCAAAATACTGGACTTTCAGCTTCAGCATCAGTCCTTTCAATGTATATGCAGGACTGATTTCCTTTAGGATGGACTAGTTGGATTGCCTTGCAGGCCACGGGACTCTCAAGAGTCTTCTCCAATATCACAGTTCAAAAGCATCAGTTCTTTGGCACTCAGCTTTCTTTGTAGTCCAACTCTCACATCCATACGTGATTACTGGAAAAACTATGGTTTTGACTAGACAGAAATTTGTTGGCAAAGTAACGTCTCTGCTTTTTAATATGCTGTCTACGTTGGTCATAACTTTTCTTCCAAGGAGTAAGTATCTTTTAATTTCATGGCTGCAGTCACTATCTTCAGTGATTTTGGAGCCCCTGAAAATAAAGTCTGTCACTATATCCACTGATTCCCCATCTATTTGCCGTGAAGTGATGGGACCAGTTGTCATAATCTTAGTTTTCTGAATGTTGAACTTTATGCCAACTTTTTCACTCTCCTCTTTCACTTTCATCAAGAGGCTCTTTAAGTCTTCTTTCCGGTCTACCATAAGGGTGGTGTCATCTGCATACCTGAGATTATTGATATTTCTCCTGGAAATCTTGATTCCAGCTTGTGCTTCATCCACTCCAGCATTTCTCATGATGTACTCTGCATATAAGTTAAATAAGCAGGTGACAATATGCAGCCTTGACATACTCCTTTCCTGATTTGGAAACAGTCTACTATTCCATGTCAAGTTCTAACTTTTGCTTCCTGACCTGCATACAGGTCAGGAATTTCTCGAGAGGCAGGTCAAGTGGTCTGGTATTCCCATCTCTTGAAGAATTTTCCACAGGTTTTTCTGATCCACAGAGTCAAAGGCTTTGGAATAATCAATAAAGCAAAATTAGATGTTTTTCAGAAACTCTGTTGCTTTTTCAATGATCCAGTGGATGTTGGCAATTTGATCTCTAGTTCCTCTGCCTTTTCTAAAACCAGCTTGAACACCTGGAAGTTCATGGCTCATGTATTGTTGAAGCCTGCCTTGGAGAATTTTGAACATTACTTTGCTAGCATGTCAGATAAGTGCAATTGTGTGATAGTTTGAGCACTCTTTGGCATTGCCTTTCTTTGGGATTAGAATGAAAACTGACCTTTTCCAGTCCTGTGGCCACTGCTGAGTTTTTAAATTTGCTGGCATATTTAGTGCAGCACTTTCACAGTATCATCTTTCAGGATTTGAAAGAGCTCAAAGGGAATTCCATCTCCTCCACTAGCTTTGTTCATAGTGATACTTCCTAAGGCCCACTTGTCTTTGCATTCCAGAATGTCTGGCTCTAGGTGAGTGATCACACCATCGTGGTTATCTGGATCATGAAGATCTTTTTTTGTATAGTTCTGTGTATTCTTGCCACCTCTTCTTTTATCTTCTGCTTCTGTTAGGTTCATATCATTTCTATCCTTTATTGTGCCCATGTTTGCATGCAGTGTTCCCTTGGTATCTCTAATTTTCTTGAAGAGATCTCTAGTCTTTCTCATTCTCTTGTTTTCCTCTATTTGTTTGCATTGATAGCTGAGGAAGGCTTTCTTATCTCTCCTTGCTATTCTTTGAAACTCTGCATTCAAATGGGTATATCTTTCCTTTTCTCCCCTGCTTTTCACTTCTCTTCTTTTCACAGCTATTTGTAAGGCCTCCTTAGACAACCATTTTGCTTGTTACATTTCTTTTTCTTGGGGATGATTTTGATCCCTGTCTCCTGTACAATGTCATGAACCTCTGTCCATAGCTCATCAGGCACTCTGTCTACAACATCTAATTCCTTGAATCTATTTCTCACTTCCACTGTATAATCGTGGTGTTTTACGTGATTTAGTCACTAAGACGTGTCTGACTTGTTGCGTCCCCATGGACTATAGCATGCCAGGCTCCTCTGTCCATGGGATTCTCCAGGCAAGAATACTGGAGTGGGTTACCATTTCCTTCTCTGGGGGATCTTTCCAGCTCAGGAATCGAACCCAGGTCTCCTTCATTGCAGGCGGATTCTTTATCAACTGAGCTATGAGGGAGGCCCTAATATAATCTATAATTGTAAGGGATTTGATTTAGGGTCATACCTGCATGGTCTACTGGTTTTCCCTCCTTTCTTCATTTTAAGTCTGAATTTGGCAATAGAATTCATGATCTGAGCCAGTCAGCTTCTGGTCTTGTTTTTGCTGACCATATAGAACATCTCCATCTTTGATTACAAAGAATATAATCATTCTGATTTATATAGCTTACATGATAAGAATTAAATTTATTATCATTGTGGTCCTACAACTTCCTTTTCCCTCTTTGCTTCTATTTGTGTTTTATTCTTCCTCTTTTTCATTATTTCTTCTTTCTGCAAAGTTATATCTATAATGTGTTCATGGAAATCTTTCCATTGAATTAACAATATATCTACAAGGGGGTAACCAGTGGCTCAGGGGTAAAAAAAAAAAAAAAAAAAATCTGCCTGTAATTCAGGAAACTTGACTTCAGTCCCTGGGTCAGGATAGTCCCCTGGAGGAGGGCATGGCAACCCACTCCAGTATTGTTGCCTGGAGAATCCCATGGACAGAGGAGCCTTTCAGATTATAATTCATAGGGTAACAAAGAGTCAGACATGACTGAAGTGATTGAGCATGCATGCACTATTAAAATAAGTTATCTGTATATATCAGATTATCAAGAGTTACAGGAGTACACTGTTGACACATTATACATCCTTTTTTTGCTGGCTTCATTTTTAGTTAGAAAGATGACAGGTTGGTCTGATAAAGCCATTTCAAACACAATACTGTATCTTATGTTTTAATTTTATCTGAAATGTATGAAAATAAAAGATTAAAATACATCAAATTGAAATGAAAAAATGAATTATTATCCTTCTAGATAAGTATAAGGCAAAATCACTGCAGATGATGACTGAAGCCATGAAATTAAAAGATGATTACTCCTTGGAAGAAAAGTTATGACCAACCTAGACAGCATAATAAAAAGTAGAGATGTTACTTTGCCAACAAAGGTCCATTTAGTCAAAGCTATGGTTTTTCCAGTAGTCATGTATGGATGTGAGAGTTGGACTATAAAGAAAACTGAGTGCTGAAGAATTGATGTTTTTGAACTGTGGTGTTGGAGAAGACTCTATAGAGTCCCTTGGACAGCAAGGAGATCCAACCAGTCCATCCTAAAGGAAATCAGTCCTGAATATTCACTGGAAGGACTGATGTTGAAGTTGAAACTCTAATACTTTGGCCACCTTATGTGAAGAACTGACTCATTTGAAAAGACCCTGATGCTGGGAAAGATTGAAGGCAGGAGGAGAAGGGGATGACTGAGGATGAGATGGTTGGATGGCATCACTGACTCAATGGACATGAGTTTGAGTAAACTCCAGGAGTTGGTGATGGACAGGGAAGCCTGGCTTGCTGCAGTCCATGGGGTTGCAAAGAATCGGACACAGCTGAGCAACTGAACTGAACTGAACTGAAGCATATGCTTTAGCAATTAGCTTTTTAAATAGATACATCAAATCAAAAGCAGATTTCACATACAGCTCTCCACCTAATAAATGGTCTATTTTGTGTGGAGTTCAGCATACATAAGGATTAATAAGTTCAAAAGATCAAGTTACTCTTTACTGTCTGTTGTATAAAGTATTCAAGTGAAACTTGTCATGTGTTATATTTTTATATCATTGTTGATTCAATTGCATTAAAAAACGTAACTTTTTCAAATGTGAGAGGAGGATCCCATTACTCCATCTTGAATGCAAAAGCTTATAAATCATAAAACTGAAAAATTCAATAAATCAACTGAAGAAATCTGCTGAGACGATGTATCACTGATTTTATGCACCTTTAAGTATATATAAAATGCTGGACTCTAGGGATATCATTATATAAAGGAATTTTCTAGTATATTCATTAAACCAACCATTATTTTTGTTCATTTTAGACATTCTATATTATACACACAGGACTTAAAATATATGATGTGCTTGATTTGATGTTGGTAGGTAATCTTCTCCCATCTGGCATCACACATAATCATGCTAAGTTTCTCTAAGTGGCATTTTTGGGGGGAACATAATGAAAGATGATTTACATTATGCTAACATCATTTTATGTATTTGATTCTCTAGTAGTGCATTGTTCTTCCCATAAAGTTAGATTCAGGGAACCATATACCAATCTGTAGAGTGGGTAGCATATTAAAAAGAACAATAATAAGAAATACTGCCAAGAATGCATATTCATTTTAGAGTGTCATTTAATCATTTTCAAATACTCATTTCCTTTCATCTTCATTTTAAATAATCAGTTACTGGATACCTTATATGGAGATTTCAATGTTTCTCAGTTTGATATATTGTGCACTTTACCTTTTCAACTTATGTACTAAGGCTTATTGAGTTTTCTGTAGATAAAATTTTGATGCTTTGATTCACTTTTAAATAAAATACAAGAATCTTCTTTAAGTGAAATAAAAATCAACTTTGAGGAGTGAAGTTTTTTAAAGTGTATCTTCCTCTCATTCTCTTGGTGTTACCACAAATCACAGGAAACAAAATCACATTTATTTTATTTTTTAAAATTTTCTAGACAGAATAATCAAGTAGTGGGATTTTTTTGTCCAAGTTTAGCCACATTGTTCTTTCTCTCTCCATTTATGATTTATGATTTCATCACTCCCAATTTGGCTGATAAGTGTGATTTCCAGTTGCTCAAATAAAATTTCCATCAATAAAAACACAATTTGCTCAAGCTTTAATTGAGCTAAAGGATAAAATCATATCTATGTCTTGAGTATGGTAATTCCATTATTTACATTTTTACCCTGTTTAGGTAGAGAAACTAACAAAACAAACAAAAAAGGATAATCTTATAATAACTTAAGAAATTCTTTTGTTCACAAATTTGCAGAAAGCAGACTTATAATGATGTATTGCTGTCTGAGGTTCTTATTTTGATAGTTTCAGAAATTATGATGTCATCATGATCATAATTATTAATTATCCTGGTGAAATATGTTTTTGTATGAAAACCAAAAATCTTTTAAGAAAATTGATTAAATGGTCCTTCAAACTGTCTTTTGCTTTTGGACATATTTTTATTTCAGCTGTAGTTTTACCAATGTCCTTACTAAAATACTGAATGCATTATACTAAAATTAACTTTAGTGACAAATGTTCAAAAATTAATTCTAAGTAATCTATGTATATTCACTATTGAATATATACTATGTACTTGGCATTCTACTCTGTGAACTAAAGGATATATTTATGATCAAGTTACAGAGATCAATTAACATACAAAAAGCAAACATTAATTATAACAGTATCAACTCTAGGAATCCATATTTGGGATTCAAAATTTGTAACATCAGTATTAGAAAAATCTTCATCAAGGAATTAAACACTGCTGTCATAAAAATACAAAACACTTGCCAAAACTTTATTAACATAAATGAGGCACAATCTTTTAATCCTCTATTACTTAAAACATTGAAGTAACTTTTAAAGTGGCTCCTTGATGATTTAACTGGCAACTCATTTTCTATACTACTTCTAGAGGTTTTAAATATCAAAAATTGATAATGCCATGTCATTTTAGATACTCTGCTGTCTGTCTGCAATTTGAGAAAATTCAAACTTTAAAGTGAAAAACATGAAAGGTATTTCCATCTTAATGCAGCCTAAAATTTTTTTTCTGGCTTATGTGCAATTCCCTTACTTACTCCTGAAGACTCGGCTCAAATGGCATTTCCACTGTAAAACTTGCTTGGCTCCATAAGCTAGGTTTTGTGACTATCTTCAGTTTCTCAACTTTTGAGTTAGATCTATAATGGACTATGCAGAGTTCCAAAGAATAGCAAGGAGAGATAAGAAAGACTTCCTCAGTGATTAATGCAAAGAAACAGAGGAAAACAATAAAATGGGAAAGACTAGAGATCTCTTCAAGAAAATTAGAGATAACAAGGGAACATTTCATGCAAAGATGGGATCAATAAAGGACAGAAATGGTATGGACCTAACAGAAGCAGAAAATGTTAAGAAGAGGTGGAAAGAATACACAGAAGAACTGTACAAAAAAGATCTTCATGACCCAGATAATCACAATGGTGTGATCACTCACCTAGAGCCAGACATCCTAGAATGCAAAGTCAAGTGGGCCTTAAGAAGCATAACTATGAACAAAGCTAGTGGAGGTGATGGAATTCCAGTTGAGCTATTTCAAATCCTGAAAGATGATGCTGTGAAAGTGTCGTACTTAATACGCCAGAAAATTTGGAACACTCAGCTGTGGCGACAGGACTGGAAAAGGTCAGGTTTCATTCTAATCCCAAAGAAAGGCAATGCCAAAGAATGCTCAAACTACCACACAATTGTACTTATCTCACATGCTAGAAAAGTAATGCTCAAAATTCTACAAGTTGGGCTTCAACAGTACATGAACTGTGAACTTCCAGATGTTCAAGCTGGTTTTAGAAAAGGCAGAGGAACCAGAGTTCAAATTGCCAACATCTGCTGGTCATCAAAAAAGCAACAGGGTTCCTGAAAAACACTTATTTTTGCTTTATTGATTATGCCAAAGCCTTTGACTGTGTGGATCATAAAAAAAAAAACTACAGAAAATTCTTCAAGAGATGGAAATACCAGACCACCTGACTGGCCTCTTGAAAAATCTGCATGAGTTCATTAAGCAACAGTTAGAACTGGACATGAAACAGCAGACTGGTTCCGAATCTGGAAAGGAGTATGTCAAGGCTGTATATTGTCACCCTGCTTATTTAACTTATATGCAGAGTACATCATGAGAAACTCTGGGCTAGAAGAAGCACAAGCTAGAATCAAGATTACTTGGAGAAATATCAATTACCTCAGATATGCAGATATTACTACCCTTATGGCAGAAAACAAAGAAGAACTAAAGAGCCTCTTGATGAAAGTGAAAGAGGAGAGTAAAAAAGTTGCCTTAAAACTTAAAAGTAATGTCCCTGCTTTGAATATGCTATCTAGGTTGGTCATAACTTTCCTTCCAAGGAGTAAGCGTCTTTTAATTTCATGGCTGCAGTCACCATCTGCAGTGATTTTGGAGCCCAAAAAGATAAAGTCTGACACTGTTTCTACTGTTTCCCCATCTATTTCCCATGAAGTGATGGCACTACTTTGCCAATAAAGGTCCATCTAGTCAAAGCTATGGTTCTTCCAGTAATCATATGTGGATGTGAGAGTTGGACTACAAAGAAAGCTGAATGCCAAAGCATTGATGCTTTTCAACTGTGGTGTTGGAGAAGACTCTTGAGAATCCCTTGGACAACAAGGAGATCAGTTGTTGACCAGTCCATCCTAAAGTAAAACAGTCCTGAATATTCATTGGAAGGACTGATGCTGAAGTTGAAAGTCCAGTACTGTGGCCACCTGATGGGAAGAACTGACTCATTTGAAAAGACCCTGATGCTGGGAAAGATTGAAGGCAGGAGGAGAAGGGGATGACAGAGGATGAGGTGGTTGGATGGCATCACCGACTCAATGAACATGAGTTTGTGTAAAGTCTGCTAGTTGGTGATGGACAGGGAGGCCTTGCGTGCTACAGTCCATGTGGTCGCAAAGAGTCAGACATGACTGATCGTCTGAACTGAACTGATAATAGTCTGTATAGTCCATGGAATTCTCCAGGCCAGGATACTGGAGTGGGTAGCTGTTCCCTTCTTCAGGGGATCTTCCCAACCCGGGATGGAAACCAGGTCTCTTGCATTGCAGATGGATTCTTTACCAGCTAAGCTACCAGGGAAGCTCTATAGTATAGTACATATAGCATATATTATATGCTAATATACAGACATACGCATGTGTTTCTTTGATTTCAAGGACCATTTGTGGTACAGGATGACTGAGAACATATTCACCTTCCTATTACTCTTGGACTTCTCCTTATTATCTAACATCTTAATAAATAACTTCTGGTGATGATCTGGTTTATGGGAACAAGTTGCTCTTTAAAGTGGCTCAGATTGAGCCTAATAGGAATGAAGATACAAGAAAGATGAAAGGACTATACTTTAATATTGTCTACTTTCAAATATGCCTGCTTTCATAGCACTATATGTAGAATCTGGAGAGCTGTGGAAAGTAATCTACGTATCAAATAATTTCATAAAAGATACTTTAAGCACAAATTTACTATTTAAAATGTTATTTGAGTAGGATATTCTGTTACTATTTTATTTTGAAGACTTTCAATTAGCCCTCAAATCTTCAAAGCAGAACTTATGATTAATATGAATTTGGAACATGAGATTTTAAAAGGAAAATATGTTTTAAAAGTATGTAAAGAATATTTCCTTGTAAGAAAGAACCAAAAGTAAAATATCTGACCTTAAAATTTGGGAAGGTATATTTTCTATTATCCAGATCTAGTCAACTCCAGTGTTCTTGCCTGAAGAATTCCAGGGATGGGGGATCCTGGTGGGCTGCCATCTATGAGGTCGCACAGAGTCGGACATGACTGAAGTGCCTTTGCAGCAGCAGCAGCAGTCAACTAACTCCCATTCTAGAAATAAAATAGTGAACAGCCAAATAAAAATCAATTCACCATGTATGAGGCTGCCAGTTCCAGAATGAGCAAGAGCAGACATAATATGATTATGAGGACTCAGAGCATCCAGGACATACAGCTGAATCCTACATAAATTGCCAGCCAAAGGGAAATGTTGCTGGATGCCCTACTAACAGGGATTTACAACAACTGAGCTGTTTGATATGTATTTCTGTGGTGAGGTGGATTCCATGTCCAAAAATTAGGCTTTCACAGTCATAAATTCTGCCAACATTTTAGCTCATTACCTCTACAAGTCTTTGATAATTACAACATTAATATTGTTGGGCATTTAGTACATTAAAGCATTTGCTACTGTTTTGAATATTTTCCTGAAATAAAATAATTGAATCCATCCATATTTATATAAAATTGAAACATGAAAAAATTGCTTTTCATTATGGGATGAGATGCACTCGTGCAAAAAGACGTCTAGCAGGATTAATTTAACACTGTTTACAATGGTATTTGGCAATAAACTTAAAAAATAAAAAGAGAATTTTATGTTTCCCCCTGATTTATGAATACTCATATATATAATTTTATAAGTATCAGATATGAAAATCACATTTAGTGTGCACATATGCAAGATTTAATACATATATTCCAATAGATCTTCTATTATAGAAAAATATCATGCCATTAAATCTGGAACATGAGGGTTATTCTCTGCATATGGACAACCCAGCTAAACATGTTAAACTGAAGCTCCTTAGGTAGTTTCTGTGTCTCAGAGAACACAATTTTGTATTGTTTACCTCAGCTAAACAGCCATAAATGGATACCACCAGGCCCTGAGTCAAGTTAAATAGGACAAAATGACTAGTCAGATTTTCATAGCAGATGCTAGGAAAATGCAAAAGAATGGGAATAATCCTCAGCAGACCTAAGCTCGAGCATAACTCGGGGGGAAAAAAACCTTCAGAAGAGAGAACAGACAGTAGCAAGGAGACATTACTGACCCAGCAGCTTCACATATAATGAAAAGGGGTCATGAAACATTCCCTCCACCAGGGAAAGTTTCATTATCTCTATAGGAACTTGAATATTGAACTAGTTAAATAATTAGCCCAAATATTTTTGGATAATGAAATTGAGTGAGGTATTATCTAGCAAGTTTTTCAGGCATGTGAATAAGGATGGCTGAAATTCTTGATATTGTGTACTATTAATTTAGTAAATACCTAGTCTGTTAATGTGTAACTATTTTCATAATTTGTATTCCTACAGTTCTGTATTTTCTTGCCTTTTTAATATACAGCAGTATCTTTCACACAGAAAAAAATGTCAACAACCTGTTTTGTCCCAAGAATAACTTGGCCATGAGTGCACTGCTTTAGATTTTTCTCACTTTTCCTATGCAACAAAGATACAAAAGTTTTATCTGTCTTCAGCTTTTAGCATTAGAAAAGCATTCTTCCCCTGACTTGAGTCCAATAATAATCAGCCCCTTTATTTTGCAGATAGTATTAAATACACTGACACTTCCTATGAGCTACTCCTCTATATTTTCCTTGGGGGCACTCACCTGGCATAGTGCTGTTAAATAATTTATGCCCACTATGAAACAGGATACAATCTGACTTACCGTCTTTCCCAACCATTCAATAATAAAGCCTCTTAACAAGAGGATTGTTCTGAGTAACAATTCATGATTTCTTAGCTTCTATGTTGGTATTTGCAGAAGGTATAATTACCTCTGTAAAAATCCAACCTTGGTGTATCTTTACATCATTTTCAGAACAAGAGTAATGTGATTTGGAAGGAGCTCTGCAGTCCAAGGGGTTGCAAAGAGTCAGACACGACTGAGCAACTGAAATGAACTGAACTGAACTGAACTTGTCCACTTGGGAAGATTCATGGGACTATGAACAACTACATTTTTGCTTGCAGAGTCATAATTTACCTATTAAAAATGAAGTCAATAGCCTACACACTTTATATAATAATTTTATATTTAAAAAAGGGAGATGAATAGTACTTTATAGAGAAAAATGAGGAAGTTAGGAGAGGCTATTTTGAAGGAGAATTTCATTAAAAGCAAGCAGGGGTTTAGAATGGTTGTAGTTTCTCAATAGTTGAGATCTTGCAATTTCTCCTTGGCTGCTCTTTTGCTGGGTAAGGAGAAAATCTTCCTTCCTCCATCTAAGGTGGTAAAGCAACTTCTTCTTGCCCAGGAATGTAAAGTAAGCAGCAAGGGATGGTTATATGTGTGAGAGCTCCCCCTTAGGACTTCCTGACTCCACTTTAAATGAGGTTCCCCTTCTTGAATAGGGAAGAATTAAAATGTCTGAAAGAATTAACTATTTTGTAAAGAATTAGTAATATTTATATCAGATTATTGAAAAGAATTTATATATAACAAAATTTAACATTCTTGTGTAGAAGTCTATGACTTTTGACAAATACTTAGAATTATGTATCAGTCAAAAAAGATAAAAGTATCTCATAGCACCAAAAATAAGAAACCACATACTCTTATCCCCTCATACTCTCTGAGACAATCATTTATCTATTTTCTGCCTATGTAGTTCTATCTTTTCTTGAATATTATATGAATATGATGGGATTTTTATCTGGCTTCTCTCCCTTAGCAAAATGCATCTGAGATGCATTCAGGTATTATAGGTATCAATTGTTTTTTCCCTTTTATGTCTGAGTATTGGCATTTATGGATATACCACAGTTTGTCCATCCATTCATCAGTTGAAGGGTATTTGGGTTGTACAATTTGGATGATTATGAAAAAATTTGTTATAAACATTTGCATACATGTTTTTGAGTAACATACACATTTTAATTTTTCTTAGTTAATTACAAAGGAGTTGAATTTTAGCTTTCAAAACTGTTGTCCAAATTGCTATAACATGTTTCAGTCCCACCAGCATTGTAAGAGTTACAGTTGCTTGACAGTTCTGTAACTACTTTGCATTGTCAGCTTTTTTCTATTTTGATTTTGGCTATTTCACTTTAAATGTGCAGTGTTATCCCACTGCTTTCTTTTTAATTACATTTCCCTAATTACTGATGATGTTTATTCCTTTTTATATACTTATTTGCCATATTTATATAAAATACATATAATGTGGTGAGGTATCTACTCAAATAGTTTTTCTGTTTATTAGTTTGTTTATTTTCTTATTATCGATTTAAAAGACGTTTTTATACATTATGGACACAAGTCTTTTTGAAGCATATTTGGTAAATTTTACTCTTCTAATTCATGTGTTTTTCATAGGAGTACTTTTTGGAAATCTATCATTTTTTTACTGTAATAGATCATACATATAACATCAGGATAAGTACTTTTGAAGGTACATATGAATACATTCTACTAAAAGGGGAATGTCTTAGAGAATTAAATTTAAAATCAAACAGATCTATTTAAATAGTAAGGAAACAGACACTCTGACCTTGAGTAAATTTGAGAATGAGTTTATTTTCTTGATATACATCTTTAATGTAATAATAATGGCTCTTACTTCTATCAGGATTATAGAAGAAAATGAATGGAAAAGAAAATACTTCAGTGTTTTAAATAAATAAACTGAAGCTGACCTTTGCTGCCTCCTATCAGTTCATCTCAAGAATAAGAGAAATAAATAACTCATCATTTATATATTCATCTATTTACTAAAATATTTGTTAAAGAAATTTTGTGTGCTAACAATGAGACAGCTGCTGAGAATTCAATGATAAAACAAAATTCAAGAAATAATAAAACTGTAAAGGAAAGAGCAATATGTCATGAGAGGAAATAACAGAGATCTCCAAATTTAAATTTGTAGTTTAGAGGATTGCTTCTCTGAGAAATAAGATTTGACCTAAACTTAAGTTAATTATCAAGTATTAGCCATCTACAGAAATGTAGAATAGTAAGGAGATGATAAATTCACACAAGAAATAATATATATGATGTCCCAACCTGGGAAAGGTTATATGGAGTTGATGGGAGACCAGTAGGACTAAAGCATAAAGTGTGATAGAAATAATAATTTGAAGCTGAAATAAACTATGTAAAACCTTATATACCTAAGTATATAAGGCTCTTTGTTAGAATATGGGTGATTGGAACTTTCTTCTGGCCAATATTTTTAAGAAATGCAGGTTTACTCTATGGTGTTCTGCTTGGAGGAGAATCATAGAACCCAAATTCAAGGTTAGGAGTATCACTAAGCTTTTTAATTTCCATTATGTGTATATAATCACTCTTGCTGATTGTATACTCTAATAATTAGACACAAAAATTATAAGACACTGATGAAAACTTGAAGATGACACAGAAGGAAAGATATATTGTGTTAATAGTTTCAAATAATTAATTTAGTTAAAATGACTATATTACCCACAGTAATCTATTGATTCCATAAAATTCTTTAAAGTGGCATTTTGCACAGCACTAGAACAAAAAAAATCTAAATTTTTTTTGGAAATACAAAAGACCTCAAGTAGCCAAAGCAATCTGAAAAAGAAGAAAGCTGGAGGTATCACTCTCTAAGATCCCAAACTATACTTCAAAACTACCATAATCTAAACAGTATGGTAATGGCACAAAACTGTACACATAGATCAATGGAACAAAGTAGAAAAGTCCTAAAATGAACCTTAATTTATATGGGAAATTAATCTATGACAAAAGAGGCCAAAATATACAATGGGAAAGACAATCTATTCTCTAAATGGTGTTGGGAAAACTGTACAACCTCATGCAAAGTAGTCAAACTGGACTGCTATCTCACACCAGGCATAAAAATAAAATCAAAATGTATTAAAGACTTAATGCAAAACCTGAAACCATAAACTTCTAGAATAAAATATAGGCAATACACTCTTGGACATCAGTCTTAATTTTTTTTTTTAAATATGTCTCTTTAGGTAAGGGAAACAAAGGCAAAATTAAACAAGTGGGACTATCAAACTAAAAATCTTTTGCACAACAAAGGAAGCTATCAACAAAATTAAAAAAAGGCTGCCTACTGAATGTAAGAAGATACTTGCAAATGGTATATCTGATAAGCAATTAATATTTTAAATATATGAAGAACCCTTACAAATCAATATTTTAAAAAAATGATTAAAAATGAGCAAAGGATCTGAATAGATACTCTTCCACAACTCTACACATACACACAAAAATGAATAGATGTTTTAAAATTTATGACTATGTGCACAGGACAATCTACCTTGAAAATTTACTGTGGAACTGACTAGAAAACTCAGAAAAGCAGGGTGATAAAGGAAAGAGACATAAGATAAAAGGAGGATTTTTAATAGGAATCACATAAAATTCAGATGATCTAATTGTAAGGGACATCCTGAAGATGTAAGAGAACTTTAAAGATCTAGGCAAAAATTGAAGATGTGAATTAATTAGCAGGATAAGAGAAGATATAGTGCAAAGTAAATGTGAAGGAATTGGCCTCTATTAGGAAGAGGAATGATTTCTCTTTCTTAACAATAGAAAAATAAATAAAGCCTGGGGTATATGGCTTTAGGTTCTAGACTGCCTATTAGAGAAATGAGGGAGCTCCCATCTGATGGCTTCTATTTCTTACAATGAGTTCCATGGCAATATCAGCAGTAGAACATATGTATTGGGGGTGTTAGGAAGAACTAAAATGTTGGAGAGCAGAAAAACATAATATACAGAGTCTTTAGGGAATGTGGTAAACTGAGTTAGACAGGACTGAATTGTCTACCTTGAAATTAGTTTTGAAGAGATGACTAGCACAGGATGATCCCTTTTAGGAAGGTTCAAATTATCGCATACCTGGGAATACAAATTTATGTTATGAGTCTACACCAAGAGAAATAACACATAGATATCAGATATAGTGTGGTAGTATAAGTAAGAAGAGTAAACATGTTACTAGGTTCCACCACTTACCACACAACTTGGACAAGTAATATAACCTCATAGTTTAAAATTTCCCATGCGAAGATTTAAAATAATAATAAACCTCACAGAATTGATGTATTAAAGTACTTAAAATGTGTAAAACATTTAGCACAAAATGTGGTGCATAATGATATTTCAGCAATGGCCCTGGTGAGAGTGGTAGCAGAAATAATTTTAGACTCACAAGATAAGGACAATCAAAAAGAGCAGAATACAGTGAAATCTGTTCCCAGGCTCATTATTCAAGTAAATTTTTTACTGTGTTATCTGTTTATATCACTTCTTTCTAGAGATGCCCCCTTATTTCAACCTTGTCTGCTATACTCCAGCCATCCTGAACTCTATATAGCATTGCAAAAAAAAAAAAAAAATCAAAAAACACACCAAGGTACTTTATGTATACACCTTTGCACAAGGTTTTCTTTGTGCCTAGATTATAACCAGAAACACTAACAAGCTCACCAAAGCATACATATGTTTACACACATGCTGTTGCTGCTGCTAAGTTGTGTCAGTCGTGTCCGACTCTCTGCGACCCCAGAGATGGCAGCCCACCAGGCTCCCCCATCCCTGGGATTCTCCAGGCAAGAACACTGGAGTGGGTTGCCATTTTCTTCTCCAATGCATGAAAGTGAAAGTGAAGTTGCTCAGTCATGTCCAACTCCTAGTGACCCCATGGACTGCAACCTACCAGGCTCCTCTGTCCTACACACACACAAAACCGCCCCACTCTTCATTGCCAAAAGAGTATATTTAACCTTTAAAATGCAATTCAATCATCTTTCCAAAAAGTCTTTGCTGAATGTAGGTCAGTGGCCATTCCTCTTTTCACTCCTCTGATATATAGTGAATCATATAATATTCTATGTGTCATCTGGGATCAAGTGTGAGCTCCCTGAGAGAACAGGAAGTTTCTTCCATACATTAAGTACTTTACACTGTTACTAACAAAAGTAGGACTCCATTTGTAGTCACTTTTTCCTGTGGTCATGTATGGATGTGAGAGTTGGACTGTGAAGAAGGCTGAGCACTGAAGAATTGATGCTTTTGAACTGTGGTGTTGGAGAAGACTCTTGAGAGTCCCTTGGACTGCAAGGAGATCCAACCAGTCCATTCTGAAGGAGATCAGCCCTGGGATTTCTTTGGAAGGAATGATGCTAAAGCTGAAACTCCAGTACTTTGGCCACCTCATGTGAAGAGTTGACTCATTGGAAAAGACTCAGATGCTGGGAGGGATTGGGGGCAGGAGGAGAAGCGGATGACAGAGGATGAGATGGCTGGATGGCATCACTGACTCGATGGACATGAGTATGGGTGAACTCTGGGAGTTGATGATGGACAGGGAGGCCTGGCGTGCTGCGATTCACGGGGTCGCAAAGAGTCAGACATGACTGAGTGACTGAACTGAACTGAATGAATGCATGGGACCTATGAAAGAAGAGATGTCTCCATGCATGCCTTAAGCAAAGTTTCATATCAGCACATTTTGCACAAGAATAATTTGGAGATAAATGGAGTCTTTCCAAGTGATTAAAACCCTGCTAGTGTGCCATTAGCAATACCACTGACAGCAGCAGAACCCCAAGGTGATTCCAGATTTGTTAAGAAGAAGGATCATCAATTCTGAAGGATAATAAACTATATAATATAAGGTGATATTGGTGCACAAGTGAAGGCAGGTAATTGTGGCGCTTTCCAGGAATAAAAACATCAGATACCTAAATTCTTAACATCCAAATAAAATGAATGATTAAAACAAGCTAGATATTTTTTGAAGAGAGGGATTATGGTATGTACATAACCTTTTCTGATAGGTAATACAGAAAAGCACATAACAAGTAACATGATATTTTGTGCTACTTCATATTTTGGGGAGATTTTCTATATTATTAGCAAATTTTATTTTCTGACTATCTTTTAATCTAGCATTTCTTCTCATAAGTTAATTTAATTGTTTTGTGGTAGACTTTGGTGATAATTGTTGGGTGTACAGCAACTCTGCAGGTAGTTAACAGACTTACCTATCCTTACAAAGAATTTTGCTTGACCATGAAATAATTTTACCTCCCACTTTAACAAAATGTGTTATTTCAATAATCTAATTCAGTGTGTTTTTTAGAAGCAAAACCATGGATTTACTGGGATAGAAAGAAAAAGACAAAACAACTAAATAAAAAGCTTTGTCTCATCTATTATATTTTTTAAGCAAGAATACAGCAAGGATATTTGAGTTTGGTATTATTTAATGTTATGAAGCAAAAGATGTCCATATAATTAAAAGAATTAAGTCATATATCAGATAATCAACTATTTCCCATTGTTCATTGTCAATGCATAATATATTCCCACCTCCTTCAAATTTGTTTAATATGACCTGTTAAAAGTAGCTTCCAGTATTTTATAAGCTTTAACTATGACTCACCAGTCTCACCCATCAGGAAGCTTACATAAGCCTTTTATCCCTATCCATCAGAGGGCAGACACAATGAAAACCACAACCAGAGAACACTACCCAAACTGATCACATGGACCACAGCCTTGTCTAGCTCAAGGAAACTATGAGCCATGTTGTGTAGGGCCACCCAAGACAGACGGGTCATGGCAGAGAGTTCTGACAAAATGTGTTCCACTGGAGAAGGGAATGGCAAAACACTTCAGGATTCTTGCTTTGAGAAAACCAAGGACAGTATAAAAAGGCAAAAAGATAGGACACTGAAAGATGAACTCCCCAGGTCGGTAGGTGCCCAATATGCTACTGGAGATCAGTGGAGAAATGACTCCAGAAATAATGAAGAGATGGAGCAAAAGCAAAAACAACACCCAGCTGTGAATGTGACTGGCGATGGCAGTAAAGTCTGATGCTGTAAAGGGCAATATTGCATAGGAACCTGGAATGTTAGGTCCATGAATCAAGACAAATTGGAAGTGGTCAAACAGGAGATGGCAAGAGTGAACATTAACATTTTAGGAATCAGCAAACTAAAATGGAGTGCAATGGGTGAATTTAACTCAGATGACTATTATATCTACTACTGTGGGCAAGAATACCTTAGAAGAAGTGGAGTAGCCATCATAGTGAACAAAAGAGTCTGAAGTACAGTACTTGGATGCAATCTCAAAAATGACAGGATGATCTCTGTTTGTTTCCAAGGCAAACCATTCAATATCACAGTGATCCAAGTCTATGCCCCAATCAGTAATGCTGAGGAAGCTGAAGTTGAACAGATCTACGAAGACCTACAAGACCTTCTAGAACTAACACCCAAAAAAGATGTCGTCTTCATTATAGGGGACTGCGATGCAAGAGTAGGAAGTCAAGACATACCTGGAGTAACAGGCAAATTTGGCCTTGGAGTACAAAATGAAGCAGGAAAAAGGCTAACAGAGTGTTGTAAGAGAATGCACTGGTCATAGCAAACACCCTTTCCAACAACACAAGAGAAGGCTCTACACATGGACTTCACCAGATGAATACCGAAATCAGACTGATTATATTTTTTGTGGCCAAAGATGGAGAAGCTCTATACATGCTGCAAAAACAAGACCAGGAGCTGACTGTGTCTCAGATCATGAACTCCTTACAGCCAAATTCAGATTTAAATTGAAGAAAGTAGGGAAAACCAGTAGACCATGCAGGTATGACCTAAATCAAATGCCTTACAATTATACAGTGGAAGTGAGAGAGAGATTCGAGGGATTAGATCAGATAGAGAGCCTGAATAACTATAAATAAAGGTTAGTGACTTTGTACAGGAGGCAGTGATCAAGATCATCCCCAGGTAAAAGAAATGCAAAAAGGAAAAATGGTTGTAAGGCCTTACAAATAGTTGAGAAGAGAAGAGAAGCCAAAGGCAAAATAGAAAAGGAAACTTATACCCATTTGAATGCAGAGATCCAAAGAAGAGCAAGGGGAGTTAAGAAAGTTTTCCTCAGTGATCAATGCAAAGAAACAGAGGAAAACAATAAAATGGGGAAGACTAGAGATCTCTTCAAGAAAATTAGAGATACCAAGGGAACATTTCATGCAAAGATGAATACAATAAAGGACAGAAATGGTCTGAACCTAACAGAAGCAGAAGATACTAAGAAGAGGTGGAAAGAAAACACAGAAGAACTATACAAAAAAGATCTTCATGATCCAGATAACCATGATGGTGTGATCATTCACCTAGAGCCAGACATCCTGGAATGTGAAGTCAAGTGTGTCTTAGGAAGAATAACTATGAACAAAGCTAGTGGAGGTGATGGAATTCCAGTTGAGCTATTTCAAATCCTAAAAGATGATGCTGTGAAAGTGCTGCACTCAATATGCCAGCAAATTTGGAAAACTCAGCAGTGGCCACAGGACTGGAAAAGGTCAGTTTTCATTCCAATCCCAAAGAAAGGCAATGCCAAAGAACGCTCAAACTACCAACCAATTGCACTCATCTCACCGGTTAGCAAAGTAATGCTCAAAATTCTCCAAGTCAAGCTTCAACGGTATATGAACCATGAAATTCCAGATGTTCAAGCTGGATTTTGAAAAGGCAGAGGAACCAGAGATCAAATTGCTAACATCCACTGGATCATCAAAAAAGCAAGAGAGTTCCAGTAAAACATCTATTTCTCCTTTATTGATTACGCCAAAGCCTTTGACTGCTTGGACTCACAACAAACTGTGGAAAATTCTTCAAGAGATGTGAATACCAGACCACCTGACTTGCCTCCTGAGAAATCTGTGTGCAGGTCAAGAACAACAGTTAGAACTGGACATGGAACAATAACTGGTTCCAAATTGGGGAAAGGAGTCCGTCAAGGCTGCATAGTCTCACCCTGCCTTTTTAACTTAGATGCAGAGTACATCATATAAAATGCCAGGCTGGATGAAGCACAAGCTGGAATCAAGATTGCAGGGAGAAATATCAGTAACCTCAGTTATGCAGATGACACTACAGTTATGGCAGAAAGTGAAGAACTAAAGAGCCTCTTGATGAAAGTGAAAAAGAAGAGTGCACAAGTTGGCTTAAAACTCAACATTCAGCAAACTAAGATCATGCATCTGGTCTCACCACTTCATGGCAAATAGATGGGGAAACAATGGAAACAGTCAGAGACTTTATTTTTATGGGCTCCAAAATTACTGCATCTGATGACTGAGGCCATGAAATTAAGACTCTTGCTCCTTAGAAGATAAGCTATGACCAACCTAGACAGCATATTAAAAAGCAGAGACATTACTTTACAAAGATGGACCACAACAGTCCATCTAGTCAAACTATGGTTTTCTAGTAGTTATGTATGGATGTGAACATTAGACCATAAAGAAAGCTGAGTGCTGAAGAATCGATTCTTTTGAACTGTGATGTTGGAGAAGACTTCAAGAGTCCCTTTGACTACAAGGAAATCCAGTCAATCCTAAAGGAATTCAGTCCTGAATATTCATTGGAAGGTCTGGTGCTGAAGCTGAAACTCCAATACTTTGGCCACCTAATGCAAAGAAACGACTCAAGAAAAGACCCTGATGCTGGGAAAGATTGATGGTGGGAGGAGAAGGGGATGACAGAAGCTGAGATGGTTGGATGGCATCACCGACACATTGGACATGAGTATGAGTAGGCTCCAGGAGTTGGTGATGAACAGGAAGCCTGGCGTGCTGCAGTCCATTGGGTCACAAAGAGTCAGACCCGACTGAGTGATTAAACTGAACTGAACTGATGACATCAGTGGTATTGCAGAGCTGCCGGTCAATAGAAAAAGACACAAGGCTGTGACGTTTTAGAGGGAGTGACTCTGTCAGTTCTTAAATACCATCAAAATAAGGAAAAAAGAAAGGAATATTTCAAATAACCTTTGTTTAAAGAATTAATTGCACGTGCACTAAAGTGAACTAGACTATTCATCCATGAGAATTATAAATGGATTTCTTTCCATTGAAAAATGTGACATTGCAGATATTCAAGGGCCTTTCCAAACATTTTGCCTCTTGCATATTTTAAGATATCTTTGTGTGTCAAAAATACTGCTTTCAAGAAAGAATAATTCTGTCCTATTGATCACATAAAATTATAAGTATTTGTTTTAAATCTGCATTCTACACTTGGTTGATAAGTCATAGTAGACATAAACATGTGAAATCCCTTAATCCTTTAAGAATGTATGTTCATAGTCCAGAATCCATTTAGATTACAAATCAAACTGAAGTAATTTCTTTAGGAGAACCGTCTTACCTAACTATAAATAGTGACTGCATATATTGAAGGGAAATGTTTTTGATACATATTAGAAAGCATTTTTTTCCTTATGGCTGAGAAAGTTATTGTTTACACACAATATTCAATGTATTCACTTTATGCTAGTGAATTCAATTTGCTAAAGGTACGTTTCCTAGGAAGAGTTAAAAAAGCTAACCTGTAATATCAGGCCTTTCAGGTTTCTCATGTGATCATCTCTTTATTCCTCAGAATAAAGTGCTCATTAGATCTCAGTTTTATAGATTAGGAAGCTGAGGTTTCAAGAGAATCAGTGACTTGCTTAAAGTAATAGGTTTCATTGCTGGAATCTCAATGTAAGTTTTTTTTCTGAGTTCAGGGACTATTCTCAGAAATCCCACTTCAAAGGCTTCTATGACAATTATTATTTTAATTCATTAATTTTTATTTCTTGAATATGTGCTATTGGCTCCTTTCTGGGTTGCCTGTTTAGACTCTATCACATTTTTCAGGGCATGGCCTTGAGTTTCTCAGTTGCACTATTTAAGTAATCTGGTTAATACTATAGAGTCTTGGTGTTACAGAATCCTAATATCAACTACAAGCAAGGTGAAATGTGATCAACTTGGGATTATTTTGGTGGATAGGTATGTTTGAATCATCCCTTAAGTCCTATGCAAAGGTTTGATTTCAATTACTCATGATGGAATTGAATTGAATGGCTTAGCATTTGTGTATAGAAATATTTAATTTTTTTTCTAAATTCCACATATATGCATTAGTACACTGTATTGGTGTTTTTCTTTCTGGCTTACTTCACTCTGTATAAAAATTTTTCTTCCAATCATTCATTAGTTAATTTAGAATGCTGTTTACTGTGTTTTTACAGATTCCTATTAGGATCACATTCCTCAAATAGGTAACTTTTATTGTTTTTACTTGATCAAGTATACAACAACTTAAAAATTTTCAATTTGTAGTTGCATATCACATGGTAGAAAACATTGCAGGGAATTTCAAGAACAGATGAGTGAAGGTTTCTACTCTGGATTCCCCTATCAATTCATGGTGCATTGCCATACACTAGTGAGAGAGAATGGACAGTAATTTGTGTTGTACCCCACTTTTACTTAAGTCTAGTCTGGGACACTGCCCAACTCCCTTTGTGTGATGGACTCCATGCATTAATAAAATCTCCTAATCTTCTCCTATTAAACTTTCTCTCTTTTTTTAATTACCCAAACGTGCTATTTTTTTTTTTTTTTAACTAGAATGATTGTTACCAATGACATTAGTTTCCTTCTCCTAATCACAAATCCTAGGATCACAAATCCTAAGTGATCTCATTCAAACCCATGATTTAAACTCTTTTGGTTTCCAGTAAAGATACATATACTGACGTTTAGAAACATACATCCATCATTATGAGCCCAATTTGATATGCCTCTTACATTTTAAACAAAGCTCTTACTTTGCTTTCTTTAATTTCTAGTTTTTTGTTTGGTTAATTTTTTGTTGTTGTTGTTTTTAGCCTGTAACCAGGAATAAGACATTTCTTTTATATGATTATCCAATGAAATTGACAACAATAATGACATAGATGATTAGCATGTAATTTGGCTCACAGAATTAAAATTGTTAATAATCTGGATTCACTTGGAATGTAGTGAAACCTCTGTTTTAAAAGAAAAAATTCAAGATTGTTCATCTTCCTGTGGTACAGGAAACTCTTGGAAAAAATTTTCTTTGAATTTAAGAGAAAGCAATAGTTATATTTTTAGTGTTCTTACTGAGGAGCTCCAAATATCAGACTAGTCACACTGATTTGAAGAATGCATGTATTTATATATTAATTATACTCATTAAAAGTAAAGATCAATCATTTGACATGTATAAAGTTTTTAGCTATGTTACATGAATAAGTTCTATAGACCTGCTCTATAACACACTGCCAGTAAGCATACAGTACTGTGTACTTCTGTATTTGTTAATTGAATAGATCTCATGCTAAATGTTTATACCACCAAAAAAAAAAAAAGAAGTGGGGGAGGCATGAGGGAACTCTGGAAGAAGGTGTTGCATATGTCTATTATCTTAATTGCTGTGATAGTATAATAGGTGATTGCATGTAGCCAAATTCATCAATTAAACATGTTAAATATGTACATTTCTTTGTATATCAACTGTACTTCAATAAGGCTGTTTAACAAAAGTAAAGGTAGAAATAATATAGGGGAAGACAGTGAAGTAGGAAGCTTCAACAATTTCTTGCTACCTACAACACTGCACTAGCAGAACAGATGTAACTATTTTGGAGCCCTGAAGTTTAATGAAAGCTCATAATTTACAGAAGGAAACTTAGATGGCAAATTGTGGTTAGTTCTAGTCACTTTCAGGTCTTAGCATAGCAACAACTACTCCCTACCACCCTAGCCCATGTCAGGCAGTCACAGATGCATTCCAGACACAGTTTATATGCAACTAGTAGGGGCCAGGATGGGAAGAATTATCAGAATCTGTGCTCTGATCATTCATTGCTTCTTCAGATCTCAGAGGTACAGACAAATAGGAAGGCAGCCATGGTTATGCTTCCTCTACTTGTGGAAAGCCCTTTCCCTTCTGACTGAAGAGACTACCACAAGACTTATAAAGCTAGTGCCTAAGTTGACTTCATTTTAATATTTTCCCCTCTTTGGGAGCCACACATTACAGATGAGAACATTCAAAAGCAACTGCTTATGTGTGTGTGGAGGTAGTGGCAGATTAAAGAAAGCTGCTATGTATCTCCAGGGAAAGGCATAGGCTCAGATAAAATTGAGAAAACTTTGAGTTGACACCTCAGGCTCTTAAAATGGAAAGAACCTTTATCAATTAAAAATAAACAAAGTGAAAAAAGAGCAAACATGGGAAAGAGGGAGTCAAATGAATTAGCAGAATTACTATATAATTATGTTCATATGCTTAGTTTTCAACAGCAACAACAAAGATCACAGGAGAAAGAAACATGAACATAGTTCAGTCAACAAAAAATATGTCAACAAAACCTTTCCCTGAGAAAGATCTACTGATGGATCTACTAGGTGAAAACTTTAAAATGACTGTCTCAAAAATGTGCAAGGAAAGGAAACAAAGGAAGATGTAGAGAAAGTCAAGAAAACAAGGTATAAAAGGATGAAGATATCAGAAAGACATAGAAAACTTAAAAGATAACAAAAAGAAATTCTATAGTTGAAAAGTAAAACTGAGATGAAAATTTTACTAGTAGGATTCTAAGGCAGCTTTGATCAGGAAGCATAAAGAAAAAGTAAACTTAAAGTTAGAATGATGGAAATTAGGGAGTCTAAGAATAAAAAGAAAAAAAAATAAAGTGAGTTGAGCATTAAGAATCTAAGGGACACCCTAGATCAGCATATACAGTATGAAAATCTCAGAAGGAGAAGAGAGAAAAGGGTAGAGAGAATATTTGAATGATTACAGTAAAAAAAAATCCCATATTTGAGGAAGGACACTAAGGCAAACATCCAAGAAGCTAAAGAAACTCGAAGATGAACTCAAAGAGTCCCACATCAAGACACATTATAATCAAATTTTCAAAAGCTAAAGAGATCATTGTAAAAATAGCAAGAAGTGACTCACCACATATGAAGGATCCTCAATAAAATTATAAGGAGACTTATTACCAGAAACATCAGAGGCTAGAAGGCAGTTGGCCAATATAATTAAAGTGCTAAAACAAACAAACAAAAGACACAAAATAAATGTTAACCAAGAATCCTATATCTGGCAAAAGTTTCCTTCAAAAGTAAAGAAGAAATTAAGACATTTCTAGGTGAACAGAAGCTGAGGAATTTGTTGCTATTAGACCTTTGTTGAATTTCTAAGGAAGATCCTGAAGGCTAAAATAAATTGACTCTAGAGAATAACTTGAGGCCATATGAAGAAATAAAGATTATAGTAGAGACAAGTACACAGATAATTACCAAATCTGACATTATTTTAACAATGGTTTGTAAATCCAGCTTTTGTTGTATATATGATTCAAGAAACTAATATGTTAAAAAATATGTTAGTTGAAAAGCTATTGTAATGTTTGCTAATGCCACATTTTTCTACATAATTTAACAGACTAATCTATTTAAAATAAAAAAAAAACAGTTTATATTTGGGGGCATGCAATATACAAAGACTTAATTCTGTGATACTAAAAACTGAAAAAAGTGAGGACAGAGCTAAAAGAAGCAGAGTTTTATATGTTATTGAATTTGCTGCTGCTGCTGCTAAGTTGCTTCAGTCGTGTCTGGTTCTGTGTGACCCTGTAGATGGCAGCTCACCAGGCTCCTCTGTCCATAGGATTCTCTAGGCAAGAATACTGGAGTGGGTTGCCATTACCTTCTCCAGTCATTGAACTTAATCTAGTATAAATTCAAGTTAGAGTGTTAAAACTTTAAGACTTTAAATGTAAACTCTATGACAATCACAATGAAAATAGCTTTAGAATGTGCACAAAGGGAAATGAGAAAGAAATTTAAACATTTCATTGAAAAAAAATTCAACTAAACATAAATAAGACAGTAATGCAGGAAAAGGACAAAAAAGCTATGAGACAAATGGGAAACAAACACAAGACATATCGAAAATACTAGACGTATGTCCATCCTTTTCAGTAATTACTTTAAACGTAAACTGATTAAATCAAATCAAAAGACAGAGACTGACAAAACGGGTAAAAAACATTATCTGACTGTCTATTGTCTCGAAGAGATTCGCTTTCGATCCAAACACACAAAGGGGTTTGTGATGAAAAATGCCATTTGCTATATCAGCAAACAAACGATGTGTGGCCATCGAGCCATCAGCCAGTACCTCCCCGCATCCCACCCTTCCCAAGAGTGAGCCCAAGAGATTTCAGGAAGGAAACTAATGTGCTGTACATTGCCAAGTCCTTAGCCACTGCAGACACTCCCAGCAGTGTACCCTGGGGGAACTCAGGATGGGAAAGAACAGGATACTGGCCCTAGAGAGCTAAGGTACACATCAAAGGGATGATTTCAATAAGCCCAGACTCTTGCATCTTCCCATACACTAAAAAGTGCTAATAAATTCATTAGGCTGAAATATTTGGTTTTCTTTAATTAGCAGTACTTTTTGATAGCCTGACTACTTGGTCTTTGTTCCAACGCCTATATATCCCAGCTGTTCCATTACCTCTTCAGAGCAGTCCCTCAGCGCTATCTGAAAGACTGCCTTCCAGGCTTGAGGTTCATAAAATGAATAAAACAAAATTCTCAACTTTTGTGCATTTTTTTTCAGTAGTCAGATTGAAACTGAAAGGATGGAAAGATATTCCATGCACACAGCAACTCAAAAAGAGCATGAGTGGCTACACTTTTATTTAAAAAAATAAATAAATCTGACAGAATTAATGGGAGAAAGTTCCACAATAATAGTTACAAACTTCAATATTCCACTCTCAATAATGGATAAAATACCAAGCTAGAAGATAAGTAAGGAAACAGAGGATTTGAATAACATAATAAACCAACTAGAACTTAGAGACAAATACAGAACATTCTACCCAAAAACAACAGAATGCAAATCTTCTCAAGGTCCCATGAAACATTTTTCAGGATAGATAATACATTAGATAACAAATTAAGTCTTCACAGATTTAAAATGGCAAACATCATACAAAGCATGTTCTCTAACTACAATGGGATGAAGTTAGAAATCAATAAATGAATGAAAACTTGAAAAAAAAAAAAGAAATTGGACAATGCCTTCCTAAAAAACTAATAGATCAAGGAAGAAATCACAGAGAGAACTGCAAAATACAGACAAAAATGCAAACAAAATGAATAGGACATAGAGAAAGTACTGATAATGAGAAAATGTGTAGCTATGAATACTTATATTAAAGAAAAAGTTTAAATCAGCAATCTAACTTTAGAAATAAAGAACTAGAACAATAAGAACAAACCAAATTTAAATCCATCAGAAGGAAAGAAATAATAAAGATTAGGGCAGAAACAAAGAAATAAGAAATATAAAATCAAGAAAGAAAAATTAATAAAATCCAAAGTTATTTCTTTGAAAAGATCAACAAACCTGAGACAACTTTTAGCTAGATAGAAAAAGTAAAAAAAAAAAAAAAAGACTAAATTAATAAAACCAGAAATAAAAATGGAAGCATTGTTACTGATTCTATAGAAATAAAATAATTTTATAAGAATGCTATAAAAATTGTATACCAAAAAACTGGATAATGTAGATGAAAGGAACAAATTCCTACAAAAACAAAACCTAGTAGGGTTAAATCCATATAAACAGAAAGTCAAACAGACTTAAAACTGGTAGGGAGACTGACTCAATAATTTAAAAAAAAAAAAAAAGCCCTGGACCTGATGGCTTCATTGGTGAATTCTACCTAGCATTTTAAGAGAACTAACACTAACACTTATCAAATTTTCAAAAACAAACAGGAGAGAACACTTACCTAATAATTTTGAGGCCAAAATTACCCTGACATCAAAGTCAGAAAGAAAGATTACAAGGAAAGAACACTACAAATTAATATCCTTTATGAACATTGATGCAAAAGTTTAAAAAAAATTAGCAAACCAAATTCAACAGCATATGAAAAGAATTATACCACACACCCAAGTAGGATGTATTTCTGGAATGAAAAGATGATTAAACATATAAAAAATGACCAATGAAATATACCATATTAGCAGAACTATTTTTTAATCCCATTATCATTCAATTGATACAGAAGAAGCAAAAGCATCTGACAAAATTCAACACCTTTTCTTAGTTAAAAAAAAAAAAAAAAAGCAAAATAGAAATAGAAGAAAACTGCCTCAAAATGTCATGCATGAGCAGAGTTCTAAAGATGGATGGTGCTAATAGTATCACAACAACATTATGAATTTGTTTAATACCTCTTAACTGTATAGTTAAAAATGGTTAAGATTATACATTTTATGTTAAATTTTTCCACAATAAAATTTTTCATTGTGGTGATAATTATCCATTTTTTCTACAATGAAAAATAAAAAATAAAATAAAGTTCTATTTTATATAATGGAAAAATAATGTAATTTGAAGGTTTTGGTTTTTTTTTTTTTAATAAATCTTTAATATAGGACATTGCATATTTGAGAAGGGCTTAATTGTTCCAACATTTCGAATTTCATGTGTAGGTACCACATTTTCAGTATGGATATGGGGTCGCTTATCCTATGTTGCAGTGGGGTTTTTGATGTTTGTCTCAATTGTTGTAGCTAGCCTATATTGCAATAAAAAATAGCTTCATTTCTTTCACCAGTGTTTTATAGTTTTCTATATATAGGTCTTTAGTTTCTTTAGGTAGATATATTCCTAAGTATTTTATTCTTTCCGTTGCAATGGTGAATGGAATTGTTTCCTTAATTTCTCTTTCTGTTTTCTCATTATTAGTGTATAGGAATGCAAGGGATTTCTGTGTGTTGATTTTATATCCTGCAACTTTACTGTAGTCATTGATTATTTCTAGTAATTTTCTGGTGGATTCTTTAGGGTTTTCTATGTAGAGGATCATGTCATCTGCAAATAGTGAGAGTTTTACTTCTTCTTTTCCAATTTGGATTCCTTTTATTTCTTTTTCTGCTCTGATTGCTGTGGCCAAAACTTCCAAAACTATGTTGAATAGTAATGGTGAAAGTGGGCACCCTTGTCTTGTTCCTGACTTTAGAGGAAATGCTTTCAATTTTTCACCATTGAGGATAATGTTTGCTGTGGGTTTGTCATATATAGCTTTTATTATGTTGAGGTATGTTCCTTTTATTCCTGCTTTCTGGAGAGTTTTTATCATAAATGGATGTTGAATTTTGTCAAAGGCTTTCTCTGCATCTATTGAGATAATCATATGGTTTTTATTTTTCAATTTGTTAATGTGGTGTATTACATTGATTGATTTGCGGATATTGAAGAATCCTTGCATCCCTGGGATAAAGCCCACTTGTGAAAGAAATCAAAGAGGACACTAATAGATGGAGAAATATACCATGTTCATGGATTGGAAGAATCAATATAGTGAAAATGAGTATACTACCCAAAGCAATTTATAGATTCAACGCAATCCCTATCAAGCTACCAACAGTATTCTTCACAGAGCTAGAACAAATAATTTCACAATTTGTATGGAAATACAAAAAACCTCGAATAGCCAAAGCGATCTTGAGAAAGAAGAATGGAACTGGAGGAATCAACCTACCTGACTTCAGGCTCTACTACAAAGCCACAGTTATCAAGACAGTAGGGTACTGGCACAAAGACAGAAATATTGATCAATGGAATAAAATAGAAAGCCCAGAGATAAATCCACGCACATATGGACACCTTATCTTCGACAAAGGAGGCAAGAATATACAGTGGATTAAAGACAATCTCTTTAACAAGTGGTGCTGGGAAATCTGGTCAACCACTTGTAAAAGAATGAAACTGGACCACTTTCTAACACCATACACAAAAAAATAAACTCAAAATGGATTAAAGATCTAAACGTAAGACCAGAAACTATAAAACTCCTAGAGGAGAACATAGGCAAAACACTCTCCGACATACATCACAGCAGGATCCTCTATGACCCACCTCCCAGAATATTGGAAATAAAAGCAAAAATAAACAAATGGGACCTAATTAACCTTAAAAGCTTCTGCACATCAAAGGAAACTATTAGCAAGGTGAAAAGACAGCCTTCAGAATGGGAGAAAATAATAGCAAATGAAGCAACCGACAAACAACTAATCTCAAAATATACAAGCAACTCCTACAGCTCAACTCCAGAAAAATAAACGACCCAATCAAAAAATGGGCCAAAGAACTAAATAGACATTTCTCCAAAGAAGACATACAGATGGCTGACAAACACATGAAAAGATGCTCAACATCACTCATTATCAGAGAAATGCAAATCAAAACCACTATGAGGTACCATTTCACACCAGTCAGAATGGCTGCGATCCAAAAGTCTACAAATAATAAATGCTGGAGAGGGTGTGGAGAAAAGGGAACCCTTTACACTGTTGGTGGGAATGCAAACTAGTACAGCCACTATGGAGAACAGTGTGAGATTCCTTAAAAACTGGAAATAGAACTGCCTTATGATCCAGCAACCCCACTGCTGGGCATACACACTGAGGAAACCAGAAGGGAAAGAGACACGTGTACCCCAATGTTCATTGCAGCACTGTTTATAATAGCCAAGACATGGAAGCAACCTAGATGTCCATCAGCAGATGAATGGATAAGAAAGCTGTGGTACATATACACAATGGAGTATTACTCAGCCATTAAAAAGAATACATTTGAATCAGTTCTAATGAGGTGGATGAAACTGGAGCCTATTATACAGAGTGAAGTAAGCCAGAAGGAAAAACATAAATACAGTATACTAACGCATATATATGGAATTTAGAAAGATGGTAACAATAACCCGGTGTATGAGACAGCAAAAGAGACACTGATGTATAGAATAGTCTTATGGACTCTGTGGGAGAGGGAGAGGGTGGGAAGATTTGGGAGAATGGCAATGAAACATGTAAAATATCATGTAGGAAACGAGTTGCCAGTCCAGGTTCGATGCATGATGCTGGACGCTTGGGGCTGGTGCACTGGGACGGCCCAGAGGGATGGTATGGGGAGGGAGGAGGGAGGAGGGTTCGGGATGGGGAACACATGTATACCTGTGGCGGATTCATTTTGATATTTGGCAAAACTAATACAATTATGTAAAGTTTAAAATAAAATAAAATTAGAGAAAAAAAAATAGCTTCATATCTACAGAGCTTAAAACAATTATAGTTTGTTTCCATTTGTGCTACAAGTTCACACTGGTTTTGCTGGCAGCTCTCTTCCAATATGTCTCTACTCTGAGACACTGGATAAAACAGCTTTCATGAAAATACTTCTCAAACTTTAATGTACATACAAATCACTTGTTAAAATGCATATATTGACTGAACTCTGGAGAAGTATCTGACATTCCGTATTTCTAGAAAGTTCATAGATAATGTTTATGTTGTTGGCCTGTAAGCTTCACTGATGAGAAAGATTCTAGAGCAGAAACTCTTCATGCAGGAGGAAGAGAATCTAGCAAATCGCTCTTTGGCTGTTAATGAATTCCAAAAGGAAGTAAAATGTGTCAGTTCCATTCACATTCCATTTACAGGAACAAGTCAGACATCCATTTTCAACTTGAAGAACACAGGGAAACACAGCTGCACTGTATTTCCAGAAATGGGAGAACTAAACACTAGGTAATGGCCTTGGTAACTATCATAGAGAACAAAATGTCTTCAACGCATAGAGATGTTATTATAAAGGAACAGCTGCATCAATGATGGCTATTTCTGAGCACCACAGACTAAAGCAGCTGAGCGTGGTCCAGAAACTTAGGTTGTGCCAGTGCAGGTAGGCCCCTTGATAGAGTTTTGACTTTTAAAGCCAGGAAATACAAATAAACATGTAGCATCCCATGTCTTATAAGACATCTTATGAAGAGAAAAAAAAAAATTTGTTTAATCCTAAAACAAAGTTCTTATCTAAGATCAATTATCATCCTGCCCCACAGAAATTAGCTGAAGAAATAGAGAGATGATTCTATGCAGATACTGTAAGAGTCTAAGGAAGCTCAGAGCTCAGATTGTCCAGTTATACCAGAAGACCATTTGTATGGATTAATTAAAGAGAGATCCTAATGTTCTCCAGGATCCTAAGTGTTCTTCCATTTACTTAATAATTTACCATGATCAAGTCATAACATCACTCTAGGTATCCTGAGTAGCCATTCATCTGAAACAATAACCACTGACGATGACCTGGAAGAGTAAAAGAAGAGTATATTTTAAGATAATTAACCGGAGAAGATAAGGCTATGGTCAAGTCTGCATTTGAGTTTCAAGAAAGGAATGGAAATGATAAATATAGTCATAGGAACCTTATCACCTAAGAAATATTCCAAAATATAACATGTTATCTCAAAATGTTGAAATACTCAGTTCTATAGACAAATTCTAGTTTTATTTAATTACTCAATAAAATGGCTTATTGCTCTACTTTTTATATCCCTTTTTCTACAATTCTGAACAACGTATCTCCTCTTTTAAACCAGTTCCTCAATCTTCATTGGATTTGGAGAACTGGTAGCTATGCGGTCAGGAAAGAAGGATGTCTGTCATAACAATATTTAGCCTTATCATTTTATCTCAAGGTAAAGTTATTATATTCAGCCTCAATCAGAAGTAAGGAATGACCAGAGTCAGTTAAAAATAAAGACTTACATCTCAGGAAGGTCAGTACAGGATTTATAAAATTGGGATGTAGTTACATAGACATGGTATTTCAAAAGATGTAAGAGTATAAAGATATATTTTGTAGATAGAGCAAAGGGTCATGGAGATATTCATTGGGTAACAACTGCATTTGACTAAATGAAGGACGGATAAAGTGTAGCAGTAAAGAAAAAAAAAAAAAAAAAAAAAAAAAAGGGGAAGTATAAAAATGAATTAATAACATGGCAGTTAACAGTGATGAATCATACAGAAAATTCAAGATAACAACTAAAATAACTCTGTGATAACTTGTTTGTTTTGAAATTTGGTTTCTACTAAGAAAAGGCCTGGTGGTATATAAGCTCTGGAAATAGAAAACCTGAAATTAATCCCATTTCTTGCCACTTTCTAGCTCTTTTGTACCTTTGGGTGATTTGCTAAGTTTTCTAACTGCCAATTTGTTATCTATGTGTGGGTTAAAGTATCATCCATGTGAAGGCTCTAGTTTCTGTTGGAAATAAAAAACCTTCAATAAATTTTAGCCTAAGAATAATGATTTGATTATATTTATAAGAGCAGTTGTGAAGAGTGATGAGAATCAAGCCTAACTCCAAAGGATTTATGATTTGGACGTTAATTATAACACAGAAGCAGTAAATACTAACTTGTCCAATAATTATTGCAGTAGAGAGGTTAAGTGTATCAGCTTTGATGGGTACAAGATTTGAGGTTATAAACCTTTATTTTTCCTGTTACTAAATTTTTAGAATGAAGTTCTTTTTAACATATTTTTAGTGGACTGGAAAGATACAGTGAAGAGACAGATTTGAAAAGAGAGAAAAGTCACAAAGGATAAGAAGAAAGAATCATAGCCTCAGTAGGCAGGTTAGCTCTGGTAAACAAGACTGAAAGGTATTCCTCTGAACCCAGAGGGGAGTAGAAAAGGAACAGGCATGTTGAGATTAGAAGGTGGAAGTTTTTTTTCAAGTAGCCTCAGTCTAAAAATACATTGTGAAAGGTCAGCTGGAAAGTGACAGTAGCAGAGATGGGGTTTCATATTGAGAAAGCAGAAAGTTTGGGGTAAGACCAAACAGAATACTACATAGTGTCCAGTCTTAAATGACTAAAACATTTCCCAGAGTTAGGAAGGTAATAAAGATAGGGTAGGGATCTTTGTTATACCTTAACCCAAAGTATAGAATCTGGATGTGATTTGCAAGCATTGGACACCAAACAAAAATAAAGTTAATCACATAAAAACTGTAATTGGGAATAATAATCTCAGAAATCCATTGAAAAATAGAGGGGGAGAATAATCTTATAACAAGAAAGATTTGTCAATAGCCATCTTTATAAAATAACTCAGTGTGCAAAACAATTAAACTGAAAATGTGAGCAGGGAGAATGAAAGGGATGGCTGATACAAGATTTTTCAGTTCAATTGATCAATTTACATTTATAAAACAGTACATGGACAAGAAGGACAAGGCAATGGCACCCCACTCCAGTACTTTTGCCTGGAAAATCCCATGGATGGAAGAGCCTGGTGGGCTGCTGTCTATGGGGTCGCACAGAGTTGGACACGACTGAGCGACTTTACTTTCACTTTTCACTTTCATGCATTGGAGAAGGAAATGGCAACCCACTCCAATGTTCTTGCCTGGAGAATCCCAGGGACGGGGGAGCCTGGTGGGCTGCCGTATATGGAGTCGCACAGAGTCGGACACGACTGAAGCGACTTAGCAACAGCAGAGGCAGAACACGGACAAGAATGTGGTTGTCTGTTATTTTCTACTTTCCCAACACAGATCCCATTCTAGAATATGTAATTTATTTGAAACTTAATTTTCAAATAAAACTGAAGAAGTATGGCTAAGTTTTATTTATCCAAGTAATTGACTCTTGACTGTGTGAAAAACAATGAACTAAAACAATGAACTGACTGGACTGAAAAAAAATTAATTAGCATGATTTGAGACTATGGAATCAGCAATCTGGATTATTTCATGAGGGCTGTAGTCTATTAAGTTTTTATATTAAACCAACTTAACTGTTAACTTTCTCTAATACAAAAGTTGAAGAAAAGGCTCTTATGTAACTTGGTGCTTATAAAATTCTCCTCAACAGATCACCTTTTTTGTTCTTTTAATCTGAGTTAACTTCTGCTTGCTTTTGTTTTAAGTTTAGGGCTACTCTTTGGAATCAAAGCAAACTTACAAGACCAATATAGTCATTGGAAGTTTTCTCTAAAAATGAATGAAATGAAAGTCCTGTTTGTAGAGGAAAACCATGTTTTGTTTACATGGGGAGGAAAGGCAGCATACAATTCTTCTCAAGGGAAAGACATTCTCTGTTGATTTATGTCTGTGACAGGAGAATAACATAACAGATATATATTGACTGGAATAAAGTATATACTGCGCACAAATTTAAATCATATACAACTTGTATTTTATAGAACAGCTGTGAATTATGCTTTTTTGTTTCCATGTGTAATTAGAGAATATAATAAACATGAACATTAACTTTAATATTCCCATTACAAAGAAAAAAAAGATATATGCTGCTCAGGGAAAGGAGGAATTTTCTCTTGGTGTAGATTTTTTCCTTTAGAAAGATACAAGACATGGGAAGTGTACTTTAGGCCTCACTATCTGGAAACCTACACAGTAAGAGAAGTCATAAAAGATGTCAACACTAATTTATGACTCATACTCTGTGTTACACAGTAGCCTGAGAATTTGGAGTCCTTTGCTGAGAGATTTAGAGAGTAAAGTACTGGTGAAACTAATACATTATTGTCCAAGATATTCCTACTTTTGGATGGCTTATTGTGTCTACCTGCTCTTTCTAAAATGTCTCTGTCCCTCCCTCCACTCCCAAAAATGGGATTAGAGTACAAGACAAGCTAATAAGCAGCATTTGCCCTTTCCTACTGTGGCTATTTTGGCTGGAACTATCTCCAAGAGTGTGGCGCCCTGTAGGTTGGCTGTCTGTCATGCTAGAAAAAGTAGATGAAATAAATCAACCCATGGAAACAAGGCTATAGAGTACACTGTGGTAATAATTGTCAACTTTATGTTTGCATCACACAGTATAAAACAGGACTGTGTGTTTTTGCTGTCATTAATTTAATTTGTACCCACTAAATTTTATGTTTTCAATTTGAATTGGGATGCAAAAGCAGGATTAATGATGATCTGCCAAGACTCACCCTAAGGTATTGAGCAATATTCTGTACTAGATGAAGAAATTGTCAACTATTTTGCAATATTTTGCACAAGATTATTTTGCCTTAAGCTTTTTGAAAGCAGTATTTAGGCAAGCACTATGTCAGGGCCAAATTCTATCTATACATACCATATTTGATCTTTTGGATTTAATTTCCTTACTAAAAAGTTATTATGTAATTCCAGAAAGAAAACCTCCTAAAAGGACTCCACATTCTGAAGACTAAAAGACAGAAATAGGAAAGCACTTGATTCACAGCGTTTCCTAAGAAAACAAGTATTTAGTATTAATTGAATATCTGAAAGGAAGTCTTTGAAATGTTTCTAATTATAGCCAGAATGTTTAATAATTTTTGAATTTAAAGGCTTCTTAATAATTATCATAAGACCAGTAATTAAATTTTATAAATATACATGATAGTGGTATTGATTCCATAAGAAGTAAACTGGTTATTAGTTTCATAGTGATTAAACAAACTATTTCCATAATATTTCACTCAATTTAATCAGACTGCCAGGATGAACAAAGAATTTGTATTTTTTACATACTTTTTGATACTATTAACAAAAGGTATTTTCAAAGACATCAGTGATTGTCAAAATCCATGAAATTCACAATAGCATATCATTTCCTCATTTTTCATCTGTATAATATAGATGGCAATGCCAATTTCAGCAATCTTTGTGTGAATTCAATAAAATGTTGTGTTAAATGAGACCAACAAGGTTGCTTTGGGAAGCGATAGATATCTAGATTTGAACCCTCACCACAAAACTTCCTTCTACACCCTGATATTTACTTTGTGTTTCAGATTCATGTCTCAGCAAAGGAACTACTATTATTTGTAGTGAATGGGCAGAATCATTAAATCTACAAATGTTTAAATTCATTATCAAAGATTTACCCTCAACTCTGCCCTCAGTTCTAACTGACCAGTTTTTCTAAAGGTAAAGTGGTTGTCCAAAATCTGCTATAAATGTCTCTGATTCTATCAGCAATATGAATCACAATTTTATTGTTATTTGTTCTATACACTTGGACATAAATAACCTTGATTTTTTACATTTGTTGTTTGATTTTCAATTACCAGAGTGTAGATTATATGAAGACAAAATTAGATAAGTACAGGTGCAGTTTCTTATTTAAAGCTCTGTGGGTTTTTTCCTTAGCGAAACCATAGCAAATCCTAATAGTTTCAAATAGATGTTATTTGCTAACCTGCAAGAGAACAAAGTGAGTTTTAACAGCAGGTGATGGCCACAGTATTCCAAGGAGGACCACATGAGATATGGATGAGGGATTGAGCCTGGATAATCTCACCTTTGTGATGCTGTCCAATTCTGTAAATTACTTCCTCACTTCATTCCACCCCCTCCATCCAGCCATTGGCCAGCCTATTCTATTTAAATTACTCTGTCTCAGCTTCTGGTTTAATCAGAATGGTAGTCAGCGCTGCTCAACTTATTGCTCCTGCAGTGTTCAGCTCCACAGGAGCCAGAACATAATGGACCTACATAATGGATGACTGAATTGGAAATAAAAATAAGCTATTTGTTTGAAATTTACCTCCCATTTATTATATACTTACATAGGCGGTCTCTTAAGAATTTCTAGGAGAGCCTTGTCTGGAAAAGTTATATAATAAATGTTTATGTGCTGAGAGTAGAATACACATGTGATTACCATTGTGTTTCATTGCACTGATTTTTTTTAGTAATATAGCCTTGAGGAAGTTGAAATGCAAGTCCTGTCACCAAACACATGCCTAAATAACATACTCGTTATAAGAGAGTCATGCAGATAACATACACACAGACATAAATCATAGATGGTAACCGAAGTTCTGATCATTAGGGAGTTTGAAATGTTCTTCAGTTGTACAGTGTGCCTAAGAGGATCTTAGTGAAATAAAAGTGATCTCTCCATGCATACCATGAGCTCTGTCAAAACTGAGAGCCCATCATCTAATGATCTAGAATTAAACATTATAAAGATTTATTCTCTATACTCTCAAAGAGCTATTACTTCAAGTACAAGTGCTATTATTGGTAGAAGGAAGTTTACTCATATTTCACCCTATGTATTATTGAAAACACACTTCTATGCGTCTTGCATTATTATTATTACCTGATGGCCACTCAGCATGCAGGCATCAAAGTGCAATCTATCTGGCTCTCCAGCTGAACACCAGAAAGCAATGAGTTGGTATAATTTGCCAGCTCTGGAGAGGAGTGTCACTTGAAGTTTATGACTTCTTAAGTGAAAATTAAGGATGATAAACAAAAGCTTATAGGAACAGCTGTCTCTATGGCAAAAGGGTTAACACTGGTAATCTAACAGGCTTCAGATATTTTCTTAAAGTCTCTTAAAACAAAATCCTCATTATTGAAGCCTCTGCATAGTAACTTGTGAATGCATCTAAATCATGACATTGTTTTGTATAAACCTTAAACAAAAGAAAGCCTATTTGTCCAGGGGTTGCAGATATTAGTGTTAATCATCTCCACACATATTGGAAGATACTTTAGGTTATTCTACAACTTAAAAAAAAGACAATTAAATGTGTGTGGAAGAAGACTGGGTTAGGAAATTCTACTGCTTCTAACTATGCACAGCAAAACATAAGATAGAATGACTAATTCATCTGTTTTTCCTGGGACTTTTATCCTAGTTTTAAAACTTAGTCCTATACCCTGAGAACACCCCTAGTACTGGACAAACTAGAATAGCTGGTCTCCCTAGATTAGAAAGTGACAACAGTTCTTTATTAAGACACTTTTTTTAATCAAACAATAGAAGGTATAGAGTTCATGTGACTTGGCTCCATATCACAGACACTTAGATATACATAAATACATAAACATAAAGATGACTAGGTAAAATCAAAAAAGAGGATCTGTGAGTCAGAAACTAGGAAATGAATGACAGACCAACAAATGGCAAAGGCAAAACTAGCTGGTGCTCACCTTAGCTAGTGCTTACTAATTATGTAGTTCAATATTCATCAAATGATAAACATCTTTAGCACACACTGTTGGTTAACAGCGTAATCTTTGGAGTTAGATTACTTATAAAACACAGATGATGCATATGAATATAATGACATATTATTATGTATAATTTAATACATATAAATATACACATATATTTAATACATATAAAACACCAAATATAATAAATGTTAGTATCATCTTTTTATCTTCTGGTTGTCATTTGATATGAGAAATAGTATACTTGTTCTCTTTACTAATATAACATGTGACTCTTGGAACTGGGATGGCACTGAGCAATAGGAAATACAAAAATGAGGTGATAGAGATTCTGATGCTGATATTTTGATATTGCTTCACTTTTAGACTACTCTGAGGTACATATCATCAGATTCCCTGTAGAGAGTTCACTTTGAGTTGGCAGTTATATAAATGAGTCATTCCTCTAGTGAGCACAAATTCAACACTAACAGTGTTTTTTTTGTAATACATGATTGCATTATTTATAAACATTTAAAAGTTTCATTTTGCCACTTATTCATAAATCACCTAAAGTATCATATTAAGATAGAGAAAAGGGGCAAGGGAAAATTAAATACACAAATTGGCTGAACTTTTAACTGCAGCTTTGGCAAGTTTCTTATGTAAAAAAAACTTTGTTGAATAAAACTCAGGAAAAAATCGTGAAAGTTGGTGTTTCCCTATTATTTAAATTTATAGATAACATGAAAGATAGAAATAGTATAATATTATGAATAAATAGTTCCGGGTTTGAAGGTACTAATAATGTGTGTGTGTGCCATGTGCTCAGTCGTGTCTGACTCTTTGCAATCCCATGGACTGTCGCCTGCCAGTTTCCTCTGTCCATGGAATTTTGCAGGCAAGAATACTGAAGCAGGTTGCCATTTCCTTCTTCAGGGGATCTTCCTAACCCAGGGATCAAAAGCATGTCTCTTGTGTCTCCTGCATTGGCAGGTGTGTCTTTACCAGCTGAGCACTAATAAACTGGAATGCATTTGTAGAGTTTGTATTTCTTCCTGTTCAATTGATGTAAAATAGTGAATAAAACATTTAGGAGTCAAGATTAACTCATTACATGAAATAGAATAAAGATGTAAATTATATAGCAGCTCTCCGTTTCTGAGATAACCCCATGGTTTAGAGCTGCTCTCAACTCCTGACACAGAATGCATATTCTGCTACACAATGTAATCTCTCTCTCAATAAACATGCTTTCACTTAAAAATAATATATATATATACACAAAAGTCATAAGCTGCAAATATATTAGGGCCCACTGTATTTACTTTTCAGAATTTCTATCATTTCAGCCAATACTATAGTTTACAAAGAAAAGGAGAATAGCTTGGATTTATAGATATAATTAATATTAAAGTTGATTAGATATCTATTTGAAGAGAAAGCTGTTTTCCTTCCTACTTCTTTAGGTATTTACAAGAATCTATTCTGATTTCTTGGGAAATGCTTTACCAGGTTAATTCAATGGAGTAGGATTTTTTTTAAAAAATAAAAATTTCATAGGCTTTTATTGGTGCATAATTCAGCTGATGTTATGCTTCTATTCATAGGTTACTGCAAATTTTATAGACACATATGTATGTACACATTTAATTAGGATAATGTTAATTATTAATGTCTTAAAAGATGGTGGTCTCCTGAATTAGTTTACAAGCTACATTTAAAGTAAAGCCTACTAATACTTTAAAGATACACATTTTATATAAAGGCATAATTCTTCCATATGTTTCCTAAAATGTCAATCTACAAAAGATGCTGATAAAGAGAGCATCCTGAAATTAAATTTTGAGTGGAACTCTCATTTCCTGGGGAGATAGTGAGCTGGCATAGACAGATGTTTTTTTCCCACCATATTTTACTCTGTAGAAACTATGGAAGACATAGCTTAAGCCTGAACCTCGGGACTACAAATAACTGTGAGAACTACCTGTAAAGACTAAGGTTCTTTGAAATGATACAAAGAGAGAGGTATGTGCCAGTAGTCAGGGATGTTTGGTGATAGACTTACCAGAAGGAGAATATTTTGGAAAAATTAAGTTGTTCTTGGAAAGAACTTCCTTACTTTCACTATAAGATGGAAATAAGCAGCAATACCACACATATGGGGAATAAGATACCTATCATCAAACTTTGCTAAAGTCCTCCTGGGGAAAATAGTTGATGAAAACAGGTTTGGGCAATCAATTTGTCTGCTCGCCTCTGTTCTTCTGAATATTCAAATGTTGAGGATTATAAGCAAGGAAATGTAATTATTTTTCAGTGATATTCATTTCAAAAATTTTGAGTGAGATTCTCTGATTAAAACTTTGCATGAGAATATGGTAGCAAACTTTGTTGGTCAATCATTGATCTGTGATACCTAAAATGATGTATCCATAGTACTTACCATATTCATAACATCACCAGAGATCCATCTCCTACTCTGCTACCCTTCTAGAGAAAGGATAGCTAAAACTTCTGTGGAACTTGAGCTTACAGGTCAAAAATAGCTAGACATTTCAAATAACACATGACCACAGTAAAAACAGTAAACAAAGCCTTATATCAGAAACAAAACATTGGAACAACAATACCAAGGGTAACATATAGACTATTATATAATGACATACACACATTATCAGATCAGATCAGATTAGTCGCTCAGTCATGTCCGACTCTTTGCGACCCCATGAATCGCAGCATGCCAGGCCTCCCTGTCCATCACCAATTCCCAGAGTTCACTCAGACACGTCCATTGAGTCAGTGATGCCATCCAGCCATCTCATCCTCTGTCGTCCCCTTCTCCTCCTGCCCCCAATCCATCCCAGCATCAGAGTTTTTTCCAATGAGTCAACTCTTCACATGAGGTGGCCAAAGTACTGGAGTTTCAGCTTTAGCATCATTCCTTCCAAAGAAATCCCAGGGCTGATCTCCTTCAGAATGGACTGCTTGGATCTCCTTGCAGTCCAAGGGACTCTCAAGAGTCTTCTCCAACACCACAGTTCAAAAGCATCAATTCTTCGGTGCTCAGCCTTCTTCACAGTCCAACTCTCACATCCATACATGACCACAGGAAAAACCATAGCCTTAACTAGACGAACCTTTGTTGGCAAAGTAATGTCTCTGCTTTTGAATATGCTGTCTAGGTTGGTCATAACTTTCCTTCCAAGGAGTAAGCGTCTTTTAATTTCATGGCTGCAATCACCATCTGCAGTGATTTTGGAGCCCAGAAAAATAAAGTCTGACACTGTTTCCACTCTTTCCCCATCTATTTCCCATGAAGTGGTGGGACCGGATGCCATGATCTTTGTTTTTTGAATGTTGAGCTTTAAGCCAACTTTTTCACTCTCCATTTTCACTTTCATCAAGAGGCGTTTTAGTTCCTCTTCACTTTCTGCCATAAGGGTGGTGTCATCTGCATATCTAAGGTTATTGATATTTCTTCTGGCTATCTTGATTCCAGCTTGTGTTTCTTCCAGCCCAGCGTTTCTCATGATGTACTCTGCATATAAGTTAAATAAGCAGGGTGACAATATACAGCCTTGACATACTCCTTTTCCTATTTGGAACCAGTCTGTTGTTCCATGTCCAGTTCTAACTGTTGCTTCCTGACTTGCATACAGATTTCTCAAGAGGCAGATCAGGTGGTCTGGTATTGCCATCTCTTTCAGAATTTTCCACAGTTTATTGTGATCCACACAGTCAAAGGCTTTGGCATAGTCAATAAAGCAGAAATAGATGCTTTTCTGGAACTCTCTTGCTTTTTCCATGATCCAGCAGATGTTGGCAATTTGATCTCTGGTTCCTCTGCGTTTTCTAAAACCAGCTTGAACATCAGGAAGTTCACGGTTCACATATTGCTGAAGCCTGGCTTGGAGAATTTTGAGCATCACTTTACTAGCATGTGAGATGAGTGCAATTGTGTGGTAGTTTGAGCATTCTTTGGCATTGCCTTTCTTTGGGATTGGAATGAAAACTCACCTTTTCCAGTGCTGTGGCCACTGCTGAGTTTTCCAAATTTGCTGGCATATTGAGTGCAGCACTTTCATAGCATCATCTTTCAGGATTTGGAATAGCTCAACTGGAATTCCACAAATTATACACACACACAAATACACATACATGCCTCAGGGGAAAATATTCATTTTATACAATAATTAAATATTTATTTAATTATAAATTAAATTTAATTAAATAATTAAATGGATATAAAACATTCATTTTATAAAGTAAATGAAATTATATTCAAAATTCGGAGGAGGATATATAGGATGAATGGAGACAAAGGAAAATTTAAATTCATAATCTGAAAGAACACATTGAATAACTCTTCCAAAAGATATCAAGTTAGGTTAAAAAGACACAAAATATAAAGAAACAAGTTATAATAATATAAAATATGTCATATAAATAACAGTTTCAATGGTATGGGAAAAAAAAAACAAAGACAGAAAATGAAGAAATAATGAAAAGAATTTTCCAAAATCACATCAAGATGAAGACATAAGATTAAAAATTCTCAATGACTGCCAAACAGGATAGAAAATGAAAGTACATATAAAGACTGATTATAGTGAAATTTGAAAAATTAAGATATATAAATTATTCTAAAGACTTCAGAGAGAAAATAAAAATCAACACAAGCAACAAAAACTAAGAATGATAACAGTAGCCTGCCCAGCAATCCTGGGTCTAATGTAAAAACAATGTCTTCCAAGTACAAAAAGAAATGACATCTGAATGCCCATCCTGTAAAATTGTGAATTATATGAGAATATGCAATTGAAATATTTTTTAGGCATATAAGGCTTCAGAAGTGAGTGCCAGAAGGGACCATGAGAAAACACTCTTAGAGAAAGAACTGAAACAAGAATAGAAGCAAATTCCCCCAAATGAAGGGGAGCACCACTTGAAGTTATGTACCAATTATATCAATGTGACTCACTAAAACTGGAAAATGAGATATTATTCCCTGTAATAATACACTGTTGCTAAAGCAGGAGAGTTCCAAAAAAAAAAAAAAAAACCATCTATTTCTGCTTTATTGACTATGCCAAAGCCTTTGACTGTGTGGATCACAATAAACTGTGGAAAATTCTGAAAGAGATGGGAATACCAGACCACCTGATCTGCCTCTTGAGAAATCTGTATGCAGGTCAGGAAGCAACAGTTAGAACTGGACATGGAACAACAGACTGGTTCCAAATAGGAAAAGGAGTACGTCAAGGCTGTATATTGTCACCCTGCTTATTTAACTTATATGCAGAGTACATCATGAGAAACGCTGGGCTGGAAGAAACACAAGCTGGAATCAAGATTGCCAGGAGAAATATCAATCACCTCAGATATGCAGATGACACCACCCTTATGGCAGAAAGTGAAGAGGAACTAAAAAGCCTCTTGATGAAAGTGAAAGTGGAGAGTGAAAAAGTTGGCTTAAAGCTCAACATTCAGAAAACGAAGATCATGGCATCCCGTCCCACCACTTCATGGGAAATAGATGGGGAAAGAGTGGAAACAGTGTCAGACTTTATTTTCTTGGGCTCTAAAATCACTGCAGATGGTGATTGCAGCCATGAAATTAAAAGACGCTTACTCCTTGGAAGGAAAGTTATGACCAACCTAGACAGCATATTCAAAAGCAGAGATATTACTTTGCCAACAAAGGTTCCTCTAGTCAAGGCTATGGTTTTTCCAGTGGTCATGTATGGATGTGAGAGTTGGACTGTGAAGAAGGCTGAGCACGGAAGAATTGATGCTTTTTGAACTGTGGTGTTGGAGAAGACTCTTGAGAGTCCCTTGGACTGCAAGGAGATCCAAGCAGTCCATTCTGAAGGAGATCAGCCCTGGGATTTCTTTGGAAGGACTGATGCTAAAGCTGAAACTCCAGTACTTTGGCCACCTCATGCGAAGAGTTGACTCATTGGAAAAGTCTCTGATGCTGGGAGGGATTGGGGGCAGGAGGAGAAGGGGACGACAGAGGATGAGATGGCTGGATGGCATCACTGACTCGATGGTCGTGAGTCTTGGTGAACTCTGGGAGTTGGTGATGGACAGGGAGGCCTGGCGTGCTGTGATTCATGGGGTCCCGAAGAGTCGGACACGACTGAGCAACTGAACTGAACTGAACTGAAGTCACTTCAGCTGTGTCTGACTCTGTGCGACCCCACAGATGGCAGCCCACCAGGCTCCCCCGTCCCTGGGATTTTCCAGGCAAGAACACCGAAGTGGGTTGCCATTACGTTCTCCAATGCATGAAAGTGAAAAGTGAAAGTGAAGTCGCTCAGTCGTGTCCGCCCCTCAGCGACCCCATGGACTGCAGCCTTCCAGGCTCCTCCATCCATGGGATTTTCCAGGCAAGAGTACTGGAGTGGGGTGCCATTGCCTTCTTCGGTAATAATACACAGTAGTAGGTAATCTATGAAATATACTATTTAAGGCAAAATTAACTTGACTCTAACCAACAAAATAAAAACACAAGTTCCTGGGAAATATGAGGAATATGAAGGCAAGTACATCCTGGGAAGCTCAAATGGTAAAGGATCTGGGTTCAATACTTGGATCAGGAAGATCCCAAGGAGAAAGGCATGGCAACCGACTTCAGTATTCTTGCCTGGAGAATTCCAGAGGAGCCTGGTGGCCTACAGTACACCAGGTGGCAAAGAGTTGGACATGATTGAGCAACTGTTAGTAAATTACATCATTAAGAAGCAATCATCCTACATAATATGGCCATTTTAGAGCACAGATAACATGGTTTTTACTACAAAGCAATGGTTACCAGCAGTTGAAATTAAAATGATGGGAAAAAAAGCTAAGTATGAATATAAGCAAAAATAAGAATAAAAGAGTGCAGCATATTTAATATTTGACAAAATAGAATTCAGCTAAAACAGATAGTTTTATACTTCTAAAAGAATACTTAAGAATGTTTATTTTCAAAATATATGTGTAGAGCAAGGAATGACATGAGTCAAAATGAATCAACATATTATTAAGTACTGTATTTACAGAAACTTATAATTGAATATGGGCTTACCAGGTGGCTCAGTGGTAAAGAAATTAGTCTGCTAATGCAGGAGCCACAGGAAATGTAGTTTCAATCCCTGAAATGGGAAGATTCTCTGGAAAAGGAAACCGCAAACCACTTCAAATATTCTTGCTGGGATAATCCCATGGACAGAGAGGCCTGGAAGTCTATAGTTCATGGTTTGCAAATAGTTGGACATGACTGAGCACGTATGCAAGAGCAAATAATTGAATATATTGATTTCTGACTAAAATTTAATAAAATTATAAAAATCAATATCAAAATTTTGTGTCACAATTCTACAAACTTTCTTTAAAAGAAAACCATCAGATATAATATTATATTTAGGGCTGAATGAAAATTCTACTGTTGTTATCAACATTTTTGAAGGTATAAATAAATTGATTAGAAAATAGAAAAAAACATATAAAATACTCAATTTGAGAATTTAGGATAAAGGATTATGAGAGTAATCTCAAGTGAAAGTGAGATAATAAAGATAGATATCAATGAAATAGAGAACAGTAATAATAAGTAGAAAATATTTGGTTATTTGGAAATGCTATCTACATTGATTTTCAAAAATTGGTAAGTGAAAAAATAGAGATAAAAGTTAACAAAGTTCAAGATTAAAATGGGGAAATCTTTAGAGAAATAGCTATTAGATACAATAATTTTAAAAGATGCACTATATCAACACTGGTAATTATCCAGAGATTTAGATATTTCAAAGAATGTTAAAGAAGTAGAAATGGCATCACCTTCCAAAAAGAAAGGAGAAGTAAGTTCAGACATTTTATCAAATAAGGTCTTTTGAACTTTGAAGGAACAGATTATTCTTATTTTAACTTTATGGAAAATATAAACAATAAAGCTCTTTATTTCATTTTAAAATCAAGTAAAACCTTGATACTGGAAAAGATGCAGTGAGAAGCCAATTTCAGTTATAACTAGATGTGAAAACCCTAAATAAAATATTGGCTAACTGAATCCAATGATGTGTTAAAATGATCCTCTATGTTTAACTAAACTAATAGGCTAATGGAAAAAAACTTAAATGAATTAACTCAATAGAGGAAGTATTAATATTTTATGGTATTAAAAACTTCAATTATGACTTTTAAAATTCTTGGAAAATTTAAAATCAAAGGGAAATTATTTAAGACAAACAGAATTTTAGAAAATCTGTAGCAAATATTATCCTTAATGGAGAAATTTCACAAATATCTCCTCTAAATATCAAGAACATAACCAGGAAAAGCAAAACAAATAATATATGAATACATATAATAGGAAGCACATATTCTATTATTTAGAGATGATATAAATATTTATGTAAAAAACAGAATATGAAATTACTACAAATAATTTCAGTATTTTAAATACAAAATCAACTTCAACATATCAACTACAAAAGTCATTAACATTCCTTCAAAAGAACAGCAAAGAGAATATAATTCAAAGTAATATACCAATATGAAGAGCAACAAAAACTAAAAACAGTATTTTATAACCAAGCTTAAAACATGCAGCTTAAATTGCAGCTAAAAATGACTATGGTGAATTTTTAATTCATATTAAACAACATACATACACTTTTAATAATAAAACAGTCCATGCTCTTGGATGAGAGAATTTAAAATTATAAAGATCAGTAAGTTTTCCATAAATTCATTACAATTCTAATATATACTGAAATAATATTATTCTAAACTGGAAAAAATAGTGAAAATACGTGCTGTGCTTTGTTGCTCAGTCGTGTCCAACTCTTTGCAACCCCATGAACTGTAGTCCGCCAGGCTCCTCTGTCCATGGGGATTCTCCAGGAAAGAATACTGGATTGGGTTGCCATGACCTCCTCCAGGGGATCTTCCCAACCCAGGGATTGAACCCAGGTCTCCTGCTTTGCAGGCAAATTCTTTACTGTCTGAGCCACCAGAGAAGCTCAGTGAAAATAATAACAGCTATAAAACAGGCAAAATATGGCTTAGTATAAAATATGCAAAACAATAATTGAATAAAAATATACAAAGTTAATAGACAAAATGAGTGAAGGGCCTATACTAGGAATTTCTTAGAAACACTTCTTTTCTTAAATAAGAATGTCTTTTTCTTACTAAAATCAATACAATTATTAGTAAAATAATAATCTTTGACTTGTCTACTAAAAAGTACTAAATGAAAACTGTAAGACAAGTGCTTAGTGGGGAGCTGCTTGAATAAAAAGGCATTATCATATCCTGGGAACAGGAAAGTAGTTTATATAATCTATTCAGTTAATAAACATGCCTAATTCTGACAAAGAAATATGGAGTGATATTAAGTAGCTGGGTTTCCCAGGTGGCTCTGTGGTAAAGAAATCTGCATGACAATGCAGGAGCCACAGGAAACATGAGTTCCATCCCTGGGTTGGGAAGATCCCCTGGAAGAGGAAATGGCAACCCATTCCAGTATTCTTACTTGGAAAATCCCATGGACAGAGAAACCCCAGAGGGCTATGTTCCATAGTATTGCAGAGTTGGATATGGCTGAGCAACTGAGCATTCATTAACTAATTGTCTGTAGGGTGGGTTTGGAGGATGTCTTTTCTTTTCCATTTGCTGATTACATGATATTTTTGTATTTTTTAAAAATCACACAGAATTTTCTTTCCATTGTTCCCCAAGTTTCTTTCATGATATGTGCTCTTAACATATTCATTGGTTAAACATATTTCTTTTCTTAGATGAATAACGGTATGAGCATCCCTGTTTGATAAACCTGTATAAGAAACCTGTGATTATATAAAAGCTTCTTTTCTACTTGATTGATTCTCAGGAACACAGCAAAAATATGTGATTATTTTTTCTAAGGCTCATCATCCTCTCTCTTTTACACTGCAAACATCAGAAAAACACTACAATTTATCCATATATACAATATTCACTAAATACCTAAGAGATTCAAAAGGCTCAACTGATAAAATTATACATTTTGGCATATTTTAAATCTATGAAATACATGTATGGATGTGAGAGTTGGACTATAAAGAAAGCTGAGTGCCGAAGAATTGATGCTTTTTAACTGTGGTGTTGAAGAAGACTCTTGAGAGTCCCTTGGACAGCAAGGAGATCCAATCCATCCTAAAGGAAATCAGTCCTGAATATTCACTGGAAGAATTGATACTGAAGCTGAAACTCCAATACTTTGATCACCTGATGGGAAGAGCTGACTCATTTGAAAAGACCCGGAAGCTGGGAAAGATTGAAGGCAGGAGGAGAAGGGGATGACAGAGGATGAGATGGTTGGATTGCATCACTAACTCAATGGACACGAGTTTGAGCACACTCCGAGAGTTGGTGATAGAGAGAGAAGCGTGGCGTGCTGCTGTCCATGGGGTCACAAGGAGTCACATATGACTGAGCGACTGAACTGAACTGATGAAATACTTGAGTAATTATTATGTTTTCTAGCCCACAACAGACAGCATAAAACAAATGGATGTTTTATCTTTATGACTTTAAATGTCATGTGTATTCTTATTTTTACAAGAGGCAAAATCATAATATAATAAAAAAAAGCAGACTTTTAAAAATTTTGTGATTTCTTGTATTTTTCTCCTCTTAGAAAGTGCTATTTTCTGAATCACCTATATCAAATAAATGTCATAATTTTAAGCTTTGCCCAATTCTAGAACATTAGTTAAACAACCCATAGCTGGTATGAGGCAAATATAAAGATTTCTAATCATCTAACACTACTGACTAGGACTTGTGACTGCTTCCTAAGGGCACTGCACAATGTATTTCTTTTGGTCATTTGAATTTCTCTTTGAACATTTCTATCTTAGTCTACCTGGAGGTAACTTCTCATATAACATTGATACAAACAGCTTTGGATGCAATGTGCTGGAGTTCAATATTGGCTCTACCACTTAATAGTTCTGTGACCTCAGACAAGTCATTTTACTTTTTTGCAGAGTATTTTAATATGTAAAATAAAGATGATGTCAGTTCAACACTGCAGTAATATTTCTTTCCCCATGCCTATCTCCACACATAGTCTAGAAACTCCTGTCCCCCGAAGAGCAGAGATCCCTTCTCATTCACCACAGAACACCTCATCCTGGCATCCTTTCTGGTCATAGGTGCTCAGTGGGTGAGGACAGAATGTGTGAGGCCAGTGTTTACCTCTTATACTCACTTATTCTCTTCTAAGCAGAGTTGGAGTTGTATTCTGAGATGCCTGAGTGAGCTTCACACCAGGAAAGCACAGTCAAGGAGGAGAGGCCAGAAGTGCCGAGCAGATGAGTTCCCGAATGCCAAGACCCAGGGAGGATTGCAGAAAGAACTAAGGGCTGTATCTAGAGAACCGGGGTCTTTGTCTAGGATCTGCAACCAATTCCCTACATATCCTTTGGCAAGTCACTGCACATGCCCTCTGGAGCTTTCTGGAATCCTCCCCCTGAACTGTTTACATGTATAATCTAGGAGCAGTTTGGACCAGAACTTTCTCACTTTAGCAGTCTACCTTTTCCTCTGGAGAACCCAGGGTTGACTTCCTTTAGAATTGACTGGTTTGATCTTACAGTCCAAGGGACTCTCAAGAGTCTTCTCCAGTATCACAATTCAAAAGGATCAATTCTCTGGCACTCACCCTTCTTTATGGTTCAACTCACATCTATACATGAGTACTAGAAAAACCATAGCTTTGACTGTACAGACCTTTGTTGACAAAAGTGATGTCTCTGCTTTTTAATATGCTCTCTAGGTTTGTCATGGACTTCCCTGGTGGCTCAGACAGTAAAGTGTCTGTCACAATGTGAGAGACCTGGGTTCAATCCCTGGGTTGGGAAGATTCCCTGGAGAAGGAAATGGCAACCCACTCCAGTACTCTTGCCTTGAAAATCCCATGGACGGAGGAGCTTGGTGCAGGCTACTGTCCATGGGGTCGCAAAGAGTCGGGCACTACTGAGTGACTTCACTTTCACTTTCTAGGTTTGTCATAGCTTTCCTTCCATGGAGCAAGTGTCTTTTAATTTCATGGCTGCATTCACCATCCACAGTAATTTTGGAGACTAAGAAAATAAAGTCTGTCACTCTTTCCATTATTTCTCCATCTATTTGCCAGGAAGTGATGGGACCGGATCTTTTCTGATGACTCAGATAGTAAAGAATTTACCTGCAATATGGGAGACCTGGGTTCGATCCCTGGGTTGGGAAGATTCCCTGGAGGAGGACATGGGAACCTACTCCAGTATTCTTGCCTGGAGACTCCCAATGGACAGAGGAGCCTGGTGGACCACAGTCCATGAGGTCACTAAGACTTGGACACGACTGAACACAACACAGCCATAATCTTAGTTTTTTTGAACGTTGAGTTTTAAGATAGCTTTTTCATTCTTCTCTCACTTTCATCAAGAAGCTCTTCAGTTCTTCACTTTCTGCCATGAGTGGTATAATCTGCATATGTTTTGGACACCAAATTTTTGGGTTCCAAAATCATTGCAGATGGTGATTGCAGCCATGAAATTAAAAGATGCTTGCTCCTTGGACGGAAAGTTATGACCAACCTAGACAGCATATTCAAAAGCAGAGACATTACTTTGCCGATAAAAGTCTGTCTAGTCAAGGCTATGGTTTTTCCTGTGGTCATGTATGGATGTGAGAGTTGAACTATGAAGAAAGCTGAGCACCGAATAATTGATGCTTTTGAACTGTGGTGTTGGAGAAGACTCTTGAGAGTCCCTTGGACTGCAAGGAGATCCAATGAGTCCATTCTAAAGGAGACCAGTCCTGAGTGTTCTTTGGAAGGACTGATGCTAAAGCTGAAACTCCAATACTTTGGCCACTTTATGGGAAGAGTTGACTCATTGGAAAAGACTCTGATGCTGGGAGGGATTGGGGGCAGGAGGGGAAGGGGACAACAGAGGATGAGATGGCTGGATGGCATCACCGACTTGATGGACATTAGTTTGAGTAAACTCCAGGAGTTGGTGATGGACAGGGAAGCCTGGTGTGTTGCTATTCATGGTGTCGCAAAGTGTCAGACATGACTGAGTGACTGAACTGACTGAACTGAATCTGCATATCTGAGGCAATTGATATTTCTCCTGGCAATCTTGATTCTACGTTATGCTTCATCCAACCTGGCATTTCACATCATGTACTCTGAATGTAAGTTAAATAAGCAGGCTGACAATATACAGCATTGACATACTCCTTTCCCCAATTTGGAACCAGTCTGTTGTTTCATGTCAAGTTCTAACTGCTGTTCTTGACCTGCATACAGATTTCTCAGGAGACAGGAAAAGCTTTCTTGTATTCCCATTTCTTTAAGAATTTTCCACATTTTTTGTGATCCACACAGTTAAAGCCTTTCATGTTGTCATGAAGCAGAACTCCAGTAAACAGCATCAATATGGAGTTTACACCTTAAGACTCTTTGAATCCCTTGCCTTAAAACCCATCCTTTGTTGTTGTGTACCAATCCTAAACTATTAAAAAAGGATCACTATTAAATATTTTTCTGGTTATAATTGTATACATTTCTGTAGGCAAATAGTATACTCTATAATCTGGATACAGTATTTTCATTTATTCATATTATTTTCTTTGAATTTGTTGACAGTATCCATGCTGTCTATACTTTTAATGAAAAATAAGCATTCTTGCGTATAGGGTTGTTACTGTCTTTCTAAATCCCATACATATGCATTAATATACTGTATTAATGTTTCTTTTTCTGGCTTACTTCACTCTGTATAATAGGCTCCAGTTTCATCCACCTCATTAGAACTGACTCAAATGCATTATTTTTATAGCAGAGTAATATTCCATTACGTAAATGTACAGCAAAAGAGACACAAATGTAAAGAACAGACTTTTGGACTATGTGGGAGAAGGCAAGGGTGGGATGATATGAGAGAATAGCATTGAAACATATATATTAATATATGTAAAATAGATGACCAGTCCAAATTCGATGCTTGAAGCAGGGCACCCAACACTAGTGCAGTGGGACAACCCAGAGGGATGGGGTGGGGAGGGAGGTGGGTGAGGGGTTCAGGATGGTGGGACACATGCATATCCATGGCTAATTCATGTTAATGTATGGCAAAAACCACTACAGTGTTGTAAAATAATTAGTCTCCAATTTAAATAAATAATTAAAAAAAAAGAAAAGTAAGCATTCTTGAAGTGATTAACTTAGTTATGGAGAGTCTTACATAAGAGTGGTGTAGGCTAGTATCTTTATTCTCAATTACTTGTGCAAATCTTTCCTAAAGTTGGAGAGAGAACTGAGACAGTAACTAAAGACACACAAAATGAATTTTGTCCTTATCTTTTAAGAGAAAATGACTCCAGACTGTTGTTCTCCTTAGCAATTTCAGCCTGTAAAACACTGACAAAATCTCCTTAAATAGAATTTTAAAGCCTCTCATTACTAGAGGAAAAAAAAAAAGAAAAACTCATAGAGGTAACACTCCTGAAAACTATAGCAATTTTTGCCTAAGAAGTAAAACAACACATTTCAACTGAGAAAACAATTTTTTAAATTTGTATTTAATATCACAATGACCTGAAAAGTATATATTAACTATAAATTAACTATAGAACATTTGGGTTTTATGTAAGAAACAATGGAGAGATTTGTTTGGTTTATATAGAAGAAATTCAAAGGAGTTTTAAACTGCATGTTTTCAGAGACATATGCCCTTTCTTTTTAGGGAAAATTAACATTTTATTTGAATACTGCAATTGTTAGGGGTAGAAAACATCAGTTTACAGAATACTTATGACTAGGATAAAGGTAGTGACCTCAAAGAGAGCTTGACATCTTCATTCATCCACATTCCTTCTGTTAGAGTGGGCTTCATTCAGGCAGTGGCAAAAGGGATATTTGAATTGCCAGCTTATAACAGCAGCTGAGGGCATCTGTGACACCCTTAAGACAATATGATGAGTATCAGTGTTGGAAGCTGGAGCTTCATCCCTGTAGACATCAAGCCAATGAAATGCAGTAGACAAAGACACCAATACAATACTTAACACCCTCAGGAGAGCTCTTGGAAGCCAGCAAACATAAAAGCAAAAGCAAATCCCAAAGAGCCCATATTATCCTATTCTTGTAGAAAACCTTAGTGCACCTGTACCTTGAATACTGCAAGCACTTCTGGTCATCACATTTTAAGAATGATACTGGAGAAGGTCCAGAGAGGAAAAAGTAAATAGCGAAAGGATATGAATGCCAACTGAACGTAACACTACCCTGATGAGGAGGAGAAAAAACAAACAAACAAACAAAAATGGAGTAAGGCACAATTAAAATAATTTAAGAAAAATTAAAAATAGTTTAAGAGTCAAATATAAAAGAGTTAAGGATGTATATTAATAAAAGCAGGTGTACATTACATAAGGTATAACAAATATATGGAATTGCTTACATTATTTTATAATCTACAAAAATGTGTAGTTTTAAGACAGACTTTGGAAAATTCATGGATACTGCACAATGAGAGTATTCATGATGGTTAAGTAAGATGACCATACAATTTATTAACCAAATACGGGTGATGCTGAGAATAAAAGAATAGTTAGAAAAAAGTATATAAATACAAGTATAAACCAGGAGAATCAAGCTGGCAAGTATGCTCACATTATAATTAGGAAATATTTTCTTTGACTTTTAAATTAATGTAAGGAACAAAATATATTTCCTTCTACATCACAGAATAATGTCCTTGCTGTTACTGTTAAACTTTGATTAAATGCTTACATTAGAGATTGTTACCTGAGAAATGTATTTTAAGATGAAAAACACCAAGTCATAAATAATCCCACTTAGATAACACAGATTTTTAAATTCTACCCTTTCATTCTTTGAAAAAGAGAAAAATATTCTCTTTTCCACTTAATTTCAAAAGCAAATATTATTTGTACTATTTGTATTCCCAGATAACATATTAAATAAATACCATATTATATGATTATGATTTTTAAGTATGCTTTTATTTCTGTAGGAAGAACCTGGAGAAAAGAAAATGCCACACTCTAACAAAGTTGTAGAATATGAATTTGAAGTATTGTGTTGAAATAGATGAGACTAATAGACATGACCTAATTCCAGGAGAAAGTTAAAACTGCAGGCAATTTTTAGGAGTTGTGTTAATTCAGTTTAAAACGTGCTTTGAAAGATACAGCATGTTAAGTTGCTAAATCATAACTGAGATGATAAACATATATGTAAATATAACAACATATCCTAAGCTGGATTTATACAATAAGCTATCAAGTAAATAAAAGTAAAAGCAGTAAAATACCCATCTTATATATCCCATACATCCAAGAGGTCGCTTGACATTTCAACTCAGAAATGTGAAAGGAACTAGGAATCATATGTCAAAAATTCACTTAGCCTCCCAAGTCAGATACCTGGAAAGAAAATTCCAGAATCTGAGAAAGCTATACCCTTGACAAAACTCCTTCACTAATAACTCTGTCCAAAAATTCACCAAGTTCTGTTGATTTTACTTAAAAAAAAAAAAAAATTCTCATCTGTGAGTCCCTATCCGTCTCCATCTTTAACTACCAGACAGAGCTACCAGCATCTCTTTTCTGAATTACTGAAATATTGATTTAAATATTCTCCAAATATACAGTTGTTTCCCCCAGTTCATCACGTACTATGTAGCCAGTGTAAACTTTAAACATAAAGAAACATATCAGTTCTTAACACTAAGAGCCCATGACTGAGTATAAGAAACTAAGATCCTTACTATGGGTTTCAAGACCCAGAACTATCTGTTCTAACTTGCCTCTTGTATCTCATTTCAAACCACTCTCTAATTCATGCAATTCAGGGGCACAAACAGTCAAACTGAATGCTGATCTATTATTATACCAGTATTTGCACATGCTACCTCTGCCTGCAGTCCCACATACTCAACTACTTCACCTTGTCACTTGTATTTAACCTTCATTAGCAGTCCATAAATTATTCTTTGATTCCCCCAAATTAAATTATGCTCCCCTTATTATAGAGGCACAGAGCTCCCTAAAGTTTTTAATCACTCACATAATAATTTAGAACAATATTTTGAAGAGATATTTTGACTAATATTTGTATTCATTATTAGATATAGCACAGTGACATAAGGGATTCCCTGATAGCTCAGATGGTAAAGAATCTGACTGCGATGCAGGAGAGCTGGGTTAGGTCCTTGGGTTGTGAAAACCCCTTGGAGAAGGACATGGCAATCCACTCAAGTAATCTTGCCTGGGAAATCCCATGGACAGAAGAGTCTGACAGGTACATGGGGTCGCAAGAGTTGGACACAACTTAGCAACTAAAAATCACCAATGACATATGGGATGTATCTGTTTGACATATTAAAGATCTAAATAGATATTTTGAGTAAAATATGTCCTCAGTACCATATAACCAATGCTTTTTTTTTTTTTTGCCTAATATGGTAAATACGGAATAAGTATTTCTGAACAAAAGATAGCCACTAAATAAGGTTAGTTACAATTCCTTCTTTGCCATACATTCATTTTGACTTCCATTAAGCAGTAGAATGCAACCCAAGTGAAGTTATGTATCTTCCAAATCTAAGCTAAAAGAAGACTGGTAGCTTTCATCTCTCATTTTTTTGTAAAATCATTCACATAATTTTACAGGCTATAAGCAATTTCAGACTGTTATGAAAGGGAGAGAGGAAGGGAAGGAGGGGGAGGAGAAATGGGAGAAGGAGGAGGAGGAGGGTTCTCATTCCAGTTTTTTCTCTTCTCCCTAAATTGATCATTTTTTAAATTAGATATCTTTGGTCCCCAGTCATGTTCCTTTACCAGGTAACCAGTCAAACCTTCTTTGTAAACTTGTCTTTAAACAGAAATTTGATACAGAGTTTTCTTGGATATACATTCTCTTTTCAAATTTAGATTACAGAACTAATTCACCCTCTGAAGCTTCAAGTCTCCTTTAAGGTACGCCCCTCTGCTCTTTTATTTCTGCAGATTTGTTGCTCAGTGCCACTCTAGTGCTCTGTGCTGTGCTTAGTTGCTCAGTCGTGTCTGGCTCTTTGTGAACCCATGGACTGTAGCCCACCAGACTCCTTTGTCCATGGGGATTCTCCATGTAATACTGGAGTGGGTTGCCATGCCCTCTGAAACTATTTCCTGAGCTCCTATCCTTTATTTAAATATCATGTAACTTCTCTATATTTTTCTCTACTTCCTTGCATCATGCTTAAGTACTAACTCACCTCAGAAGTATTCTGTAAATATCTTGACCTTAAGATTCTTACAAAGTCATCTGGCTTTCTCTATTTCTTTCCAGGAGCTATTCTATCTCTGACCTGGTAGCATAACCTGTTGCCTTTTATTTCTGAGTGTAAAGCCATAATGCTGATTTCAGATATTCATAAGTATAATGAGCATAGGGTGGATGAAGAAGGCCTTGGGATTATGCCAACTAAGACAAGCCACAGAATTTCTGCAACACTGCCTGGGAATCAGATAAAGGTCAAAGCTGACAGTTTCAAGACTACAATTTCCTCATGACAAGGACCTCACAGAAAAAAACATCTGTTCAATTCAGTTGCTCAGTCATGTCCAACTCTTTGCAGTCTCACGGACTGCAGCACACCAGGCTTCTCTGTCCATCACTAACCCCAGAGTGTGCTGAAACTCATGTCCATCGAGTCAGTGATGCCATCCAACTATTTCATCCTCTGTCACCTCGTTCTCCTCTTGCCTTCTGTCTTTCCCAGCATCACAGTCTTTTCCAATGAGTCAACTCTTGGCATAAGGTGGCCACAGTATTGAAGCTTCAGCTTTAGCATCAGTCCTTCCAATGAATATTCAGGGTTGATTTCCTTTAGGATGGACTGATATGATCTTCTTGCAGTTAAAGGGACTCTCAAGATTCTTCTCCAACATCACAGTTCAAAACCATCAATTCTTTGGTGCTCAGGCTTCTTTATGGCCCAACTCTCACATCCATACATGAATAATGGAAAAAAATATAGCTTTGACAATATAGACCTTTGTCAGCAAAGTAAAGTATCTGCTTTTTAATATCCTGTCTAGCTTTGTCATGGCCTTTCTTCTAAGGAGTAAGTGTCTTTTAATTTCATGGCTGCAGTCACTGTCCACAGTAATATTGGAGCCCAATAAAATTAAGTCTCTCACTGTTTCCATTGTTTTCCCAACTATATGCCATGAATGATGGGGCCAGATACCATGATCTTAGCTTCTGAATGTTGAATTTTAAGCCAACTTTTTTCACTCTTCTCTTTCACTTTCATCAAGAGGCTCTTTAGTTCCTCTTTCTTTCCTTCCATTAAGGTGGTATATCATCTGGATATCTAAGGCTGTTGATACTTCCCCCTGGCAATCATGATTTCAGCTTGTGCTTCATCCAACCAAGCATTTTACATGATGTACTCTGCATATAAATTACATAAGCAGGGTGACAATATAGAGCCTTGACACATTCCTTTCCCAATTTTGAACCAGTCTGTTGTTCCTTGTTCGGTTCTACAGTTGCTTCTTGGACTGAATACAGATTTCTCAGGAGGCAGGTAAAGTGGTCTGGTATTCCCATCTTTTGAAGAATTTTCCACACTTTGTTGTGATCCACACAGTGAAAGACTTTAGCATTGCCAATGAAGCAGATGTTTTTCAGGAATTCTCTTGTTTTTCTCTATGATCCAACAAATTTGATCTCTGGTTCCTCTGGCTTTACTAAATTCAGCTTGAACATCCAGAAGTTCTCAGTTCATGTATGGTTGAAGCCTAGCTTGAAGGATTTTGAGCATTACCTTGCTGGCATGTGAGATGAGTACAATTGTGTGGCAGTGCCAACAATTTTTGGCATTGCCCTTCTTTGGGATTGGAATGAAAATTGAACTTTTCCAGTACTCTGGACACTGCTGAGTTTTCCAAATTTGCTGGCATACTGAGTGCAGTAGTTTAACAGCATCATCTTTTAGGATTGGAAACAACTCAGCTGGTATTCCATCACCTCTACCAGCTTTGTTTGTAGTGATGCTTCCTAAGGTTCACTTGACTTAACAACCCAGAATGCCTGGCTCTAGGTGAGTGATCACACCATCATGGTTATCTGGGTCATTAAGATATTTTTTATAGTTTTTCTGTATATTCTTGCCACCTTTTCTTAATATCTTCTGTTTCTGGTAGGTCCATACCTTTATCCTGTCCTTTATTGTGCCCATCTTTGCATGAAATATTCCATTGGTATCTTAATTTTTTTGAAGACATCTCTCGTCTTTCCCATTCTATTGTTTTCCTTTTGGTCTCTTAGGAAAGCTTTCTTGTCTCTTCTTGCTATTCTTTGGAACTCTGCATCTAGATGGGTATTTTCTCCTTTTCTCCTTTGCCTTTTGCTTCTCTTTTCACATCTGTTTGTAAGGTCTCCTCAGACAACCATTTTGCCTTTTTGCATTTCCACTTATTGGGGATAGTTTTGATCACTGCCTCCTGTACAATGTTGTGAACCTCCGTCCATTGTTATTGAGGCATTCTGTCAGATCTAATCCCTTGAATCTATTTGTCACTTCCGCTATATAATCATAAGGGATTTATTATAGGTTATCCCTGATTTTCCCTACTTTCTTCAATTTGTCTGAATTTTACAATAAGGAGTTAATGATCTAAGCCACATTCAGCTCCCAGTTTTGTTTTTTCTCACTGTTTAAAGCTTCTCCATCTTCAGTTGCAAAGCATATAATCAATTGATTTCAGTATTGTCAGTCTGATGATGTCCATGTGTAGTCATCTCTTGTGTTGTTGGAAGAGGGTGTTTGCTATGACCAGTGTGTTCTCTTGGCAAAACTGTTAGCCTTTGCCCTGCTTCATTTTGTACTCCAAGGCCAAACTTTTCTGTTACTCTATGTATCTCCTGACTTTCAACTTTTGCATTCCAGTCACCACCCAAAAAAGATGTCCTTTTCATTATAGGGGATTGGAGTGCAAAAGTAGGAAGTCAAGAAACACCTGGAATAACAGGCAAATTTGGCCTTGGAATATGGAATGAAGCAGGGCAAAGACTAATAGAGTTTTGCCAAGAAAATGCACTGGTCATAACAAACACCCTCTTCCAACAACACAAGAGAACACTCTATACATGGACATCACCAGATGGTCAACACCAAAATCAGATTGATTATATTCTTTGCAGCCAAAGATGGAGAAGCTCTATACAGTCAGCAAAAACAAGACCAGGAGCTGACTGTGGCTCAAATCATGAACTCCTTATTGCCAAATTCAGACTTAAATTGAAGAAAGTAGGGAAAACCACTAGGCCATTCAGTTATGACCTAAATCAAATCACTTATGATTATACAGTGGAAGTGAGAAATAGATTCAAGGGCCTAGATCTGATAGATAGAGTGCCTAATGAACTATGGAATGAGGTTCGTGACACTGTACAGGAGACAGGGATCAAGAGCATCCTCATGGAAAAGAAATGCAAAAAAGCAAAATGGCTGTCTGGGGAGGCCTTAGAAATAGCTGTGAAAAGAAGAGAAGTGAAAAGCAAAGCAGAAAAGGAAAGATATAGACGTATGAATGCAGAGTTCCAAAGAATAGCAAGAAGAAATAAGAAAGCCTTCTTCAACGATCAATGCAAAGAAATAGAGGAAAACAACAGAATGGGAAAGACTAGAGATCTCTTCAAGAAAATCAGAGATACCAAAGGAACATTTCATGCAAAGATGGGCTCAATAAAGGACAGAAATGGTATGGACTTAACAGAAGCAGAAGATATTAAGAAGAGATAGGAATAATACACAGAAGAATTATACCAAAAAGATCTTCATGACCCAGATAATCACGATGGTGTGATCACTGACCTAGAGCCAGACATCCTGGAATGTGAAGTCAAGTGGGCCTTAGAAAGCATCACTACAAACAAAGCTAGTGGAAGTGATGGAATTCCAGTTGAGCTATTCCAAATCCAGAAAGATGATGCTGTGAAAGTGGTGCACTCAATATGCCAGCAAATTTGGAAAACTCAGCAGTGGCCACAGGACTGGAAAAGGTCAGTTTTCATTCCAATCCCAAAAAAAGGCAATGCCAAAGAATGCTCAAACTACCGCACAATTGCAGTAATCTCACATGCTAGTAAAGTAATGCTCAAAATTCTCCAAGCTAGGCTTCAGCAATATGTGAACCATGAACTTCCTGATGTTCAAGCTGGTTTTAGAAAATGCAGAGGAACCAGAGATCAAATTGCCAACATCCGCTGGATCATGGAAAAAGCAAGAGAGTTCCAGAAAAGCATCTATTTCTGCTTTGTTGACTATGCCAAAGCCTTTGACTGTGTGGATCACAATAAACTGTGGAAAATTCTGAAAGAGATGGGAATACCAGACCACCTGATCTGCCTCTTGAGAAATTTGTATGCAGGTCAGGAAGCAACAGTTAGAACTGGACATGGAACAACAGACTGGTTCCATATAGGAAAAGGAGTACGTCAAGGCTGTATATTGTCACCCTGTCTATTTAACTTATATGCAGAATACATCATGAGAAACCCTGGACAGGAAGAAGCAAAAGCTGGAATCAAGATAGCCGGGAGAAATATCAATCACCTCAGATATGCAGATGACACCACTCTTATGGCAGAAAGTGAAGAGGAACTAAAAAGCCTTTTGATGAAAGTGAAAGTGGAGAGTGAAAAAGTTGGCTTAAAGCTCAACATTCAGAAAACGAAGATCATGGCATCTGGTCCCATCACTTCATGGGAAATAGGTGGGGAAAGAGTGGAAACAGTGTCAGGCTTTATTTTTCTGGGCTCCAAAATCACTGCAGATGGTGACTGCAGCCATGAAATTAAAGACGCTTACTCCTTGGAAGGAAGTTTATGACCAACCTAGATAGCATATTCAAAAGCAGAGACATTACTTTGCCAACAAAGGTCCGTCTAGTCAAAGCTATGGTTTTTCCTGTGGTCATGTATGGATGTGAGAGTTGAACTGTGAAGAAGGCTGAGCGCCAAAGAACTGGTGCTTTTCAACTGTGATGTTGGAGAAGACTCTTGAGAGTCCCTTGGACTGCAACCAGTCCATTCTGAAGGAGATCAACCCTGGGATTTCTTTGGAAGGAATGATGCTGAAGCTGAAACTCCAGTACTTTGGCCACCTCATGCGAAGAGTTGACTCATTGGAAAAGTGTCTGATGCTGGGAGGGATTGGGGGCAAGAGGAGAAGGGGACGACAGAGGATGAGATGGCTGGATGGCATCACTGACTCAATGGACGTGAGTCTGAGTGAAGTCCAGGAGTTGGTGATGGACAGGGAGGCCTGGCGTGCTGCAGTTCATGGGGTCACAAAGAGTCGGACACGACTCAGCGACTGATCTGATCTGATCACCTGTGATGAAACATCTTTTTTTGGTTTTAGTTTTAGAAAGTCTTGTAGGTTTCATAGAATAGTTCAACTTCAGCTTCTTTGGAATTAGTGTTTGGAGCACAGACTTGGATTACTGTGATATTGACTGGTTTGCCTTTGAAACGAACCAAGATCATTGTGTTGTTTTTGAGACTGTACCCAAGTACTGCATTTTGGACTCCTGTGTTCACTATGAGGACTACTTAATTTCTTCTAAGGGATTCTTGCCTACAGCAGTAGATATAATGTGATAAAAGTCCATAAACAATTAACTTTAAGTAAGTTAAATTATCCTAGATAATCTAAATGGGTCTGATTCAATGAATTCAAAGTCTTTATAAGTAGACTGAAGGCTTCCCTGAGGAAAAAGAAATACTACCTACAAATAGAGGCTTTAGCTCATGTCTAAAAGTTTCATCTTGCCTTTCTTGATGGCCTGCCCTATGGGTTTCAAACTTGTCTTTTTGTCCATAACCAGGTACACCAATCCCTTGCAGTTAGAATATATATAAAATCTACCATTATTTGTTTCCCTGGTTGTTATTTTAGTCACTAAGTTGTGCTTGATTCTTTGCAACCCCATAGACTATAGCCTGCCAGGTTCCTTTGTCCATGGGATTTCCCAGGCAAAATTACTGGAGTGGATTGCCTTTTCTTTCCTCAGGGGACTTTCCTGATCCAAAGATTGAACCCATGTCTCCTGCATTGCAGGCAGATTCTTTATTGCTGAGCCATCTGGGAAGTTCTCAGTAAGTTAGATTTTTAAAGACACTGGTATAATTATACTACCATGTTTTACATAATATTATAGCTCAATATAAATACATGCCATAATATCACAGAAAATTTTTATTTAAAAACTGTCTAGAGTGTTTTACAACCAGGTTCAAAACAAAATACACGCAGAGAATGATAACCCTGTATTTGTATACTGTACCCTTCTCTCTTACTGCTATGAACAGATTAACCAATCTAAGAGATTTTGCACCTCAAATGCTGAATGGTCCCCTCAAGAGATGAAAAATTCTGTATCTCAGCAAAATTGTGATCTGGCTTGGCAGTCCTAACTTGGTGAACCAAAACAGTATGGTCTAGGCACAACATTCTTTTGTGGATTTACTTAATCAGAAACAGTCTTAAAAGTAAGAATGAATAGATGACATAACCTTCAGACAATTATCAATAGTTATTTTCTTTCAACAAAGTTGTGATAAGTACTTCACTAAAAAAATGATAAAGAAAAGAAAGATACAGATAAGGAATTAAAGCACAGCTAATCTATGACAGTTATGAAGAAATGCACAATATATAGAAAAATAGAGACATATAATTTTAGAATGCACTATAAGGACATGCTTTTGTCTTCTTCAGTACAAAAACAGATTATTCATTAAGAACTAATGATTTATATCATAGCCATAATAACCTAATTCCCAACTTGAAATAACAGTCTTACACTGTTTAATTTTGAGAAATATAAATTCCAGTAAACCAATTAAGATTACTCAGGACAAAGCATATTACTACACAGCAGAATGAGGAGTTTTATATTTATTTCTTTAGTCATTTTATATAAGATTATAGCTATGAGTCAGTTAAAATATCATGAGACTGCTACTGAAAATTATGATTTTAGATTTATTGTAGTAAAACTGTCAGTTTGTACAAGATACTGAAAAATAAAACCAATTGATATGGGGGGCAATGTGGATTCTGTTGTACAGCCTACAAAAAAGTTAGTGATAAAAAAAAAAAAAAAAGAATATACCAGATGCTGAAGATTCTAGCCATAATGCAGAGAGAGAAACTATAAGAACTTGAGTTTTTAGGTAGAAAAAGGAGCCTAAGAAAATCAGATTTTTTCATATATAGGTGATTGCAAGAATGATGTTGTGCTAAGAGAAACAGTAAAAAGGAAGAAAACTGGTCGTGATGGAATGGGGAAGAGAAAAGGATAGGTTCCCAAGCGTGCAGTACTTGTAGAACCTCAAGGTGGAGACCTTAAGCAAAGAACAAGAATCAAGGGCCACTTTCAAGGACAGTTTCTACAAATACAGATTCTGGGATTTCATAGATATGTTACTTAAATGTAGACTAAATCTGGTTGAAAGGAATCAGAAGAAGCTGGAGATGGACACACAGCATCAAGATATAATACAAAAGTTAAGGAGACCACAGGAGAAATAACTGCATCTTGTTATCTTGGAAAATAGAAGTAAAACCAGTAAGACAAAAACAAGTGGCCCCAAATTCTAAGAGGAGCCTACCTCACAAAAGGAAACTCATGTAATCCATTTAAGCATACTCTGATAACTTTCTGCTGCTAAGTCGCTTCAGTCATGTCCGACTCTATGTGACCCCATGGACCGCAGACCACCAGGCTCCTCCATCCGTGGGATATTCCAACAAGAGTACTGGAGTGGGGTGCCATTGCCTTCTCCTATAACTTTCTAGACTATGGCAAATTCAGTTCAGGGCTTCCCTGTCGGCTCAGACGGTAAAGAATCCGCCTGTAATGCGGAAGACCTGGGTTCCATCCCTGGTTTGAGAAGATCCCCTGGAGGAGGGCATGACAACCCACATCAGTATTCTTCCATGGAAAAGCCCCATGGACAGAGGAGCCTGGTGGGCTACAGTCCATGGGATCGCAAAGACCTGGACATGACAGCAATTAAACACAGCACAACACAGCAGCTTTTGCTGTTTGTGTTAGTTGCTCAGGCATATCTGATTCTTTGCCACCCCATGGACAGCAGCACACCAGGCTCCTCCGTCCCTGGCATTTTCCAGGCAAGAATACTAGAGACGGTTGTCATTCCCTTCTCCAGGTGATCCTCCCGACCCAGGGATAGAACTGGGGTCTCCTACATTGAAAGCGAATTCTTTATCATCTGAACCACCTTTTATATTCAACCTAAATTCCTCAACCCTCTTCATTAAAAACACACTTAATAAAGATGATTAAAGAAAACACACACACACAAAACTGCATACAGCTGAGGATTATAACTCTAACCGGTCATAAGAAATTTATATATTGTGAGTGTACTGTGAAAATTTTATAATATTGATTTGGATCTTTAGAAAAGTTGTTCAAGTTCAAAACAGAAAGACTGGAATGAAATGACTTACAATTCATTCTAAGACTATTCACACTAATGTATAATAAATGGTCATTGATATAATTTAATACAGTATGTTTATATATTCATTGTTCATTCATTCTATAAATATTTATTGAACACAAAATAGCTCTCAGGCACTGAAATGCAAGAAAAAAAGAGATGGCCCTTACTTTCAGAAGTTTATAAAGAAAAGACACATACTTAATTAGTATTTATTACCAAAATCATTACGCCAGAAATGGGTAAATATAAAAAAGAGCTTCTCTGAGTAGTTTATAGCTGAGCTGAAACATAAAGATTTAATAGCAATTAAGAATACATTGTTTTGGTAGGCATTCTAGATACACCTCAAAAGCAAACAGAAGGTGAGAAATAACTAGGACTGTGCCATGACTAGAGCGTTTTATTAATTCCCAGAGCATAAAATTAAAGCCTTAGAGATAGGTCTGGAGAAGCAATAGGGGCTAGAATGACATGTTAAAAATTTGAGATTTATCCTGGGGTCCATTTGGAAAAGCAGATCTGCAAGGTGTTAATAGATATTATAAATGAATAAAAGGGGTTCACTCTTGAATAAACTTGAAAAATGCCAATTAAATAATATTAACCAAGCATTCTTTTTAATTTTATTTTATTTTTAAACTTTACAATATTGTGTTAGTTTTGCCAAATATCGAAATGAATCAGCCACAGGTATACATGTGTTCCCCATCCTGAACCCTCCTCCCTCCTCCCTCCCCATACCATCCCTCTGGGTCATCCCAGTGCACCAGCCCCAAGCATCCAGTATCGTGCATCTAACCTGGACTGGCCAAGCATTCTTTAAGTTGTTTGATACATCTATACGTTTCTTTCATTACCAAATATAAGTGACTCATAAAATCATTTTTTCAAGGTAATTTTTTTTTAAGAAATATCTTACAGGTGTAGGATATCATCAAAAATTTCATAGAAAGTATAGGAATCATGGAAGATTTCAAAAATGGAAGTAACAGGATCAGAGTCACAATTTAGAAATACTCTGAGGAATTTTGTAGGGGCTTGGTTAAAGGTTAAATGGATATAAGAAAGCTAGTTAATTGGTTAGATCAAGCAATAAACAATGAAGTAGCACAAGAGCAGTTTAGCAAGAGAACAGCTGAACTATGTTAAGGTATTGGAATCTGTTAAGATTTGTCTCTGGATGAATGGGTAAGGGGAGAAAAAGAAATCAGTTACCTCTTGGTTTTCAGATTAAGTGACTGTGAAAGTGATGGACAGCCAAACGAAATAACATTATAGAATACCAATTAATTTTCTGAGAGAAAAATGATGAGTTAGGACTTGGAAACACAGAATATGAGGTGCATCTGTAAACAGCTCTGGTAAAGTTCAACAAGCCGTATTTACATAAACTCTGAAGTACCTGGGAAAATATCATAAGACGGGATTTCTGACATCAGTAGCTTGGTTTTATGGAAGTTCTTCACACTCAAAATGTCATCTGTAATCTCCATTTTGGTTTTCCCATTCACACAATGGTGTCATTCAATTAGCTCACCCACAGTTCTTTAGATCACATTACTTATGCTTGTTCAGCACGCGTGCACACACATGCACACACAAACCTTCTATTTGTACCACTGGCAAATGTTCCACCGAGAAACTGGCATTGCTGTTACTCAGAATAAAATAAGTTATCCTTGAGTCTTTCAGTAACAATACAAAAATAAGTGACTTACGACAACCAAGATAAAACTTTCACTGTAGTCTGGGCAATTCTCTAAGACAATGACCTTCCAGTGACTTATCATTCAAAAACACTGTAAGTTTTTGGATATCCATATTGATATATGTCTCAATTATCATGGTGTCCTAAGAAAAAGAATGTGGAAAATCACCAATTGGCTCTTAGGTGATAAATGTTTCAACATGAAGTTAAAACAAATTAAATTCTCCTTAAAACACAATTCACTACACTTCCTATGAACAGAGGAGCCTGGTGGATTACAGTCCATGGGGTCACAAGAGTCAGACATGACTTAGCAACTAAACCACCACCACATCTCCTGTAATCTCAAGGAGATGAAAAAAATGCAAAAAAAAAAAAAAAAAAAAAAAGGAATCAGACATGTTGGTGATCATCATAATACTCTATTTTAAAACAATTAACCAAGCAGCAAATTTTTATTTAGGCTCTAGCACTGTCATAGCACTGTGTCTACCTAACAAAAGAGAAGTTTTATTAATATAAAATCATTTCTAAATTATTCTCCAAAATTCCAAATCAGTTGAGGTCAGTTCAGTTGTGTCCAACTCTTTGTGATCCCATGGACTGCAGCATGCCAACTTCCCTGTACATCAACAACTCCCAGAGCTTACTCAAACTCATGTCCATCAAATTGGTGATGCTATCCAACCATTTCATTCTCTGTAGCCCCCTTCTCCTCCCTCCTTCAATCTTACTCAGAAAGGGTATTTTCCAATGAGTTGGTTCTTTGCCTCAGGTGGCCAAAGTAATGAAGTTTTACCTTCAGTATCAGTCCTTCCAGTGAATATTCAGGACTGATTTCCTTTAGGATGAACTGGAAGGATCTCCTTGCAGTGCAAGTGCCTCTCAAGAGTCTCCTCCAACATCACAGTTCAAAAGTATTAATTTTTCAGGGCTCAGCTTTCTTTATAGTCCAACTCTCACATCCATACATGACTACTGAAAAAACAAAACAAAAAAAAAGCTTTGACCAGATGGAACTCTGTTGGCAAAGTAATGTCTCTGCTTTTTAATATGCTATCTCTGTTGATAGAGGAAGCATAAGCTGGAATCAAGATTGCCAGGAGAAATATCAATAACCTCAGATATGCAGATGACACCACCCATATGGCAGAAAGTGAAGAAGAACTAAAGACACTCTTGATGAAAAGGAAAGAAGACAGTGAAAAAGTTGGCTTAAAGCTGAACATTCAGAAAACTAAGGTCTTGGCATCCAGTCCTGCCAGGAGCTGGCGAGAGACATTCCGCTCGTGACAAAGGTCATGAGGAAGGAGGCTCGGCATAGGCAAAGGCGGGATCGAGCCTCGGGAGTCTCCCCGGATATTCTCGAGTATCTTCCCCCCAAAAACCAGAGTCTGCCTACTTTATTGCTTTGTGCTCTCACCTCTGACTTTACTGGGGGCTGTCCCCCACCACCATCTCGCTCTCTCTGTCAAAGAGTTAACTTACAGCTCCAATTAATAAAGTTCCTGGGCAATTAGGAGTGTTTAAATCCAAACCCCTCAGATGGCTCTCTAACTCACCTGACAAATTTACCCTGACTTCTACAGCTATGCATACGATTGTTTACAGTCTCCCAGCCTCCAGAGGCACGGAAAGCTTAAGATATTCAAATAGCTTAGAGCTTCTCAGAGAGTTAGAAACTGTCAGAATAAGACTAGTAAAGGATTTCATTGATGAGCCAATACTTGCTGCCAAGTTTTCACATCCCCTGAATTGTATCCTTGAATGTGTATTAATTAATATAGTTGGTATATAGAAAAAATAAGTAGTGGCCTTGGTGTTAGTAACTTTAGACCCTTAAGGTAATAAATTCTTTCCTTTGTTGTAAACCCATTACACATCCGCCCTATAGGAATGCAATTTTATCTTCGGAAGATGGCGCCAAACCTTAAAATAATTACTCTTAGAGAAAATAAGTCTTTGTTGATAAGTCCTTGTCAAGAGTCATAAAATGTTAGTAGGCCTTCTGGCCAGAAGATGATGTAAATCACCTAAACCATTTGTATACGATAAATTTGCAGGAAAGAAACCCTGGTTTTTGATAAGGATCAAAAACTGCTGACTTTGCATCCCCTATTATCCTCTATTTGTAACTTAGGGTATAAAAGCCCCTGTTAAAAATAAAGCTACGGGCCTTGTTCACCAACTCTTGGTCTCCCCATGTCATTCTTTCCTTTAACTTCCGGCTGAAGTCTCCATCTGGAGCGTGGATATCCTCTGCAACCACTTATTTGCCTGGGCTTCTAAGACCCACTCGAGAAGGTGTCTAAGGTGGGGCACCTTCCGCTATTCGAGAGGGCACCTGCGGCCTCCGTGGTCAAAGCTAACCTGGTGTCACGGGTTATATTGATTTTCCACATAAACCAAGCTACTCAGCCTCTTTTCTCCACTGAATTTTCCTACTGAGCTATCCTCATTCTATTACTCTTTATATCTCTAATTACCATTTGAATAGGTCGCCGACGCTGTCTCCCCTTCGAATACCCTGGATCAGCCGGGGCTGGTCCCCAGCACGGTCCCATCACTTCACGGCAAATGTAGAGGGGGAAACAGTGCAAACAGTGGATGACTTTATTTTTCTGGGCTCCAAAATCACTGCAGATGGTGATTTCAGCCATGAAATTAAAAGATGCTTACTCCTTGGAAGGAAAGTTAAGACCAACCTAGACAGCTTACTGAAAAGAAGAAACATTACTTTGTCAACAAAGATCCATCTAGTCAAGGCTATGGTTGTTCCAATTGTCATGTATGGATGTGAGAGTTGGACTATAAAGAAAGGTGAGCGCAGAAGAATTGATGCTTTTGAACTGTGGTGCTGGAGAAGATTCTTGAGAGTCCCTTGAGTGCAAGGAGATCCAACCAGTCCATCCTAAAGGAAATCAGTCCTGAATATTCATTCGTAGGACTGATGCTGAAGCTGAAACTTCAATATTTTGGCCACCTGATGCGAAGAGCCAACTCATTTGGAAAAGACCCTGATGATGGGAAAGATTGAGGGCAGGAGGAACAGGGGATGACAGAGAACGAGATGGCTGGATGGCATCACCGACTCAATGGACGTGGGTTTGGGTGGACTTCAGGAGTTGGTGATGGACAGGGAGGCCTGATGTGCTACGGTTCATGTGTTCGCAAAGAGTCGGACACGACTGAACAACTGAACTGAACTGAACTAGGGTGGTCAAAAATAGTCTTCCAAGGAGCAAGTGTCTTTTAATTTCCTAGCATCAGTCACCATCTGCAGTGATTTGAGAGCTCCAAAATATAAAGTCTCTCACTGTTTCCATTGTTTCCCCATCTATTTGCCCTGAATTGATGGGACGAGATGCCATGATCTTAGTTTTCTGAATGCTGAGCTTTAAGCCAACATTTTCACTCTCCTCTTTCATTTTCATCAAGAGGTTCTTTAGTTCTTATTCGCTTTCCGCCATAAGTGTGGTGCTATCTGCATATTTGAGGTTATTGATATTTCTCCTGGCAATCTTGATTCCAGCTTGTGCTTCATCCAGTCCAACATTTCTCATGATGTACTCTGAACAGGAGTTAAATAAGCAGGGTAACTTTCAGGAACTTTACCGATTTAGAACCAGTCTGTCCTTCCATGTCCATTTCTAACTTTTGCTTCCTGACCTGCATACAGATTTCTCAAGAGGCAGGTCAAATCATCTGGTATTCCCATCTCTTTAAGAATTTTACACAGTGTGTTGTGATCCACACAGTCAAAGGCTTTGACATAGTCAATAAAGCAGAAGTAGATGTTTTTCTGGAACTCTCTTGATTTTTCCATGATCCAGCAGATGTTGACAATTTGATCTCTGGTTCCTGTGCCTTTTCTAAAACCAGCTTGAACATCTGGAAGTTCATAGTTCATGTACTGTTGAAGCCTAGCTTTGAGAAGTTTGAGCATTACTTTGCTAGTGTGTGAGATGAGTGCAACTGTGCAGTAGTTTGTACATTCTTTGGCATTGCCTTTTTGGGGGGATTGGAATGAAAACACATTTTCCAGTCCTGTGGCCATTGCTGAGTTTTCAAAATTTCCTGGCATATTGAGTGCAGCAATTTAATGGCATCATTTTTTTAGGATTTGAAAGAGCTTAACTGGAATTCCATCACCTCCTCTAGCTTTGTTCATAGGGATGCTTCCTAAGGCCCACTTGACTTCATATTCCAGGATATCGGGCTCTAGGTCAGTGATCACACCACTATGATTATCTGGGTGATGAGGATCTTTATTGTGCAGTTCTTCTGTGTATTCCTGCCACCACTTCTTAATATCTTCTGCTTCTGCTAGGTCCATACTATTTCTGTCCTTTATTGTGCTCATCTTTGCATGAAATGTTCCCTTGGTATCTCTAGTTTTCTTGAAGAAATCTCTAGTCTTTCCCATTCTACTGTCTTCCTCTATTTCTTTGCATTTATCACTGAGGAAGGCTTTCTTTTCTCTCTTTGCTTTCTTTGAAACTCTGCATTCAAATTGATATATCTTTCCTTTTCTCCATCTATTTGTAAGGCCTCCTTAGACAAACATTTTGCCATTTTGTATTTCTTTTTCTTGGGGGTGGTCTTGATCCCTGCCTCCTGTACAATGTCATGATCTCTGTCTGTAGTTCTTCAGGCACTCTGTCTATTAGATCTAATCCCTGAATCTATTTTTCACTTCTACTGTATAATTGCAAGTTATTTGATTTAGGTCATATCTGAAAGGTTCTAGTAGTTTTCCCTACATTCTTCAATTTAAGTTTGAATTTAGCAATAAGGTGTTCATGATCTGAGCCACAGTCAGCTCCTGGTCTATTTTTTTTTTTTCCCCCCACTGACTATATAGACATTCTCCATCTTTGTTTGTAAAGAATAAAGTAAATCTGATTTCAGTATTGAGCATCTGGTGATGCCCATGTGTAGTCTTCTCTTGTGTTGTTGGAAAAGGGTGCTTGCTATGACCAATGCATTCTCTTGGCAAAACTCTATTAGCCATTGCCCTGCTTCATTCTGTACTCCAAGGCCAAATTTGCCTGTTACTCGAGGTATTTCTTGACTTCCTAATTTTGCATTGCCATTCCCTATAATGAAAAGGACATACTTTTGAGGAGATATCCCACATCCAAGGGCAGAGAAGCCCCTGCAAGATGGTAGGTGCTGCAGCGGCAGCTGTACAGTGCTGGAGTGAATTTGAGGAGATAACCCATGTCCAAGGGCAAAGGAGAAGCCCCAGCAAGACAGTAGGAGGAGCAAGATTATGTTTAGAATAAAATCCCATACCTGACAGAGACACTCAGAGGGCTCCAACAAACCTTGTGCAAACCAAGACCCAGAGACCCCACAGAGACTGAGACAGAACTCTGTTTGAGTGTCTCCTGTGGAGGTATGGGTCAGCAGTGGACTGCTGCAGGGGCTCTGGGTGAAGTAGACCTGGGTATGGCATAAGCCCTCTTGGAGGAAGTCACCATTAATCCCACCATAGATCTGCCAGAGCTTACATAGGACTGAGGAAAAACAGACTCTTGTGTGCACCAGCACACAGTGGAAAGGAGCAGTGACCCCACAAGAGACTGACCCAGACTTGCCCATGAGTGTCCAGTGGAGGCGTGGGTTGGCAGTGGCCTACTGCAGGGTTGGGGGCACTGCGTGCAACAGTGCCTGCATGGGACCTTTTGAAGGAGGTCACCATTATATTCATTACCTCCACCACAGTTTGGCCTCAGGTCAAATAACAGGGAGGGAACACAGCCCCACTTATCAGCAAAAAATTGTATTAAAGATTTACTGAGCATGGCCCCACCCATCAGAAAAGTCCCAGTCTCCCCCTCAGTCAGTCTCTCTCATCAAGAAGCTTCCATAAGCCTCTTATCCTTCTCCATCAGAGGGCAGACAGAATGAAAACCACAATCACAGAAAACTGAAATCAAAATCAAACTGATCACATGGACCACAGTCTTGTCTAACTCAATGTTATGAGTCATGTCATGTAGGGCCACCCAAGATGTATGGGTCATGGTGGAGAGTTCTGACAAAACATGGTCCACTGGGAGAAGGGAATGGCAAACCACTTCAGTATTCTTGCGCTGAGAACCCCATGAACAGTATGAAAAGGAAAAAGATTGGACACTGAAAGATGAACTCCCCAGGTCAGCAGGTGCCCAATATGCTACTGGAGATCAGTGGAGAAATAATTCTAGAAAGAATGAAGAGATGGAGTCAAAGTGAAAACAATACCCAGGTGTGAATGTGACTAGTGATGGAAGCAAGGTCTGATGCTTTAAAGAGCAATATTGCATAGGAACCTGGAATGTTAGGTCCATGAATCAAAGAAATTGGAAGTGATCAAACAGGAGATGGCAAAGGTGAACATCAGCATTTTAGGAATCAGAGAACTAAAATGTACTGGAATGGGTGAATTTAACTCAGATGACCATTACAGCTACTACTGTGGGCAAGAATTCCTTAGAAGAAATGGAGTAGCCATCATAGTGAACAAAAGAGTCTGAAATGCAATACTTGGATGCAATCTTAGTAACAACAGAATGATCTCTGTTTGTTTCCAAGGCAAACCATTCAATATCACAGTAGTCCAAGTCTATGCCCCAATCAGTAACACTGAAGAGCTGAAGTAGAACGGTTCTATGAAGACCTACAAGACCTTCTAGAACTAACACCCCAAAATGTCCTTTTCATTATAGCGGACTGGGATGCAAAAGACATAAATAATGAATAATAATAAAAGGTAACCTCTGGAATTTGTTTTGGAGAATATATTGCCTATGCTTCCACCTCATCTCTGACTACTTAGGAAGAATCTTAGTGAAAGGGGAAAAATGTAAGTTCATCTTGAGTACTACTTGGAATGTGATTTTAGGTAAAAACATGTTCAAAAAAAAGTGATCATCCATGAGATGTTCTAAGCTGTATTAGGAAAATCACAAATGATATTAAATTAATAAATACTATAATAAATTACACATCTGCCATAATAAACAATAATACAATTTTCATTTCCATACATTTTATCAACCACTCATACTTGTCTCAACTTCGGCTCAAGAAGACAGATTTTTGTTGACATTATTAACAATGAAACTAGACATTCCATATGGCTGGTAACTTTTCAAATGTGGTATAGTTAATAAACTGAAAAATGTGGAGGAAAAAACATCAAAATATACATATAAAACTTTTTTTTTTTTTTTTTCTTATATGTTCTGCAACTGCAACAGAGAAGCCAACAGAATCACACTGACTGTTTTTAGGGAAGATTAAGAATTTGGCATCAAGTGAATTCTTCTTGGGCCATGGCTTCTATATTTCAAAAAATCATTTCTTTGGGGGAAATTGATATTATAAAGTATAATGTGTCCTCATGCGATTTAGCAAACAAATGAGCATTTCTAACATATCACTTTGTAATAATAAAAATATACTCATGGACTTGAATTATTATACTGTTTATAACTATTCCCTTGGTGTGAATTACTTTGTAACAATTGAAAGCCTGCTCACTTGGCTTAATTAAAGTGTTCCCATTCTTACAAAGTGCTTAAGTGAAGTAGAATTATTTTAAAATATGTCATTTTGGGGGAAAGAGTCTAATTAGTATTTGATTTAGTGGCACAGAGAAATGAGTTTAGCTATGGGCAGCAGAGCTCTGAGAACCAATGAAACTGTTGGGGAAGGTGAAATTATGAAGATATAAAAAGAAAATTCTTTTTGACTTTAAGCATGCTTCCCAAATTATTAGAGATAGAATAACACTGTCTCCCAGGTTTTCGTTGTTTTGTTTGTTTTGTTTGCTTTTCACACAACAAACAAGTCATGGTGATGGTAAATGCAGCATCCTCAACATGCAAACAACATATTGAAAATTATACCATATATTTAAAAATCTTAGTAAGTTTAATATGCCACTGTAGAACATTCTAAGTAGTAATACTTAAAGTTAATCTATATTTGCTAAAAAATCATAAACATATGATCACTAGGAAGTAACAGAGAAAAATTATCCTTTTTTTCTACAGATCTTCCTTAGATAAGAACAGGAAAACTGTAATATCACATTGTGTGTGTTAGTCGCTCAGTCGTGTCCAACTTTTTGTGACTCCATGTAAAGCTCTATTATTTCTTGAACCTGCATATAGGTTTCTCAGGAGCCAGGTAAGGTGGTCTAGTATTCCCATCTCTTTAAGAATTTTCCACAGTTCATTGTGATCCACACAGTAAAAGGCTTTGGTGTAGTCAATAAAGCAGAAGTAGATGTTTTTTTCTGGAATTCCCTTGTTTTCTCTATGATCCAAAAATATTGGCAATTTGATCTCTGGTTCCTCTGCTTTTTCTAAATCCAGCTTCAACATCTGGATATCCAATTCCTAGTATCCACACATCATTTCAAAACAGCAATGCTTACATGTTTAATTGTTTTGTTGAAGAATGGATTTCTATCCTAATTATAAATATAGATTTGGAGAAAGGTATTTAAGACTAACAGCAGATCATTTTTTAAAAGGAGGCACGGACTAGAGTAACTATTTATTTCATATAATTTATGACACTTCTTCATCTACATAACTGTCCAGTTCAGCACAATCTTTAGATATAAAAATAATAAATAATTTTCCTACAAATCAAGTATCTTTTTTCTCTCTATTATACTATACATTCACTTTGAAAAGACATCATTTTCCAGATATGTCAAAATGAGCTAAATTTTTTAAGCATCATAATATCTATGCTGTAATGAGCACTTTGCTGTTTTATCATGAGTTCAATATGATCAAATGCTGGGTATACATCTGAGATTTCTGAAACAGAACTGAGAGGATCACAGGATTAAAGGCATATGAAATGTGAAATCCTTAATCATTTTTCACACATTTTTATGGCTAGTCTATCCTTTCTCACAACTCAATGAGGTTGAGATGATGACTAGTGGAAAATAGTCAACTAATTAAATTTCAAACTTTCAAAAAGGTCAAAATAGTATAGCATATTACTATACTTCACAGAATAAATGGAGCATGCAAATGCCAATACTTCATTCTGGTGACAAAACTAGGGAAAAAGTGAAAGGAAATTGAGCAAAATTGTCTCACTTCTTTAGACGGGGAAGTCAAATTTTAGCTAGAATTTTAAGTTCATTGTGAGCTACTTGCTATAAGTAGCAAACGTTGCTTCTTTTCTTACAACTATTTCTTTAAAGTTACCTTTAAGTTGTACTTCATGAATATATCTTAAACAACTATATAGGTTACAAATTGTATATAAATATGTAATAGATGGCAATTTATAATCTATATTTCTAAAATTATAAATATGAGACAAAATCTCCCTTGGCCACATATCTGAGAACCTTCTTTTAAAGCTTTCTTTAAGTGTGGTGAAGTTACATATATTGTCCATTAATGAACTATATCTTATCAATATGTTCAGACGCGACAAATCAGCCAACATAAATACTACATCAGAAAACAATGCTGATGTTATAAATCTTGCATAATTGTATAGACATTGTGCATCATATACAAAACATAACTCTTAGTGTTTCTTATATTTTTGATAGTAAGAGCTTGTTGCTGCTTTCCTTCTATTCTCAAGCAACCTAAATACCATTCTTCACCTCTTATTCTAGGCTCGGTATTTGTTCCAATTCCACCTTAATGATTGATGTTTTCCTTTCTTTATGATGTTCCCTGATAGCTGATCTTTGAAAAATTATTTAAGTAGCAAATAAGATCATGCATGTAAAGCACACTTCACAGAACTTGACACAGAAAAGATGTTTTAAGAAATATGGCCTTATTTGGACACAGCTTTGAAAGCTGCCCCACAGTATCTGTAAACTGAAACCTCACTCCTTCATAATTATGTTTTCTTCAGAACATTATTCAACCTCTTCAACTAAACATTAGTTTCTACATGTAGAGAATTAACAAAATGATACTTATCTCATAAGGTTATTAATGTGGCTATGTATGATAATATTTTAAGATGCTAAACATTTAATATTCAGTACTTAGAAAAGATTCATTTTTATTTTACCATTTTAGTATAACTCTGCTTTGAATTGAATCATTTCAACTGACTGAACTTTCTCAAGCTTTTCTATGCATACAGAGTTAAGGCAAAACCCAGTGCATTAATTTCTATTTCTGTTGTAACAAAGTACCACAGCTTTGTGACTTGAAACAACATGATTCTATTATGTTACATTTATATAGGTCAGAAATCTAACACAGGACTCACTGGACTAAGATCAAAATGTCAGGTTGCTGTATTCCTTACAGGGAGCTCACGGGTAGAATCTGCTCTCAAACTCAGTTAATACTGTTCCTTATAATTGTAGAAGAAAAGGTTCTGTTACTTACTATTAACTGTGGGTCAATTCCAACACTTTTTAAAATTTTTGTTGGAGTATATATGATTTACAATGCTGTAAATCACCTCATTCCTTGGTTTGTGCACCTCTTTCATCATTCTTTAAAGCCAGCAGGTTCAGGTCAAATCCTTTTCATTTCTCATCTTCTTATATTTTAAGGACTCATATGATTAGATTAGGCCAACTGGGACAAACTCATCTCAAGATTTATAACCTTAGTCACATATCCACACTCCCTTTTGTAATGTTCAGTAATATGTTCACAGTTCCCAGGGGTTAAAGAACTTGGACATCTTTGAGGAGCCATCACTGTGTCATCCACATCCTGAGTGGGAACATGTCATAAGACTAGTCTTTTGAACACATTAAATTCACAAAAGCACACAGTTTCTACTGTTCCAGACCTGATTATTAGAAGTAACCCCATCTAAGAATTTTCCAGAAGGGCTACCAACAGAGGAACATATTTTTTCCATCCAAATAATGAGTTAAGTAACAATGCTGACTCACAGTATTGGTCTCAAATGCCCTTCCTTCCCTACATCACCTACAATTCACTTCTGTCTGAAGATGCTTTGTACCTTATTACTTATGATGATTTACTACCTTATCTTAAACTCACTTATTTCTGGTCACAATGTGGTAAAACTTAAATACATTTATTACATTCTAAACTGAACTATCAGCCTAATGGCTACATATTTCTTATTAGACCCAATTTAAAGGATTCTCAGGTTTTTCTTTACCTCTAACTGGTAAAGTAAATAGGTTTTGGACCTTATGTTTCATATTTCAGTATTACTATTACTGAAAAAATATTATGTGACATTTCTATATTCTCCTCATCCTATTGGTATTTTTAGAACACCATCATAGGTCCAATTTTCATTTTCCTTATTGAAATTTGATATCAGAAATGAATTTATCTGGAATGTTTCTTTCAATCCCCATTTCTCCAACTCCCTCTCTCTATTTCCAAAGCAGTCTCTCTGATAGTATATAGTGGAATTTTAGTCCTACTCTTATTCGTTCTCACCACACTGACCTATTCAATTTGGTTAACTCCTTCCTGATCCTTTTGATTTCCTCTTCACTTTTCTGTTCCTTATGTTTACAATTCCATTGGGAAGTATGCTCCTCTACTATGCCTATGATTATTTTCTCACATATGTGTTTATGCAGTCTTGCAGCTGTCCTAGAGTTCCCCACAACTGCTACATTGGCTGGGTATCCAGTGGCTATTTATGTGGATATGTGTTAAAACTGTCTCAGATTTTTAACTTCATACTGAGTTATTTACTATAAAATAGCACTGTAAACTCATGATTTTAATATACAAATCTGTGTGTGTTTATATATACAGAACACAGCGTAATCAGCACACACAGTGTTCCATTTTGCCTTCTAAACACCATTCCCTAATAAAAGGAGCTGTGACTATTTAGAGAAGTGAGTGACTTCAGGACAGAGGAAATACAAGAGCTGGAACATTTTATATTCTCAGAAAATAAAGAAGGCTCAAAAAAAAAAAAAAAAATGAGGGCTTGTTGAAAGAACACAAAAGCCAATCAAACTGAAGAATCTCCTAATGGCAAAAACAGGAAAAGAAATTTGAACAGCAAAATAAATGACAGTATTAGACTTCAACTATAGAATATTAATAAATTCATATTGTTAAAATAGTCTATTTATTAATATATGGGGAATGACAGGCTATCCTTTCTTATAGTACTATTAAAACTGATAAAGAAGGCAAGAAGAAAAAAAAATTACCATTAGGAAAACACCACAGTAGTAAATTTTAAAGACAGAATCCTCTGATGGATATTAAAAAGTATGAAGAGAGTCAGGATTTCATAATCTCAAACTACCTTTCCAATATATTGGTAAAGTACAAAGGAAAAGATAGTAACTTTATTATGAAGAACCATGGAAGAAGCCACTTTGATTATATTACCAAGTTTAATAACATCTTATTATGAACTACTTGATACAATTCACTAAAAAAGATAAAGCATTATTTCTAAGGTGTCCTTTCAAAAAATGCATAACATCATTTCTATGATGAGAAATCATCAGACAAACCCAAATTCAGAGACATTCAACAAAACTATTGATCATTGCTCTTCAAGTGTCAACATGATGAAAGACAAAGAAAGGCTGAGAAAATCTTACAGGCTTGGAAGATATTAAGGAGACAAAACTGTAAGTAATATGGATCCTGGATAGAATCCTAAAACAGAAAAGGACATTAGTGGAAAATCTGATGAAATTTCTTTAAGCCTGTAAATCGGTTCATAGTATAGTATCAACACTAATTTTGTGATTTTTGTCTATTATACTACAGCTACATAAATTGCTGACACAGGGAAAGCAGAATAAAATAATAAGGGAACACTTCATAAGATTTTGGCAACTTTTAGGTATGTCTTAATTTAAAAAGTTATCTAGTAAATGTTGTTAGAACTCTGCATAGTCACAAACTAATAAACTGAAAGTGAAAGTAAAGTTGCTCAGTTGTGTCCAACTCTTTGCGACCCCATGGACTGTAGCCTACCAGGCTTCTCTGTCCGTGGGATTTTCCAGGCAAGAGTACTGGAGTGGGTTGCCACTTCCTTCTCCAGGGGATCTTCCTGACCCAGAGATTCAACCCAGGTCTCTCACATTGCAGGCAGACGCTTTACCCTCTGAGCCACCATGGAATACACTGAAGAAGGTAACAATAATGGTAATATTATTAGTCACATACTATTTAGCTATCTAATTCTGGTGTTTTTATGATTTAATCCTGGTAACACTCAGGGTCATAGTGTGCTATAAGGAATACTGTAACCAACTACATTTCATATTTGACGAAACTGAGGCAAAGAGAGGGTGAATACTTTCTTGTTGTTATTCAGTTGCTGAGTAATGTTTGACTCCTTGCGACCCCATGGACTCTAGCATGCCAGGTGTCCCTGTCCTTCACTATTTCCCAGAATTTTCTACCCAGTATTTTACATTGAATCTGGGTGAAACCTATGTTCTGTCCACTATGCTGCAAAGCCTATCTCTGAAGCAATGTGTGCAAACTCAATAAAGGTTTTATTAAGCTGGCATTTGGATTGAAAAGTGTACAATTAAACTATTAAACTTTGAGAAAAGGAGTTGAAAAATAAGTAAGCACAATTTCAGAGTAAACAACACATGCTGTAACTCAAAAATATATGTTAAATAATGAAAAGTAAAAATGAAGACATTAATCAGAATATGTTCATATTGGCCTCAATTTTATCCTTATTTGTTCAACTTTTATTTCCCTGTGCTTTATAAAACATGGAATTAGTAACATTTTTATTTTGGTTTAATATTCCTACCTCCCAAATTTACATTATGGCCCTCCCTACTTTTGTCTACATTTTCTCTTTTCCTTCTTTTCTTTAAAATACCATAGATCTCTGTGCTTGCTCCACTCCTTCAATAACTCTATCCTTTCTATACTTTATATAACTTGCTCCAGCTGAGAGGATAATGTGCCTCAGCAGTGTACATCTCCTTACATCACAGGAGCTAACAGAATAAGCATTAATTTTCATGTTAAGTATCAATATAAATCTCACTTTAATATAATTCTGAAATGTTCCAGTAAAATCCTTATTCTTCCAGCAGGTCTCTTTCATAACTCCATATCCAAGACGAGTTTAGGCAGTGGCAGTAAACTGTCGAGCTGTTCAGTGGCTCTGACTCCCTCCCATTTCCTTCATTTATCAGCCTCTCAGGAATAAAAAATGAGAAAATCCACTGTTGATTATATTGTAAAAATTGCATCATACTTTCAAATACAGATAATAGTTCTTGTGGATGGGGAAAAGAAAAAGAAAAAATTGCTTTTACTTCACTATTTCAGAGACCATAAGTATTTCACATTGTTAAGCTGTCATACCAAAGGAACAGAGTGTTGTTACCAGCCTGAAAATCAAAGTTGTTAGTCCTGTTACAAAATGACACATAAGACTACACACCTTATGAATCCACAGAACTGTTCTTCACCTCTTTACCCAAGTGCTTTTGTGTGAATGACACAGATTTCCCTTGACTGAGAGTAAGACCAATTTATCTTCATCTCCATTTTTCTGGGATCGATGAGTATCTTTTACTTTTTCAAGATTTATTGTGGTATCACTGACAAATAAAAATTCCATAATTTAAGGTATACAATTTGATATTTTGATATAAGTATACACTGTGAAGAAATCACAAAAATCAAGCTACTTCACCTATCTATCATCTCACATAGGTACCATATTTTGTTCTTTGTGAGTGAGAACAGTTTAACTCCATCCTCTTCAGATCAGATCAGATCAGTTGCTCAGTCATGTCTAACTCTTCGCAACGCCATGAATCGCAGAATGCCAGGCCTCCACCACCAACTCCTGGAGTTCACTCAAACTCACGTCCATCGAGTCGGTGATGCCATCCAGCCATCTCATCCTCTGTTGTCCCCTTCTCCTCCTGCCCCCAATCCCTCCCAGCATCAGAGTCTTTTCCAATGAGTCAACTCTTTGCATGAGGTGGCCAAAGTACTGGAGTTTCAGCTTCAGCATCATTCCTTCCAAAGAACATCCAGGGCTGATCTCTAGAATGGACTGGTTGGATCTCCTTGCAGTCTAACGGACTCTCAAGAGTCTTCTCCAACAACACAGTTCAAAAGCATCAATTTTTTTCACAGTCCAACTCTCACATCCATACATGACCACTGGAAAAACCATAGCCTTGACTAGATGAACCTTTGTTGGCAAAGTAATGTCTCTGCTTTTCAATATGCTATCTAGGTTGGTCATAACTTTTCTTCCAAGGAGTAAGCATCTTTTAATTTCATGGCTGCAGTCACCATCTGCAGTGATTTTGGAGGCCCCCAAAATAAAGTCTGATACTGTTTCCACTGTTTCCCCAACTATTTTCCATGAAGTGATGGGACCAGATGCCATGATCTTCATCTTCTGAATGTTGAGCTTTAAGCCAACTTTTTCACTCTCCTCTTTCATTCTCAAGAGGCTTTTTAGTTTCTCTTCACTTTCTGCCATAAGGGTGGTGTCATCTGCATATCTGAGGTTATTGATATTTCTCCCTGCAATCTTGATTCCATCCTCTTAGCAAATTTCAAATATAAAATACAATATTACTAAATAAATTCAGAATGTTGTACATTAGATGTCCAGAACTTATTCATCCTGAATAACAGAAAATGTGTATATTTTTATCAACTTCTCCCATCTTCCTTTGCCCTACTTCCTTGCCGTAGTTCTACTCTCTGTTTCTATAAGTATGATTATTTTCTACATATCAATCAGTGAAGGCATGAAGTATTGATCTTTCTGTGTTTGGTTTATTTTACTAAGCATAATGTCCTCAAAGTTCATCAATGTTACCACAAATGGCAAGATTTTATTCTTCTTTAAGGCTGAATAAAATTTCATTTTCAATGAGCATCTTAAACTCAATATGTATGCTGAGTATGAGTCAACCACTTTTGCTCCATCAGTCTCAAGGGTATCCCCACAGCAGTTCACCATCCCTCATGGATCTTTCCCTTGGCCAAATATCTATATATAGGCTTCTCACTAAAACTTTCCTCATTTGTCCCTCTTCATTACACCATGTGAATTTTACTGAGTCCTTGGAGAAGGAAACAGCAACCCACTCCAGTATTCATGCCTGGAAAATCCCATGGACCAAGGAGCCCAGTGGGCTACAATCCATGGGTTCTCAAAGAGTCGGACACGACTGAGCGACTTCTGTGTGTTCTGTGTGTGCCCAATACAATGAATAATTTTCTTTTATAAAATACTAATAACTTTAAATAAAATCCCTTACACAGTGGAAGCGGGGAGTAGATTTAAGGGACTAGATCTGACAGACAGAGTGCCTGATGAACTATGGACAGAGATTCGTGACATTATACAGTACAGAGGGAGCAAGTCCATCAAGAAAAAGATGCAAAAAAGCAAAATAAGTCTCTGAGGAGGCTTTACAAATAGCCTTGAAAAGAACAGAAGTGAAAAACAAAGGGGAAAAGCAAAGATATAACCATTTAAATGAAGAGTTCCAAAGAATAGCAAGGAGAGATAAGAAAGACTTCTCAGTGATCAGTGCAAAGAAACAGAGGAAAACAATAGACTGGGAAAGACCAGAGATCTCTTCAAGAAAATTAGAGATACCAAGGGAACATTTATGCAAAGATGGGCTCAATAAAAGACAGAAATGGTATGGACCTAACAGATGCAGAAAATATTAAGAAGAGGTGGCAAGAATACACAGAAGAACTGTACAAAAAAGATCTTCATGACCCAGATAATCACGATGGTGTGATCACTGACCTAGAGCCAGACAACCTGGAATGTGAAGTCCAGTGGGCCTTAGAAAGCATCACTACAAACAGAGCTAGTGGAGGTGATGGAAATCCAGTTGAGCTATTTTAAATCCTGGAAGATGACGCCATTAAATTGCTGCACTCAATATGCCAGCAAACTTGGAAAACTCAACAGTGGCCACAGGACTGGAAAAGATCAGTTTTCATTCCAATCCCAAAGAAAAGCAATGCCAAAGAATGCTCAAACTACCGCACAATTGCACTCATCTCACACACTAGTAAAGTAACGCTCAAAATTCTCCAAGCCAGGCTTCAACAATACATGAACTGTGAACTTCCAGATGTTCAAGCTGGTTTTAGAATAGGCAGAGGAACCTGAGATCAAATTGCCAACATCTGCTGGATCATCAAAAAAGCAAGAGAGTTCCAGAAAAACCTCTACTTCTGCTTTAATGACTATGCCAAAGCCTTTGAGTGTGTGGGTCACAATATATTATGGAATTTTCTTCAAGAGATGGGAATACCAGACCACCTGACCTGCCTCTTGAGAAACCTATATTCAGGTCAGGAAGCAACAGTTAGAACTGGACATGGAACAACAGACTGGTTCCAAATAGGAAAAGGAGTACATCAAGGCTTTATATTGTCACCCTGCTTAATTAACTTATACACAGAGTACATCATGAGAAACACTGGGCTGGATGAAGCACAGCTGGAATCAAGATTGCCCGGAGAAATATCAATAACCTCAGATATGCAGATGACACCACCCTTATGGCAGAGAGTGAAGAAGAACTAAAGAGCCTCTTGATGAAAGTGAAAGAGGAAAGTGAAAAAGTTGGCTTAAAGCTCAACATTCAGAAAACGAAGATCATGGCATCTGGTCCTACCACTTCATGGCAAATAGATGAGGAAACAGTGGAAAAGTGGCAGACTTTATTTTGGGAGGCTCCAGAATCATTGCAGATGGTGACTGCAGCCATGAAATTAAAAGAAACTTACTCCTTGGAAGCAAAGTTTTGACCAACCTAGACAGCATATTAAAAAGCAGAGACATTACTTTGCCAAAAAGGTCTGTCTAGTCAAGGCTATGAATTTTACAGTAGTCATGTATGGATGTGAGCATTAGACTATAAAGAAAGCTCAGGAATGAAGAATTGATGCTTTTGAACTGTGGCATTGGAGAAGACTGTTAAGACTCTCTTGGACAGAAAAGAGATACAACCAGTCTATCCTAAAGAGATCAGTCCTGAGTGTTCATTGGCAGGATTGATGTTGAAGCTGAATCTCATATACTTTGGCCACCTGATGCAAAGAACTGACTCATTTGAAAAGACCCTGATGCTGGGAAAAATTGCAGGTGGGAGGAGAAGGGGACGACAGAGGATGAGATGACTGGATGGCATCACCAACTTGATGGACATGAGTTTGGGTAAACTCCGGGAGTCGGTGATGGACAAGGAGGCCTGGCATACTTCAGTCGGTGGGGTTGCAAAGGGTCAGACACAAATGAGCGACTGAACTGAACTGTCCTGCATAACTTTAAAAATAAATTTTGAGCAAAAAAAAAGAAAAACGTTTTCATAGCTAATTCACATCACACAGAAGTTCAATTATTACTGTATGCTAACTTATTTTCTTTTGGTATTTATTTAACAGCTTTTACTGAAGGGTCTATGAATAATAAAGAGAAAACAAGATATATGTTCCTTATGATGTGCTCAATTCTTGGAAGACTAATAATGTATCACAATGGCTAATAATATATTTATCTGTAATTTCCCTGCTCTAGGGAGGAGGGACTTTTTATATGAGACCAATAAAGTTATACAATGTTGTGTGTGTGTGTGTGTGTGTGTGTGTGTATCTCCTTTGCTATTTAAGGTTTATATAAGGAGTAGTTGACCTAGTTGTACTAGGGTCTGATGTGCATCCCTTTTACCTAGCAAGGTGGAAACAAGGAGAATTCAGGTTCCTTCTAGCTTTCAGTTTTCTCTCGATGGAATAATGAAGAATTTTTCTAGAGCGGGAACCTTAGGACATATGAAAATTGGCAAGTGTCCTATTAGAAGCAAATTGAGAACACAAGGAATATCTACACTAAATGGAAAAAAAAAAAAAAAACTCATCTTTGAAAGTTGATATCAGAGGGTAAAAATGTTTTCTTTATTGAATAAAAGTGAGATATCTGTGAAATCACAGTTTCTCTCCCTCTGGTTGCTGGCTTTGGAAAAATTCATTGGTACATAATCAGCAAGGGTAGGGTAAAATTTCAATTGGTTCTAACAGTACACACCACTGCTGAGTAATTAACAACAGAGTAGAAATTGCTAATCTAGTTTCAACATTTACTGCTGCTGTTGCTGCGTCACTTTAGTCGTGTCCGACTCTGTGAGACCCCATAGATGGCAGCCCACCAGGCTCCCCCGTCCCTGGGATTCTCCAGGCAAGAACACTGGAGTGGGTTGCCATTTCCTTCTCCAATGCATGAAAGTGAAAAGTGAAAGTGAAGTCGCTCAGTCGTGTCCGACTCTAGCGACCCCATGGTCTGCAGCCTACTAGGTTCCTCCGTCCATGGGATTTTCTAGGCAAAAGTACTGGAGTGGGGTGCCATTGCCTTCTCCATCAACACTTACTAGCTGACCTTAAATTACATATCTTCTTTAATGATATGACTTAAAACATGTAAAGAACATAGGACAATGTCCAGTGCATAGTAAATTCTACGTATTTGCTATTATTATTTCCATTAAAAATGAGTGATTTAAAATGTCAAGATCTCATGCCTTGAAGATCATTCAGCAATCCTGTCAATCTTACAGTAATTCTTCAGTAAATTCCTCTTTTTCACAATTGCTACTTCTAAAGTTTTCTAACATCCTACAAGTTTCTATCTTTCTACCAAAACTTTCCCATTTTTTATAAGATGAGCTTGCCATCTAAATCATAGGTTACATATAAACCATTCAACTGGAACTTATTCAATGCTGTTCGTTCATTTTTCTCCAATTTCTTTTTAACAGAGGAAACATCTCTTATCAAAGATCAATATTTTCATCTAAGTTTTGGGTTTCATACTTTCCACCCTCTTAGGAATATCAGATGATCAGTTATCTATTTTTAACCTATTTTCCTCTCAATAATATTCACCATTTAAACATAATTTTCTCTGTTTAGGAAAAAAAAAAAATCCTGAACTCAATAGCTCTCTTAGACTGTCTTTTGTAATAGTCAGTCTCTTTAATAGTATCACAGAATATCGTCATTCTTCATCTCTGCATTTCCACTCAGTGCAATCTATCTTCTGTCTCTCTCCTTCCATAAACACACAAACAAACTGTAGCTAAAGACATTAACAGCAACCGTATTGTTAAACCCAATGTACATTTCCAGAGGTTAGATTATTTCGTCTCTCCCCAAACTGATCAGATATCATTGTTCCCTCTTTGTTAGAACCCTCTTCTACTTCCATATTATCTTCTGATACTTTCCCTATATTTCTAATAATTAATTTTCATCTTATTTATTAGTTTGTTTTTAAACAATATGATCCTTTAGCTAGCCATTAAAAGTTGGGTTTTCTCAAGTCTAGGTTGTAGACTGAATCAAATGCTTTAATTTGTATCAATCTCTCCCCTAACTATAGGAAATTAAAGCTTATATTCAAACAATTCTAAATTTATATATTTCAGTCATGACATTTTTTGTTCTATATCTGGTGTAGATCTTAATATCTTACATTATCTATATCTAATTGTGTATCTAAATGCCCACTTTGGATTCAATATGTCCTAAACAATGTTTATGACTTTCTCTCTCCTTCACTCCACATCTGATATCCTCCCAATATTTACAACATCAATGAACTACAACACCAACCTTTCTTCCTGCTTTCAGAAACTTTAAACCTGCAAGGTATTTGATTCCTAGTTTTCTCTTACTCCCAAATTCAGTCTTTCATTCACTTAGTATTTCTTGGGTGTCTACTCTTGGCCAATACTAATTTATATTCTAGGGACATAACAGGAAAAAATAAGTCTGTATCATCATGATGAATCATTTCAATGAGAGGGTGCAGGAAGTAGAAAAAAAAAAGTCAAGAAATAATATGAGAGAATCTATCAGTTCATGATAGGTATGAAGAAAAATAGAGCAGGTTATATTTGATAGTGAATTATGATTGGCTATTATATATTAGGTAATCAATGATGGCCATTTTGATAATGTGACTTTTGAACAGCTTTTGAAATTTTGTATGTTGAATTTCTCTCAAATCCATTAATTATCTTCATCTCCACTGTTGTCACCCTTATCCAAAGTACAATTCCTCTCTTGAGGTCTAGTATTAGCTGATAGATTTATCCTCATTTGCTTTGGACCTCTCTTATCCTACATTTCAAACAGAAGTGAAAGCTATCACTTTATAAACAAATAAAATACAAATCTAGGCAAGTCTTTGGACTTTTATATACAACAATCTCTGCCAGAAATATGTAAAATTTTTCAACTCAGATATTTAGCTTTCAAGTTTTCTTCATATTAAAATTCAAATGACACTTTCTATACTCCTTTATAATCATTAACAAATTTGAAAATTTACATTTTAATCATTTGAATATCTTTTGATTTTTTAATCAGAACTTCAAGATAGTAAAACACACTTAGACCACCACAGTATGAGATTTCCATTCCATAATGCAATGATTATTACATATTAGTCTTACAACTGATGTTTGTGATAAAATGAAATGGCATCCATATATTTGAGAAGGGACAGAATTTTTAAACTTCTGTTTAAACAAAGATCAACAATAATACTTATCTGCAATCTACCTCAACAAGATTTATTTTAATTTACTATCAACTATTTAACTATTTTAACTCTGTAATGTTTATTAAGAGTTTAACACATGTATACCCTATACTATTTGCTAGGGAAACATGAAGAACAAGGCAGACAAGGTCCACACCACATGCTACACTGGCATAGGGAAACATATAATATTTATGCATAAATGTATAATATAATTGTTGCTGCTGCTGCTGCTACATCGCTTCAGTCATGTCTGACTTTGTGCGACCCCATAGACAGCAGTTGTAGAAACACAGGCATATGTTATATATAAGCATACAATATAAAATATTTATATTCTATATAATGTATAAAATGGTATATGTAAATTATATGTACAATTTAACCACATATGTGTATGTGCATGTGGAATCACACATATATGTATATATGCATATACATGTATATGTTATTAATACTTAATATGATTCTATGATATATAAAAATGAAGGAACTGCACTCTGGACAGGATAATCAGGGATTACCTCTTACAGATGACATTTAAAAGAGACTATCATTAATAAGAATGATCCAGTAAAAGAACTATCAGGAAAAGAGTCAGTTATTGAGGTAGAAAATGGTTTGGTGTGTTCCAAGGACTGACAATGTGCTACTAGAACTAAGTGAACAAAGAAGAACTGAGAATAACCTGAGTCATGAGAAGTCAGGGGATAGACTTAACATGGGGAGAGGCTTGGAGACTGACATATATTTAATTGAAAACCTTACATTATGATTTACACTATTTTAAATACTCATTTTGGTTTATCCAACATAATAGGAATAAGGAAGGGGTAAGAGGGCAAATAGAAACAATATTTACAAGAAAATGGTCAAGAGCATAAGAATTAAAAGGAGAGAGCAAATTCAAGATACATTTTGAAGTGAAAATAGGTTGAATAGGAGGAAATAAGGAATAAAAGTCTCGGGTCAGATTCCAAATCTTAATATGATGTATGTATTTAATATTTAGTAGTATTTCTGATGTCTACAAATGAAGCCGAAAATGCTCAGGCAATAATAATACTCTGAGAGGAAGTCTAGAGTTCTGTTTTGTAACTGTTGAGTTTGAAAATTATTATGAAATTTCCTAGTGAAGAAGATAAAGAAGTCACTGCATATAAACAGTTGAAAGTCAGTGGATAGGTCTGGCTGGATAAACACATTTGGGAAACATCAGTATATGTTTAACATGTGGAATAATATACCTTGTTTTTAAATAAAAATATTTTGTCCAGCTTGAATCTTGAAAAGTGTTACCATTATAAACTTTAGTCAAGAAGGTATAGTGTGCAGAAGAGTCTGTGTGGGAGCATCCAGTAGGACAGGAGGGGAATCTAACTGTATTAGTTCCAGAAATAAAATATGAAATTAGAACATTGTCAATAAACCAAAGTTAAGACGATTAATACCCCAAAATTTGCAGATGACAGAATTCGCTCACTGACCCAGATAAATCTGCATGGCTGACCTTGTGCTTGTCTGGGTTCTCTTACTTTGTGTTCGCCTTCAGCGGCGCGGGACGGGAACAGAGGGAGGGAAAGACGTCTGGAAGGCGCCCCGCCCCAGGCCGTCGGGTCCGGTGGCCTTCCTGGTGTTCCAGGACGAGGAGCCGCGCGAGAAGGTGAGGGTGGCGTGCAGAGGCGGGGTCGGGTGGGAAAGGCGGCTCTCCTTGCCTTCCTGCTCGCCCCGCCCCGCCGGCCCCTCCGCACCTCCGTCCCCGGCCGGGGGCGCCCGCCACCCTGCCCCGCGTGGCGTCGTCTCCGGTGTCCCTCTTCCGCCCGACCTCCCCGCCACGTCCCTTCGAGGTTGGGCTCGAGGTTTCGGGGGGAGGGATGCTCAGCGCGCCCCCGCCCCACCCCACGCGCCTTTGCCCCTGGCGCCGGCCACGACTGCCTTCCTCCCGGCTGTGGACCTCATGGCGCGGATCCTCCGGTCGCATCTCGCGGGCTGTGCGGCATGATGGGTGGTGGCTCCCTGCCGCTGGGCCGCTTGCTTGCCCGTTGCCTCCCGCCGCTGGCCCTGGACCGGTCTGCCTCGGCCGGTCGTCGGTCGTCCGCTGCTCTGGGCCTGCTGTGCGGTCACCAGTCACCTCCCCATGCCCTCCGAGCCTCGGGGCTTTGTCCCAACCCTGCATCTCCACGCCTCCCGCGGCTTTCTGTCCGGTTCTCTCGCCCTCTCGCCTCCTTACCTCTGTTGTGTCCCTTGCCCGCTTGGCACCACGCTTCCTTTCGGAGCCCCTTCCCTCTGCCCTTGGTGGTGGGGGAGCCGGGGGGAGGGTGCCTGGGAACGCGGGCATGGGTAGGGGCCCTGGTAGTTGGGGAAGAGGACGGGGTCCGGGGAGGCCGGCCGTACGGGTGTGCGAGGTTAGTGGGGGAGGGCTCTACTCCGTTCCGGGAGAACGTGGGGGTGGTCGTCTGGCGTCGGCCGGGATGGGCGGCGGTCGACTGTCGCACGGCGGGGCCCCCATGCGTCACGGGTTGGCAGCGCCGAGGCCCGAGGGCTGGGACGCGGTGGTTGGTGGTCGACGTCGGGGCGGTGGCCTGTGAGGGGCGCCGTGCCCCTCGCCCGCCTCCCACTTTCCAGGTACCTAGGTTGTCCCGGCGCAGAGGTTTAAAGGCCCCTGCTTTAACCTTCCCTCGTGGCTCAGACGGTAAAGTGTCTGCCTACAATGCAGGAGACCCGGGTTTAATCCCTGGGTCGGGAATATCTGGAGGAGGAAATGGCAACCCACTCCAGTATTTTGCCTGGAAAATCCCATGGACGGGAGGAACTTGGTAGGCTACAGTCCATGTGATCACAAAGAGTTGGACATGACTGAGAGACTTCACTTTGCTTCAGAACTATAGAAATCAGTCTATAACATCACTTGATTATTTAAGACTCATTCCCTACCCATTTCTTGACAGTGAACTCTATAGCGAAGCTCATCTTTGCTCTCTGTGGTCAGTGGCTCACTATTAACAGACATAATCATGTTCCTAATGTTGCAGTAGATTTTTTTTTTTTTTTAATTAGAAGTCTAGCACTAGCAAAGAATCATAGATTCACGAACACCAGGTTGATGTCTTCTAGGACAACACTTAAAATTTCAAGAGAGTATAGAAATTATGTATGCCTTTCTTTTTTACATAAATTCCTAGAAGCCTCAATGATAATCTATTTTTCCAAAAATTTCTATTACTCTTTGTGAATAAAACTTTCTTTTTTCACTACCAAGACCAAGTTCTGGGAAGATTAAATGAAAACTCTGTTGATTTGAAATTTTGTCCCATAGATATATTTGTCTATGATTATACTTTTTCTCATAATTATTTTAAGGAGAGGTGCTTCAGCTTCTATTCTCTCATTGTTTTTTTCTGATATATTTATCTTTTCTGAATGTATGTGAAGTCAAGGAAACGGTATCATAGAAACAAGTGAAATCTGAAATTGCATTTATGGGTTCAATATAACATCAATGCATCCAAACCTTTATTTTGTAAAATGCCATTTGATTTTTCAGTGGATTAAACCTGTCCAGCAAACTAACCACTATACCTCACATGGATTTTGTCACAATCAACAGGAAAAAGTTTCCCTACAAGAACAAGTGCTATGCACTCAGTAAAACCAAGTGAATAGCTCTCAGATGAGGGAAATTCCAAAGAATATTTAAAATTAAACAAGCAGAGTTAAAGGTCAACACTACTACAACAATGGTATTCCCAGGTGGCTCAGTGGTAAACAATCTGGCTGCCAATGAAGGAGATGCAGGAGACATGGGTTCCATTCCTCCATTGGGAAGATCCCCTGGAGGAGGAAATGGTAATCCACTTCAGCGTCCTTGCCTGGGAAATCCCATGGAGAGAAGAGCCTGATAGGCTATAATCTGTGGGGTCACAAAGAGTCAGCCAGTTTGTCACACGTAAACCCAAACTACAGCAATGCTTACTAAATGAGAATTTGTGATTTGAGAAAATCTCAGTTAGTGTTGCACTTTCCAAAGCAACTAAATATATGTTATAAAATAAAGAACAATAGACATTAGTGTTTATTAAATTAGAAATTAGTCTTTAAGATCCTTCATTTTTCATCAAAAATTCAATACTGTCTATGTCTGTTATTTTAATATCCCTCATATGTTACCAAAAGCCCCATATATAACTAAATTAAAGATCTGAAAAATATATTGATTGGTCATAACAGTATATTTATTAGCAAAGGAACTGATTTTAATTACATATATAGTCCATCAGAAAAAGCATAGTAAAATTTTTACTACCTGATATGCAGGTGGTATTTATATGGTTTATAATGTAAAATAAATATTAAAAGCAAAAAAAAAAAAACACCCTCTTCCAACAACACAAGAAGACTACGCATGGACTTCACCAGATGGTCAATAACGAAATCAGATTGATTATATTTTTTGAGAAGCCCTATTCAGAGCAAAAACAAGACCAGGAGCCAACAGTGGATCAGATCACAAACTCTTTATTGCCAAATTCAGACTTATATTGAAGAAAGTAGGGAAAACCACTAGACCATTCAGGTATGACCTAAATCAAATCCCTTAAGTTTATACAGTAGAAGTGAAAAATAGATTAAAGAGATTAGATCTGATAGACAGAGTGCCTGAAGAACTATGCACAGAGGTTTATGAGATAGTACAGGAGGCAGTGATCAGACCATATCCAAGAATAAGAAATGCAATAAGGCAAAATGGCTGTCCAGTGAGGCCTTGCAAATAGCTGAAAAAAGAAAATAAGCTGAAGGCAAAAGAAAAAAGGAAAGATATACCCATTTGAATGCAGACTTCAAAGAAGAGCAAGGAGAGATAAGAAAGCCTTCCTCAGCGATCAATGCAAAGAAATAGAGGAAGATAGTAGACTAGGAAAGCCTAAAGATCTCTTCAAGAAAATTAGAGATACCAAGGGAACATTTCATGCAAAGATGGGCACAACAAAGGACAGAAATGGTATGGACCTAACAGAAGCAGAAGATATTAAGAAGAGGTGGCAAGAATACACAGAAGAACTATACAAAAAAGATCTTCACAACCCAGATAACCATGATGGTGTGATCACTCACCCAGAGCAAGACATCCTAGAATGCAAAATCAAGTGGGCCTTAGGAAGTATCACCACGAACAATGCCAGAGGAGGTGATGGAACTCAAGTTGAGCTACTTCAAGTCCTAAAAGATGATGCTGTGAAAGTGCTGCACTCAATATGCCAGCCAATTCAGAAAACCCAGCAGTGGCCACAGGACTGGAAAAGGTCAGTTTTAATTCCAATTCTAAAGAAAGGAAATGTCAAAGAACACTCAAACTGCCTCATAATTGCACTCATCTCCCACACTAGCAAAGTAATGCTCAGATTTCTCCAAGTCAGGCATCAACAGTACATGAATTGTGAACTTCCAGATGTTCAAGCTGGTTTTAGAAAAGGCAGAGGAACCAGATATCAAATGCCAACATCTGTTGAATCATCAAAAAAGCAAGAGAATACCAGAAAAACATCTACTTCTGCTTTATTTATTTATCCACATGCCAAAGTCTTTGTGTGGATCACAACAAACTGGAAAATTCTTCAAGAGATGTGAATACCAGACCACCTGACCTGCCTCCTAAGAAATCTGTATGCAGGTCAAGAAACAGCAGTTAGAACTGGACATGGAACAACAGACTTGTTCCAAGTAAGGAAAGGAGTACATCAATGCTGTATTGTCACCCTGCTTATTTAACTTATATACAGAATGCATCATAAGAAATACTGGATAAAGCACAAGCTGGAATCAAGATTGCCCAAAGAAATATCAATAACCTCAGATATGCAGATGGCACCACCCTTATGGCAAAAAGTGAAGAAGAACTAAAGATCCTCTTGATGAAATTGAAAGAGGAGAGTGAAACTGTTGGCTTAAAACTCAGCATTCAGAAAACTAAGATCATGGCATTCAGCCCATCATTTCATGGTAAATAGATGGGGAAACAATGGAAATAGTGAGAGACTTTTTTTTTTTTTTTTTTGGTCTCTAAAATCACTACAGATGGTGACTGCAGTCATGATATTAAAAGATTCTTATTCCCTGGAAGAAAAGGTATGACCAACCTAGACAGTATATTAAAAGGCAGAGACATTACTTTGCCAACAAAGGTCCTTCTAGTCAAAGCTGTGATTTTTCCCATAGTCAGGTATGGTTGTGAGAGTTGGACTATAAAGAAAGCTGAGCACCAAAGAACTGATGCTTTTGAGCTGTAGTGTTGGAGAAGACTCTTGAGAGTCCTCTGGACTGCAAGGAGATCCAACCAGTCCATCTTAAAGGGAATCAGTCCTGAATATTCATTGGAAGGACTGATGAAGCTGAAACTCCAATACTTTGGCCACCTGATGCAAAGAACTGACTTATTTTAAAAGACCCTGATATTGGGAAAGATTGAAGGCAGGAGAAGGAGACAACAGAGGATGAGATGGTTGAATGGCATCACCGACTCAATGGACATGAGTTTGACTAAGCTCTGGGAGTTGTTGTTGGACAGGGAAGCTTGACATGTTGTAGTCCATGGGGTTGCAAAGAATCATGCAAGACTGAATGACTGAACTGAACTGAACACCTTCAGGGTAAGATTCAAAAAGAAATCAGCTACACTGAGGTGGATACAGAAGTGAAGTTTGACTACCTCAACTTTGGCAGAATAAATAACAATCTTTTATGAAGATCTGAAATCCTAAAATGGCTCTAGCACTAATTCTTCATCCCAACATGCTACTTGTGTTCTTTGAAAAACATCAAATAACAAAGAGGGGTTTAAAATTTAAAGTGGCCCTGGTTATTATTGGCCCTAGGTTGAAGACAGTAGCAAATGAAAATTCTTTCTGGAGAAACTGAAGTCAGGCAATGCTTAAAAATGATCAGAGATTAACTTGCTTTAAAAACTTCAAGCAGTTTGCAGACAAAATAATGCAAATAATCAAGTCACTAGTGATAACCAGCATAACTATAGACAGCATATAGTGCCCCAAAATATTTTACACTTTGGAATTATCAGACACAAGTTTAAAAATTGGACATAAAATTTATTAATCATGCTTAATACATTAAAATGATTAAAAATAAAAACGAATAAATTAATCAGAAACAGAAGTATAAAAAATTTCTAAGGAGATCAAAAAATCAAAGTTTCTAGAAATAGTAATTGATATAATAACTAAATTATATCACAGTAATTAAAGTTAAACATTCAAGGTATAGGTTTAAAGATCAAGAAAGATTACAAAAGATTTTCCAGGGCACAGCCAGTAAAGCAAGAGGTATTAGATCTGAAAGATAATTTAAGAGACATGCATGATACTGTCTCTTCATGAGATTATGAAGATCCTATAGTCTCTTCCTAATTGCTACAGGGGAGAGAGAATGGGTCAGAGGTAAAGATAACTGTGAAGATTCTGTAAAGTTACAAAGGACAAGCAGCAAAAGATTCAAGGAAAACAACAAATATAAATCAGATTAAATTAAACAGAAATCAGCATATAGTCATATCATGGAGAATGCCAAATCTTAACATCAGCCCCAAATAATAGAGGTTCCAAGGTAAAAATTTTATATTTAATAATAAAAAAATTCTCAATCACAATAAGCAACTTAAAATTACAGTGGAATAACTCTGTAAATAGGTTGAAAGAGTATTAATCTGTCACTTTATATGTTAGCCAGGATAGGCTAGGCCATGTTGTCAACATTTAAACAAAAGTTATCTGTACTCCTATCCCCTCCACTTAGATGTAATGTAAAATAGCCTAACAGGAAAAACAAATAGTCCCATATGGAAAGAGGAAGAATGGAATACAAGCAGAGCCACAAGTGTTACTGACTCCAAGCTTCATAGGCATGACAGGCCTATAAATCCAAGAGACAAGATGTCGAGAAAATTCATGTTGATGTATGGCAAAACCAATACAATATTGTAAAGTAATTAGCCTCCAATTAAAATAAACAAATTAATATTTTTAAAAAATGACAGACTAATGCCTCAACATAACCATCTTATTGGGGTCTGGACACCAGGTTCTTTTACAGAACAGATATTGGGTGGGGGGAAGAGGTGAGGAAACAAAGTAAAAAGGCAATCTTGCAAATATCTCCTAGAATTGCAAGTCTTGGGCAGAGGATGTGATAATTTCTTCCTTCTTACTATCCAGGATTAGACAGGGTCCTGAACAAGGCACTTTAGTTTAAGTCAAGCAGAGGGGCAGGATTTTCTGAGGCAGGCCATTATGTATGATTATAATATCTGTGAGTGCTCTGTTGTGTCTGACTCTTTGCGACCCCATGGGGTGCAGCCTGCCAGGATCCTGTGTCCATGGAATTTTCCAAGAAAACATACTGGAGTGGGTTGCCATTTCCTCCTCCAGGGGATCTTTCCAACCCAGGGATCAAACCTGCATCTCTGGCATCTCCTACACTGGCATGAAGAATTTTTACAAAACTGGATATTTGGTACTATCCCTTCTTCCTTGGAAGCTACATAGTCTTCTCAGCCCATTTCCTGCTAATGGGAGAAGGGAAAGCAACAGTTATTTGAAGACTTAAATAGTCATAGAATTTTTCATTTTATACTCAAGGGATCTTTAACAAAACAAGTTTTTTGTTTTTTTTTTTTTTTAGAAAACTTCAGTATCTGGTAAGGAAGTAGGTCACAGGGAATCTGACAACTAGAAAAGCAGGATACAGCAACTAGAAAAAGAAGATATAGCACAGCTAGACAATTATTTTACCACTTAAATCTGGGCTGGGTTTGTAATTTCTTTGACTAATGGAATGTTATGGACATTGTGCTTTGTCTGTTCCAAGCCTAAGACTTGAGAAGCCTCACAAATTTTGCTCTTGCCCTCTTGCAATGCTGTCACCATGTGAAAAGCCTGAACTTCCCATCTATGGATGTGAGACCATGTGAAGGGAAAGGCTCAGCCCTGTAAGCTAAGACCCCAGACATAGGACAGATCTTATAAGATAATTGTTCTCAGATAATCCCAGTCAAAATTTCTGACCCAAGGAATAATGACTAAAAAAAAAGGAAAAAAAAACAAAACAGTTTTTTAAAGGAGTAAAGTTATGACCAACCTGGTCAGCATATTAAAAAGCAGAGACATTACTTTGTCAACAAAGGTGCATCTAGTCAAGGCTATGGTTTTTCCAGTGTTCATGTATGGATGTGAGAGTTTTACTATAAAGAAAGCTGAGCACCAAAGAATTGATGCTTTTGAACTGTAGTGTTGGAGAAGACTCTTGAGAGTCCCTTGGACTGCAAGGAGATCCAACCAGTCCATTCTAAAGGAAATCAGTCCTGGGTGTTCATTCGAAGGTCTGATGTTAAAGCTGAAACTCCAATATTTTGGCCACCTGTTGCGAAGAGCTGACTCATTTGAAAAGACCCTGATGTTGGGAAAGTTTGAAGGCAGAAGGAGAAGGGGATGACAGAGGATGAGATGGTTATATAGTACCACAAACTCTATGGACACGAATTTGGGTAAACTCCCGGAGTTGGTGATGGATAGGGAGGCCTGGGGTGCTGCAGTTCATGGGGTCACAAGATTCGGACACGACTGAGCAATTGAACTGAACTGAAAAAAATTGTTTTTTAAAGATCAAGTTATGGAGTAATTTGTTGCTTGGCAGATACTTGGTTATATGTTTATAGCAACACTGTTCAAAATACAATAAAACTAAGAAAAGTCTAATATATTCAGTAGAAAACTGATGATCCAGAGAAAATGGATTGCTACAGAATAGTATGGGCGCAATGGCCTGAATGCTTTGTGTCCTTTCCAAAATGTATATGTTGACATTCTAATGCACAAAATGAAGGTATTAGGAGGCGAGGCTTTTAGGAGATGCTTTAATCATGAGGGTAGAACCCCTCTTACAAAAGGGGCCTCCAAATCCCCTAGTCTCATCCACCAAGTGAAGACACAGAAGTTGACAGTCTGTAACTCAGAAGGACTTTAGCAAGAGCCAGACCATGCTGGCACCATGATTTTGCACTCCTAAGTCTATGCCCCAACCAGTAACACTGAAGAAGCTGAAGTTGAATGGTTCTATGAAGACTTACAAGACATTTTAGAACTAACACCCAAAAAAGATGTCCTTTTCATTATAGGGGACTGGAATACAAGGGTAGGAAGTCAAGAAACACCTGAAGTAACAGGCAAATTTGGCCTTGGATACGGAATGAAACAGGGCAAAGACTAGTAGAGTTTTGCTAAGAAAATGCACTGGTCATAACAAACACCCTCTTCCAACAACACAAGAGAAGACTCTATACATGGACATCACCAGATGGTCAACACCGAAATCAGATTGATTATATTCTTTGCAGCCAAAGATGGAGAAGCTCTATACAGTCAGCAAAAAGAATACCAGGAGCTGACTGTGGCTCAGATCATGAACTGCTTATTGCCAAATTCAGACTTAAATCGAAGAAAGTAGGTAAAAACCACTAGACCATTCAGGTATGACCTAAATCAAATTCCTTAATATTATACAGTGGAAGTGAGAAATAGATTTAAGGTCCTAGATCTGATAGAGTACCTGATGAACTATGGAATGAGGTTAGTGACATTGTACAGGAGACAGGGATCAAGACCATCCCCATGGAAAAGAAATGCAAAAAAGCAAAATGGCTGTCTGGGGAGGCCTTACAAATAGCTGTGAAAAGAAGAGAAGTGAAAAGCAAAGCAGAAAAGGAAAGATATAAGCATCTGAATGCAGAGTTTCAAAGAATAGCAAGAAGAGATAAGAAAGCCTTCTTCAGCGATCAATGCAAAGAAATAGAGGAAAACAACAGAATGGGAAAGACTAGAGATCTCTTCAAGAAAATTAGAGATACCAAAGGAACATTTCATGCAAAGATGAATACAATAAAGGACAGAAATGGTATAGACCTAACAGAAGCAGAAGATATTAAGAAGAGATGGCAAAAATACACAGAAGAACTGTACAAAAAAGATCTTCATGACCCAGACAATCACGATGGTGTGATTACTGACCTAGAGCCAGACATCCTGGAATGTGAAGTCAAGCAGGCCTTAGAAAGCATCACTACGAACAAAGCTAGTGGAGGTGATGGAATTCCAGTTGAACTATTCCAAATCCTGAAAGATGATGCTGTGAAAGTGCTGCACTCAATATGCCAGCAAATTTGGAAAACTCAGCAGTAGCCACAGGACTGGAAAAGGTCACTTTTCATTCAAATCCCAAAGAAAGGCAATGCCAAAGAATGCTCAAACTACTGCACATTTGCACTCATCTCACAGGATAGTAAAGTAGTGCTCAAAATTCTCCAAGTCAAGCTTCAGCAATGTGTGAACCGTGAACTTCCTGATGTTAAAGCTGGTTTTAGAAAAGGCAAAGGAACCAGAAATCAAATCACCAACACTGGATCAAAGAAAAAGCAAGAGAGTTCCAGAAAAACATCTATTTCTGCTTTATTGACTATGCCAAAGCCTTTGACTCTGTGGATCACAATAAACTGTGGAAAATTCTGAAAGAGATGGGAATAAAAGACCACCTGATCTGCCTCTTGAGAAATCTGTATGCATGTCAGGAAGCAACAGTTAGAACTGGACATGGAACAACAGACTGGTTCCAAATAGGAAAAAGAGTTCGTCAAGGCTGTATATTGTAACCCTGTTTATTTAACCTATATGCAGAGTACATCATGAGAAATGCTGGGCTGGAAGAAACACAAGCTGGAATCAAGATAGCCAGGAGAAATATCAATAACCTCAGATATGCAGATGACACCACCCTTATGGCAGAAAGTGAAGAGGAACTCAAAAGCCTCTTGATGAAAGTGAAAGTGGAGAGTGAAAAAGTTGGCTTAAAGCTCAACATTCAGAAAATGAAGATCATGGCATCCGGTCCCACCACTTCATGGGAAATGGATGGGGAAACAGTGTCAAACTTTATTTTTCTGGGCTCCAAAATCATTACAGATGGTGACTGCAGCCATGAAATTAAAAGACGTTTACTCCTTGGAAGGAACGTTATGATCAACCTAGATAGCATATTCAAAAGCAGAGACATTACTTTGCCAACAAAGTTCCGTCTAGTCAAGGCTATGGTTTTTCCTGTGGTCATGTATGGATGTGAGACTTGGACTGTGAAGAAGGCTGAGCGCCGAAGAATTGATGCTTTTGAACTGTGTTGTTGGAGAAGACTCTTGAGAGTCCCTTGGACTGCAAGGAGATCAACCAGTCCATTCTGAAGGAGATCAGCCCTGGGATTTCTTTGGAAGGAATGATGCTAAAGCTGAAACTCCAGTACTGTGGCCACCTCATGTGAAGAGTTGACTCATTGGAAAAGACTCCTTTGCTGGGAGGGATTGGGGGCAGGAGGAGAAGGGGACGACAGAGGATGAGATGGCTGGATGGCATCACTGACTCGATGGACGTGAGTCTCAGTGAACTCCGGGAGTTGGTGATGGACAGGGAGGCCTGGCATGCTGCGATTCATGGGGTCACAAAGAGTCAGACACGACTGAGTGACTGATCTAATCTGAACCTCCATAATTGTGAAAAATAAATTTCTGTTGTTTATAAGCTACCCAGTCTATGGCATTTTGTTACAGCAGCCCTAATAAACTAAGGATTAAGAAGTAGTATCTCTGAAGCTCAGAAGATCCCCTTGGTACCTCCTATTACTGTCCTGCCCTGTGATTAAGTAAAAATACAGCACAATGTATTTGGGCAAACCTGACAATGGCACACACACTTTACAGATGTTGTAGGTTATCTTACTCCACTAGGAATATAACAGCCAAGATGATTGCTGAGGATAAAGAGAATGCAGCATGAGTACTAGAAGCAGTTATAAATACTGGTTGGAATCATGTGACCACCTGCTGTACATATTTTTCTGAATTTATATATATTTATATAAATTATTTTTCAATCTTTAGTAATATTTGTATATAGAACATAAATTATATTCATATATTATTGAATTGTGTAATCTTAATACATAATTTAGTAATATATGATTTTGATCAGTTTTGCACAAAAATAAATATGTGTTTAGGAAAGAGTATAAAATACAGCAATGATTGCAAGCTACTGTGCAAAATAATCCATTCACAAAAAATATATACTAAATTTCAAGTAAATTTCACAAGCTGATGTAAAAAACAATAAATTAGGGGAAAATAAAGAGATGATTAGGCTTTTATAAGAATAAAATTTTTGTTTTTCAATTTGTTAATGTGGTGTATTACATTGATTGATTTGCGGATATTGAAGAATCCTTGCATCCCTGGGATAAAGCCCACTTGGTCATGGTGTATGATCTTTTTAATGTGTTGTTGGATTCTGATTGCTAGAATTTTGTTTAGGATTTTTGCATCTATGTTCATCAGTGATATTGGCCTATAGTTTTCTTTTTTTTGGCATCTTTGTCAGGTTTTGGTATTAGGGTGATGGTGGCCTCATAGAATGAGTTTGGAAGTTTACCTTCCTCTGCAATTTTCTGGAAGAGTTTGAGCAGGATAGGTGTTAGCTCTTCTCTAAATTTTTGGTAGAATTCAGCTGTGAAGCCGTCTGGACCTGGGCTTTTGTTTGCTGGAAGATTTTTGATTACAGTTTCAATTTCCATGCTTGTGATGGGTCTGTTAAGGTTTTCTATTTCTTCCTGGTCGAGTTTTGGAAAGTTGTACTTTTCTAAGAATTTGTCCATTTCTTCCTCGTTGTCCATTTTATTGGCATATAATTGTTGATAATAGTCTCTTATGATCCTTTGTATTTCTATGTTGTCTGTTGTGATCTCTCCACTGTCATTACTAATTTTATTGATTTGATTTTTCTCCTTTTGTTTGTTGATGAGTCTGGCTAATGGTTTGTCAATTTTATTTATCCTTTCAAAGAACCAGCTTTTGGCTTTGTTGATTTTTGCTATGGTCTCTTTTGTTTCTTTTGCATTTATTTCTGCTCTAATTTTTAAGATTTCTTTCCTTCTACTAACCCTGGGGTTCTTCATTTCTTCCTTTTCTAGTTGTTTGAGGTGTAGAGTTAGGTTATTTATTTGACTTTTTTCTTGTTTCTTGAGGTGTGCCTGTATTGCTATGAACTTTCCCCTTAGGACTGCTTTTACTGTGTCCCACAGGTTTTGGGTTGTTGTGTTTTCATTTTCATTCATTTCTATGCAAATTTTGATTTCTTTTTTGATTTCTTCTGTGATTCTTCACAGAGCTAGAACAAATAATTTCACAATTTGTATGGAAATACAAAAAACCTCGAATAGCCAAAGCGATCTTGAGAAAGAAAAATGGAACTGGAGGAATCAACCTACCTGACTTCAGGCTCTACTACAAAGCCACAGTTATCAAGACAGTATGGTACTGGCACAAAGACAGAAATATAGATCAATGGAACAAAATAGAAAGCCCAGAGATAAATCCACGCACATATGGACACCTTATCTTTGACAAAGGAGGCAAGAATATACAGTGGATTAAAGACAATCTCTTTAACAAGTGGTGCTGGGAAATCTGGTCAACCACTTGTAAAAGAATGAAACTAGAACACTTTCTAACACCATATACAAAAATAAACTCAAAATGGATTAAAGATCTCAACATAAGACCAGAAACTATAAAACTCCTAGAGGAGAACATAGGCAAAACACTCTCTGACATACATCACAGCAGGATCCTCTATGACCCACCTCCCAGAATATTGGAAATAAAAGCAAAAATAAACAAATGGGACCTAATTAACCTTAAAAGCTTCTGCACATCTAAGGAAACTATTAGCAAGGTGAAAAGACAGCCTTCAGAATGGGAGAAAATAATAGCAAATGAAGCAACCGACAAACAACTAATCTCAAAAATATACAAGCAACTCCTACAGCTCAACTCCAGAAAAATAAATGACCCAATCAAAAAATGGGCCAAAGATTTAAATAGACATTTCTCCAAAGAAGACATACAGATGGCTAACAAACACTTGAAAAGATGTTCAACATCACTCTTTATCAGAGAAATGCAAATCAAAACCACTATGAGGTACCATTTCACACCAGTCAGAATGGCTGCGATCCAAAAGTCTACAAATAATAAATGCTGGAGAGGGTGTGGAGAAAGGGAACCCTCTTACACTGTTGGTGGGAATGCAAATTAGTACAGCCACTATGGAGAACAGTGTGGAGATTCCTTAAAAAACTGGAAATAGAACTGCCTTATGATCCAGCAATCCCACTGCTGGGCATACACACTGAGGAAACCAGAAGGAAAGAGACACGTGTACCCCAATGTTCATCGCAGCACTGTTTATAATAGCCAGGACATGGAAGCAACCTAGATGTCCATCAGCAGATGAATGGATAAGAAAGCTGTGGTACATATACACAATGGAGTATTACTCAGCCATTAAAAAGAATACATTTGAATCAGTTCTAATGAGGTGGATGAAACTGGAGACTATTATACAGAGTGAAGTAAGCCAGAAGGAAAAACATAAATACAGTATACTAACGCATGTATATGGAATTTAGAAAGATGGTAACGATAACCCTGTGTACGAGACAGCAAAAGAGACACTGATGTATAGAACAGTCTTATGGACTCTGTGGGAGAGGGTGGGAAGATTTGGGAGAATGTCATTGAAACATGTGAAATGTCATGTATGAAACGAGATGCCAGTCCAGGTTCAGTGCACGATGCTGGATGCTTGGGGCTGGTGTGCTGGGAAGGCCCAGGGGATGGTATGGGGAGGTTGGGAGGGAGGGGGTTCAGGATGGGGAGCATGTGATTTTTTTAAAAGTAATAAAGAGAATTAAAAATAAAATAAAATAAAATAAAATTGGAATGGTGACTTAAAAAAAAAAAAAAAAAAATAAAATTTTTAATGAAAATGTAGGCAATAATATTAATAACAATAAATATATCATAAATTAATTTAGGTCCAATGTTCTAAGGGGTTTTAATGTTATAAATGTTATTTAGACATCATCTTAATTCTATGAGTGTGGCTCTAAAGCATGTAAATACAACATATATGTGGATATTATCTACATTTTACACATATCCACATTATCCACTTGTAATTGCATTATTATTCACATTTATCACTCAGGGTTTGATTAAACAAATGGAAACTCTAGCAGTATCACATGGACTGCTTGATCTGCTCTGATAACTGGATAAGTTTAACTTTGTATATAAAAGCTCTCATTTTATATATAAATGAATAATACAACATGATATTAATATATAAATATATTCTAATTTATATAATCCATAAAATAGAAGGAAGTGTTACTTTATATGATCAGTTCAGTTCAGTTCAGTCGCTCAGTCTTGTCTGACTCTTTGCAACCCCATGAATTGCAGCACGCCAGGCCTCCCTATTCATCACCAACTCCAGGAGTTCACCCAAATTCATGTCCGTAGACTTGGTGATGCCATCCAGCCATCTCATCCTCTGTCGTCCCCTTCCCCTCCTGCCCCCAATCCCTCCCAGCATCAGAGACTTTCCAATGACTCGACTCTTCAAATGAGGTGGCCAAAGAATGCAGTTTCAGCTTTAGCATCAGTCCTTCCAAAGAACACGAAAGTCTGATGTCCTTTAGAATGGACTGGTTGGATCTCCTTGCAGTCCAAGGGACTCTCAAGAGTCTTCTCCAACACCACAGTGCAAAAGCATCAATTCTTTGGGGCTCAGCTTTCTTAACAGTCCAACTTTCACATCCATACATGAGCATTGGAACAACCATAGCCTTGACTAGATGGATCTTTGTTGGCAGAGTAATGTCTCTGCTTTTGAATATGCTATCTAGGTTGGTCATAACGTTCCTTCCAAGGAGTAAGCATCTTTTAATTTCATGGCTGCAATCACAATCTGCAGTGATTTTGGAGCCCCCAAAAATAAAGTCTGACACTGTTTCCACTGTTTCCCCATCTATTTGCAATTAAGTGATGGGACCAGATGCTATGATCTTAGTTTTCTGAGTGTTGAGCTTTAAGCCAACTTTTTCACTCTCCACTTTCACTTTCATCAAGAGGCTTTTGAGTTCCTCTTCACTTTCTGCCATAAGGGTGGTGTCATCTGCATATCTGAGGTTATTGATATTTCTCCCGGCAATCTTGATTCCAGCTTGTGCTTCTTCCAGCCCAGCGTTTCTCATGATGTACTCTGAATATAAGTTAAATAAGCAGGGTGAAAATATACAGGCTTGACATACTCTTTTTCCTATTTGTAACCAGCCTGTTGTTTCATGTCCAGTTCTAATTGTTGCTTCCTGACCTGCATATATGTTTTAGAAGAGGCAGGTCAGGTGGTCTTGTACACCCATCACTTTCAGAATTTTCCACAGTTTATTGTGATCCACACAGTCAAAGGCTTTGGCATAGTCAATAAAGCAGAAGTAGATGTTTTCTGGAACTCTCTCTCTTTTTCTGTGTTCCAGTGGATGTTGGCAATTTGATCTCTGGTTCCTCTGCCTTTTCTAAAACCAGCTTGAACATCTGCAAGTTCACAGTTCACGTATTGCTGAAGCCTGGCTTGGAGAATTTTGAGCATTACTTTACTATCATGTGAGATGAGTGCAATTGTGTGGTAGTTTGGGCCTTCTTTGGCATTGCCTTTCTTTGGGATTGGAATGAAAACCCACCTTTCCAGTCCTGTGGCCACTGCTGATTTTTCCAAATTTGCTGGCATATTGAGTGCAGCACTTTCACAGCATCATCTTCCAGGATTTGAAATAGCTCAACTGGAATTCCATCACCTCCACTAGCTTTGTTCATATTGATGCTTTCTAAGGCCCACTGACTTCACATTCCAGGATGTCTGGCTCTAGGTCAGTGATCACACCATCATGATTATCTTGGTCATGAAGATCTTTTTTGTAGAGTTCTTCTATGTATTCTTGCCATCTGTTCTTAATATCTTCTGCTTCTGTTATGTCCATTTCTGTCCTTTATCGAGCTCATCTTTGCATGAAATGTTCCCTTGGTATCTCTAATTTTCTTGAAGAGATCTCTAGTCTTTCCCATTCTGTTGTTTTCCTCTATTTCTTTGCATTGATCACTGAGGAAAGCTTTCTTAAATCTCCTTGCTATTCTTTGGAACTCTGCATTCAGATGCTTATATCTTTCCTTTTCTTATTTGCTTTTCACTTCTCTTTTTTCACAGCTATTTGTAAGGCCTCCCCAGACAGCGATTTTGTTTTTTTGCATTTCTTTTCCATGGGGATGGTCTTAATCCCTGTCTCTTGTACACTGTCACGAACCTCCTTCCATAGTTGATCAGCACTCTATCAGATCTAGTCCCTTAAATCTATTTCTCACTTCCACTGTATAGTCATAAGGAATTTGATTTAGGTCATACCTGAATTGTCTGGTGGTCTTCCCTACTTTCTTCAATTTAAGTCTTAATTTGATAATGACATCATGATCTGAGCAACAGTCAGCTCCAGGTCTTATTTTTGCTGAGTGTATAGAGCTTCTCCGTCTTTGGCTGCAAAGACTATAATCAATCTGGTTTCAGTGTTGACCATCTGGTGATGTCCCTGTGTAGGGTCTTCTCTTGTGTTGTTGGAAGAGAGTGTTTGCTATGACCAGTGCGTTTCTTAACAAAACTCTATTAGCCTTTTCCCCTCTTCATTCCGTATTCCCAGGAAAAATTTGTCCATTACCCCAGTTTTCCTTGACTTCCTACTTTTACATTCCAGTCCCCCAGAATGAAAAGGACATCTTTTTGGGGTGTAAGTTCTACAAGGTATTGTAGATCTTCATAGAACCATTCAATTTCAGCTTCTTCAGCATTACAGATTGGGGCATAGACTTGGATTACTGTAATATTGAATGGTTTGCCTTGGAAACGAACAGAGATCATTCTGCCTTTTTTGATATTGCATCCAAGTACTGCATTTCAGACTCTTTTGTTGACCATGATGGCTACTCCATTTCTTCTAAGAGATTCCTGCCCACAGTAGTAGATATAATGGTCATCTGAGGTAAATGCACCCATTCCAGTTCATTTTAGTTCACTGATTCCTAGAATGTTGATGTTCACTCTTGCCATCTCCTGTTTGATCACATACAATTTGCCTTGATTCACAGACCTAACATTCCAGGTTCCTATGCAATATTGCTGTTTACAGCATCAGACCTTGCTTCTATCACCAGTTACATCCACAACTGGGTACTGTTTTTGCTTTGGCTCCATCCCTTCATTCTTTCTGGAGTTATTTCTCCACTGATCTCCAGTAGCATATTGGGCACCTAGCAATCTGCGGAGTAATAAGTTTGCCATAAAGTTCATTTTTATTTTTTCTGTAAAATCTGTGGAAAAATCCCAAATGAAATTTTTGGCCAACTCAATATATATTTATATCAAAACAAGAAAGAAATAAGCATACTGGAAAAGGTCAGTTTTATTCCAATCCCAAAGAAAGGCAATGCCAAAGAATGCTCAACCTCAGCAAAACTGCACTCATCTCATGTGAACCATAAAGGAAATGGAGCAGGAAATGGCAACCCACTCCACTGTTCTTGCCTGGAAAATCCCAGGGACGGGGGAGCCTGGTGGGCTGCCGTCTATGGGGTCACACAGAGTCGGACACAGCCGAGCGACTTAGCAGTAGCAGCAGCAGCAGCAGCAGCATGTGAACCATGAACTTCCTGATGTTTAAGCTGGTTTTAGAAAAGGCAGAGGAACCAGGGATCAAACTGCCAACATTCACTGGATCATTGAAAAGGCAAGAGGGTTCTAGCAAAAAACATCCATTTCTGCTTTATTGACTATGCCAAAGCCTTTGACTGTGTGGATTATAATAAACTGTAGAAAATTCTGAAAGAGATGGGTATACAAGACCACCTGACCTGCCTCTTCTAAAACATATATGCAGGTCAGGAAGCAACAATTAGAACTGGACATGAAACAACAGTCTGGTTACAAATAGGAAAAGGAGTATGTCAAGCCTGTATATTTTCACCCTGCTTATTTAACTTATATGCAGAGTACATCATGAGAAACGCTGGGCTGGAAGAAGCACAAGCTGGAATCAAGATTTATAGGAGAAATATCAATAACCTCAGTCAGATATGCAGATGACACCACCCTTATGGCAAAAAGTGAAGAAGAACTAAAGAGCCTCTTGATGAAAGTGAAAGAGAAGAGTGAAAAAGTTGGCTTAAAGCTCAACATTCAGAAAACTAAGATCATTTCTGGTCTTACATTTAGATCTTTAATCCATTTTGAGTTTATTTTTGTGTATGGTGTTAGAAAGTGCTCTAGTTTCATTCTTTTACAAGTGGTTGACCAGTTTTCCCAGCACCACTTGTTAAAGAGATTGTCTTTAATCCATTGTATATTCTTGCCTCTGTTGTCAAAGATAAGGTGTCCATATGTGTGTGGATTTATCTCTGGGTTTTCTATTTTGTTCCATTGATCTATATTTCCATCTTTGTGCCAGTACCATACTGTCCTGATGACTGTGGCTTTGTAGTAGAGCCTGAAGTCAGGCAGGTTGATTCCTCCAGTTCCATTCTTCTTTCTCAAAATGGCTTTGGTTATTCAAGGTTTTTTGTATTTCCATACAAATTGTGAAATTATTTGTTCTAGCTCTGAAGAATACCGTTGGTAGCTTGATAGGGATTGCATTGAACCTATAAATTGCCTTGGGTAGTATACTCATTTTCACTATATTGATTCTTCCAATCCATGAACATGGTATATTTCTCCATCTATTAGTGTCCTCTTTGATTTCTTCCACCAGTGTTTTAAAGTGTTATATATATAGGTCTTTAGTTTCTTTAGGTAGATATATTCCTAAGTATTTTATGGAGAAAAGGGAACCCTCTTACACTGTTGGTGGGAATGCAAACTAGTACAGCCACTATGGAGAACAGTGTGGAGATTGGCAGTTCTATTACTGCCTTATGATCCAGCAATCCCACTGCTGGGCATACACACTGAGGAAACCAGAAGGGAAAGAGACACGTGTACCCCAATGTTCATCGCAGCACTGTTTATAATAGCCAAGACATGGAAGCAACCTAGATGTCCATCAGCAGATGAATGGGTAAGAAAGCTGTGGTACATATACACAATGGAGTATTACTCAGCCATTAGAAAGAATACATTTGAATCAATTCTAATGAGGTGGATGAAACTGGAGCCTTTTATACAGAGTGAAGTAAGCCAGAAAGAAAAACACCAATACAGTATATTAACGCATATATATGGAATTTAGAAAGATGGTAACAATAACACTGTATACGAGACACCAAAAGAGACACTGATGTACAGAACAGTCTTTTGGACTCTGTGGGAGAGGGAGACAGTGGGATGATTTGGGAGAATGGCATTGAAATATGTATAATATCATTTATGAAATGATGCGCCAGTCCAGGTTCGATGCCCGATACTGGATGCTTGGGGCTGGTGCACTGGGACGACCCAGAGGGATGGTATGGGGAGGGAGGAGGGAGGAGGGTTCAGGATGGGGAACACATATATACCTGTGGCAGATTCATTTTGATATATGGTAAAACCAATACAATATTGTAAAGTTAAATAAAATAAAATTTAAAAAAAAAGAAAGAAAACTAAGATCAGGGCATCCACTCCCACACTTAATGGCAAATAGATGGGTAACAGTGGAAACAGTGTCTGACTTTATTTTTTCTGGCTCCAAAATCACTGCAGATGGTGATTGCAGCCATGAAATTAAAAGACGCTTACTCCTTGGAAGGAAAGTTATGACCAACTGAGACAGCATAGTAAAAGGCAGAGAAAACTTTGTCAATAAAGGTCTGTCTAGTCACGGCTATGATTTTTCCAGCAGTCATGTATGGATGTGAGAGTTGGACTATAAAGAAAGCTGAGCACCAAAGAATTGATGCTTTTGAACTGTGGTGTTGGAGAATACTCTTGAGAGTCCCTTTGACTGCAAGGAGATCCAACCAGTCCATCCTAAAGAAGATCGGTCCTGGGTGTTCATTTGAAGGAGTGATCTTGAAGCTGAAACTCCATACTTTGGCCACCTGATGTGAAGAGTTGGCTCATTTGAAAAGACCCTGATGTTGGGGAAGTTTGAAGGCAGGAGGAGAAGGGGATGACAGAGGATGAGATGGTTAGATGGCATCACCAACTCAATGGACATGAGTTTGGGTAAACTCTGGGAGTTGGTGATGGACAGGGTGGCCTAGTGTGCTGTGGTTCATGGGGTCACAAAGAATCAGATATGATTGAGCGACTGAACTGAACTGATGGTTCTACAAGAACTTATAACTACTTTATCCCCCTATTCATTCTACATTTCCTTCATATTCAGTGAGCATTTTTGGCTTGTTTTGTTCCTTGTGTGTTAGACTAATCCATCACTGTATCTCTGCAGGGTGCAAGCCTCTATCAGTTCTGCCTCTATTGTAATTTTACTTTGTTAATCACATGGCAGGGTTTTCTTGGTGGCTCAGTGGTTAAGAATCTGCCTGCAATGCAGGAGATGAGGCACAGGTTTTATCTTGGGTCAGAAAGATCCCCTGGAAAAGGAAATTGCAACCCATTCCAGTATTCTTGCCTCAGAAATCCCATGGAGAGAGGAGCCTGGTGAGCTACAGTCCATGTGGTTGCAAAAGAGTCAGACATGACTTAGCAACTAAATAACAATGTCAACAACAAATCACAGGGCAGGGCAGTACTAAGATGGGCCCAGGTTATCATCTGAGTGGGTTCTATAATATAAAAATCATTCTGTCCCCATAACTCCTTCAGGACTTAGGTCAACTATAATACATGTTATGTGAATATTCTTTTTATTTGCTTTCAAAATGGAATTGCTATAATACCCACATTCAATAATTTTAAATATCTAAAAGACCTAATTTTCTTGAAATTCTATTTGAGATATAATCTAAATTCCTTATGCTGCAACTTATGTTCACTTCTTCTAGGCAGTTTCAGAAGAATTAGGGAATACAGTATAACATTCTCTGTATAATGGTCTGTCATATTCTTAAGAGATAATTCTACCTTATCTCTTGGTTTCCCAGTCTTTGGGCTAAATAATTACAGTCCCTTTAACCTTCTTTTAGAGGTCATATTCTTAATCCTTTAATCATTTAGGAACTCTCTTTTAATCCTCTGTAAATTCCCTTTTAAGTTACAGAGGCACAACTAAATGTGGTACCCATGAAAGGTTTTTAAGCATGCTGAGTTGCTGAATATAATGGGAGAGTTATCTCATAGTATCAACACATTCTTCTTCTCACCATGAATCCCAGTACTGCACTGTTTTTATAACTAAGGAATGACATTGTGCACTCATGTTCATCTTGTTAGTTCATCTTGTTACCCACTGCTAATGAATAGTTCCCATTGGGATTATGAACCAGAGAACCAAAGATGTCACTTTATAGAATCAAATGTGAATTACACATTCACAATAAAAGAATAATCATGCAAATCCAGTGACCTTCCTCAATAATGAAATGACTATCAATTATAGCTTACTCTGGATATATTATCTACCAGTGTGGGAGTTTGAGATTCATGTTATCTTCTATGACTATAATAAAGGATCTGGGCAGCCTAATGTGGAGCAGAAAGAGATGGGTGGATTAATTTTAAATTAAGCAATATGCTTCTAACATATGCCTGAAAGTAGTCCTGTGCTACTCAAACACTCAAACTACAAATCACATTTTTAAGATAACAGTTTTATAATATTTTTACCACCAAAAGGAGAAACATGTATGGAACCTTCTTATGAATTCTCTCAAATGCTTCCTACACAGAGGTTCCAAAATGCCAGTCAGGACAGAGTCAAGAGGCTACACAAAAATTACCTAAAAAGACCTTTTTTTGTTCGTTTTAAAATTTTACTTCTTGAAAAAATCATAGTATCTCAAGAAGTTTAGGAAATATACGAGGTGTAATGCAGCCTTCACCCAGCCTCACACAAACTTAATATCTAGCATCACTATAGTATGGGCTTCTAAGGGGGCACAGTGGTAAAGAATCCACATACCAATGCAGGAGACACAGTTTCAATCCCTGGGTCAGGAAATCTCCTACAGTGGGATATGGCCACCCACTGCAATATTTTTGTTTGGTAAATTTCACAGACAGAGGAACCTGGCAGGTGACAGTCTATGGGGTCCAAAGGAGTTGGATATGACTGAACGACTGAGCATGCAGGGACACATCACTAGAGGATATCAAAACCAGGAAATTGAATTGATACACTCCAGGCAGCTTAATCTGATTTAACCTGTTATACATGCCTTAGTGTGCATAAGGCATGTGTGCGTGTGTGCACACACACACACACACAACTTTTGCAATTTTTTCATCTGTGTAGCTTCTTATAATCTTTACCACAATCAAGATACTTAACTGCACCCAGGAAAAGACCTATTCATTCTACTCCTTCACAACCACATTCTCTTCTCCTACTGTCCGTCTCTAAACTTCGGCAATTAATATTTAGCAAACAGTATTTGCTAAAATTATTAGTATTTAGCAAATGCTTATCTATCCTCCATATCTTAAATATTCTACTTTATATATTGTATAAATTAAATCATAAAGTATGCATACTTTTAAAAATAGGATTTCAGTGCCTCAGAACCAAGAGATTTTTATTCAGTAGACCTGAAATCAAAGCATGGAATTCACATCTTTTAAAGTCATTAAGGCTTTTAGCAATCCACATAGTATAGATACCTCTTGGATAACTGGCAAATGACAGAATTAAGGGTCTAATGAGTAAGACTCATTCATAATATTTTGGGTAGTTATATAACATTAAGTATCCAGAGAATATGATGCAGATATCACTTCACAAGCTGCTGGGGAAATTCTCAAATATTGGATTTTTATATGCAATATAATAAAATCATAATTTAATTAATAATTTACTCTAACACACTATATGAATAAAATAATTTAAAAATTTTAGCCAATTCATTTGAAATTGTTTGTTGGGAGCTACTAATGTGAAATATTAAAGTTCAATCCTTACATATCCTTGAAGTTAATGGAAAACCTTTATAAATCAACTCTCAAAACTTATAACAACACAGAGATACATAAATATTAACATATAGCTAAAGGTAAAATACTTGCAGATGACATAATCGTCTATATAGAAAATTCAAAAACTCCTGCAAATAACTCAATTAAGTTAATCAAAGTGCAGAATATAACACCAATTTTATTTATAACATATATAAACAAAAGTTGAATATACACTACTACTCACTTAATTCAAAAACAAGAAAATACACAAAAATCTAACAAAACATGTATAGAAATACTATATACTGAAAATTACAAAATAGTATTGATGGAAGTAAAAGATGACCTAAGTAAATGGAAAGATATATTGTCAATTGAAACTCTCTAAAGAGCAGAATACATCATGAGAAACTCTGGGCTGGAAGAAGCACAAGCTGGAATCAAGATTGCCGGGAGAAATATCAATAACCTCAGATATGCAGATGACACCACCCTTATGGCAGAAAGTGAAGAGGAACCAAAAAGCCTCTTGTTGAAAGTGAAAGTGGAGAGTGAAAAAGTTGGCTTAAAGCTCAACATTCAGAAAACTAACATCATGGCATCTGGTCCTATCATTTCATGGGAAATAGATGGGGAAACAGTGGAAACAGTGTCAGACTTTATTTTTGGGGGCTCCAAAATCACTGCAGATGGTGACTGCAGCTATGAAATTAAAAGACGCTTACTCCTTGGAAGGAAAGTTATGACCAACTTAGACAGCATATTCAAAAGCAGAGACATTACTTTGCCAACCAAGATCCAACTAGTCAAGGCTATGTTTTTTCCAGTGGTCATGTACGGATGTGAGAGTTGGACTGTGAAGAAAGCTGAGCGCCGAAGAATTGATGCTGTTGAACTGTGGTGTTGGAGAAGATTCTTGAAAGTCCCTTGGACTGCAAGAAGATCCAACTAGTCCATTCTAAAGGAGATCAGTCCTGTGTGTTCATTGGAAGGAATGATGCTAAAGCTGAAACTCCAGTACTTTGGCCCCCTCATGAGAACAGTTGACTCATTGGAAAAGACCCTGATGCTGGGAGGGATTGGGGGCAGGAGGGGAAGGGGACGACAGAGGATGAGATGGCTGGATGGCATCGCTGACTCGATGGATGTGACTTTGAGTGAACTCTGGGTGTTGGTGATGGACAGGGAGGCCTGACGTGCTGCGATTCATGGGGTCGCAAAGAGTCGGACACGACTGAGCGACTGAACTGAACTGAAAGAGTAAAGACATTAATTCTACCCCCATCATTATTCAAGCAATATTATGTAAATATTGATAAGATTATTCTAAAAGTAATCATGAAAAGGAAAGGAACTAAAATTATTAAAACAAAATTAAAAAAAAAGAAAAAGTGGGAGGAATCACTATAATTTTAAGATTTATACACAGCGGAGTAATCAAGAATGTGTGGTACAGGTGGATGAATAGACACACAGATCTATGGGAAAAAATAAATAAGCCATAAGTGTATACACACCAAGTATGGCCAACTGATTTTTTACTATGGAACAAAAGCAGGTCAAAGGAAGAAGTCTTGTCTTTCAACAAATTATGCTGAAACAATTGGCTACTCATATTCAGAAAGGAGGAAAAAAAAATAAAAACACTAAGAGAGAGTGGGAACATATGGAAGAAAGAATAGAAAAGAAAAAAAAGATCTTCAACCTAACCCTTACACATTTGCAAAAATAGACTCAAAATGAATTGCAGACATAAATGTAAAACTTAAATATACAAAAATGCAATGAAAAATAGACTAGAAACACTTAGAGACCAGGGTTTGGTGAAAACGTCTTAGTCACAACAGTGTATAACCAAATATACAATCCAAAAAAAAAAAAAAAAGATAAACTGGATTTCATTTAAAATATAATTTTCCCCAATGAAAGATTCTACTAAAAGAATGAAAATCAAATATACATATTGGAAGAAAATATATTCAAATCACATGATAAAAGACTTGAAGTTAGAATATACAAACGATTCTCAAAATAGATTTAAAAAATCAAACAATTCTATTAGATTTTATTGGTAGAAACAATATTGAAAATACTAATAAAAAATTTGCAATCTTGCATTTCCCAAGAGCAACAGAGTATTCTTGCCTAGAATGTGGTTTCCAATATTTAATTAATTGAAAATAAAGTTGATAAATCATATATTAATACTTGAATGGACAAAAAATGAATTTGTAGAGAGGAAAGCCAGAAACATAATAAATCAAGATACTACATTAATAAGAAACTAAAATTTATTATGTTTAACATATGATACAGAATATTGAAATTTTGATAATAAATTTCTCATATATCACTATTTTGCTACATTTTAAAAATAATATGATTTTAGAGAAAAATGAAGAAATGTATAGGTAAAATATGATGGAAGTTAAAAAGAGAGAGAGATTATAATCTACTGAATGTATCAGGGAAGGGTTGTTGAAGCAGGAGAAATTGGGAATGTGCTAAAGAAGGTAGACTTGATATTAAAAGAATGAAAGCAAAGCTATAAACATAAGAAAAGATTGTGGGCAGGATTATAGGACTCATGAAAGTAAAATCAGAAAGGTGATTTGGTGTCTAATTGTCGAGTGCCTGAAAAACAAGTCAATTTTTTTTAGTCTTATTCTGCAGACAATGGGGGTTCAGTAGAGGTTTCCTACAATAACTGTTTATAAGATCAACTTTAGAAAAGATTCATATAGTAACTGTGTGCATAAAGAATTGGAGAACATAGACATTAATAATAGCTCAACAGAAAGCAAATTTGACCATTCAGAAATAAAAAATGAAGATTTAAACTAGGATATTGGATGTAATAATAAATCGACGATAAATGAAACAGTAAGAGCTATGCAGATTAGCTAGGGAGTAGGAAAAAAATCTCTGATAATAGTAGATCTCTGTCCAGATAAGAACTGCCAAAATTCAGGACTGAAAAGCAAAACATTGTTATAATAGAAGAATGAAAGGACCCACTGTATATCACTGAGAACTCTGTTCAGTGTTATGTGGCACCCTTATTTGGAGAGGAATTTAGGGAAAATTTGGTACCTTTATATGTACGGCTGAGTAACTGTGCTGTGCATCTGAAAACATCACATTTGTTAATTGGCTATACTACAATATAAAATAAAAAGTTGGTTTCAAAAAGATCAGTGTATAGTGATAAAATGGAAACAGTAAATATGGACTGATCTTTCAAAAAATTTTATGATTAAAAGAGAATGAACAGTTGAAGAGTTGACTAAAAGATTTTATCAGGATAGGACAGACAAGTTGGAAAAGTAAACCAGAAAGCTTTGGTGGAGATTGGCTACCCACTCCAGTATTCTGGCCTGGAGAATCCCATGGACTGTATAGTTCACAGGTGAAAGAGTTGGACACAACTTTCATTTTTCACTTTCAGTGGAAATGGAGAGAATGAAATGCCAAGAAGTGGTGTACAAAAGCAAAACTTTCAAGAAAGGAGCTAGTTTTGAAAACCCAGCAGAGTGACTTGTCTTGGGTAGAATAAATGACAAATATTCTACTGAGATGACAGAAAAGGTTATCAAGATCCCATAAATTTTGTGAGAAAGAATGATAAGTGAACTCCTACCAGACTGTGTCAATATTATCAAATAAATGGGGAATTAATTTGACAAAATTGCAGGTGTCAGGTCAAGAGCTCAATGAAGTCAGAAAAGGTTTAAATAAAATCAATTTGTGTGTGTGTGTGGCGGGGGGTGGGGGGTGGGGGGGAGTTGGTGCTGAGGAAACTGTAGAGTAGATTTCCATTAAAGTTTCTCCCCACTAGGTCCTGAATTAAAGTGTAATCTGCTCAAGATAAAATACCATATACTGTAATCTGTTCCATAATATTGAAAGCCTAACATACTGCAAAAAAATATGATACAGCCAATATATAATAGCTAAAGTGGAATTATATTTCTATTTTTCTATCCCAACTCTTAAATACAATTCCAAAGTGCAAGTCACACTGAAAAATATACAGTTACAATACTAAACTTTGCATTATACTTGAACCCATTCATGCAATACTGACACTTTTCATTAAATCTACCATTTAAAGATCTCATGAGACAGTGTCATCCTTGCTTAATTTCTGAGGGATCAGTGAAACTTTTTATCCTCTGAAAGTTTTCTTCATCTCAGTGTTCTGAGAAGTTCTTTTGGTGAGAGTAGAAGCAAGTTATTTCTAAGAGTTTTCCCACGTATACTGAATTTGATTTCATATTGATTTCCCTATAGATCATCTGTAATTTAATATAAATGGATTTGCTTGAGCTAAATTATAGCTTCCAAATGAGTGTGCTATAGGAAAATGCATTTGTATATTGCTTCATTTTGCCTCAACCTCACAAGTAAATCTTCTTACTTTGTATTCTTGGCATCTCCCAATCAGAGAACAAGCCATAAAAGTATGTCGTCTTAGTTGTATTGCTTTGTCGTTTTTCTCCGATATACCCACAGCTGCATTTCAGTTTGATTTCATTTGGGAAAAGGTAAAAATGCCAAAGAAAGAACAAGCTGAAACAAAAGAACAAGCAGATAAGTTGAGAAACTTAGTCAAATGAGTCATTTCCCATTCTTACATAGTCTTAACTATAAGAATTTTGTCCATTTGTCTTAACTGTAAGAATGCCATCAGTCAGATACATGTCTTTTATTCAACACATTTTGTAGACTAAGAAAAGCAAACATAAAATTATGTTAAGAAGAGCAAAATCAGTAATAGAGCCTACTAAAAGTTTATTGCGATGTCTAGATATCTTAATCTTCCTGATACATCCTCCTAAGAGAAGATTGTTAGATATATTCCATGGTGAACTTCCATATGTATAAAAAAATATTTTCTTGTTCTAACATTAACCAAATAAATAATAAATCTGATAATGCTGTTCAGTTCAATTCAGTTGTTCAGTCATGTCTGACTCTTTGCAAACCACTGCAGCAGACCAGGCTTCCCTGTCCATCACCAACTCCCAGAGTTTACTCAAACTCATGTCCATTGAGTTGCTGATGCCATCCAACCATCTCGACCTCTGTTGTCCCCTTCTCCTCCCATGTTAATAATTTCCAACATCAGAGACTTTTTCAATGAGTCAGTTTTTCACATAAGATGGCCAAAGTATTGGAGTTTCAGTTTCAGCATCTGTTCTTCCAATTCAGGACTGATTTCCTTTAGGGTGGACTGGTTGGATCTCCTTGCAGTCCAAGGGACTCTCAAGAGTCTTTCAATGGCACACTTCAAAAGCATCAATTCTTTGGTGCTCAGATTTCATTACAGTAGAACTCACATCCATACATGACCACTGGAAAAACCATAGCCTTGACTAGACGGACCTTTGTTGGCAAAGTAATGTCTCTGCTTTTTAATATGCTGTCTAGCTTGGTCATAGCTTTTCTTCCAAAGAGCAAGTATCTTTTAAGTTCATGGCTGAAATCAAGATCTGTAGTGATTTTGAGGCCAAAAAAAAATAAAGTCTGTCACTGTTTCCATTGTTTCCCCATCTATTTGCCATGAAGTAATAGGACCGGATGCCATGATTTTAGTTTTCTGAATGTTGAGTTTTAAGCCAACATTTTCACTCTCCTCTTTCACATTCATCAAGAGGCTCTTTATTTCTTCTTCACTTTCTGCCGTAAGTATGGGGTCATCTGCATATCTGAAGTTATTGATAATGCTCCCACCAATCTTTATTCCAGCCTGTGCTTCATCCACTCTAGCATTTCTCAGGATGCACTTTGCATATAAGTTAAATAAACAGGGTGACAATATATAGCCTTGATGTACTCCTTTTCCTATTTGGAACCAGTCTGTTGTTCCATGTCCAGTTCTGACTGTTGTTTCTTAACATGCATACACGTTTCTCAGGAGGCAGGTCAGGTGGTCTTTTATTCCCATCTCTTGAAGAATTTTCCAGTTTATTGTGAGCAACATAGTCAAAGGCTTTGGTGCAATCAATAATGCAGAAGTAGATGTTTTCTGGAACTCTCTTGTTTTTTTGACAGATGTTGGCAATTTGATTTCTGGTTCCTCTGCCTTTTCTAAAACCAGCTTGAACATCTGCAAGTTCACAGTTCATATACTGTTGAAGACTGGCTTGGAATTTTGAGCATTACTGTGCTAGTGTGTGAGATGTGCAATTGTGTGGTAGTTTGAACGTTCTTTGGTATTGTCTTTCTTTGGGATTGGAATGAAAACTGACCTTTTCGAATCCTGTGGCCACCACTGAATATTCCAAATTTGCTGGCATATTGAGTACATCACTTTCACAGCATCATCATTTAGGACTTGAAATAGCTCAACAGGAATTCCATCACCTCCACTAGCTTTGTTCATAGTGATGCTTCTTAAGGCCCACTTGACTTCACATTCCAGGATGTCTGGCTTTAGGTGAGTGATCACACAATCGTGGTTATCTGGGTCATAAAGATCTTTTTTGTATAGTTTTTCTGTGTATTCTTTCCACCTCTTCTTAATACCTTCTGCTTCTGTTAGGTCCATATTATTTCTGTCCTTTATTGTGCCCATCTTTGGTGGGTCAGAGGGTAAAGTGTCTGCCTGCAATGCGTGAGACCAAGGTTCGATCCCTGGGTTGGGAAGATCCCCTGGAGAAGGAAATGGCAACCCACTCCAGTATTCTTGCCTGGAGAATCTCATGGATAGAGGAGCCTGGCGGGCTACAGTCTATGGGGTTGCAAAGAGTTGGACATGACTGAGTGACTTCACTTCACTTTTGCATGAAATATCTAATGCATGGTATCTCTAATTTTCTTGAAGAGATCTCTAGTCTTTCTCATTCTATTGTTTTCCTCTATTTCTTTGTATTGAACACTAAGGAAGCCTTCTGTATCTCTGCTTGCCATTCTTGGAACTCTGCATTTAAATGGATATATCTTTCCTTTTCTCTTTGCCTTTGGCTTCTCTTTTCACAACTATTTGTAAGGCCTCCTCAGACAACCATTTTGCCTATTTGCATTTCTTTTTCTTGTGCATGGCCTTGATCACTGCCTTCTGTACAGTGTCACAAACCTCTGTCCATAGTTCTTCAGGCACTCTGTCTATCAGATCTAATCTCCTGAATCCATTTGTCACTTCCACTGTGTAATCGTTAGGGATTTGATTTAAGTCATACCTGAATGGTCCAGTGGTTTTCCCTACTTTCTTCAATTAAGTCTGAATTTGGCAATAAGGAGTTCATGATCTGAGCCACCATCAACTCCTGGCCTTGTTTTTGATGACTGTATAGAGCTTCTTCATCTTTGGCTGCAAAGAATATAATCAATCTCATTTCGTTAATGACCTTCTGTTTATGTTCATGTGTAGAGTCTTCTCTTTTGTTGTTGGAAGATGGTGTTTGCTATGACCAATGCATTCTCTTGGAAAGACTCTAGCAGCCTTTGCCCTGCTTCATTCTTCACTCCAAGGCCAAATTTTCCTGTTACTTCATGTATTTCTTGACTTCCTGATTTTGCATTCCAGTCCCATATAATTAAAAGGACATCTTTTTGTGTGTTAGTTCTAAAAGGTTTTGTAGGTCTTTGTAGAAACGTTCAACTTAGCTTCTTCAGCATTACTGGTTGGGGCATAGACTTGGATTACTGTGGTATTGAATGGTTCGCCCTGGAAACAAACAGAGATCATTCTGTCATTTTTGAGATTGCATTCAAGTACTGCATTTCAGACTCTTTTGTTGACCATTATGGCTGATCCATTTCTTCCTAGAGATTCTTGCCCACAGTAGTGGATATAATGGTCATGTGAGGTAAATGCACCCATTCCAGCCCATTTTAGTTTGCTGATTCCTAAAATGTCAGTGTTCACTCTTGCCATCTTCTATTTGACCACTTCCAATTTGCCTTGATTTCTGGACCTAACATTCCAGATTCCTATGCAATATTGCTCTTTACAGCATCACACTTTATTTCTATCACCCATGCACAAATGCGTGTTGTTTTTGTTCTGGCTCCATCTCTTCATTTTTTCTGGAGTTATTTCTCCACTGATCTCCAGTAGCGTATTGGGCACTTACTGACCTGGGGAGTTCATCTTTCATTGTCCTATCTTTTTGCTTTTTATTACCGTTCATGGGGTTCTCAGGGAAAGAATCCTGAATTGCTTTGCCATTCCCTTCTCCAGTGGACCACATTTTGTCAGAACTCTCCACCATGACCCATCCATCTATAAAGCATGGCTCATAGTTTCACTGTTAGAGAAGGCGGTCATCCATGAGAGCAGATTGATTAGTTTTCTGTCTTCTTAGGAGACACTCAAGCACAGTTCTGTCTCAGTCTCCATGGTAATTGTAGTATTTGGTTGTTTTTACAATAGCCACATTAGACTCAGTTTACAATACCTATTAATTTTTACACATATAATCATGAAAATTTTCTGTAAATTACCTTTCTTATAATTCTTGTTAAGTTTCAGTGTTAGTGTTATAGTGGCCTCATAAATGCAATGGGAATATTTCTTCATTTTATGTTCTTTGGATGAATTTTTATAACATTGGCATTATTTCATAACTGTTTAATGTAATTCACTAGTGGGTCCATCCAGGCCTGAAGATACTCACTTTCTTTGTGAGTACTTAAGTAAAAAAAATGATTGCTTAAATGATTACAAGACAGTTTTGATCTTCTGAAAATTTTCACTGTTATCAAATTTAGTTCTATATTTTATAATATTTTGATAGTAAACTTAAAGATTAACATCTGTTACTTAAATTTTAGTGTTGCTATTCCTATTATCTTCTCCTTTTTCAATAATTCAATGTTTCATTTAGCTTCTTTCTTACCAGATTCTATACTTTCCATATGAAAAATTGTAGAGTTTATGTTATACACTTACAGATAATATTATTTTCCTCAGATAAATTTTCCTTTTTTAATTGGTTAGTCTTAAGGCCCTAAACGGAGAAGGCAATGGCACCCCATTCCAGTACTCTTGCCTGGAAAATCTCATGGATGGATAAGCCTGGTAGGCTGCAGTCCATGAGGTCTCTAAGAGTCAGGCATTACTGAGCAACTTCACTTTCACTTTTCACTTTTCACTTTCATGCACTGGAGAAGGAAATGGTAACCCACTCCAGTGTTCTTGCCTGGAGAATCCCAGGGATGAGCGAGCCTGGCAGGCTGCCGTCTATGGGGTCACACAGAGTCAGACACAACTGAAGCAACTTAGCAGTAGCAAGCCCATAGAAATACCAAATCTATTAATACTGTTTGCATTCAATAATTTAAAGAATTCATGTTTGGGCTACAATTCATGTAAGTTTATGCATTTTGTATCTTCCCTCCATCTCAAGATGTTGGCCTTTGGAATCTGAACACCAAGCCTAAGTGAATACAGAAACCTCTTTCTGGCAGATTGCAATCTTTAACATTTGATCCTTCAGCTCACTGAGAAGGTTGAAAGTACTATTCAACTTGGTAAAACCACTTTCAAAATCATCAGAACCTTAGGAGGAAAAAAAGCAGCATTTTTCAGACTCATTACTCTGGATTTTTCATTCCTTATAATTAGTTCCATAATTACTCCCTTGTTGATGATACATTCAAACTGAAGTTGTTTTTTTTTTTTTTTAGATTTGTTTTTCTTCTAATTGTCAATAAAATTTTGTTCTGAAATATCCTATGAGTCCTATTCCAGAAATGATCTCTTTATTCTTATGTATAGTGTGTGAAAGAAGCCTAAACATGGAAGACAAAGAAGAAAACAAACAGGAAGAAAAAAGCTAGTAGAAACAGAGATAAAACAGGATAACATTAAATAAATTATAAATACAACCACAGCGATGAGGAACACTTGCATCCATGGGGGAGGAAAAAAAAAAAAAACTTACTATAAAACCATAAACACTTAGAAAACATAAAACTGTTCCTGAGAAGTAAAAAAATAAAATAGCAGTAACAAAATAATTAAAGACAGGTTGATAAAATCTCTCAATATTTGAATAGGAAAAAATGGAAAAAAGAGAAAACAGAATTAAAAATTTTTTAAATACATCATATCTAACCAAACAAAGTTTCCTATAGAACAGAACAGAGTAATACGTGGCATTACTTAGAACTAAGTGTAAAACAATATAAAATTTCCATAATTAACCAACAGAAAGAAAAGGTTTATTGAATTGAGTACTCAGAGCAATAATTTTCAAAAAGGACCTTTAAATGTGATAACACCCTGCAATTAGGGAAAAATTATAAATGTACTCTGAAATAAAGTAAAAAGATTAAGTATAAGAAGGTATCAGGTTCAAATTCAGGCAAAGTACAAGTGAAAATTTCAAGAAGATAAATAAATATATTTTCTTGAAACCAGTTGTTGAGTAGGCTTTATATGGAGCAGGAAGACAAAGATTTAGGAAAATAATATTTTCAAGAAAGCAGGTAGAACAGATAGGCACCTCACTAAAAATTACAAATAATTAAAATTCATAGAGATCTATGTCAATTACTTATGATTAAAATCACAGATCCTAAATCCACAAAAATAAATAATCTCTATTAAACGGTTTTCCATGCTATTTAACACAAAGTACTGCAGATGGAAGGTACCAGTGGGGGAAGACACACAATTTTAGAGCTAGAATGAGAAACAGGAGAAAGTAAAATCATTGAAACCAAGCATGAGCAGAATTTCAAACAGAAAGGTGGGGTAAATACTGATTCTCAGTGTCCAAGGTGAGAGTGTCAATAGTAATGGAAGGCTACAAGCAGTATGAAGATAGAAGTCCCTAGGGGGTAAAAAGTCAGAAAAACAGATATTCAATAGACTAAAAATGGCAGGGAATTAAGGGAGAGATATTATAAATCCTGTAAAGAAAATATAGTTTCATTTATGTATACAAATTGTCTAAAAATTACTCTAGAAAAATAATTATTGAGCAGAGAGTGGCATCTCCACAGTGCTAGACCCACAAGCAGTTGAGAGGAGCTACCCCACGTCCAAGGTCAGGGGTTGCAGTGGAGAGGAGATACCCCATGTCCAAGGTAGGGAGCAGTGGCTGTGCTTTGCTGGAGTAGCCATAAAGAGATACGCCATATCCAAGGTAAGAGAAAAGTTAATAAGACAGTAGGTGCTGAGAGAGGGCATCAGAGGGCAGACATTGTACAGGAGACAGGGAGCAAGACAATCCCCAAGAAAAAGAAATGGGAAAAGGCAAAATGGCTGTCTGAGGAGGGCTTACAGATAGCTGTGAAAAGAAGACAAGTAAAAAGCAAAGGATAAAAGGAAAGAAATACCCATTTGAATGAAGAATTCCAAAGAATAGCAAGGAGAGATAAGAAAGCCTTCTCACTGATTAGTGCAAAGAAATAAAGGAAAACACTAGAATGGAAAAGATTAGAGATCTTTTCAAGAAAATCAGAGATACCAAGGGAATATTCCATGCAAAGATGAGCTCAGTAAAGGACAGAAATAATATGGACCTAACAGAAGCATAAGATATTAAGAAGAGGTGGCAAGAATACACAGAAAAACTATACAAAAACATCTTCATGACCCAGATAATCATAATGGTGTGATCACTCACCTAGAGCCAGACATATCCTAGAATGTGAAGTCAAGTGGGCCTTAGAAAGCATCACTACGAACAAAGCTAGTGGAGGTGATGGAATTTCAGTTGAGCTATTTCAAATCCTAACAGATGATGCTGTGAAAGTGCTGCACTCAATATGCCAGCAAACTTGGAAAACTCAACAGTGGCCACAGGACTGGAAAGGATCAGTTTTCATTCCAATCCCAAAGAAAGGCAATGCCAAAGAAGGCTCAAACTACCGCACAATTGCACTCATCTCACATGCTAGCAAAGTAATGCTCAAAATTCTCCAAGCCAGGCTTCAGCAATACATGAACCATGAACTTGCAGATGTTCAAGCTGGTTTTAGAAAAGGCAGAGGAACCAGAGATCAAATTGCCAAAATCTGCTGGATCATTGAAAAAGCAAGAGAGTTCCAGAAAAGCATCTATTTCTGCTTTATTGACTATGCCAAAGCCTTTGACTGTGTGGATCACAACAAACTGTGGAAAATTCTGAAAGAGATGAGGATACCAGACCACCTGACCTGCCTCTTGAGAAATCTGTATGCAGGTCAGGAAACAACAATTAGAACTGGACATGGAACAACAGACTGGTTCCAAAGAGAAAAAGAAGTATGTCAAGGCTGTATATTGTCACCCTGCTTATTTAACTTATATGCAGAGTATATAATGAGAAATGCTGGAGTGGATGAAGCACAAGCTGGAATCAAGATTGCCTGGAGAAACGTCAATAACCTCAGATATACAAATGACACCACCCTTATGGCAGAAAGTGAAGAAGAACTAAAGAGCCTCTTGATGAAAGTGAAAGAGGAAAGTGAAAAAGTTGGCTTAAAGCTCAACATACAGAAAACTAAGATCATGGCATCCGGTCCCATCACCTCATGGCAAATAGATGGGGAAACAGGAAACAGTGGCTAACTTTATTTTTGGGGCTCCAAAATCACTGCAGATGCTGATTGCAGCCATGAAACTAAAAGACGCTTACTCCTTGGAAGGAAAGTTTTGACCAACCTAGACAGCATAATAAAAAACAGAGATATTACTTTGTCAACAAAGGTCTGTCTAGTCAAGGCTACGTTTTTTTACAGTGGACAGGTATGGATGTGAGAGTTGGACTATAAAGAAAGCTGAGCACTGAAGAATTGATTGTTTTGAACCGTGGTATTATAGAAGACTCTTGAGAGTCCCTTGGACTCCAAAGAGATCCAACCAGTCCATCCTAAAGGATATCAGTCCTGGGTGTTCATTCGAAAGACTGATGTTGAAGCTGAAACTCCAATACTTTAGCCACCTGATGCAAAGAGCCACTCATTTGAAAGATCCTGATGATTGGAAAGATTGAGGGAGGGAGGAAAAGGGGACTACAGAGGATGAGATGATTGGATGGTATCACTGACTCAATGGATATGAGTTTGGCTAAACTCTGGGAGTTGGTGATGGACAGGGAAGCCTGACATCCTGCAGTCCATGGGGTCACAAAGAGTCAGACACGACTGAGCAACTGAACTGAACTGAACCATTATAAATGATTTTCTATCAAAACCTTTGAAACACTGTTATGTACAACACTGGAATACCTAATTAAAGTTTTCATGACATCCCCAAATTACTAAATTCCTAATAGGAACAAGTTGCTAAAGAAAAGAATGATAACGTCAGAAACAACTGAGAAGCTTTTGTAAGGAATGTTGTGTTCTAAAGGAAAAACCTATGAGTTTGTAGCAATGGAAGTGCTTTTCATATATTCATTCAACTGAAAGGGCATTTTTAATGACTAGCTTTAGAGATGATATTAAACAGTGAGATTTATCTTTGAGACATCTGCAGTAAGTGTAATAATAAAATAACTAGATGTAATCATATTATATATTATAGTTAGGCAAACCATTCAATATCACAGTAATCCAAGTCTATGCCCCAACCAGTAACACTGAAGAAGCTGAAATTGAATGGTTCTATGAAGACCTACAAGACCTTTTAGAACTAACACCCAAAAAAGATGTCCTTTTCATTATAGGGAAATGGAATGCAAAAGTAGGAAGTCAAGAAACACCTGGAGTGACATGCAAATTTGGCCTTGGAATACAGAATGAAGCAGGGCAAAGACTAATAGAGTTTTGCCAAGAAAATGCACTGGTCATAGCAAACACCCTCCTCCAACAACAAAAGAGAAGGCTCTATACATGGACATCACCAGATGGTCAACACCGAAATCAGATTGATTATATTCTTTGCAGCCAAAGATGGAGAAGCTCTATACAGTCTGCAAAAACAAGACCAGGAGCTGACTGTGGCTCAAATAATGAACTCCTTATTGCCAAATTCAGACTTAAATTGAAGAAAGTAGGGAAAACCACTAGCCCATTCAGGTATAACCTAAATCAAATTCCTTATGATTATACAGTGGAAGTAAGAAATAGACTTAAGGGACTAGATCTGATAGATAGAGTGCCTAATGAACTATGGAATGAGGTTCGTGATATTCTACAGAGACAGGGATCAAGACCATTCCCATGGAAAAGAAATGCAAAAAAGCAAAATGGCTCTCTGAGGAGGCCTTACAAATAGCTGTGAAAAGAAGAGAAGTGAAAAGCAAAGCAGAGAAATGCTGGGCTGAAGAAACACAAGTTGGAATCAAGATTGCTGGAGAAATATCAATAACCCAGATATGCAGATGACACCACCTTATGGCAGAAAGTGAAAAGGAACCAAAAAGCCTCTTGATGAAAGTGAAAGAGGAGAGGAAAAGTTGGCTTAAAAAGCTCAACATTCAGAAAATGAAGATCATAGTATCTGGTCCCATCACTATGGGAAATAGATGGGGAAAGAAAATAGTGTCAGACTTATTATTTTGGGCCTGAAAATCACTGCAGAAGGTGACTGCAGTCATGAAATTAAAAGACGCTTACTCTTGAAAGAAATGCAAAGCAAAATGGCTGTCTGGGGAGGCCTTACAAATAGCTGTGAAAAGAAGAGAAGTAAAAGCAAAGGAGAAAAGGAAAGATATAAGCATCTGAATGCAGAGTTCCAAAGAATAGCAAGAAGAGATAAGAAAGCCTTCCTCAGCGATCAATGCAAAGAAATAGAGGAAAACAAATAGAATGGGAAAGACTAGAGATCTCTTCAAGAAAATTAGAGATACTAAGGGAACATTTCATGCAAAGATGGGCTTGATAAAGGACAGAAATGGTATGGACCTAAATAGAAGCAGAAGATATTAAGAAGAGTGCAGAGTATATAATGAGAAATGCTGGAGTGGATGAAGCACAAGCTGGAATCAAGATTGCCTGGAGAAACGTCAATAACCTCAGATATACAAATGACACCACCCTTATGGCAGAAAGTGAAGAAGAACTAAAGAGCCTCTTGATGAAAGTGAAAGAGGAAAGTGAAAAAAGTTGGCTTAAAGCTCAACATACAGAAAAACTAAGATCATGGCATCCGTCCCATCACCTCATGGCAAATAGATGGGGAAACAGGAAACAGTGGCTAACTTTATTTTTGGGGCTCCAAAATCACTGCAGATGCTGATTGCAGCCATGAAACTAAAAGACGCTTACTCCTTGGAAGGAAAGTTTTGACCAACCTAGACAGCATAATAAAAAACAGAGATATTACTTTGTCAACAAAGGTCTGTCTAGTCAAGGCTACGCTTTTTTACAGTGGACAGGTATGGATGTGAGAGTTGGACTATAAAGAAAGCTGAGCACTGAAGAATTGATTGTTTTGAACCGTGGTATTATAGAAGACTCTTGAGAGTCCCTTGGACTCCAAAGAGATCCAACCAGTCCATCCTAAAGGATATCAGTCCTGGGTGTTCATTCGAAAGACTGATGTTGAAGCTGAAACTCCAATACTTTAGCCACCTGATGCAAAGAGCCACTCATTTGAAAGATCCTGATGATTGGAAAGATTGAGGGAGGGAGGAAAAGGGGACTACAGAGGATGAGATGATTGGATGGTATCACTGACTCAATGGATATGAGTTTGGCTAAACTCTGGGAGTTGGTGATGGACAGGGAAGCCTGACATCCTGCAGTCCATGGGGTCACAAAGAGTCAGACACGACTGAGCAACTGAACTGAACTGAACCATTATAAATGATTTTCTATCAAAACCTTTGAAACACTGTTATGTACAACACTGGAATACCTAATTAAAGTTTTCATGACATCCCAAATTACTAAATTCCTAATAGGAACAAGTTGCTAAAGAAAAAGAATGATAACGCTCAGAAACAACTGAGAAGCTTTTGTAAGGAATGTTGTGTTCTAAAGGAAAACCTATGAGTTTGTAGCAATGGAAGTGCTTTTCATATATTCATTCAACTGAAAGGGCATATTTAATGACTAGCTTTAGAGATGATATTAAACAGTGAGATTTATCTTTGAGACATCTGCAGTAAGTGTAATAATAAAATAACTAGATGTAATCATATTATATATTATAGTTAGGCAAACCATTCAATATCACAGTAATCCAAGTCTATGCCCCAACCAGTAACACTGAAGAAGCTGAAATTGAATGGTTCTATGAAGACCTACAAGACCTTTTAGAACTAACACCCAAAAAAAAGATGTCCTTTTCATTATAGGGAAATGGAATGCAAAAGTAGGAAGTCAAGAAACACCTGGAGTGACATGCAAATTTGGCCTTGAATACAGAATGAAGCAGGCAAAGACTAATAGAGTTTTGCCAAGAAAATGCACTGGTCATAGCAAACACCCTCCTCCAACAACAAAGAGAAGGCTCTATACATGGACATCACCAGATGGTCAACACCAAATCAGATTGATTATATTCTTTGCAGCCAAAGATGGAGAAGCTCTATACAGTCTGCAAAAACAAGACCAGGAGCTGACTGTGGCTCAAATAATGAACTCCTTATTGCCAAATTCAGACTTAAATTGAAGAAAGTAGGGAAAACCACTAGCCCATTCAGGTATAACCTAAATCAAATTCCTTATGATTATACAGTGGAAGTAAGAAATAGACTTAAGGGACTAGATCTGATAGATAGAGTGCCTAATGAACTATGGAATGAGGTTCGTGATATTCTACAGAGACAGGGATCAAGACCATTCCCATGGAAAAGAAATGCAAAAAAGCAAAATGGCTCTCTGAGGAGGCCTTACAAATAGCTGTGAAAAGAAGAGAAGTGAAAAGCAAAGCAGAAAAGGAAAGATATAAGCATCTGAATGCAGAGTTCCAAAGAATAGCAAGAAGAGATAAGAAAGCCTTCTTCAGCGATCAATGCAAAAAATAGAGGAAAACAACAGAATGGGAAAGACTAGAGATCTCTTCAAGAAAATTAGAGATACCAAGGGAACATTTCATGCAAAGATGAGCTCGATAAAGGACATAAATGATATGGACCTAACAGAAGCAGAAGACATTAAGAAGAGATGGCAAGAATACACAGAAGAACTGTACAAAAAAGATCTCATGACCCAGATAATCACAATAGTGTGATAACTGACCTAGAGCCAGACATCCTGGAATGTGAAGTCAAGTGGGCCTTGAAAGCATAACTATGAACAAAGCTTGGAGGTGATGAAATTCCAGTTGAGCTATTTCAAATCCTGAAAGATGATGCTGTGAAAGTGCTGCACTCAATATGCCAGCAAATTTGGAAAACTCAGCAGTGACCACAGGACTGGAATAGGTCAGTTTTCATTCCAATCCCAAAGAAAGGCAATGCCAAAGAATGCTCAAACTACTGCACAATTGCACTCATCTCACACGCTAGTAAACTAATGCTCAAAATTCTCCAAGCCAGGCTTCAGCAATATGTGAACTTCCTGATGTTCAAGCTGGTTTTAGAAAATGCAGAGGAACCAGAGATCAAATTGCCAACATCTGCTGGATCATGGAAAATGCAAGAGAGTTCCAGAAAAACATCTGTTTCTGCTTTATTGACTATGCCAAAGCCTTTGACTGTGTGGATCACAATAAACTGTGGAAAATTCTGAAAGAGATGGGAATACCAAACCATCTGATCTACCTCTTGAGAAGTCTGTATGCAGGTCAGAAAGCAACAGTTAGCACTGGACATGGAACAACAGACTGGTTCCAAATAGGAAAAGCATTACATCAAGGCTGTAAAGATAGCATATTCAAAAGTAGAGACATTACTTTGCCAACAAAGGTTCATCTAGTCAAGGCTATGGTTTTTCCTGTGGTCATGTATGGATGTGAGAGTTGGACTGTGAAGAAGGCTGAGCGCCAAAGTATTGATGCTTTTGAACTGTGGTTTTGGAGAAGACTCTTGAGATCTCCCACGCAGTCCATTCTGAAGGAGATCAGCCCTGGGATCTTTGGAAGGAATGATGCTAAAGCTGAAACTCCAGTATTTTGGCTACCTCATGCGAAGAGTTGACTCACTGGAAAAGATTCTGATGATGGGAGAGATTGGGGGCGGGAAGAGGAGGGGACAACGGAAGATGAGGTGGTTGGATGGCATCACTGACTCGATGGACGTGAGTCTGTGTGAACTCCGGGAGTTGGTAATGGACACGAAGGCCTGGCGTGCTTCGATTCATGGGGTCGCAAAGAGTCAGACAGGACTGAACTGAACTGAACATTAATTCATGTATTATACATGTAAATAATATACAAATATAACTTCTAGCCTATTATGACTATCACAGAAATGTTAATATTTAGGAAAGGGTTAGCTCAGAAGACCTGGGTTGATCAAGCCCACAGACTTTTGCAAGAGACCTTTATTTTCAGTACTAGTCATTGGTCGTCTGTGAATTGAGCTCCTGAAATATTCTGTTTGGTAAGAGCATTTAGTTATGACTGAAGCCTGGAATCACAGTGTACCAGTTTGTCCAGATTAGTTTATACCAGCAATGTAATATATGGTAAATACATACTTTCTCCTCAGGGGTCTGGAGCAAGAATAACTGAGGCCAGTCACTCAATTTCTCCATGCCTAAATAAATGACTCAGAAAGAAAATAAAATACTTGGACAACCAAGCTCAAGTGCACGTCCCTCCTTGGCAACACTTAGCATATGTTGTCACATGTCATTGCAGGGGTTATGCATGCCCTAGAGGACAACACTTGGGAGAGACACCTGGGAGCTTGTACTCGGCTTCCTCTGGATTTTGCCCATGCATATCTTACCTTTATTGATTTTATTGTTATTAATTTTTTTTGCCTATAAAAAACCATCACCATTAGTGGAACTGAATAATACCAGAAAGTCATCAAGGCTGAGGATGGTTCTGGGGCACCTAAACATAGGCATCTATTAGTAGGGTGTTTCCACAGCAAAAATCTAGAATATATGTGGCTTCATCTTAGGGGCTAGGTAGTAAATATCACTTGTATCAGAGGGTGGAAGGATGGCAATACATGTTATATTGTATGGGCATACTTGGTAAATTTTCCTGTAATACTGATGGCTGATAGTTTGACTAATGCACTTATAGCTTCTAGGGCAAAGTCTTAAGATAGAATTATATAGCACAATTGGTTTCGTTTGAAGCTCTTTAAAATTATTATAAAAGATAAACTTAAAGTCAGAGTGTAAGAAGAAATAAAAATTCTCAGAAATAATTCAGAAATTAGTAGATTTGGAATAGACATCTTTCCTTTAACCTCAGATAGTGAAATTAAAGTTGGGAAATAGTTAAGCAATCAAATCTGACTAAAATTCAGCTTTTCAGAAAGGATCAAATAAAAGTATTGTGAATCTAACAATCACTGGATTGAATTGAAGAATATGATACCAATATATCTGCTTATTTTAAGATGAATGGCTCAGCGACAAGGGCTAAACACAAGTCTCCCCCATCAAAACCTCTGACGTCCAATTTAACTGAAGATAAAAAGAGAAATGTATACAAGAAGACAAAGAAATGTCCTACAGGAAATCATAGAATTAGAGAGAATAAGATGGCGGAGGATGAGGTGGATGTGGAGTACATCTCTTTCCACGGATACATCAGGAATACACTTTTAGACACAGGAATGCATGCAGAACACCAGCAGAGAGCAGACAGGTGTACCCGACCAGTGAAAACAAATATATGCTGCTACTGCTGCTAAGTCACTTCAGTCGTGTCCGAGTCTGTGCGACCCCATAGATGGCAGCCTACCAGGCTCTGTCGTCCCTAGGATTCTCCAGGCAAGAACACTGGAGTGGGTTGCCATTTCCTTCTCCAGTGCATGAAAGTGAAAAGTGAAATCGCTCAGTCGTGTCCGACTCTTTGCGACCCCATGTACTGTAGCCTACCAGACTCCTCCGTCCATGGGATTTCCTAGGCAAGAGTACTGGAGTGGGTTGCCATTGCCTTCTCCAAAAAGAATATATAGACCCACACAAAAGATGGTAGAATGAAGGAACTAGGGGGAAAAACAGAAGTGTTAGTAGGACTGGACCAGCCCTTGGCTGGTGGGGGAACTGAAGCAAGGGTCCAATCCCCACATTGGGGAAATTATTTGAGTCAGAGGAGAAACATTTAAGGCTGAGAGTGAAACAGCTGATCTGTGGCAGCCTAAATGGAATGAGATAGATGGGGAAACAGTGTCAGACTTTATTGTTTTTTGGCTCCAAAATCACTGCAGATGGTGACTGTAGCCATGAAATTAAAAGATGCTTACTCCTTGGAAGGAAAGTTATGACCAACCTAGATAGCATATTCAAAAGCAGAGATATTACTTTGCCAACAAAGGTCCATCTAGTCAAGGCTACGGTTTTTCCCATGGTCATGTATGGATGTGAGAGTTGGACTGTGAAGAAGGCTGAGTGCTGAGAATTGATGCTTTTGAACTGTGGTGTTGGAGAAGACTCTTGAGAGTCCCTTGGACTGCAAGGAGATCCACCCAGTCCATTCTGAAGGAGATCAGCCCTGGGATTTCTTTGGAAGGACTGATGCTGAAGCTGAAACTCCAGTACTTTGGCCACCTCATGCGAAGGGTTGACTCATTGTAAAAGACTCTGATGATGGGAGGGATTGGGGGCAGGAGGAGAAGGGGACGACAGAGGATGAGATGGCTGGATGGCATCACTGACTCGATGGACATGAGTCTGAGTGAACTCCGGGAGTTGGTGATGGACAGGGAGGCCTGGCGTGCTGTGATTCATGGGGTCGCAAAGAGTCGGACACGACTGAGCGACTGAACTGAACCGAACTGAAACGGAATGAGAATCAGACAGTCCTTGCCCCAGCCGTATCCAGACAGGGATGCAGATCCCCTGGAAGGAGCAGTGGCTGGGAGCTGTAGTTTAGGGGTTGTGGAGCAGTCCCTGGGAGAGGGCTGCTGTTGACTGCAGAGAGACAGATTGAGGGGATGTGGAGGAGGAGATTATGGTGGGAAATGCCTGTGGAGGAAAGCTGGGCAGCCATGGAAGCAAGGCGATACTGCTGAGTCATGCATAGGGGGTAGAGTCATCACCATAGCCTCTCTCCTCCCACACGCCCACATTGGCAGCTGAAAAATAGAGAGGCTGGCCCACCAAACGCCTGACACAGTGAAGTACAGTGTGGGACCCTACCCAGGGTGCTTCATTAAGTGACTGATGCACCAAACTACAGAGAAGTGCCCCAGGCAAGGAAGCACTCCAAGTGCCTGAGTGGGTGGAGCTACAGAGAAAGACTGGCCAAAGAGGCCTTCTGATCGCCAGCTACAAGAGGCTCGAAAAAAGAGTGTGACAGGGACCTAACTCCTGCGGCAGTCCATGTCCCTGCACACTTGACACTGCCAGGATCCCCACAAGCCAAGCAGCCATGCCACCTTCACACTCAACTCTCTTTGGGGCAGAGTTGCCACAGGCAAAAAAGTCTTGCACCTGTGTGCACAGGGTTGCTTTAGTAGTGTCTGACTCTTTGCAACCTTTTAGACTGTGCACTGCCAGGCTTCTCTGTCAGGGAGGGGGGTTCTCCACGCAAGAATACTGAGCACATTGGCTAATACTGGTTGCAATACCCTTCTATAGCACTAATTTTCCTGCTGCCTTAGCTACCAACTGCCCTGAGTACCTGGTGCTGCCAGAACCCCTGTGATCCAAGCAGCTGCACCATCTCCACACCTGACCCTCACAGGGTCAACCTAAGTCCTCCAGGGCAGCTTCAGGAACAAACCCCAGTGGAGGACCCACATGGAGAGCTGGAAATAAAACCACAATTGAAACCCAGGAGCAGTGTGACTAAGGAATAAGACCCAAACCCTCCCACCTGCTATTCAAGCTGAAGATTAAATCAACACAATCAACTTGGCAGACTCTGTGTCTATGAAATATATAAAAGGTCATTGAGAGCTCCCAAAAAAGAAAACACACTAGTTCTGATAGCTGTGGATGTTGAAGGGAAGAACACACAGGAGTAGGACCAGATTAGAATCTGAGCTGCCCCACAGCAGGCCCAAGGATCAGCACAGTGTTAGTCTACATTGAGCTTTTTCAGTTCTGGGAAGTTTTCCTTTTACTTTTCTCTCTCTCTCTTTTTTTTTAATTTTAATTTTTAATTTTTTAAACCTATTATTATTTTCTCTACATTTATTCCTTTATTTGCTTTTCCTACTGTTCTTTTCCTCTTGCAGTTAATCTTTAATATATATGTCTTCTTTATCTACCTCTATTTAACTTTGCATATCTATTCTTTCTTTTCCTCTCAACATATCAGTTAGTTTTATTTTCATTGCTTTATTCCCCAATTGCACCTTGCTTTAGTTTTGTTTTCCAGTTTGTGCTTTAGTTAGTTTACTTCTGGTAGACATAATTTTTGGTTCCCTTTGTTCACTGGATCAATCTATTGTACATTATTTTTGTTGGACTGTTTTGATTTTGATTATGGGTGTATATACATATGTGTATATTCAGTCACACTTTTTATTGTGATTATAAACCTCTTCATCTTTTGCAGTTTTGGGCTTTTCCAGTTCTGTGGAGTTTTCCTTTTTTTTTTAACCCCCTTTTTTCTTTCTTCTTCCATTTTTTTTTTCCTTTTGTCTTTTTTATAATTTAACTCCTAATTTTTTAAAATCTATTATATTTTCCTCTACATTTATCCCTTTGTTTGCTTTTCCTACTGATCTTTTCCCCTTGCAGTTAACCCTTTGTATATAAATCTTCTTCATCTATCACTATTTAAATTTGCATACCTATTCTTTCTCCCTTTTCTTTCTTAAATTTCCTTTCAATATAATTGTTAGATATGTTTACATTGCTTTATTCCCTACTTGACACCTTGCTTGAGTTTTATTTTCCAGTTTGTGCTATAGTTAGTTTTAGTCTTAATTGGTAAATATAATTTTTGATTTCCTTTGTTTCCCGAGTCAATCTATGGTACTTTACTATTGTTGGAATGTTTCAACTTTGCTCATGGGTGTATATGTATATGTGTATGCTCCATTATTTTAATTATTATTTGCCTGATTTTGCAACTGCCATTTGTCTGGGGTTCATCTTTGTTTTTTTTGTTTCTGGATATTTGATTTAGTCTCACTTAATGTCATAAAAAAAAAAAAAAATTGTAGAATATTCACTCCTGACAAGAGATCAAGCTGTGAGACTTTGGAGTGGGACCACTGACTCCAAGACGCTAGACTACCAGAGAACTAACCTGATGGAGTATCAGATAGTGAGAACTCACACAAAGGAAAGCACTGGAATACAAGACCTGGCAATACCCAAATGCCAGTAGCACCCTGTGCAGAATGCCTCTTCTAAACAACAAACACACAAAAAAATACAAACCCAATCATCAGCACATAGGATTACCACCTCACTCAGCCTCCATAAGAGGAGAAACAAACAAGCAAAAATTAAGCGCAAATGACACCCTATACTAAGCTTCCACAAGCCACTGGACCAACCTTAGGAGGGCAGAAAAAAAAAAGGAAGAATAAATTCAACCTAGAAGCCTAGGAAAAGGAGACCTCAAACACAGTAAGTTAAAAAATATATAATGAAAAGGCAGAGAAATACTACACAAATGAAGGAAAAAACTAGAAACACAAAAGTCCAAACAAATGAAGAGGAAATAGGCAAACTACCTGAAAAAGAATTCAGAATAATGATAGTAGAAATGATAAAAAAAAAAAAAAAAACCTTGAAAACAAAATGCAGAAAATTCAAGGGTCAATTAACAAAGACCTAGAAGAATTAAAAAATAAACATGCAGAGACAACACAATTAATGAAATTAAAATACTCTAGAAGGAATCAATAGCAGAATATTTGAAGAAGAATGAATCATGAACTGGAAGATAAAATGTAGTAAATAACTTCTGAAGAGCAGAATAAAGTAAAAAGAATGAAAAGAACTGAGGGTAGTCTCAGAGACTCCTGGGACAATATCAAATGCACCAACATTCGAATTATAGGGGTCCCAGAAGAAGAAGAGAAAAAGAAAGGGTATGAGAAAATTTTTGAAGAGCTTATAGTTGAAAATTTCCCCAACATGGAAAAAGAAATAGTCAATCAAGTTCAAGAGGAACAAACAGTCCCATACAGGATAAACCAAATGAGAAACAGGTCAAAACACATAAAAATCAAACTAACAAAGGCTAAACACAAGGAAAAAATATTAAAATCAGCAAAGTAAAAAAGCAACAAGAAACATGCAAGGGACCCCCAAATGCTTAACAGCTGATCTTTCAGCAGAAACTCTGCAGGCCAGAAGAGAATGATAGGATATGTTTAAAGTACTGAAGGGAAAAACTACAACCAAGATTATTGTACCCAGCAAGGATCTCATTCAAAATGGATGGAGAAATAAAAAGCTTTTCAGACAAGAAAAAGTTAAGAGAATTCAGAACCACAAAACCAGCTTTGCAACACATATTTTACACACTTATGTAGTCAAGAAATACAAGAGAGTAAAAAAGATTGAAACAATAAAATCCAAACATTTGAGTTTCAGTTTCAGCTCAATTGTTCAGTCATGTCCGAATCTTTGCAACACCATGGACTACAGCATGCCAGGCTTCCCTGTCCATCACTAAGTCCTGGAGTTTACTCAAACTCATGCCCATTGAGTCAATGATGTCATACATCCATCTCATCCTCTGTCATCCTCTTTTCCTCCTGCCTTCAATCATTCCAAGATCAGACTTCTCAAATGAGTCAGCTTTTCATATCAGGTGGCCAAAATATTGGAGTTTCAGCTTCAAAATCAGTCCTTCCGATGAATAGTCAGGACTGATTTCCTTTAGGATGAACAGATTGGATCTTGTTGCAGTCCAAGGGACTCTCAGGAGTCTTCTCGAACATCACAGTTCAAAAGCATCAATTCTTCAGTTTTCAGCTTTCTTTATACTCCAACTCTCACACCAATACATGACTACTGGGAAAATCATACCCTTGACTAGACAAACCTTTGTTGGTAAAGTAATGTCTCTGCCTTTTAATATACTGTCTAAGTTGGTTGTAACTTTTCTTCCAAGGAGTAAGCATCTTTTTATTTCATGGCTGCAGTCAACATCCACAGTGATTTGGAGCCCCCCAAAATAAAGTATTCCACTGTTTCCCCATCTTTTGCCATGAAGTGATGGGACCTGATGCCACGATCTTTCCTTTCTGAATGTTGAATGTTAAGCCAACTTTTTCAACCTCCACTTTCACTTTCATCAAGAGTCTCTTTAATTATTCTTCACTTTTTGCCATAAGGGTGGTATCATCTGCATATCTGAGGTTATTGATATTTCTCCCAGCAATCTTGATTCCAGCTTGTGCTTCATCCAGGCAAGTGTTTCTCACGATATATTCTGCACACAAGATAATAAGCACAGTGACAATATACAGATTTGATTTACTTCTTTCCTATTTGGAACCATTCTATTGATCCATGTTCTAACTGTCTATCTAACTAACTGACAGTTCTAACTGTCACTTCCTGATCTGCATACAGATTTCTCAAGAGGCTGGTCAGGTGGTCTTGTATTCCATCTCCTGAAGAATTTTTCACAATTTACTGTGATCCACATAGTCAAAGGATTTGGCATAGTCAATAAAGCAAAAATAAATGTTTTTCTGGAACTCTCTTGCTTTTCTGATGATCCAGTAGATGTTGGCAATTTGATTTCTGGTTCCTCTGCCTTTTCTAAAACCAGCTTGAACATCTGGAAATTCACAGTTGAGGTACTCTTGAAGCCTGGCTTGGAAAATTTTGAGTGTTACTTTACTAGCGTGTGAGATCAATACAATTGTGCAGTAGTTTGAACATTCTTTGACATTGCCTTTATTCATTGGAATAAAAACTGATGTTTATGAGCACTGTGGTTACTGCTGAGTATTCCAAATTTGCTGGCATATTGAGTGCAGCACTTTCACAGCATTCTCTTTTAGGATTTGAAATAGCTCAGCTGGAATTCCATCGCCTCCACTGGCTTTTGTTCAGAGTGATGCCTCCTAATTCCCACTTGACTTCACATTCCGGGATATCTGGCTCTATGTGAGTGATCACACCATTGTGATTATCTGGGTCATGATGATGTTTTTTGTATAGTTCTTCTGTGTATTCTTGCCACCTCTTCTTAATGTATTCTGCTTCTTTTAGGTCCATACCATTTCTGTCCTTTACCGAGCCCATTTTGCATGAAATATTCCCTTGGTATCTCTAAGTTTCTTGAAGAGATCTCTAGGCTTTTCCATTCTATTGTTTTCCTTTATTTCTTTGCATTGATCACTGAGGAAGGCTTTCTTATCTCTCCTTGCTATTCTTTGGAACTCTGCATTCAAATGGTATTTCTTTCATTTTCTCCTTTGCTTTTTGCTTGTCTTCTTTTCACAGATATTTGTAAGGCTTCCTCAGACAGCCTTTTTTCTTTTCTTTTTAATTTCTTTTTCTTGGGGATCGTCTTGCTCCCTGTCTCATGTACAATGTCACAAACCTCCATCCATAGTTCTTCAGGCACTCTGTCTATAAGATCTAGTCCCTTAAATCTATTTCTCACTTGCACTGCATAATCATAAGGGAATTGCTTTAGGTCATACCTGAATGGTCTAGTGGTTCTCCCTTCTTTCATCAATTTAAGTCTGAATTTGGCAATAAGGAGTTCATGATCTAAGCCACAGTCAACTCCAAGTCTTGATTTTGTTGACTGTATAGAGCTTTTCCATCTTCGGCTGTAAAGAATATAATCAATCTGATTTTTGTGTTGAGCATCTGGTGATGTCCATGTGTAGAGTCTTCTCCTGTGTTGTTGGAAGAGGGTGTTTGCTATGACCAGTGCGTTCTCTTGGCAAAACTCTATTAGCCTTTGCCCTGCTTCATTCTTTACTCTAAGGCAAATTTACCTGTTATTCCAGGTGTTTCTTGACTTCCTACTTTTGCATTCCAATCCCCTATAATGAAAAGGACATCTCTTTTGGATGTTATTTCTCGAAGGTCTTATAGGTCTTCATAGAACTGTCCAACTTCACTTCTTTCACATTACTGATGGGGCCATAGACTTGGATTACCATATTATTGAATGGTTTGTCCTGGAAACAAACAGAGGTCATTATGTCTTTTTTGAGGCTGCATCCAAGTACTGCACTTCAGACTCTTGTTGACCATGATGGCTACTCCATTTCTTCTAAGGGATTCCTATCCACAGTAGTAGATAAAATGGTCATCTGAGGTAAATTCACCTATTCCAGTCCATTTAAGTTTGCTGATTCCTAAAGTGTTGATGTTCACTCTTGCCATCTCCTGTTTTACCACTTCCATTTTGCCTTGATTCATGGACCTAACATTCCAGGTTCCTAGGCAATATTTCTCCTTACAGTATTGGACTTTGCTCCCATCACCAGTCACACCCACAACTGGGTGTTGGTTTTGGTTTGGCTCCATCTCTTTACTCTTTCTGTAGTTATTTCTCCACTGATCTCTAGTAGCATATTGGGCACCTACTGACCTGGGGAGTTAATCTTTCAGTGTCCTATCTTTTCTTACTGTTCATGGGGTTCTCAAGGCAAAAATATTGAAGTGGTTTGTCATTCCCTTCACTACTGTACCACATTTTGTCAGAACTCTCCACTATGGCCTGTCCATCTTGGGTGGTCCTATATGGCATGGCTCTTAGTTTCATTGAGTTAGACAAGGGTGTGGTCCATGTGATTAGATTGGTTAGTTTACTGTGATTGTTGTTTTCAGATTGTCTGCCTTCTGATGAAAAAGGATAAGAGGCTTATGGAAGATTCCTGATGGGAGAGACTGACTGAGGGAAAAACTTGGTCTTGTTCTGATGGGTGGGGCCACGTTCAGTAAATCTTTAATACAATTTTCTGTTGATGGGTGGAGCTGTATTCCCTCCCTGAATTTTACCTGGGGCCAAACTTTGCCAACAAAGGTCAGTCTAGTCAAGGCTATAGTTTTTCCAGTGGTCATGTATGTATGTGAGAGTTGGACTGTGAAGAAAGCTGAGTGCCGAAGAATTGATGTTTTTGAACTGTGGTGTTGGAGAAGACTCTTGAGAGTAATCCGTCTATCATAAAGGAGATAAGTCCTAGGTGTTCATTGGAAGGACTGATGCTAAAGCTGAAGCTCTAATACTTTGGCCGCCTGATGAGAAGAGTTGACTCATTGGAAAAGACCCTGATGCTGGGAGGGATTGGGGGAAGGAGAAGGGGATGGCAGAGGATGACATGGCTGGATGGCATCACTGACTCTATGGACATGAGTTTGAGTAGACTCCGGGAGTTGGTGATGGACAGGGAGGCCTGGCATGCTGTGATTCTTGGGGTCACAAAGAGTCGGACATGACTGAGTGACTGAACTGAACTGAAACTATGGTGCAGATAATGAAGATGATGGTGACCTCCATCAAAGGATCCCATGCATGTACTTCTACAATCTGTGCCCCCAACCCTGGAGCAGGCCACCACTGACCCACATCTCCACTGGAGACTCCCCAACACCCACAAGCATGTCTGGGACAGTATCTTGTGAGGTCAGTGCTCTTTTTCTTGGGTCCTGGTGCACAAGGTTCTGTTGTACCCTCCAAGAGTCTATTTCCCAGTCCTGTGTAAGTTCTGGAAGTTCTAAGGTGGGGTTTTATGGTGACCTCCTCCAAGAGGGCTTATGCCATACCCAAGTCTGCTGCACCCAGATCCCCTGTCCCTGTGGCAGACCACCGCCAATCTGTACCTCCACAAGAGATGCTCAAACACAGTTCCCTAGGTCCTAGTGTGCACAAGGTTTGTTTGAGCCCTCTGAGTGTCTCTGGTGGGAATGTGGTTTGATTCTAAACACGAATTCCCCCCTCCTACTGTCTTTTGGGGGCTTCTCCTTTGCCCATGGACATGGGGTATCTTCTCCCAGCTGCTCCAGTGCCTACCATCTTACTGGGTTTTCACTGACCTTGAACGTGGGATATCTCCACATGGCCAGTCCAGTGAAGTGCAGCCACTGCTCCTGACCTTGGACATTGGGTATCTCTTAACAGCTGCTCCAGAAAAAGGTAGACACTGCTCCTGACCTTGAACGTGGGGTATCTCCTCTTGCTGCTCCAGGGCCTCACAACCTCCACTCGCCAGTCCCCCACCCCCCAACAATTAAAAAATGGCAATAGTAAAATATATATCAATAATTACTTTAAATGTAAATGGATTAAATACTCCAAGCAAAAGACACAGACTAGTTGAATGGATACAAAAACAAGACCTGTATATATGCTATCTACAAGAAATCTACTTCAGACCTAAAGACACATATAAACTGAAAGTGAGAGGATGGAAAAATATATTCTATGCAAACGGGAAGCAAAAGAAAGATGGAGTAGCATCATATCAGGCAAAATAGACCTTAAAATAAAGATTATAAGAGATAAGGAAGAACATTACATAATGATCAAGGAATCAATCCAACAGGAAGACATAACAATTTTAAATATCAATGCACCTCAATATATAATAGGAGTACCTCAATATATAAGACAAACACTAACATACATAAAAGGAGAAATTGACAGTAACACACTGCTAGTAGGAGACTTTAACACCCCACCTACACCAATGGACAGATCATCAAAACAGAAAATTAACAAGGAAACACCAGTCTTAAATGATACATTAGATGAGATGGATCTCAATGATATCCTCAGGACATTCCATCCAATTGCAGAAAAATACATCTTCTCAATTGCACATGGAACATTCTCCAGGATGGACCACATCTTGGGTCACAAATCAAACCTCAGTAAATTTAAGAAAATTGAAACAATATCAAGCATCTTCTCCAACCACAATGTTATGAGGCTAGATATCAATTACAAGAAGAAAACTGTAAGAAACACAAACACATGGAGATTAAACAACACGTTTCTAAATAACCAACAGGTTACTGAAGAAACAGAGAGGGAAATCAAAAAATTTCTAGAAACAAATGACAATGAAAACACAACAACTCAACCTAAATTTACACCTAAAACAACTAGAAAAAGAAGAACAAAAAACACCCAAAATTAGTAGAAGAAAAAAAAAATGATAATGATCTGAGCAGAAATAAATGAAAACGAAATGAAAGAAACAACAGTAAAGATTAATAAAATTAAAAACTGGTTCTTTGAGAAGATAAACAAAATTGACAAACTTTTAGACAGACTCATCAAGAACAAAGGAGAGAAGAATCAAATCAACAAAATTAGAAATGAAATAGGAGAGGTTACAACAGACAGTGCAGAAATACAAAGCAGTATAAGAGGCTATTATGAACAACTATATGGCAACAAAATGGATAACGTGGAAGAAATGGTCAAATTCTTAGAATACTTCAATCTTCCAAGACTGAACCAGGAAGAAATAGAAATTATGAACAACCCAATTACAAGCACTGAAATGAAGCTGTGATGAAAATTTCCCAAAAAACAAAAGCCCAGGACCAGTTGGTTTCACAGGAGAATCCTGTCAAACATTTAGCAAAGAGCCTATCCTAAAACTCTTTCAAAAAATTTCAAAGAAAAGAATACTTACAAACTCATTCTATGAGGTCACCATCACCCTGATACTAAAACCTGTCAAAGACAACACAGAAAAAGAAAACCACAGGCCAATATCACTGATGAACATAGATGTAAAATTCCTCAACAAAATTTTAGCAAACAGAATTCAGCAACACATCAAAAACCTCATCCACCATGATCAAGTTGGGCTTATTCCAGGAATGCAAGTGTTCTTCAATATATGCAAATCAATCAATGTGATACACCATATTAACAAATTGAAAGATAAAAACCATATGATAATTTCAATAGATGCAGAAAAATCCTTTGACAAAATTCTGTACCCATTTATGATTAAAACTCTTCAAAAAATGATTGCAGAAGGAACCTACCTCAGCACAGTAAAAATCTTATATGATAAACCTACAGCAAACGTTATTCTCAATGGTTAAAAATTGAAAGCATACCCTCTAAGATCAGGAACAAGACAAGGGTGATCACTTTCACCACTATTATTCAACATAGTTCTGGAAGTCCTAGCTACAGCAATCAGAGAAGAAAAATAAATAAAAGGAATCCAGATTGGAAAAGAAGAAGTAAAGCTCTCACTGTTTGCAGATGACATGATACTGTACTTAGAAAACCCTAATGATAGTATCAGAAAATTACTAGGGCTAATCACGTGTTTTAGCAAAGCTGCAGGATACAAAATCAATACTCAGAAATCACTTGCATATATATATACTTTGGCTACCTCATGCGAAAAGTTGACTCATTAGAAAAGACCCTGATGCTGGGAGGGACTGGAGGCAGGAGGAGAAGGGGACAAAAGAGGATGAGATGGCTGGATGGCATCACTGACTCAATGCGCGTGAATTTTAGTGATCTCCGGGAGTTGGTGATGGACAGAGAGACCTGGCGTGCTGTGATTCATGGGGTTGCAAAGAGTTGGACATGACTGAGTGACTAAACTGAACTGAACTGACATATATATATATATATATATATATGTATATATATATATACACACACTAACAATGAAAAATCAGAAACAGAAATTAAGAAATCCATCACATTCACCATTGAAGCAAGAGAATTAAATACCTAGGAATAAACTTATCTAAGGAGACAAAAGAACTGTACCCATAAAATTATAAGAATAATGAAAGAAATCAAAGATGACATAAACAGGTAGAGATATTCCATGTTCTTGGGTAGGAAGAATCAATATTGTGAAAATTACTATACTATCAAATGCAATCTACAGATTCAATGGGATCCTTATCAAATTACCAGTGGCACTTTTCACAGAACTAGAACAAAAAATTTCCCAATTCATGTGGAAACACAACGGACACCGAACAGCCAAAGCAATCTTGAAAAAGAAGAATAGAGCTGGAGGAATCAACCTTCCTGACTTCAGATTATACTACAAAGCTACAGTCATCAAGACACTATGGCACTGGTACAAAACCAGAAGCATAGAAAATGGAACAAGATGGAAAGCCCAGAGATAATCCCATGAACATATGGGTACCTTATTTTTGACACAGAAGGCAAGAATATACAATGGGACAAAGACGGCCTCTTCAATAAATGGTGCTGGGAAAACTGGACAGATACATGTAAAAGAATGAAATTAGAACACTTCCTAACAGCATACACAAAAATAAACTCAAAATGGATTAAAACCTAAATTAAATGCAATACCAGAAACTATAAAACTCTTAGAGGAAAATATACGCAGAACACTCGATGGCATAAATCAAAGCAAGATTCTCTATGACCCACCTCCTAGAGTAATGGAAATAAAAACAAAAGCAAACAAGTGGGCCTTGATTAAACTTAAAAGCTTTTGCACAGCAAAGGAAACTAAGCAAGGTGAAAAGACAACCCTCAAAATGGGAGAGAATTTTGAGGGCAAATGAAACAACTGACAAAGGATTAATTTCCAAAATATACAAGCAGCTCATACAACTCAATATCAGAAAAACAAACAACTCAATCAAAAAGAAGGCAAAAGGCCTAAAGAGACATTTCTCCAAAGAAGACATACAGATGGCTAACAAATACATGAAAAGATGCTCAACATCGCTCGTTATTAGAGAAATGCAAATCAAAACCACAATGAGAGATCACCTCACACTGGTTAGAATGGCCATCATCAAAAGGTCTACAAACAATAAATGCTGGAGAGGGTGCAGAGAGAAGGGAACACTCTTGGGCTGTTGGTGGGAATGTAAATTGATACAGCCACTATGGAAAACGGTTTGCTGCTGCTGCTGCTAAGTCGCTTCAGTCGTGTCCTATTCTGTGCGACCCCATAGATGGCAGCCCACCAGGCTCCCCTCTCCCTGGGATTCTTCAGGCAAGAACACTGGAGTGGGTTGCCATTTCCTTCTCCAATGCATGAGAGTGAAAAGTGAAAGTGAAGTCGTTCAGTCCTGCCTGACTCTTAGCCACCCCATGGACTGCAGCCTACCAGGCTCCTCTGTCTATGGGATTTTCCAGGCAAGAGTACTGGAGTGGGGTGCCATTGCCTTCTCTGATGGAAAACAGTATGGAGATTCCTTAAAAAACTAGGAGTAAAACCACCATATAACCGAGAAATCCCACTCCTAGGCATATACTCTGAGAAAACCAAATCTGAAAAAGACGTATGTATCCCATTGTTCATTGCAGCACTATTTACAATAGCTAGAACATGGAAGTAACCTAGATGTCCATCGACAGATGAATGGATAAAGAAGTTGTGGTACATATACACAATGGAATATTACTCAGTCATAAAAAGGAATGCCTTCGAGTCAGTTCTAATGAGGTGGATGAACCTAGAACCTATTATACAGAGTGTAATAAGTCAGGAAGAAAAATGTAGATATCATATTCTAATGCGTACATATGGAATCTAGAAAAATGGTACTAAAAAATTATTTACCGGGCATTAGTGGAGAAACAGACATAGCGAATAGACTTATGGACATGGGAAGAGGGGAGGAGAAGGTGAGACATATGGAAAGAGTAACATGGAAACTTACATTATGATATGTAAAATAATAGCCAATGGGAATTTGCTGTATAGCTTGGGAAACTCAAACTGGGCTTTGTATCAACCTAGAGGGATGGGATGGGGAGGCAGATGAGAGGGAGTTTCAAAAGGCAGGGGTTATGTATACCTATGGCTGATTTATGTTGAGGTTTTGCAGAAAACAACAAAATTCTGTAAAGCAACTATCCTTCAAAAAATAAAACAAATTATAGAATTATACATAGAAAATAACTGTCAGAGAATTCAACCTTTATGAGAAGAAAAGAACACCAGCAAATGTATATGAGAATTGCATCATAAAAGACTATTAGCCTGGACTCAAAAGAGAAAGTGGGGGTGGTCCCAAGATGGCAGAGTAATATGACGGGGAGACAACTTTCTCCTCCACAAATTCATCAAAAGATCATTTGAATGCTGAGCAACTTCCACAAAACAACTTCTGAACGCTGGCAAAGGACACCAGGCGCCTAGAGAGTCAGCCCATTCTCTTCAAAAGGAGGTAGTACAAAACATAAAAGACAAAAAAAGAGACAAACAGTTAGGGACAGAAACCCATTCTGGGGAGGGAGCCGTAAAGGAGGAGGTTTCCAAACAGCAGGAAACCCTCTCATCAGCAGGTCTGTGGGGAATTTGGAATCGCAGAGGACAACATAACTGGGAGAAATTTTTAAAAATTAGTAAATAACCCACAGAATACGTGCCTAACCATAAGTCCCAGGGGAGAAGTAGCCCAGGCACTTTTGTCTGCCACCAGCAAGCAGGGGCCGGGCAGGGAGGCGCGGGTTGCATGCTTAGGGTAAGGACCAGGCCTGAAAACCCTGAGGACAATCTGAGATAGCAACGTGAGACAGCAACCCAAACTATGGGATAGACAGAGAGAGAAAAAAAAAAAAGAAGAAGAGAGAGAACTTCCTCGCAAAAAGACTAACCTAATGAACAGCCCGGTCTGCTCACTGAACAAAGGATTACGCAAACACCAAAGGAGAGCTAGCTGGCTGCATACAGGCCCCTCCCCCATGCCAGAGGCAGGCGTGCCAACAGCCAGAGCTGGAAGACAAGGGGATTTCTTGGCCCCAGAGACTGGCATCCTCCACCAAACTGCGAGCAGGCTCTCAGTTGCTAACCAAGTCTTCTTGAGTTCCAAAACGGTTGACATCTGCCAGGAGGGTCACAGTATGAGATCAGCTCCCTGAGGAGACACATGGCATACCTGAGATGATGCACTTGTGGCACAGCCGGGAAACTAGGCAGCCAGGACCAGGAGGTGATAAGATGTACAGCCCACCTGGAACAGTGTGCTCGCCCAGCACCTGGTCACCTGATCTGCTCGGACCTAGGAAGGGCATAAAATGCATGCCCAACAGAGTCTGTGCCCTTGCAGAGTGCCTGAGAACCTGAACCTCAACATCTTAGACCTGGGAAGTGCACGAAATGCAGGATCCGCTTTGGACAGTACCCTTGCAGAGCAACCTGGAGCCTGAGCAGTGTAGGCTGGGAAAGCACACACCACTGTGACCTGGGGCAAACTCAGTGTAGTCCATACACTGCAAGTACTTATCACAAGTGCCAGTGATATTTGTTTTCGGTGTTCCTCCCTCCCCAGAACACAACTGAATGAGTGAGCCTAAATAAGTGACCACCTTCACCCCCTTGTGTCAGGGAAGAAATTAGACACTAAAGAGACTTGCAAACAGAGGAAACTGAAATAAACAAAGAAGAGGAACCACTCTGGAAGTGACAGCTGCCACAGATTAAAACCCTGTACTTAACATTGACTAAGCATTGGAAGGAGTCTATAGACCTTGAGAAGAAGTACAAGCTGGAACAAGGAAATATCTGAAACTGAACTGACCCCACATTTCCCACAACAGCTCCAGAGAAATTCCTAGATATATTTTTACTATTATCATTTTTAATTTTTTTTAATTTTTAAGTTCTTTATTACTCTTTTAATTTTCATTTTTATAACCTACTATTACTTTGCCAAAAAAATACCCTATTCTTAAAGCAAATTTCATATATATTTTTTTTTTATAATTTTTGTGATTGATTTTTTGTGTATTTTTAATATTGTATTTTTGAGATACAATATTATCTAACATCAAATCTAGATTTTTAATATTTGCTTCTTGGTATTTGTTAACAATTTTATACCTTTAAGAATCTAATCTTCAGTGTCCATTTTCACTTAGGGATGTGATTACTGGCTTGACTGCTCCCTCCCCTTTTCACTCTCCCTTTTCTTCTCCAGGTCACCTCTATCTCTTCCCTCCCCCTTCTCTTCTCTACTTAACTCTGTGAATCTCTCTGAGTGTTCCAGGTTGTGGAGAACATTTAAGTAGCTGGTTACTGGCTAGATTGGTCTCTCCCCTTTTGACTCCCTCTCTTCTCTTTCTGGTCACGTATATCTCCCTCCTCACTCTTCTCTTCTCCATGTAACTCTGTGAACCTCACTGGGTGTCCTTCACTGTGGAGAATCTTTTCACCATTAACCTAGATATTTTATCATTGTTGCTATATGGATGGAGAAGTCTTGAGGCTACTGTAAGAATAAGACTGAAAGCCAGAGGCAAAGGGCTTAAATCAAAAACTTGAGATCATCAGAAAACTTCTGATTCCAGGGAACATTAATCAACAAAAGCTCATTCAAAAGCCACCATACCTACACTGAAACCAAGCTCCACCCAAGAGCCAACAAATTCCAGAACAAGACATACAACACTAACTCTCCAGCAACGCAGGGATATGTTAATGCAGCCCTGAGCATTAAAATACAGGCTGCCCAAAGTCATGCCAAACCCATAAACACCCCAAAACTCACTACTGGACGTTTCATTGCACTCCAGAGAGAAGAGATCCAGCTCCACCCAGCAGAAAACAGATGCAAGCTCCCCTAACCAGGAAACCTTGATAAGCCACTAGTCCAACCCCACCCACAGGGAACAACCTCCACCATAAAGAGGAACCACAAACTTCCAGCCCACAGAAAGGCCACCCCAAACACAGAAATCTAAACAAAATGTAAAAGCAGATAAATATTCAGCAGGTAAAGGAATATGATAAATACCCATCAAACCAAACTAAAGAGGAGGAGATAGGGAGTCTATCTGAAAAACAATTCAGAATAATGATTGTAAAGATGATCCAAAATCTTGAAAACAAAATGAAGTTACAGATAAATAGACTAGAGACAAGGATTGATAAGATGCAATAAATGTTTAATAAGGACATAGAAGAAATAAAAAAAAGTCAATAATGAATAATGCAAAAACTGAGATTAAAAGCACTCTGGAGGGAAACAACAGTAGAATAACTAAAGCAGAAGACAGGATAAGTGAGGTGAAAGAATGGTGGAAATAAATGAAGCAGAGTGGAAAAAAGAATTAAAAGAAATAATGACAACCTCAAAGACTTCTGGGACAATATTAAATACCCCAACATTAACATCATAGGATTACCAGAAGGAGAAGACAAAAAAACATGGCATGAGAAAATACTTGAGGAGATAATAGTTGAAAACTCCTCTAAAATTGGGAAGGAAATAGCCACCCAAGTCCAAGAAACCCAGAGAGTCCCAAACAGGATAAAAACAAGGCAAAACACCCCAAGACACATATTAATCAAATTAACAAAGATCAAGCACAAAGAGCAAATATTAAAAGCAGCAAGGGGCAATCAACAAATAACACACAAGGGGATCCCCATAAGGATAACAACTGATTTTTCAATAGAAACTTCTCAGGCCAGAAGAGAAAGGCAGGACACACTTAAAATGACAAAAGAAAAAAAAAAAAAAAAACTACAACCCATATTACTATACCTAGCAAGGATCTCATTCACATATGAAGGAGAAATCAAAAGCTTTATAGATAATTAAAAGCTGAAAGAATTCAGCACCACCAAACCAGCTCTTTAACGAATATTAAAGGATCTTCTCTAGACAAGAAACACAGAAAAAGTTTATAAACTCGAACCCAAAACAACGAAGTAAATGACAGTGGGATCATATTTATCAATAATTACCTTAAATGTAAATGGGTTGAACACCCCAACCAAAAGACAAAGACTAGCTGAATGGACACAAAAAACGAGACCCTTGTATATGCTATCTACAAAAGACCCACCTCAAAACAAGGGACACATACAGACTGAAAGTGAAGGGCTGGAAGAAGATATTTAATGCAAATAGAGACCAAAAGAAAGAAGGAGTAGCAATACTCATATCAGATAAAATAGACTTTGAAATAAACACTGTGAAAAGAGACAAAGAAGGACACTACATAATGATCAAACCATCAATCCAAGAAGAAGATATAGCAATTATAAATATATATGCATCCAATACAGGAGCACCACAATATGTAAGGCAAATGCTAACAAGTATTAAAGGGGAAATTAACAGTAACACAATAATAGTGGGAGACTTTAATACCCCACTCACACCTACGGACAGATCAAGCAAACAGAAAATTAGCGAGGAAACACAAACTTTAAATGATACAACGGACCAGTTAGACCTAATTGATATCTATAGCACATTTCACCCTAAAATAATGAATTTCACCTTTTTCTCAAGTGCACATGGAACATTCTCCAGGATAGATCACATCCTGTGCCATCAAACCAGCCTTGGTAAATTAAAAAAAACTGATGTTATTTCAATCATCTTTTCTGATCACAATGAGGTAAGATTAGATGTCAACCAATGTGGGGGGGGGGGTGGGTGGGAAACTATTATAAATACAAACGTATGAAGGCTAAACAACATGCTTCTGGATAACCAACAATTCACAGAAGAAATAAAAAAAGAAATTAAAAATATGCATAGAAATTAATGAAAATGAAAACACGACAACCCCAAACCTATGGGATTCAATAAAAGCAGTGTTAAGGGGAAGGTTCATAGCAATACAAGCTTACCTCAAGAAACAAGAGAAAAATCAAATAAATGACCTAACTTTACACTTCAAGCAACTAGAAAAAGAAGAAATAAAGAACCCCAGGGTTAGTGGAAGGGAAGAAATCATAAAAATTAAGGCAGGAAATAAATGAAAAAGAGACAAAGGAGACTAGCAAAAATCAACAAAACTAAAAGCTGTTTCTTTGAGAAGATTAATAAAATAGACAAACTATTAGCTAGACTCATCATGAAAAAAAGGGAGAAGAATCAAATCAACAAAATTAGAAAGGAAAATGGAGAAATCACAACAGACAACACAGAAATATAAAGGATCATAAGAGACTACTATCAGCAACTATACAACAATAAAATGCACAACTTGGAAGAAATGGACGAATTCTTAAAAAAGTATAACCTTCAAAAAACTGAACCAGTAAGAAATAGAAAATCTTAACACACCCATCACAAGCACGGAAATCAAAACTGAAGTAAAAAATCTTCCAACAAACAAAAGCACAGGTTCAGATGCCTTCACGGGTGAATTCTACCAAAAATTTAGAGAAGAGCTAACACCTATCCTACTCAAACTCTTCCAGAAAATTGCAGAGGAAGATAAACTGCCAAACTCATTCTATGAGGCCACCATCACCTTAATACCAAAACCAGACAAAGATGCCACAAAAAAAAAGAAAACCACAGGCTGATATCACTGATGAACATACTTGCAAAAATCCTCAACAAAATTCTAGTAAACAGAATCCAACAACATATAAAAAAGATCATACATCATGACAAGTGGGCTTTATCCCAGGGATGCAAGGATTCTTTCAATATTCTTCCAACATTATTTCCAATTCTTTCCAATATTTGCAAACTAATCAATGTGATACACCACATTAACAAATTGAAAGATAAAAACCATATGATTATCTCAAAAGATGCAGAAAAAGCCTTTGCCAAAACTCAACATCCATTTATGATAAAAACCCTCCAGAAAGCAGGCATATAAGAAACATACCTTAACATTGGCCAAAAGGTGGAAATGATGTTCCATACACTATGCTGTATATAAAGCCAGCCCCAATACTTAATAGATTAAATTTTAAATATGAATTTCTGGTTTGAATAAAGATCAATAAAAGGAGACTAGAAAAAATTCGAGGTACTTGGTTGAATGCAATACTTTGTACTGTATTTCTAATTTTTTGCAAATCTATATTATTCCTAGATAAAAGCAAAGTAAGAGCAATTATTGCTCTTTACAGGTTCAGTTACTCAGTCATATCCAACTCTTTGTAACCCCATGCACTGCAGCATGCCAGGCTTCCCTGTACATCACCAACTCCCGGAGCTTGCTCAAACTCATGTCCATCAGGTTGGTGATGCCATCCAATCATCTCATCCTCTTCCATCCCCTTTTCCTCCTGCCTTCAATCTTTCCCAGCATCAGGGTCTTTTCCAATGAATCAGTTATTCGCATCAGGTAGCCAAAGTATTGGAGCTTCAGCTTCAGCATCAGTCCTTTCAATGAATATTCAGGACTGATTTCCTTTAGGACTGACTGGCTTGATCTCCTTGCAGTCCAGGGGACTCTCAAGAGTCTTCTCCAACACCACAGTTCAAAAGCATCAATTGTTCGGTGCTCAGTTCTCTTTACGGTTCAAATTCATGTCCATACATGACTACTGGAAAAACCAGAGCTTTGACTAGATGGACCTTCGTTGGCAAAGTAATGTCTTTGCTTTTTAAATGCCATCTAGGTTAGTCATACCTTTTCTTTCAAGGAGCAAGCATCTTTTAATTTCATGGCTGCAGAAACCATGTGCAGTGATTTTGGAGCCCAAGAAAATAAAATCTGCCATGGTTTCCATTGCTTCCCCACTTATTTGTCATGAAGTGATGGGACAGGATGCCATGATCTTAGTTTTCTGAATGTTGAATTTCAAGTCAGCTTTTTCACTCTTCTCTTTCACTTTCAGCAAGAGGCTCTTTAGTTCTTCTTCACTTTCTGCCATAGGGTAGTGTCATCTGCATATCTGAGGTTATTGATATTTCTCCCGGTAATCTTGATTCTAGTTTGTGCTTCTTCCAGCCTCATGCTTCATCCATCCCTGTGCTTCATTACAGGTTTCCATTCATTACAGAATTATATAATTCATTACAGAATTCCATAATTCATTACAGAATTCCAGCTTGTGCTTCATTACAGGTTTAAGGGTATCTAAGTAAGCACATCTTGCCTGAGTCCTGTCATGCAATTTCAATCAGATGATATTGGCTGGGGTCAGAGTCATTTGGGGGATAGGTTGTTACTGCTCTTAAAACACAAAAACCTGTGTCCTTTTTCCTCTCCATTTCTTTCAGTTTGGTCATTCCATATACTCTGTCTACCACAACAGAGAAGATAGAAAACTTATACTGTGGCTCAGGTCTTCCAAGGTACATACACTGACAGAAAGTCAGAGATATGACTTTACCTGAGAAAGCTATACTGCTTTTTATGATCTATTCTCAAAAATCACATAGAAGAACGTATGTTAAAATCTATTAGTTGATATTTTTAGAAAAATCTGCCTAAGTTCAAAGAAAACAATGTAATCTCCAGGAACTAGATGAAGCAATGTCATTATCTCATGTAAATAGGACATGTAGGATGGTTTCAGTTATGTGCAGAGCTGATTCATATAGAATGACAGTTAGCATTACTCCCAAATCTGCCTTTAGTGGCATCATATTGATAGATTGAAATCAGGTATGATGGTAGTATTTACATCATGAAAATTGATAACTGAAGAAATCCTATAGCCTTCCCTGATGCACACAGTTAAGCATTTACTAGAACCATAGATGGGACATATATATATTGGTACAACTATCTTTGAAACATTGGCCTCACAAAACATCTCTATGACTATAAAGTGAAGGGGATTAAATTATGAGTGTGTGCTCAGTTGCTCAGTCATGTCTGACTCTTTACAACCCCCTGGAGCATAGCCTGCCAAGCTCCTCTGTCCATGGAATTTACCAGGCAAGAATACTTGAGTGGGTTTCCATTTCCTCCTCCAAAAATAAGTAGAATTATGAGTAGAAGGTGTCAAATCATCAACAGTAAACAGACTCTGGAGGTATTGTAACCAGGCAAAAAAAAAGATATGAAATGAAAGGAAGTCTGATGGCCTTAAGAACTAATTATCCAGAAAGTTAATTGCCATTAAGAATTAACCCTTAAAATTAGGCATTTCTAAGTCTGAATAAAAAGCTTAGTTGGTCCAACTGATGAGAGCAACTGACAATGAGATGCAGCTTCACCAGAAACCATTAGTGGATTTGACTTTGGAAATATGAAAATGTTTCACAGGACAACAAAACTAAATTTTAAAATGGAACCTCTAAAATCTAAAGCAAATTAAAAAAAAATAGTGGTCAGTGGCCAAATACCACAAAATTATTTTAATTAAATGTATAGTCTAGAAATTTGCTGGCACAGATCTCAAATGGGTTATATTCAAGAGCAGTTAAACAAAACTGAAAAAATGCCTAAATTATTCCCAGGAATAATATTCACTTAATAATAAATCAAGAAAAAGAAAGGTTCATACATATAACATACAATATATTATCTTTTAAAAATAATATATGTCTTCATCATTTCCACTTAAGACTTTGGAATAATAAACAGCCAGTGTTACAGGCTGAACTGTGTCTCCTCAAAAATCCTGTCTTGAAGCCCTGACCCTTGTTACCTCCAAATATGGCTGTATTTGGAGACAGGACATTTAAAAGGTAACAAAGTTGAAACAAGGTCATATGGGGGAGGGGGGTAATATAATCTGATTGGTGTCCCCGTGAGAAGAGGAGCTGTCAACACAAAGAGATACCAAAGTGCAATTTCAGGGGAATTATTACATGAAAGGCATCAAAAAGGCAGCCATCTTCAAACCAAGGAGAGAGAGACCTCAAGAAAAGCTAACCCTTCCTGTAGCCCCTAGATCTTAGACTTCCAACCTCCAAAACTTTGAAAAAATAAATGTCTGTTGTTTAAACAACAAAGTCTGTAATGTTTTGTTATGGCAGCCCAAGCAAATTATTACCCCTATTAACAAGAAGTCATAGAGCACAGATGATGGTCATGAAGTCCTATCTTCCCCTAGCAAAAGAAATAAGGATTGTTTGTGAAAATAACTAATTCCAAGTCTGAGCAGAAAAAAATGTAGGATAGATCTGATATAACCTGTCATAAAAACATATCAAAAGCTATCAGTCATGCTACAAGATTTAGTTATCAACTTGAAGAAGCTCTCAATGTCAAAAAGTTTTAATTGTAAACATCAATAAGGAAAAAAAAAACTCAATCTTCAATAAACTGAAATAAATCAAATGTTTAATACATTTAATTGGTTAAATGGTTAAAAGCAAAAAACAAACAGAATTACTCTTCAATTATTTTTGGATGATGCCAGAGAATAAACTCATCATTTTGTTCTATTATTAGATAAAACTTAGTGGTCTAGTCAAGGCTATGGTTTTTCCTGTGGTCATGTATGGATGTGAGAGAGTTGGACTGTGAAGAAGGCCAAGTGCCAAAGAATTGATGCTTTTCAACTGTGGTGTTGGAGAAGACTCTTGAGAGTCCCTTGGACTGCAAGGAGATCCAACCAGTCCATTCTGAAGGAGATCAGCCCTGGGATTTCTTTGGAAGAAATGATGCTAAAGCTGAAACTCTAGTACTATGGCCAGCTCATGCAAAGAGTTGACTCACTGGAAAAGACTCTGATTCTGGGAGGGATTGGGGGCAGGAGGAGAAGGGGACGACAGAGGATGAGATGGCTGGATGGCATCACTGACTCGATGGACATGAGTCTGAGTGAACTCCTGGAGTTGGTGATGGACAGGGAGGCCTGGCGTGCTGCAGTTCATGGGGTCGCAAAGAGTTGGACACGACTGAGGGACTGAACTGAACTGACTGAGTGTTCTATACCAATGTAAACTGTAGCACAATAAAACCAAATAGTTGAAAATAAGTAAAGAAGGGATGTTTTTCCTTTATATGTATAACATATAAAATAATCCAAATAATATTGGAAGTAGAAAATATAAAAATAGAATTTTGCTACCTGGTGAAATGAAATCTCAGTTCAGTCCAGTCGCTCAGTCATGTCTGCCTCTTTGCGACCCCATGAGTCGCGGCACACCAGGCCTCCCTGTCCATCACCAACTCTTGGAGTTCACTCAAACCCAAGTCCATCAAGTCGGTGATGCCGTCCAGCCATCTCATCCTCTGTCGTCTCCTTCTCCTCCTGCCCCCAATCCCTCCTAGCATTGGGGTCTTTTCCAATGAGTCAACTCTTTGCATGAGATGGCCAAAGTATTGGAGTTTCAGCCCCAGCATCAGTCCTTCCAATGAACACCCAGGACTGGTCTCCTTTAGGATGGACTGGTTGGATCTCCTTGCAGTCCAAGGGACTTGCAAGAGTCTTCTCCAGCACCACAGTTCAAAAGCATCAGTTCATTGCCACTCAGCTTTCTTCACAGTCCAATTCTCACATCCATACATGACCACTGGGAAAACCCTAGCCTTGACTGGACAGACCTTTCTTGGCAAAGTAATATCTCTGCCTTTTAATATACTCTGTAAGTTGGTCATAACTTTCCTTCCAAGGAGTAAGCGTCTTTTAATTTCATGGCTGCAGTCACCACCTGCAGTGATTCTGGAGCCCCAAAAAATAAAAGTCTGACTCTGTTTCCACTATTTCCCCATCTATTTGCCATGAAGTGATGGGGCCAGATGCCATGATCTTAGTTTTCTGAATGTTGAGCTTTAAGCCAGCTTTTTGACTCTCCTCTTTCACTTTCATCAAGAGGCTTTTTAGTTCCTCTTCACTTTCTGCCAAAAGGGTGGTGTCATCTGCTATCTGAGGTTATTGATATTTCTCCCAGAAATCTTGATTCCAGCTTGTGTTTCTTTCAGCCCAGCGTTTCTCATGATGTACTGTGCATATAAGTTAAATAAGCAGGGTGACAATATACAGCCTTGATGTAATAAAATGTCTAGCTGCTAGTAAAACAAAGGAACAGTCAAAGATTCTGTGCTTTCTGATAAAAGAATAACATTACATAATACAATGTGACGATACAATCACTGTGAATAAAAGGTAGGACAAGCAAGTGAATTTCACAACAAACAAACTGCAAGGTCAAATTTAGGAGAGATAGTAAGAGAAGTGGTGGTAGAGAGGAAGGAAGAGAGGGGATTATCTACAGCTTAAAAATATTAAGAAACATACTAAACTACTGCAACATACTAAACTACTTTATAGCAATGAACTTGCACAGAGCCTCAAAAACCTAAGTTATTATGAAATAGTGAGAGAATTTTGTACAGTTACTAGATATTATTAACAATAATGATTTGTTTTAGGTTTCTTTAGTATTTTGGTTATATTTTTCAAAACATCTTTGCTTTTTAATAACATAAGGTCAGCACACCTTATCTATAGGTTCTGCATCCATATTCTGCACATTCTGCATCCACAGATTTAATAAGTCTGTGGTTTGTGGAATCTGGGGATATGAAACCCTGGACACAGATTATCAATCAACTCTACTATATAAGGAACTTGAGCATCCACAAGTTTTGCTGTCTGAGGTGTTAAGAAACCAATTCATTCTCAGTAGATACCGAGGGACAACAGTATAAAGATATATTTATTGTATAAGTGAATGTAAAATCTGTTCTTTGTTGTTTTCACTGTATCTTTTAATAGTAGTTTAGTATCATCTATGTTTGATAACACTTACTATGAGTTAACATCTGCATAATTTTTAGTATAAGAGGCTTGGACTTAGAAAGATTTATTTTCTCTTATTGAAGACATGGAGCCAAAGCCACAAACAACACCCAGTTGTGGATGTGACTAGTGATGGAAGTAAAGTCTGATGCTGTAAATAGCAAAACTGCATGGGAACCTGGAATGTTAGGTCCATGAATCAAGGCAAAAGTGGTCAAACAGGAGATGGCAAGACTGAACATCAACATTTTAAGAATCAGTGAACTAAAATGGATTGGAATGGGTGAATTTAAATCAGATGACCACTATATCTACTACTGTGGGGAAGAATCCCTTAGAAGAAATGGAGTAGCCATCATAGTCAACAAAAGAGTCCAAAATGCAGTACTGGAATGCAATCTCAATAATGACAGAATGATCTCCGTTTGTTTCCAAGGCAAACCATTCAGTATCAAAGTGATCCAAGTCTATGCCCTGATCAGTAATGTTGAAGAAGCTAAAATCGAATGGTTCTATGAAGAACTACAAGATTCTCTAGAACTAACTCCCGAAAATGATGTCCTTTTCATTATAGGGGACTGGAATGCAAAAGTAGGAAGTCAAGAAATACCTGGAGAAACAGGCAAATTTAGCCTTGGAGTACAGAATGAAGCAGGGAAAAGGCTAATAGAGTTTTGCCAATATAACACACTGGTCATAGCAAACACCCTCTTCCAACACACAAGAAGACTTTACACATAGACATCACCAGATGGTCAATACCGAAATCAGATTGATTATATTCTTTATAGCCAAAGATGCAGAAGCTCTATACAGTCTGCAAAAACAAGACCAGGAGCTGACTGTGGCTCAGATCATGAACTCCTTATTGCCAAATTTAGACTTGAATTGAAGAAAGCAGGGTAAAGCACTAGATCATTCAGGTATGACCTAAATCAAACCCCTTATGATTATACAGTGCAAGTGACAAATAGATTCAAGGGATCAGATTTGATAGACAGAATGCCTGAAGAACTATGGACGGAGGTTCGTGACATTGTACAGGAGGCAGGAATCAGACCATCCCAAAGAAAAAGACACGAAAAACAGTAAAATCGTTGTCGGACGAGGCCTTACAAGTAACTGTGAAAAGGAAAGTGAAAGGCAAAGGAGAAAAGGAAAGATATATCCATTTGAATGCAGACTTGCAAAGAATAGCAAGGAGAGATAAGAAAGCCTTCCTCAGTGATCAATGAAAGAAATAGAGGAAAACTATAGAATGGGAAAGACTAGAGATCTCTTCAAGAAAATTAGAGATACCAAGGGAACATTTCATGCACAGATGGGCACAATAAAGGACAGAAATGGTATGGACCTAACAGAAGCAGAAGATATTAAGAAGAGGTAGCAAGAATACACAGAAAAACTATACAAAAAATATCTTCATGACCCAGATAATCACAATGGTGTGATCACTCACCTAGAGCCAGACATCCTGGAATGTGAAGTCTATTGGGTGGGCCTTAGGATGCATCACTATGAACAAAGCTAGTGGAGGTGATGGAATTCCAGCTGAACTACTTCAAATCCTAAAAGATGATGCTGTGAAAGTGCTGCACTCAATATGCCAGCAAATTTGGAAAACTCAGCAGTGACCACAGGACTGGAAAAGGTCAGTTTTCATTTCAATCCCCAAGAAAGGCAATGCCAAAGAACACTAACTACTGCACAATTGCATTCATCTCACATGCTAGCAAAGTAATACTCAAAATTCTCCAAGCCAGGCTTCAGCAATATGTGAACAGCAAACTTCCAGCTCTTCAAGCTGGATTTACAAAAGGCAGAGGAACAAGAGATCAAATTGCCAGCACCTGTTGGATCATCAAAAAAGCAAGAGAGTTCCAGAAAAACATCTATTTCTGCTTTTTTGACTATGCCAAAACCTTTGACTATGTGGAGCACAACAAACTGGAAAATTCTTCAAGAGATGGGAATACCAGACCACCTGACCTTCCTCCTGAGAAATCTGTACTCAGGTCAGGAAGCAACAGTTAGAACTGGACATGAAACAACAGACTGGTTCCAAATTGGGGAAAGGAGTACATCAAGGCTGTATATTGTCACCCTGCTTGTTTAACTTATATGCAGAGTACATCATGAGAAATGCTGGGCTGGATGAAGCACAAGCTGGAATCAAGATTTCTGGGAGAAATATTAATAACCTCATATAGGCAGATGACACCATCCATAAGGCATACAGTAAAGTACTAAAGAGCCTCTTGATGAAAGTGAAAGAGGAGAGTGAAAAAACTGGCTTAAAACTCAACATTCAGAAAACTAAGATCATGGCATCTGGCCCCATCGCTTCATGGAAAACAGATGGGGAAACAGTGCAAACAGGAACAGACTTTTTCTTCTTGGGCTCCAAAATCATAGCATATGGTAATTGCAGCCATGAAATTAATAGATGCTTACTCCTTGGAATAAAAGTTATGATCAATGTAGACAGCATATTAAAAAGCAAAGCCATTACTTTGCCAACAAAGGTCCATCTAGTCAGAGCTATGTTTTTTCCAGTAGTCATGTATGGAGAGTTGGACTTAAAAAAAGCTGAATGCAGAAGGATCGATGCTTTTGAACTGTGGTGTTGGAGAAGACTCTTGAGAGTCCCTTGGACAGCAAGTATATCCAACCAGTCCACCCTACTGGAAATCAGTCCTGAATATTCATTAGAAGGACTGATGGTGAAGCTGAAACTCCAATACTTTGGCCACCTGATGTAAAGGACTGACTCATTTGAAAAAACCCCGATTTTTGGAAAGTTTGAAGGCGTAAGGAGAAAGGGACGACAGAGGGTAATATGGTTGGATGGCATCACCAACTAGATGGTCATGTGTTTGAATAATTTCTACGTATTGGTGATGGACTGGGTGGCCTGGCGTGCTGCAGTCCATGGGGTCACAAAGAATCAGACATGACTGAGTGACTGAAGTGAACTAGTATAAAAGCCTTGGATTTGGAAATTTTTTTTTTTTCAGTTAAGATTTGTATATTTGCTTCCAGATAGGCATATCAATCGGAGAAGGCAATGGCAACCCAGTCCAGTATTCTTGCCTGGAAAATCCCATGGGTGGAGGAACCTGGTAGGCTGCAGTCCATGGGTTCGCAAAGAGTCAGACATGACTGAGAGACTTCACTTTCACTTTTCACTTTCATGCATTGGAGAAGGAAATGGCAACCCACTTCAGTGTTCTTGCCTGGAGAATCCCAGGGACACCAGAGCCTGGTGGGCTGCCATCTATGGGAATGCACAGAGTCAGATACGACTGAAGCAACTTAGCAGCACCAGCAGCAGACATATTAATTCTGATACCTCGATCACTGAATTGCTTGGCTTAGCATTTTGTTATTTTTAATATGAAACTTTCAATTATGATATTAAAGCACTGACATGATTATAGGTTCTCACAGAATGCAATTGATTCTATATATATGTATGTATTTTTTCTTCCTGGAATTGAAAGAGCCATACACTCTCTTTGCCACCTGCTAGATTTTTCTAAGCCTATCTTGTGGGTTTTCTTTGTTTCCTATAATTATTTGTTGTCTAGCATTTATCTCTACAGTTTCTATAAGCCTACAGTCTGGTATCTCATTTCCTGAGGAAATGAAAATATGGTCCAGAATTCTATGTAAACAGAAATTTGGTGTGGGCATTGACCTTTATTGAAGAAAATCAATAAGAAGAGCTGAAAATTCCATATTTTTCCTCCTCATTGAGCATCTGTGCTGATTTACAGTACTTCTTGTTTTTATCTAACCTCTTTATTCATCTCCCTCCACAATTAACCATGCTGTGCTAAGTTTCTTCAGTCATGTCCAGCTCTTTGTGACCCCATGGATTGTAGCCTGCCAGGCCCCTCTGTGCATGGGATTCCTCAGTCAAAAAGACTGGAATGGATTGTTATGCCCTCCTCCATGGGTCTTCCTGACCTGGAGAAGGGATTGAACCCGTGTCTCTTACATCTCCTGCATTGGCAGGCGGGTTCTTTGCCATTACTTTCACCTGCAAAGCCCCCATTATTAGCCATAATCATCAGCTGACAACAGCAGGGGAATGGAATCCTGAACTCCACAATCACAAGGAACCAGATTCTGCAATAACCACTCCCAATGTCCCCAATAACCTAGTCCCTAGCAACCACCATTACTACTCTCTATTTCCAAGAGGACATAGATTTAGATTCCCCCTATAAGTAATACAAGAGTATTTGTCTTATCTGACCTTTCTTTTTCACTTAGCATGATGTCCTTCAGTTTATCCATGTTGTTACAAATGACAGAATTTCTCCTGGAGAATATGGTGGATGTATACACCAGCCCCATCTGAGTTCTCAGGAGAATTATGGCCAGCACCTAGATGCATGTTAATTAGAAGCTAGAAACTTAGGCACAGTTCATAAAGTATGCAGTCAAACCCTTTGCAGCCAAAGACTTGGATATGGACTTTTTGCCTGTTCCCTCTGCTTTGATCCCTGGGGAAGCAGCCATAGTTGTGCCCATTAAAAACTACCTTTTTTGACATATTCTGTGGGACTCCTGAATGCAAGACCCATCAGCTTTCAAACCTAGGCAATATGAGGGCATGTTCTTTGGATGATGCCTTAAAAGTTGTAGCACTAGATGTGCAGTCCAAATCATGTTCTCCTCAGAGACAATCTGCAAGTTGGGGGTTCACTTCTGATCAGCTGTGTTACAACGGTGATGAGGTTTGTGGCAAGGGTTTGTCTCAAGATTTTGATATAGGTATTTTCTCACTCAATGTGTAGGCGTGTTTGTTGTTTGTTGTTTAGTTGAGATGTAGTGTCCAACTCTGAAATCCCATGGACTGTAGCCCACCAGGCTCCTCTGTCCATGGGATTTCACAGGCAAGATCACTGGAGTGGGTTGCCATTTCCTTCTCCAGGGGATCTTCCTGACTCAGGAAGATACACAGACAGTTTTATGGATTTCTCTTAGAGAGAATTGCTCTGTGCATAGCTGTACATTCAGTGAACTTGGAGGAAGAGAGAAACTGAGGAACTGCCTATGTTACCATCTTGGTCTGGATTCTGATCTCTACTCTTCTTGTCCTTTTTTTAAGACCAAAGGGATTATTGTTCCTTACACCTCTCAGTTTATCAGGATTCCTGAAACTTCACACACACACACACACACACACACACACACATACACACACATACACACACACACAAATCTGAGAAGATCTAAAGTCAACTAAATTCAAGAACCTCTGGGTATAAGCTTATAGAAGTAGTAAGTCAGCAAAATGAAAGAGTAACTCAGTATTAGAGCATCCTAGTGTTTCAAGATCTTTGACAGACTTCAAAAATGTTGATAAATTATTATCCAGGGCTTTGAACTAGAAGGTTTTTAGCTTTGAGAAGGCTTTAATGGGAAGAATCAACCATCATTCACTGAAATATATAAAACTATGAAGCTAAAGTAAAAAAGTAAAATTGATATTTAAAGAGCATGAAGAAAAGCACTCTACCCATGTAAAAATTTTCAGATAGATAAAAATGCTTTGGAAATTACCAAATGCCTAAAAGACTCAAGCATTTGAGAGCAAGGATGAGAAAATGATTGAAGGCTGTAGAACTGAATGCCCCCGGGAAACATTAAACTTGGAAATTCATTTTAGTTGTTTCTCTTTTACTGCTGCTATGTCACTTCAGTCGTGTCCGACTGTGTGCGACCCCATAGACGGAAGCCCACCAGGCTCCCCTGTTCCTGGGATTCTCCAGGCAAGAACACTGGAGTGGGTTGCCATTTCCTTCTCCAATGCATCAAAGTGAAAAGTGAAAAGTGAAAGTGAAGTCGCTCAGTCGTGTCCGATTCTTAGCAACCCCATGGACTGCAGCCTACCAGGCTCCTCCGTCCATAGGATTTTCCAGGCAAGAGTACTGGAGTGGGGTGCCATTGCCTTCTCCAGTTTCTCTTTTAGCAGACACTGAAAAGGCAGATTCTCCCCAGAGATTTATAAAATAGAAGATCAAGCTTGATTTTCTCCAGATTTGTCAACAAAAAGAGAGAAAAAGAAAAAAAAACTAACCATAACAGTTACAAAATAATAAATACTTTGTCTAAAGGATTTTATTTACATATCTCTTTTAAGAGCATCAGAAATGAAACATTCCAGTATAATAATCATTCATTCATTTACTCAAAACATATTATAGAGGACATATGATATACCTGCTATTGTTCTAGTTGCTGAAAATGCATGAGTAGGAAAAATGCAAAGTCCTATCACTCATGAAACTTACATTTTTATTGTACAAAAACAACATACAAATACATAACTTTACAGATGGTTATCAGTGGATGAAATAAAGTAAAACAATATAAGGCGACAGAGATAAGAGAATTAATTGGTTACAACTGGTTAAAGAATGTAGGTATCCTATTAACAAATGATGACTATTAGTGTATTTCAGTAGCTCAAAGGGAAATAGCTAATTGGTAGTCTCTCTCAAAACTCCAGATCAATAGTACCTTCACATCTACTCCTATAGTAAACATGCATTGCCTCAAGACGCTGAGTTCATGATAATATGGTTACTGTCAAAGAAAAATTGTAAAAGATACTGTTAAAAATAATAAGCAATATCTTATTCAAGTCTATTGATGAGAGAGATAGAACACAATTCTGCTGAAATAAAAGACAAAAGAAGTTATTTTAACTTCAGTTAGCTGATGGAGAACATGAGGAGGAGGGCTGATCAAGGAGATGAGGTCATTTGACATTTATGTTTGCTGACCAGCATTTGTGGAAGTTAGGCTCCCACCCTCAACAGAGAAGAGGTGACAGAGGTGCTACCTTTCTTAATGCTAACATTTCAAAGAGATGACTCCAAGGCCTTTGAAAAAAACATTTCTGGGTTGTTAAAGAACCCAGAAATGATACATTTAAATGATAGAGAAAGAATTTACAATGGCAATGTTACTAAAGTAAATACTCTAAGAAAAGGAAGGTCAAGGCCTTCCAGTAAGGAAGAAACCTGTCTAAAGTTTGGTAACACTAAAGGGAACATTTAGGCCATCTTGGTCATTATATAGCAACAGATTACTAGTACATCAGCTTCCAGATATTATCATGTAACTTCTCATAGAGATGACAGAGTGTTGTTCTTTTATCTATTTCATCCCAGATAAGTCACAATGCAAAAGAAGAAAAGTTGCCATTACCCAGGTGGGAACTTATTATAACTTATGTCATAAGCTTATAATGAATAAAGTACCCATAGATGCATCTATTTAACTTGATCTTCTAGAAATCTTAATCACTGATTTTAAAATAATCTATGATGACTAAAACATCCAGCAGTCGTTCTTGGGTGAGAAATCATGCCTTCTCTTAGCATCACTACCTTAGAAAAATTATTTTATTAGTCCAATTATTTACAACTTTATTTTCCTCTAGACATTAAAGTCTCCAAAGTTTCTTGGAAGAAAAGTCCTGCTAGAATCTTTATTCAGATTGTAAATTAATTTCATGATTGCAAAGAGCCTCTAGGAATGTTGTTTTAGACTAACTTAGATCCCTAGACCAGCTCCCAAAATCCTTTCAGAACATAGCAGGGCATAGCACTGGCATAGCTGATTCAGGGATGATCAAACCATCACATATGTTATCAGTAAATATTACTGGGATTTATGCAGTCTAAATTATCCTATATTCCACGAGCCTGTTATAGGATAATATTCTGCCATTAAATACAACCTCATCTCACAAGATTTCATATAAATTTTTCACCAACCTTAATAGGGATAATTTTGGTGATATACAGAAACTAAGTAACATCAGAAATCTTATCACTTAGTATGATCTTGATTTAATTTTTGCTTTCCTTAAATGTTTTTGGTGTTCAGTCATTAAGTTGTTTTCAACTCTTTATGACCCCATGGACTATAGCACCCCAGGCTTCCCTGTCCTTCACCACCTCCTGGAGTTTACTCAAACTTATGTCTTCTATCTAAATTCACATTAGGTATAATCAGAAGAGCAAACCAAGCTTTGACACTAGTCACATGTCAGCAATATATTTCTCATTATACATAAGGTATTATCATGGATTGTGGTCCCAAAGAAGGGAGCTAGTCAGAATTCTCCACCTATATTATTCCTTTGAAGTAGTTCTCTCAACTGAGTCATAAATCAATCTCAATGGTAATAAAGCCTATATAGCACAATTTGATGGTTCACTGTTTTGGACTACCCTGAAGCTGAGTCATCAGGATATATAAAATCATTTCACTCTCCCAGATTATCCAACTATAATATTTAGGCAGAACTCATTAACCAGTCAATCCTAAAGGAAATCAACCCTGAATATTCACTGGATGAATTGGTGCTAAAGCTGAAACTCAAATACTCTGGCCACCTAATGTGAAGAGTCGACTCATTGGAAGAGACTGATGTTGGGAGAGATTGTGAGCAAGAGGAGAAGGGGGCAGCAGAGAATAAGATGATTAGATAGCATCATTGACTCAATGGGCATGTTTGGGGAAACTTTAGGAGACAGTGAAAGACAGGGAAGCCTGGTGTGCTGCAGTCCATGTAGTTGCAAAAAGTCGGACTCAACCTAGTGACTAAACAACATAAATCAGTAGAAATCTAATTTTCCTTCTGTGAAAATGACAGTCTCCACAGTGGTTTTCTCTCAGCATCAGCCTGTAGACGGTACTAGATTTGAAAAAAATAGTGAATAGGATTATTCTCTAGATTTGAGATACTCTCAAGAAAATGGCATGATTGACTTCATTCCTAGTACTCTGAGCTATTTATGAGCATTCCCCTGTTTACAGGATCTCCTCTGTTCCTATGTATCATTTTTTCATCTACATCCCTCTCTCCCTGCTCAGGCTTTCTCCTTTTGGCTCAGGAGGAGAGCCAAGGGCAAACAAGGCAGAAAACCGACTGACACTTTTTATCAGATCCACTTGAAATGGATGCCAAATGATCTGACTAGTAAAAACAAACAAACAAACAATAACAACAACAACAAACACAGGACTGTCTCTGTTGATAAGTTATGGAATTGCAATCACGGTCAACCCCAATTTGGCTACATGGGGTGAAGTGATGATACATTTTACAGTAGATATAAGAACAGGAGCTGTCAAATGTAACAGCCTATAAGACGCATAGTGTGTATTTATACTATTAACATCGTGGGATTTATATAGGTCCACCTGAGCTTGACAAACCTAGAAAGCATGTTAAAAAGCAGAGACATTACTTTGCCAACAAAGTTCGTCTAGTCAAGGCTATGGTTTTTCCAGTGGTCATGTATGGATGTGAGAGTTGGACTGTGAAGAAAGCTGAGCGCTGAAGAGTTGATGCTTTTGAACTGTGGTGTTGGAGAAGACTCTTGAGAGTTCCTTGGACTGCAAGGAGATCCAACCAGTCCATCCTAAAGGAGACCAGTCCTGGGTGTTCATTGGAAGGACTGATGCTGAAGCTGAAATTCCAATACTTTGGCCCCCTCATGAGAAGAGTTGACTCATTGGAAGAGACCCTGATGCTGGGAGGGATTAGGGGCAGGAGGGGAAGGAGATGACAGACGATGAGATGGCTGGATGGCATCACCGACTCGATGGACATGAGTTTGGGTAAACTCCAGGAGTTGGTGATGGACAGGAAGGCAATTCATGGAGTCACAAATAGTCAGACACGACTGAGGGACTGAACTGAACTGAACTGAACCGAACTGAACCTGAGCTTGAGACTCTGGAATCAGACAAAATCAAAGACAAAATTTTGAGATCAGAAAGATAGAATATTCCATAGTTTCACCATCCTCCATTTCTTATTCTCATGTCTTTGAAGCCTTTCTAGTCAAGACCTTGGCTTACTTACTTTTATATGTAGCCTAACACAATTATTTAAATAATCTATACTTTAAAATATTTTCATCGCTTATTTTGAGTAACAGGTACTTCAATTACCCATTTTAATTTTAAATGAGATCAGTGTTCTGAGAGTATGGTAGGAGTATGGTCTGTCTTTTGTCTTTATACTGTTTCCTTGCCACTTTTTGTTGTTGTTATTGGTATATTGGCAGCAACAAACTATATAATACAATTATAAAAAATATATTCAGGTTATCTGAATTAATGGAAAATCTCCTCTCTCAAAATTTTACTTTATAAAACTAAACCATAAAGTAGAATAAGTGTAAATTCCATTTAACACATTTGCAGAAACTATCAGTATAGGTCCATGGAGCTACTGGTATAGATCCAATATAGTCCACTTGCTAGATACGGCAGAACTCTTGACTGGGGAATTATTCCTCAAGCCATTTTCAGTTAGCTCTCTTCTGTCTAAAATGTGTATTGTTTCTTCTCCTTATAGCAGTTTCATAACATGCAAGATAATGCATATTCTCTTTGTCCACCAGTACATGGTGTGAGCACCTCTATTTCTGAATATTTCATATACTTAGGGAGAAAGCTGTGGAGGTCTGACAAAGTCATTTGCCTTAGCACTGTAATCCCCTTCAAAGCTGGCAACTGATTTTTGTTTGTGATTGTTTGTCTGCCACATAGACAATCACACACACAGTTATCTACATGAACCACTTTGATTTTTTTCTGTAGATTCCCATAGATGTTTCCATAACTGAGAATCCCATAGGATGATGCTTTTATTGTCTAGACATCTAGGATTCTGCTTGCCTCTCCATATTGCAAGGGCATGAGTTACTGCCCAACAGTCTGTAAATATTCAAAAAGTGCCCTAAGCAACCCAAGCCTAATTTCTCTTCTACTACAAAACAAACAGCTCTCAGCTCTGACCTTCTGTCACTAAGATTTTACCATCTGCAGGGTATATTGCAGATGATTTCCAACCAACAATGAAATCCTCAATTGGGAACCTGGAAGTCTATTTTGCTCCTGTTGGGGAGAATCACATTGTTTATCTCAAGTAGCAATGAGGGCAGAAAAGTCCTTGGAGTGTTCTATATTCAGTTCTATGGGCGTGAATTAATCTCCTCATGAGCAAGGTGGATTCCTTGGAATGTTTCCTGGTTAGAATGCTCAGAAATATATGATTTCCATCTTATGAGTAATCTTTGGTGGGCTTCTTCTATATTTGAATATATGTCTCATATCACCCCAGCCATGATCATCATTTCTCGCTTCTGAATTATCTGATGTCCTTTTATGGTTAAGGCAGTTTATGAAAACATCTCATAGCAAGGTAGTAAGTGTCTATTTAATGGGCTGTGAAAAGCAGCTGCACACAATGCCTCTGAGTAGAGAACTTCTGGGAATTTCACAGACTGGACTGACACTTGAATTTTAGTTGGATTTATCAGTTAGTCTCTATTTGTATATGAGTGACTATAGTCCTTAACTCTTCCTGTACTTCTTTCTCAGAGGATACAACTCATGATATCATCAATGTTGTGCATTAAAATATTTTAAATGGTTACCAAATCCAAATTCTGTCTCACTAAGCTACAGCAATTCAAATATCCCTGTAGCAAAAATAATAATTATATATCAAATTGTAATCTAGAACAATGTCACACAGAGTTGCAAGATAAAATACATTATTTGTACCATGCAATCTCTAGGACATATTTATACTACAAAAGTTTTTTTTTTTTTTTTTTTTATCTTAATTTCACATTTAACTGGGCTTCTATCTTTTATCTGCTCAATCTGGCAATCTGACTTTTGTGCCTGGATGGACTCCAAATTTGTATGGAGATAAATGCATTAGGCTTGTGACCTGCTGTCCACCATGACTTGTTGTACTTCCTATGGCGCCTACTGTATATCAAGTACAACTGAATCGATCTAAGAAATCAAATTGTTTAATTCTGTTCATGTATTGTCAACCTTCTGGAGGCATCTGTTTTGCATACTGGCCATATAAGATTGATAAAAGCGCTTTAAACATTTCCCTTCAATCATTCCCTTAATCATAATAGTGATCTCTCATCAACCTAGTGGAATACTGTGTTGCTTAATATTTAGTACAGAGGAGAAATGGGAGAAAAACAATACTTAGTTTGACCAATTAATGGTTGAAAAACTGAATTGGTCTATGGAAAGGGTAGGGGAAATGCGCCTCATTCACATACAATATCCAACCAAATTATTGACTCTGGTGAAATCTATGCTGCTGCTGCTGCTGCTGTTGCTAAGTCGCTTCAGTCATATCTGACTCTGTGCGACCCCATAGACCACAGCCCACCAGGCTGCCCTGTCCCTGGGATTCTCCAGGCAAGAACACTGGAGTGGGTTGCCATTTCCTTCTCCAGGTAAAGTCTATGACTACAGACTAAACTTTCCAATACAACTTTACAATTTGTTTTTCAAGTTTCAATTTAATTTCTTCTACCACACATCTTTGTATACTACCAATGTAGCCTTCAGATCTATCAGAGTGCTGTTTGTATGTGGTAAAGGGATTATATTGAACTACTGTATCTAGAAAATCTAAAATGTGTTTCAGACTATCCTCTGAACATGTCACTCAATTCTTTGCATACATCTTAAGGTGCCCATTCAGGGGTTAGACAGGAAAATCTAGGCTTTTTATTTTCACTTCACTTTATAGTATAAATTTACAACCCTTCTCTCCTACTCCCTGTTCATTTAACTTGTTTCATTCTAAAGCATGATTATTTAAGCTAGGAATAAAGAGAGAATATTAGATGTGGCAACAATGCAAGAGATGCCTGGAGCAGTTCTCTCACTTCTACATCCCACCCTATGTTGATAATGAGCAACTGACTCCTTAATGGGAATCCTGTCAAATTTCTCTGTTTTTTTAATCACATTTTTAAAAAGAATTGAACACCTAAACAAGTCCACCCAGTTCTGTCAGGTATCTCAACATTTTCTTCTTTTATCTTTTCTGCTTCTTGCCTTTATATAGCTTCTTTTGAATTGCTGGCATATTCTTCCTTTAGACAGTACAACAGTGAGTTACTGCCTCTTATATATTCACTAGACTTGAAATACAAGATTACAGAAGGCACAGACAATTGGGGGATCATTTGTCATACTATAATATAAGTCATAGTCCCCGTAATTAAATGTGTCATATAAAGCCAGTTTAGACTTGGCCTCATTTATAACATCTATATTACCTCAAAAGGAATGTAGGCACTTACCCCTATCAGAGTAGATCTGCCAAAATACCTAATTCACCAGCTGCAACAAATTAATAAATAGCCACTACCCAGAAATGTCTGCTTATACAAGTTTACTTATTTATCAACTTAAGGAACTTCTTCCACTTAATATTTTTTCTGGAAACAGAGATACTCTACCCTCCCTCATAGCTAATTCTAAGCATTTATGCATCTATGCAATGATTTGCCAGGTCTCTGCTATTAAAAAAAAAAAAAAAAAAACCTAATTTTTTAACAGAATAGCTTGGGAATTCATGGTCACCTGACCATGACTGCCGGGGACCAGCCCCAGCTGATCCAGGGTATTCGAAGGAGAGACGGCCTAGGCAACTATTTATATGCTAATTAGAGATATAAAGAATAATAGAATGAGGATAGCTCAGTAGGAAAATTCAGTGGAGAAAAAAGGCTGAGTAGCTTGGTTTACGCGGGAGACCAATAAAACTTCAAGACAAGAAGTTTGCACCACTTACGTAGGCCGCAGGCGCCCTCTCGAATAGCGGAAGGTGCCTCACCCTAGACACCTTCTCGAGTGGGTCTTAGAAGCCCAGGCATAATTAGTAAGTGTGGTGGGTTCCGCGCTCCAGATGGAGATTCAGCTGGAAGTTAAAGGGAAGAATGACATGGGGAGACCAAGCGTTGGTGAGCAAGGCCCGTAGCTTTATTTTCAACAGGGGCTTATATACCCTAAGTTACACATAGAGGATAATAGGGGATGCAAAGTCAGCAGTCTTTGATTCTTATCAAAAACCAGGGTTTCTTTCCTGCAAATTTATCGTATACAAATGGTTTAGGTGATTTACATCATCTTCTGGCCAGAAGGCCTACTAACATTTTATGACTCTTGACAAGGACTTATCAATAAAGACTTATTTTCTCTCAGAGTAATTATTTTAAGGTTTGGCGCCATCTTCCAAAGATAAAATTGCATTCCTATAGGGCGGATGTGTAATGGGTTTACAACAAAGGAAAGAATTTATTACCTTAAGGGTCTAAAGTTACTAACACCAAGGCCACTACTTATTTTTTCTATATACCAACTATTAATTAATACATATTCAAGGATACAATTTAGGGGATGTGAAAACTTGGCAACAAACATTGACTCATCAATGAAATCCTTTACTAGTTTATTCTGACAGTTTCTAACTCTCTGAGAGGCTCTAAGCTATTTGAATATCTTAAGCTTCCAGTGCCTCTGGAGGCTGGGAGACTGTAAACAATCGTATGCATAGCTGCAGGAGTCCGGGTAAACTTGTCAGGCGAGTTAGAGAGCCATCTGAGGGGTTTGGATTTAAACACTCCTAATTGCCCAGGAACTTTATTAATTGGAGCTGTAAGTTAACTCTTTGACAGAGAGAGCGAGATGGTGGTAGGGGACAGCCCCCAGTAAAGTCAGAGGTGAGAGCACAAAGCAATAAAGTAGGCAGACTCTGGTTTTTTTGGGGGGTAGATGCTTGAGAATATCTGGGCGGACTCCTGAGGCTCGATCCCGCCTTTGCGTATGCCGAGCCTCCTTCCTCATGACCTTTGTCACGAGTGGAATGCCTCACCGGCTCCTGGCACATGACCTTTCATTCTTATATACTATCCTATTTAATCAGTGGTCTTCAATGAGTTAATTTAGTCATAAATGTACCAGCTACCCAGGTGGATGTGGAAGCATAAGAAGCCTTTTCCACTGACTGACAGAGATTTCTAGTGTGATTTATTTTTATTCTATATTAAGAAAGCATCTTTCAGACATATATTTTTTAGCTTAGCCACTAACAACAGGTAGAAAATTGAAATTTTTGCTAATTTCCCTTTTGCCCAGCAGCACATTCTATGTCCACCAATTTAGCTAGCTCTTTGAATTTAAGCCTAATTTTTAAATCTAATTTTTCTAAATTCTGTTGGTCAGACTATCCCACAAAGCCTGCTTCAAGTCCTTCACACTTCACATCAAAGATAAGTAGACACCATTATGGCATCAAATCCTCATGTGCTTTCCATCTCATCCCAATTCTTGACCAATGGTGACTTAGACGTTTATGAACTGTACCACTGTGTTAAGGAAAAGATAGCTTGCCACATTTAATTCAAAAGAATCAAAGGTCTTCCCCAGTATCAAACTCACTAAGAACTGAAAGGATCAGACTTAATCACCAGACACTGGCATGTTCTGTAGACTGTTTAGACTCAAAAACAGCTGCCCTAATTCTTTTTTTTTTTTGCTGTATTTGGATGTACTCTGGCATTTCAGGCCTTTCAGATCCTGGTTGGGTCTGAAAATTAAACTGACCAGTTTCCTGCGCTGGTCACTTCATAATGTCTTCATATATGTGTGTACCTATATCCAACATATTATGTATACATATATAATAATAAGGCATCCACCCATTTACTTATTTATTCCTTCAAAAAGTGTTTATTGAGCATCTGTTATGCTATTAACAAGGTTTAGAACATGCTACCCTAAAATATGACACCTTGGTATATTAAATATCATAAGCAAAAAGAATTAAAAAGTAAAAAAAAAAAAAGCAGCTCAGTAAGGTCACTCTGACCTTCTGCCTTTACCCTTCCCTGAGACAGATCATAAAACTTCAGTGTAAAAGGTACCCTCCCTATACCAAGAGAAGGGAAGTCATAGGGAATTGAAGGCCAAGAAATCTGTACAAACAAAACTTGTTAAACCAACTTTTGTCTTTCTAATTACTTCATCATTTGCTAGCCCTAGCTGATATCCTTTTGCATTGCCAATTTTTCACAAATTGTATTGTTTCCTTGTCTACAAAGATATGAATGTTTCCTACACTGGTCACTTCATCAGGTCTTCATTCTTTTATGAAGGTTCTTATGTGCATATAACAACTTAATAAAATTTGTATGCTTTTCTCCAATTAATCTTTGCCAACTTAGTTTTCAGAACCAGTCTGTATCCTCAGAAGATGAAGGAAAACTTTTTTCTACCCTGTACTATTATGTGCCAAATTGTTCTAGGCACTGGCATATAGGTTATTTTAGTTAAATATGGGCATATACCTATATCTTAAGGTATAATTAAATTAATTTATAGTCTTTCTATATTTTTATGATTAAATATGCATTAAGACCTATAGTATCATCAACTCTTTAGCAAATTTACAGATGAATATTTCATTGTTTAATTTTAAAAAGTAAGTTTTAAGATCCAGTTTCTCTTTGTGAGGGTAATGTATAAAATGTAGAAAAGATGTATTAAATATTTTCATTCAACCAACAGTTATTAACAGCTTACTGCTTAAGCATCTTCCTACATGCCTAATTCAGGCATCTTACTAGACTCTGGGAGTATAAAAATCAGTAAATTATGGTCTCTAGTCTAAAATATATAACTTTCCCAGAAAGCCGGACTGGGAAACTATACAATCTAAATGACTAACAGTTTTGTATTAACTATCCATTAATTAATCATGTCCTTTATTCATTTAATTACACATATTGTTGGGAAACTGTTATTTGGGCAAAGCAAGTAAAAAAAGGCTTTTGACAAGAGAATGGAGACAACTAGGGAGAAGACAACTAAAAGAAGCCTGGAAAGTTAGGTTGGGATAAGCTTATGTATGGCATTATTTCTCATGATTTTCCTTTTTTCCTAAGAACGAAAAATCATAAGTTGTAAGGAGGAGATTATTATCATATATGGTGTTGTTCAGTCACTGAGTCATGTGTGACTCTTTGCGACCCTATAGACTGCAGCATGCCAGGCTCCCTAGCCTCCACTGTCTCTCAGAGTTTGTTCAAATTCACGTCCATTGAGTTGGTGTTGCTATCCAACCATCTCATCCTCTAACCCCTTCTCCTTTGCCTTCAATGTTTTCCAGCTTAGGGTCTCTTCTAATGAGTCACGTTTCTAATAGTAAGACAGTGTAGAAAAACAATTAGAGATAAAATAACTGGATGCAGCTAGATCTATGATGATTGGCATGGACAAAATTGTTCAAAACTATGCTGATTTAATCTCAAATTCTCTACCATAAGTCTCAAATGAGCCTTTGATGCTTTCTGGTATGTACATTACATTTCTCTAGTTACCTCCTCTTCCATTCTTCTAGATGAATCTTTAAGAGTTCTCCTTTCTTCTCTGCTAACTTATCTCTTAGCTGGTGATCTTGCTTCTTATTCCATTTTCTAGCAGAAGAGAACTTGCTCAAATTCCATTACCATATGACTTGCTCTCCAGCACATATAGTTATATCAGCCACCTTCTCTCTTTATATTAAAGATGAATAGTTTGTGCTATAGGCAAAAGAAAACTACTCCACTTGTGCACCAGATTCCATCTGGGGAGCCAATATTGCCTTTCCAAGGACTTTAGTTCACCAGTCATCTTCTCTCTGTCACACGTCATTAAATTTTCAACTCTACTGCATCCTGTCAGCTTTCATCCTGTAAGCAAAATTTTATCTCTCTCTTTCAACAACCCTCTTGAGGTTTCATTGTTTTGAAAAATATAATGTTAAAATAATTCCTTGGAAGTTACTGACACTTGCTTTCTCTAATGTCTCTCCTCCTAGTCATTCTTTCCTGTAATAGTAAATAAATTATCTGAGTTCTTTAACAGTTCATTATAGAAATTATCAAAATATAAAAAAATCAGAGTTATAAAAATCATGGGTACTCTTACATAATCACTCAGTTTCACTGATTACTAACTCATAGACAGTGTTATTTTTTCTGTACCCCACTCTTTCCTCATTTTGAATCAATCTAAGCAATCTGCAGATATAATTCTTTATTCATAATATTACAAGATATGTCTTCAAAATACAAACACTTTTAAAAAATCCAAAATACTTCAAAGCAAAGTTACTTCTTTAATAATGTTAAAAGGTCAATCAATATTCAATATTTATCAAACTTCTCACAAATATGTTTATTTCCAGTCTGTTTGACTGAGTCAATATCCAAGAAATTAATCACTTTTTGTAACTGATCATAAACTTATTATGTTCACTTTAGCATATAGATTCTGTCACCATCATATTGGTTTTTTTTTTCATTTATTTATTTTCAAAATCAAGTTATTTTCCCTACAGTCTGTTTTTTATATATAGCAACCCTATGATGCTGCTCTACACTTAATAGGTTCAGGTTTCTTTTTTTTTTTTTTTTTTTTGGGACTAGTTTACAGATGGTGTTGTGAGCATCTACTACGAAGTCTATAATCTATGACTAGATTTTTTTGTAATATCAGAAAAGTGATGATAGCTGCTTAGCTAATTAATTCATTAGTCATTTATTCTGTCTTTAATTTCACACCAATTTTGTTTTTGACCCCATAACTACATATAAACCATTCTTATTAAAGTCACAAGATCCCTCCACTATTAAACACAATGCTAAATTTTCTTTCCACAACTTATTTTAACCCACTGGCAACACCTACCATTTATGCACCTTCATCCTTAACAGACTTTATCACTGGCTACAACCTACCATACTAGCCACTCATTCTGCTTTCTCCTGGGGGTTCCCTTTTTTTCCAAATGTTATTGATGGTGTTTCTCAGCCCTTAGATATTTTCTATTTTTTTATTAATAATGAGTTTATGGTTTTGATCTCATGCAGTATCCTGGCTTTAAATATCATGTAGTATACACTAACAACTCTAAAATTTGGATATCCAGCATAGGCCTTTCCTCTGAACTTCATTTTTAGCCTCTTCATTTGGATGACAAACATCTCTTACTTAACATATTCAATGACAAATAATGGAATCCAGAATATATGAAGAATTCCTAAATCTCATGTAAGACAAGTGACTGTACAAAACAATTCATGCAGATAATTTTTAAAAGATATATAAATGGGCAATAAACACAGGGAAAATTCCCAAATAACAATTAAAATCACTAGTTTCCACTACTTGCTCACTGGAAAATAGATAAATTATAGCAAGTTTGGGGCTTCCCAGGTGGCATTAGTGATAAAGAACCTACCTGTTAAAGCAGGAGTCATAAAAGACATACATTCGATCCCTGTGTCAAGAAGATTCCCTGGAGGAGGGCATGGCAATCCACTCCACTGTTCTTGCCTGGAGAATCCCATGGACAGAAGAACCTGGCAGACCACAGTCCACAGGGTTGCAAAGAGTCAGACACAACTGAAGTGATTTAACATAACACACAGCAAATTTTAGCAAGGATTTCAGTAACTAAAACTCTCATCCACTGCTGACAGGGATGCAAAATGGCACAAGAACTTTGGAAAACAATTTCTTCAAAAAGTAAAGCCTATAGCTAATATATGATCCAACCACTCCATTTCCATATATTTATGTGAGAAAGTTGAAAATATATGTTCACAAAAATATTTATATTTGAATATTCAGAGCAGTTTTATTGATAACCCTAAATTAGAAATAACCCAAATTTCTATCACTTAGTGAATGAATAAGCAAATTAGAGTATATATAAATAAGGAATCACTCAGCAAAAAATAAATTACTGATATATGCAGAAAAAAAATCTCAAAATGGCACATGTATACACTCATTGACATGAAGTTAAAAAAAGAAAAACATTTATAACAGAAAATGAGTTAGTGATCAATAAAGATGATCAAGTGAATATATCTGTGTGTTTACTGGCATTCAAAATGTGAATACCCCACTTCCATCTTCACTGGTTTCTGGTCCAAGTAATCTTTTTCTCTCATCCAGGTTATTGTTTGAGCATCCAAAGTCCCCTGCTTCCTCCAACTTTGCCCCTGAAGTTTATTCTAACCACAAAACCAGTGATCCTTTCTGAATGCAAATCAGAACATACCGCATTTTAACTCAGAATCTGCAAATGGCATTCCATTTTACTTAAGAGTACAAACCTCTTAACCACCTTTCAGTTCAGTTCTTTTCAGTCGCTCAGTCATGTCCCACTCTTTGCGACCCCATGGACTGCAGCAGGCCAGGCCTCTCCATCCATCACCAACTCCCAGAGTCCATCCAAACCAATGTGCATTGAGTCAGTGATGTCATCCAACCATCTCAGCTCCTGTCGTCCCCTTCTCCTCCTGCCTTCAATCTTTCCCAGCATCAGAGTCTTTTCCAATGAGTCAGCTCTTCACATCAGGTGTTCAGCTTCAACATCAGTGCTTCCAGTGAACACCCAGGATTGATCTCCTTTAGTATGGACTGGTTGGATCTCTTGCAGTACATGGCACTCTCAAGAGTCTTCTCCAACACCACAGTTCAAAAGCATCAATTCTTCGGTGCTCAGCTTTCTTTACAGTCCAACTCTCACATCCATACATGACTTCTAGAAAAACTATAGCCTTGACTAGACGGGCCTTTGTTGGCAAAGTAATGTCTCTGCTTTTTACTATGCTATCTAAGTCGGACATAACTTTCCTTCCAAGGAGTAAGAGTCTTTTAATTTCATGGCTGCGGTCATCATCTGCAGTGGTTTGGGAGCCCCAAAAAATAAAGCCAGCCACTGTTTCCACTGTTTCCCCATCTATTTCCCATGAAGTGATGGGACTGGATATTGTGAACTTAGTTTTCTGAATGTTGAGCTTTAAGCCAACTTTTTCACTCTCCTCTTTCACTTTCATCAAGAGACACTTTAGTTCTTCTTCACTTTCTGCCATAAGGGTGGTATCATCTGCATATCTGAGGTTATTGATGTTTTTCCTGGCAATCTTAATTCTAGCTTGTGCTTCCTCCAGCCCAGCATTTCTAATGATGTACTCTGCATATAAGTTAAATAAGTAGGGTGACAATACACAGCCTTGACATACTCCTTTTACTATTTGAAACCAGCCTGTTGTTACATGTCCAGTTTAACTGTTTCTTTCTGACCTGCATACAGATTTCTCAGGAGGCAGGTCAGGTGGTTTGGCATTCCCATCTCTTTCAGAATTCTCCACAATTTATTGTGATCCACACAGTCAAAGGCTTTGGCATAGTCAATGAAGCAGAAATAGATGTTGTTCTGGAAATCTCTTGCTTTTTCAATGATCCAGAGGATGTTGGCAATTTGATCTCTGGTTCCTCTGCCTTTTCTAAAACCAGCTTCAACATCTGGAAGTTCAAGCTAAAGCCTGGCTTGGGGAATTTTGAGCATTACTTAGCTAGCATGTGAGATGAGTGAAATTGTGTGGTAGTTTGAGCATTCTTTGGCATTGCCTTTCTTTGGGATTGGAATGAAAACTGACCTTTGCCAGTCCTGCAGCCACTGCTGAGCTTTCCAAATTTGCTGGCATATTGAGTGCAGCACTTTCAGAGCATCATATGTTAGGATTTGAAATAGCTCAGCTGGAATTCCACCACCTCCACTAGCCTTGTTCATAGTGATGCATCATAAGGTCCACTTGACTTCAAATTCCAGGATGTCTGGCTCTAGGTGAATGATCACACCATCATAATTGTCTGGGTCCTGAAGATCTCTTTTATGCAGTTCTTCTGTGTATTCTTGCCAACTCTTCTTAATATCTTCTGCTTCTGTTAAGGTCATACCATTTCTGTCCTTTATTGAGCCCATCTTTGCATGAAATATTCCCTTGGTATCTCTAATTTTCTTGAAGAGATCTCTAGTCTTGCCCATTCTATTATTTCCCTCTATTTCTTTGCACTGATCACTGAGGAAGACATTCTTATCTCTCCCTGCTATTCTTTGGAACTCTGCATTCAAATTGGTATGTCTTTCCTTTTCTCCTTTGCCTTTCACTTCTCTTCTTTTCACAGCTATTTGTAACCACCTTTATTTGTTCTTATTTCCTAATATTAATATATTTCCTTTTTCTCAATTAGCTCCTGACACATTGGCTTCTTCTCTCTTTATTCCAAATACCAGGCATGTTATGATTTACCAAGTTTCTCTCTCACCTAGAGTACCTCCCTGAGATATGACTACTCCTGGAGCTTCATTCAGTGCTTTGTTCAAATTACTCAATTTCAGAGATGCGCACCAAACAACTTCATCTAAAATGCCAAACCAAGAACCCACAATCACCACTTTACATCACGTGTACTCTTTCTTATTTCCTCCATAGAACATATCAACTTCTAACATGTTTATAGTTAGTGTATTATGTTTGCTTTTATTAACCTCCTTTTTAATGCAAGCTTCTTGAGGACATTTATTCTATTTATTCTATAAGTTCATAACCTACAATAGTACCTAAAAGATAAAACCCAATCATAGAACATCTTTAAATGTATTAAAGAAAGCAAACTAGTGCAGATTATACACCAAACAATAATTTCATATCTATAAAATATTTATAGTAGGATACAAATATTATAGAATCATGTTTACTTTTGAAATAAGGATTATGGGTATACATGTATAGTTTATAATGATGATTTTATAACATCTGTAGAAATTCTATGTTCTCTTAGCAACAGAATAAGTAATTAAAAATGTAAAAATACAAAATCCAAATATCATCCAAAACCCCAAAGCTCCATTTTTTCTACAATAACGTTGATAGAGAAATTTTACCTAATGTTTCCCCTTCAGGGTGACTTATTTCTTAATTCAGATTGAAGAATTCTTCCTTTGTGTTAGAATCTAAATAACTGAAACAAGTTACATTTCAATGATAATTGTTTTAATGTTTTCTTGTATATCTGTGCCCTTTCTTCCTCTGATTACTTCATTTTGTGTTCTAACTCTGAACACTTTTTGTATTCCAGTTCTTCAGATTTTCTACTTCAACAGTAACAATTATTCTTGTGTTATATAATCTTTTCATTCAGAACTACTGTCCCTCCTTTAAATGTTTTATTTCACTTTTTTTCTTTGCATTCAGTATGATTAGTTCAATTTTTCCTTCATGCCACAGCTCAATTTTTTCAGCTATTTATGTGTACCAATGTTTCTTATTTCTTTATTACATTAAACTGTTTTTTTTTTTTGAATTGCTTTCCTCAACTATAAAATTCATACTTTCATCTACTTGATTTCTTATATGGGTTTTGAACTCTATCATCTCTGTATATTCATTAAATTTGTACATACTCATATCTGTACTATCTGCTATACTACTGTATGTACTTATTACCTGGAATTATCTTTCCTTACAGAATTCTTCATCATGATGCTGGATTCTTTTCTTTCATTGCTCTACAGAAGAATATCCATAATTCCTAGTAATGTTTATTATGTTATTCATGCTTAAGTTTTGTTGATGGCTCTGTCTATAACTTCCTCCTTTACTCTGACTCAGTGTGATTGAAAATTCTTAATTCATATCATTTGATTAAGACAAATTTATTTTACAACACTAAGTTTGACCTTGAAGGCTAAATTGTGTTTTCCATCTATTTTTTTCTGGGATACAAAGACTTGAGAGATTGAGGAGAAATGGAACAGTGTCCCTCTGGGTATAGGTTCCTCCATTATGTGCTTTCTTGCATCTTAAGGTCTTCTAGAATCTATTCCAAATAGCCAAAGACATATTTAATTTTTGAGGATGTTAACTGTTTTACCAACATCTACTTATAATTTTATTCTCTCCAGTATGAAATCTGTACTTGAGGATATTCAATATTTTGCCAGCTCAACCTCTCTGCATTAGGAAAATGTACTATTATAAGGAATATCACCACCTCATGTTGAAACACAGAGTTGATTTTTTCAAAGTGCATAATGTGTAATCGAGGTTTATGTCCACTGTCTTTTTACTGTTGCCAGTAAATTTCAGGCTTTTTCTCTATTTGTTGTCTTCTGTTAAATTACAAAGGTATTTTTCTCCAATTGCTGAAAGTTATCTCTCTATAATTACCTCATTTACCTTTAGTTTCCTAAACTACATCATCTAGGTATTAGCAATGCTTATCTTTCAGCCTTATTTTGGATATTGCCTAAAGAAGGGAACATGTAGTGCTTGGTATATAGTCTTGTACAAAGTTGGTGACACAGTCAAGTTAAACTACTGTTATTATTCATCTAAAAATAAAGATATTTAAATGACATACATGCAAATAAGATTAGAGAAAGATATTTCCAAATGTGTGTGTTTTTTTATTTTTAATAAGGTTCACTTTGGGTATTTTCTTGTAACAAGAAATTAAGTTTATTTTTAGGCCATATATAAAATTATATATATTTTAGAATGCATGTGAAGGAAAACCTTGATTTCTAAATTTAAAGTACTATTTTTAAATTTTGGAAATTGTATTCTAATGAAGCAGATGGAAAACCTGTAGGTAAACTTCAACTGTCATTAATTATGTATATCTGTTAGGTTTCAACAGCTGGTATCATTATAAATGTTATTAGCCTTATTAGGCATGTATGTAGGACTTTATTTGCAAGATGCTTTATAGTCTTTAATTAGTGCATAACAGTCTTAGGAAGTGAATGATGGTGGTTATATTAAATTCCAACTAGTGGAACCAAAATTTCAAGTTATCTTGAATTAATTCTGCTGGCATTTTAGATATAGAAGGAATTAAGATTCCTAAGTTAGTGCTTATAATCATACTGTGTTCTCCTTGAAATGCAGTTTTTATATAAGCATTACAATGCTATTTTTATGACTCAGTGGTAAATAATCCGCCTACAATGCTGGACATCCAGGAGATGCGGGTTCTATCCTGGGGTTGGGAAGATTCACTGCAGAATGAAATAGCAACCTACTCCAGTGTTCTTGCCTGGAAAAACCTCATGGAGAGAGAAGCCCTGTGGGCTTCAGTCCTTGGGATCAAAAAGAGTCGGACATGATTGAGAATGCACACGCACACGAACACACACACACACACACACACACTTATTTTTAATTTCACTTTTTTGTGTTTCTGGCATGAGACCGTTCCCTTCATTCAGTAGTTTGGAATAAAATCTTTTTTGGGTGAAAGGGTGCTTGCTTTATTTTTTTTCCCTTACGGAAAAAAGTTCATGTAGGATTTCTGAGGTATATAATATACATAATTTATTATAATAATTTTATTTTTAAAATGGGACAAAGGCAAAAAACATATAGTGATATATATCATTAAGTATTTTGGTGCAACTTCCAAAATATTTGTTTTACTTAAAGCATCAAAATTCCATCAAAAAATTTGATCACAACTATATGTATTAATAAGAATCTAAAATTCAAGATTTCCAAATGTGTTTATCATAAAAGCTCAGAACTCCTGATGCCTAGATTAGTGGAAGTCAGTATTGGCTGATTGATTAATACCCCGTCAAAACTGACTGGACATTAATCTAGGCATCAGGATGTCTGGTCTCAAAAATATAAAGCTAACAGTATGGAATGGATTGTAAAGATGATGACTTTTGCTCTCTTTAAAATAGGGAAGAGCCAAGAATATATAATTCTCTTTGTATATTTTCATACATATTTAAACACTTAAAATATTTTAAAACTATATTGATGATTACATAGCGATTAGATTGTATATGAATAATAGAATGACTTTTATCAGATTAAAGGTGATTACATAATTTATGTTATCTTGACACTATAATTAGATACAATACATTAATTAACTACTTAAAATCAGTATATTTAGACTTTTCATTAAGATGTTAATTAGCTAGTTGTCGTTCAGTTGCTAAGTCATGTCCGACTAATTAGCTAGCTAGTGGTAATTAAATCTATTCCCTATTTTTCTATATTATTTACTCCTTCTCCCTTATTTACTTTTTATGACCACAATCTGTAGAAAATGCACAAGGACAAATGTAAGTTAAAGGTAATAGTGAAGGAAATGTTTGCAAAGTTATTTTTGCATGGTTCTCATTAAAACAAAATAAGAAACATCTCATTTATATATTTATTGAAAGGGTCTTTGGGGTGAACTCTAAATTATGATGTGGAATTATTAACTTCAGATAACTCAACTGAAATAAATACTATATTATTATACATAATGCATGCTTTAATTACATCAGTAAAAGCCTCACCATAGCTATTTATTAAATAGCCATTTATACATTGGTACTATCTAAAATGATATAAGACAGGTTTCAGGAGTGGCACTTGTTCCTTAAGGACATAGTATTTGAGACAAATAGAACTGTATTAAAAAACACCTAGTATAGATTAAAATAAGCACTTTTCATTGGGAAAAAGCCTAAATGTACTCCATATGGTACTGAAGAACTATATGTGACCTTTCTAGTAACTTGCTATTAAATGCTGTAAATAAACATTAACTCCAGCAAAAGCAAATACTTAAACTGCCAAAAATAAATAAATGCTGTTTTTTATTTCAAAAAACATATATTTGGAAATTGGATTAAAGTGAAGGTATTTAAAACATGATCAATTTAAGAAAACTGTAAAGTTATAGATAAAAAAACATGTTAATAATAATTAAAATGGAATTCTTAAGTACAAATGAATTATCAACCATCTCTTTAAAGAGAAATTTTATGAAGTAACTCTATCTAATTAATAATCTTATGGATTATACACAACTTTTCCAAGGGCATATTAATATGTTAATTTATTTTTAACATAAATAAAAATTACTATCAATCTAAATGAGCAATGGGTTGATAGCAGGTGTCAACAAGTTACCTACTGGCAATTGATAATGTTTCTTAGAACAGTGGTTCTCAAACTTTACTGCGTATTAGAATCACTTGTGAGTTTTTACAAATCCATGTCTAAGTTGCATTTTCTGCCTACTAAATCAGCAGTTGTAGGGTTTAAATGGCATCAGTGCTTTTTGTTTGTTTGTTTGCTTTTAATTCTCAGTTTTTCCAATGTATAGCCAAATTAGATAATCAGTTTCTTAGAATAATATCTGCCAAACTTAAAATGCAATTTATAAGCCAAGAATTTCAAGGCTGGGTTCAACATTTTACATCTCTAACAAACTTTTATATGATGCAGTTGCTGCAGGTCCTTGGACTTCATCTTGATAAGCAAGGTCTCAGAGCATCTTTGTCAGTATATCACTCAATTACCATGTGAAAGTCTCACACAACATATGTTTTCTGATGGAAAAGTGCTATATTAAATTTCTGACTTATTTCCTCTAAAACTGGTAGTATATTACAGTACTATTAATTATAATTTTATTTAAATATTAAAATATGTTGACCATAAGGCTTAAATTATTTTTAAGACAGGTATTCAGAAACACTTTGTGATGTAGGGAGATCTAGTTTTGGTAGATAGTTCTCTATGTTCAGCTTACTCTAATTACTTAGAATATATATTATTCTGCAGTATATTAAAAGATTTAGGACTTCAGGAGGATTATAATTTCTTTCAGTCTAGAAATTTAAAATATTTTATCCAGATTTTTACAAAGTTTGTCCATGTGAGTGTGAGTTTTCAATTAATTATTTTATGTAAATCAATCTAAAAATGGCAGGGTTCAGATTATCTACTTTCATAATATGCATGAAAATAATATAAACATTTACCTGAAAATATCAGAAACCAAATATCATATCCTGTTGGTAATTTAAAGATGGTTTAATGAAGCTTAATATATTTTGACTTAATTATTTAAGACATAAATGAAAAGGAATACAAGCAGTATGTATCCTCTGCCTGTAACTCTTCAACTGTTTTTTTTTTTTTTAGCTGTAGGCTGAGGAGATACTAATAGCATTAATTTGCTTCTTTAACTTTTCTTTTCTCCTATTACAAATATTCAGTATAAAAATCTCATTTACCTTCACTTAATTAAACTGTATTAGTCAAAGCAATATATCTATGCAGCCATTTCTTTTATAGTTATCTTCATATCTGATTAATATAAGTGGATTTTAAAAATGATCCCATAAGTGTATTAAACATAAGGTGAAATTATTTTTTATTTTGAATACTGACATCTTGGGTTAGAAAAAGATTCCATTATAATTCCTAAAAATGTTTTTTTAATCATGAAAATTTTGAAGCTACTAGAATGTGTTATACCTAGTTGTCTGCATTTTTCGCTTGTTCAGAATCAATGCCACCATTACCATCACAACAAAAAGCCTAAGTCATCCTTTGTTTGATAGAAAAGAGAATGTTTAAGAAAGCAAGAGCTGTGAATTTTTAATTATTTTTTAATTTAAAAACAGTCTAAAAATTTATGAGCCATGGGAAGTGAGAAATATATCAAATCAATGTGTATTAAAAGCATCTATTCAAAGCACACCTCAAATAATATTCCCTGGAACTGTAAAACTTAAGACACTCATTAAGTGTTAAACTAACTCACACCTCCATGCACTGTTTGAGGTGATTCAATTATTGTCATATTGAAATGACACATGCTAAGCTGGGTACATATGACTTCCTGAGAAACAATGCCAATTAGACAGTTACTCTTATTACCTATCCTAGAGAATGGATTGCTAACAAGGTCTTAAGTCATTTCACCAAGTCATCAAGTTTAAACTTCTTTTATCTTATTTGAAAGGAAGTAGAGAAAGTCATCCAACTCAATATACCAATCTACCCTATTCTATATTGTTGTCATTTCTGAATTCTTAATTTTTTTTCTGAAAATACTTTCACAAAGTTTATTTAAGTTTTAAGTAAAATTTATCTTAAACTTTGAGAAATTTAGAAGTAAATCAAAGTGCATACACAAAATGTAATAAATGTAACTGAAAAATTAAACATGAACAATTTATTTTTTGCATATCTAGATATAAACTAGGGTGACATTAAGAGCAAGAAAACACACTGTAAGTCTTAGTAAATTTCAGAGTTGAAAATTATACTTAAATTCATGATTCACATCCTCTTTTCTTTTGAAATAATTTTACATGTACAGAAAAACTATAAAAGTTTTGTACTCTTCACCTCTTTTCCCCTAATATTACATGCTAAATATTTATAATATGATTATTAAAACAAGAGAAATTAATATTAGCATAAAGCTGATAACTAAATTAGATTTTATTTTGATTTCACCTGTTTTTCAACTAATACTTCTTTTCTATTCCAGAGTCCAATTTCAGTTCAGTTTAGTCACTCAGTCGTGTCCAACTCTTGGCAACCCCATGAACCACAGCACGCCAGGCTTCCCTGTCCATCACCAGCTCCCGGAGTTCACCCAAACCCATGTCCATCGAGTAGATGATGCCATGCAACCATCTCATCCTCTGTCGTCCCCTTCTCCTCCTGCTCTCAATCTTTCTCAGCATCAGGGTCCTTTCAACTGAGTCAGCTCTTCGCATCAGGTGGCCAAAGTATTGGAGTTTCAGCTTCAGCATCAGTCCTAACAATGAAAATTCAGGACAGATTTCCTTTAGGATGGACTGGTTGGATCTCCTTGCAGTCCAAGGGATTCTTAAGAGTCTTTTCCAATACCATAGTTCAAAAGCATCAATTCTTCGGTACTCAGCTTTCTTCATAGTCCAACTCTCACATCCATACATGACCACTGGATAAACATAGCCTTACCTAGATGGACCTTTGTTGACAAAGTAATATCTCTGCTTTTTAATATGTTGTCTAGGTTGGTCATAAATTTCCTTTCAAGGAGTAAGCATCTTAATTTCGTGGCTGCAATCACCATCTGCAATGATTTTGTAGCCCAAAAAATAAAGTCAGCCACTGTGTCCACTGTTTCCCCATCTATTTGCCATGAAGTGATGGGACTGGATGCCATGATCTTAGTTTTCTGAGTGTCGAGCTTTAAGCCAACTTTTCCACTCTCCTCTTTCACTTTCATCAAGAGGCTTTTCAGTCCCTCTTCACTTTCTGCCCTAAGGGTGGTGTCATCTGCATATCTGAGGTTATTGATATTTTTCTCAGCAATCTTGATTCCAGCTTGTGTTTCTACCAGCCCAGTGTTTCTCATAATGTACTCTGCATATAAGTTAAATAATAGGGTGACAATATACAGCCTTGACAAACTCCTTTTCCTATTTGGAACCAGTTTGTTGTTCCAATTCCAGTTCTAACTGTTGCTTCCTGAGTCCAATTTAGGTTGCAAAATTACATTTACTTATTTGTTAAAACTGTGAAGAAGGCTGAGCACCGAAGAACTGATGCTTTTGAACTATGGTGTTGGAGAAGACTCTTGAGAGTCCCTTGGACTGCAAGGAGATCCAACCAGTCCATTCTGAAGGAGATCAGCCCTGGGATTTCTTTGGAAGGAATGATGCTAAAGCTGAAACTCCAGTACTTTGGCCACCTCATGCGAGGAGTTGACTCATTGGAAAAGACTCTGATGCTGGGAGGGATTGGGGGCAGGAGGAGAAGGGGACGACAGAGGATGAGATGGCTGGATGGCATCACTGACTCAAAGGACATGAGTCTGAGTGAACACCGGGAGTTGGTGATGGACAGGGAGGCCTGGCGTGCTGAGAATCATGGGGTCGCAAAGAGTTGGACACGACTGAGCGACTGAACTGAACTGAACTGAGCTGAATACACAGATGAAAGAGTTTTAGAATTGTAATTCATACACTTTGCAAAAAAATACTAAGTATTGCTGATAGAATACAGTACTTCTGTACAGTTAATTTTGTCTTTAGTTTTATATTACTCAGACAAAATACTAAGTATTTTCCAAAGTTACTTCAGTTAATTCTTTTCATCCCCATCTTATTCATTGTAAAATAATTATTTTGAAATACACCGTTTTTACCCGTTTTTATTCCACTTTAAGTTCCCTCTGTTTTAACTGAAGTGTGCATCACCGAATACTTAGGTTGAAGCCTAACCCCCAATGTGTCTGTATTTGGAGTATGGCCTTTATGGACATAATGAACGTTAAATGAGATCACCAAGGTTAAGGCCCTAATCCAACAAAAGTAGTGTGCTTATGAGAAGAGGAAGAGATTATCAAAGTGTGTGCACAGCGAAAAAAGCTATATTGAATACAACAAAAAGTGGCTATCTGCAAGTGAAGAAGAGAGAAACCATGAGCAAAGTAGATCTTGAGGTTATAAAGCCTTGGATAGCAAAATAAATGATGGAAATCCTTGGATTTTAAAATATTATGATTAAGTTTATGCCCAACTAGCTAGAAGTGAAAATTCCAGGACTCGAAAATATCACATCACCCTAACTGGTTTTTGAACGGGGGCAAAAAAAGAGAAAGGTTATAAAATTTATGAACTATGGCCTCTGCTGCTACAGGCACAAGAAAACATGACAGTATTCCACTCTGTTTTCCTACAACACAAGTAAGAATAAATATAACAGAGACAGACTGCATAAGAAACTTGCCATCTATAAAAAAGCAAGATATAGACAAAGATAAGAGATAAGAAAAGAAAAAAAGTCAGAACAGAAAAACAGAAAGGTGTAGAAGATGTTAAGCCATCTTTCCCTAAAAGATCAGCCTCTCCTGCCAGGAGAGAGAGAGAGGACTGTCATTGCACATTTCATTTTTACAGAATCAAGAACTTGGGAGTTCATTCCTCATTCTAGAAATGAAGGAGAAGACTCCAGAGCTCCCAAAACCTGAAGAGAAAATAAATGAACTTTAGTGTAGGAGGGCACCCCTATTAGTGACTGCCTGAAGTTTCTCAGATCTGAACCTGTATCAAAGTCCAGCGAGGAAAAATAAACATGCTGACAGAAAAGTGCAAATATATAATATATATATATAATATAATTTATATATATTATATATATACATATAACATATAAAAGGAGAAGACTCTCTAGGTCACATTCTAAACTGAGGACCCATATGTATTCTAGCTCTCCTAATCCTCAACCAATTCAGTGCACCACCTGCTACTGAAGCTCACAGCCATGGCATAGGCTGCCGAGTTCCAAAGGTGGCCCATTCCTCTCAGGAGAACTCCACCAAAGGAAGATATCTCTTCCGCCAAAGCATAAAAGGCACAGACTTCCAGTAAATAAAAAATATGTTCATCCACAACCTCATCTGAATGCAGTTTATTATCTTACCTTCTAGGTCACCATAAAAGGAACCTCCTAAGGGGCAACAAAAAACTAGCAGGTTATCTCCTCAGCAAGTCCAAGGCAAAGGTACTGGCTATGACTGTACCAGCAACTCTGGTGGTACAGTACTCCAGCAACTCTACTGCCAAAAACTTGTTTTTTAATCTCGTACAGTCCAACTGCACATGATAAAGATGGGCTTCTATCTGTCCAGAGGGAAGTTCAGGTAAAATGATAAAACTTAAATGTCCGAAATGACACTAGAAGTAAGAGTGCCCCTCACTACACCTGAACCTACAATACTAGAATCATTTAAACCCACAAAAGAAGAAAGTGGCAAAATGCGAGCAGCAGATTCGGTACAGCAAGGATATCAATATGGCAAACAAAATCAGCAGTCTTTATATGACTTGTTCCATCTCTCCTGAACAACTTTCTACTCAAGAGGTCTCATCAGAATTATTATAATGAAGTAGGCAGAGAGTTCCAGAAAAACATCTATTGCTGCTTTATTGACTATGCCAAAGCCTTTGACTGTGTGGATCACAATGAACTGTGGAAAATTCTGAAAGATATGGGAATACCAGACCACCTGATCTGCCTCTTGAGAAACCTGTATGCTGGTCAGGAAGCAACAGTTAGAACTGAACATGGAACAACAGACTGCTTCCAAATAGGAAAAGGTGTACATCAAGGCTGTATATTGTCACCCTGCTTATTTAACTTATATGCAGAGTACATCATGAGAAATGCTGGGCTGGAGGAAGCACAAGCTGGAACCAAGATTTCTGGGAGAAATATCAATAACCTCAGATATGCAGATGACACCACCCTTATGGCAGAAAGTGAAGAAGAACTACAGAGCTTCTTGATGAAAGTGAAAGAGGAGAGTGGAAAAGTTGGCTTAAAGCTCAACATTCAGAAAACTAAGATTACAGCATCCGGTCCCATCACTTCATAGCAAATAGATGGGGAAACAGTGGACACAGTGGCTGACTTTATTTTTGAGGGACTCCAAAATCACTGCAGATGGTGATTGCAGCCATGAAATTAAAAGACAGTTACTTCTCGGAAGGAAAGTTTTGACCAACTTAGATAGCATATTAAAAAGTAGAGACATTACTTTGCCAACAAAGGTCTGTCTAGTCAAGGCTATGGTTTTCCCAGTGGTCATGTATGGATGTGAGAGTTGGATTATAAAGAAAGCTGATCACTGAAGAATTAATGCTTTTGAACTGTGGTGTTGGAGAAGACTCCTGAGAGTCCCTTGGACTGCAAAGAGATCCAACTAGTCCATCCTATAGGAGATCAGTCCTGGGTGTTCATTGGAAGGACTGATGTTGAAGCTGAAACTCCAATACTTTAGTCACCTGATATAAAGAGCTGACTTATTTGAAAAGACCCTGATGCTAGGAAAGATTGAGAGCAGGAGGAGAAGGGGACGACAGAGGATGAGATGGTTGGACTGCATCACCGATTCAATGGACATGGGTTTGGTGATGGACAGGGAGGCCTGGAGTGCTCTGGTTCATGGGGTCGCAAAGAGTCAGACACGACTGAATGACTGAACTAAACTGGACTGAACTGAGGCAGGCTGTGGATAAATTCTGGAGTGTTTTTCTATGAAAGTGCCAGAAAGAGACTTCCCTCCCTGTAGACAGAGAATTTGCCCCTGCTACCAATCAGAAGACAACCTCTCTTTCCTTCCCAACCCTCTGCCTCTTCAGTCCTCGCCCTTCTCCTACAGTGAATCTGTACTCACCTTCCTAAGAAAATGCTCTTCTAGAATACAGGGGAGATTTTCCTCTTACCCTCAAAGAGAACTCCCACCCTGCTCCCAAAGGCAGGCATCACCATCTGACTGCAGAAACATGGGGACTACCATTCTCCCACCTTTAAAAGAAGCTTCCCAGTCACCAAGGACTTTTTCCTGCAATATCATCAAAGTAAAAAATGATTGTCCCTGATCACATTTACATAAGAGTTTATGTAAAAATCATCACCACAACCAAACAGCATTTACCTTCACTAACTTGTGGAGCTCTTCAGACCACCTTAGGACTCTCTCACCCCTTTTCCCACACTCACTCCTACCCTACTTCCTTCCTAAGAAAAGCAGTATACTAGGAAGAAGGCAGTCCACATCCTCAAGTCATAGGACCAGGACTCTAGATTTCAAAATGACAGCAACAACAAAAAGCAAGACATCCTCAACAAGCCCTCAGTCTTTTACGAATGTCTCATCCTCAGGATCTGTTTAAGGATCCTCTGGGCCATGGCATCTCCATTCCTGTCCAGTATGTTACCCAGTAACAGAAGAAAAGGCAAGAAGGGAAATACTGGCTGCTTCTGCTGCAGGCACTGTAGACCTTGCAGCCATTGCTGCTTCTAAAAGAGCATCAACCGTGAAAGGACTAAGCCAGAACCAAGACAAGGGGAGACTTAAAATAAACCTAAGGATAACCATGATGACAGGTTTCCTGGGTGGCACTAGTGGTAAAGAACCTGCCTGCCACTGCAGGAGATATAAGAAACTGTGGTTTCATCCCTGGGTCAGAAAAATCTCCTGGAGGTAGAGGACGGCAGCCACTCCAGTGTTCTTGCCTAGAGAATCCCATTTACAGAGGCAGTCCATAGGATCTCAGAGTCGAACTGTGACTTAGCACACATGCAATTTTTCTGACATAGAAAAGCACCTGTGAGGAAAGGCAGTGAGATCAATATGGAAGGCTGACAGATTTCCCAAAGACGGAAATATTTGGTATAATGTAAGTTTTATGTGTACTTCCCTAGTGGCTTGTACACAATTTGGCTGTACATTGTGAAGTGTTCATAGTGTGTTAGTGGCATTCTTTGACTGACAGATGACAGATCGATTTTGAGTGAAATATTTTAAGCCAAATTATTTTTATTTAAACATAGTTTAAATATGGTTGACATTCTTATATTTCCTTTTACTGCCCATGGCTATTCCCAGAAAGTTTATTTTATTTCTTTCATTTGAGTTGTAATGCCCATTTAAATTGATGCCTCTGACCCTTCCATGCTTTGTAAAACTTGCCCAGAATTTTACCATTCATGAACAATAAGCAAGACACAATACCTGAACAATATGAACACAACAGTAAACAAAAGTATAAATGAATGTTTTAATGCAATACTCTTCATCCTTTATTTATATAGGTAGTCAAAACTATGAGAGTTTTGCTTCTACTGCAATGCTAAGGAAATAGCAGTAACCACACTATTTAAAATTTACTTATGTTGTAAAGCATTATCTCATTCTTATTTTGATTTATACTAATTCCACTAGTTATGTCTAGGTAGTGCCTGTGAGTGCTTACACTTATTGCTATTTTGAATTACTGTTTTACAACCTGCTTAATCATTTATTTTTTATTTTTTTTTAAATATCAAATGGGCTTTTATTTATTTTTTTTTTGGTGTTTTTCTCTAATTTTATTTTATTTTTAAACTTTACATAATTGTATTAGTTTTGCCAAATATCAAAATGAATCCGCCACAGGTATACATGTGTTCCCCATCCCGAACCCTCCTCCCTCCTCCCTCCCCATTTCCCTCTGGGCCGTCCCAGTGCACCAGCCCAGCATCCAGCATCATGCATCGAACCTGGACTGGCAACTCTTTCCTACATGATATTTTACATGTTTCATTGCCATTCTCCCAAATCTTTTATTTTTATACAATCTTTTATTATTCATATTTATATTCCAAGTGAGATATAGATCTTAGCTATTTTTCCCTTTAATAGAAATATATGTATAACTCTACTAAAGAAATATATATATATATAAAATTTACATTTATATGTAAATTAAACATACATATATGTTTGTTTAGATCTGAGGTTGTTGTAGGTAGTGATATGTAAAACTTATAAGCAAAACTAAACAGGAATCAGCATATGCCCCAAATCTGGCCCACTTCTTATTTTTATATATGAAGTTTACTTAAATATAGACATATATATATATATGTAATCTGCCACTGATGTTGAACTCAACAATTGAACTGAGCAGAGCTGAGTTCACAACAGAGACTCTATGGACTAAAATACCTAAAATAAGTACTGTCGTGTCCTATACTGATTCCTCTCATGGACTGTAGGCAATAGGATTTAGAACTAAAAGGAGATAAAACTTATATTTCATTTTCCATTTGACAATAAGGACACAGAATTAAAGTGTTAAAAAAATGGGCTAATTAAATGTGTCTAATTACTGTTACGAGAACCCTAGCCTCTTGATTTTCATTTTCATCATTTCAGTATCTGTATCTACTTCTCAAATCTGTAAATATGGCCATTTAATAAACTGGTTATTTATATTTATATAAACTTTAAGTGACTTTGAGGAGATACCCCACATCCAATGGGCAAAGGAGAAGCCCCAACAAGATGGTAGGAGGGGCAAAATTATGTTTAGAGTCAAACCCCATACCTGACAGAGATGCTCAGAGGGCTCAAACAAGCCTTGTGTTCATCAGGGCCCAGAGACCCCACAGAGACTGAGACAGAACTGTGTTAGAGTGTCTCCTGCAAAGGTACAGGTGAACAGGGGACTGCTGCAGGGGTAGAGGCTCTGGGTGCAGGAGACCTGGGTATGGCATATGCCCTCTTGGAGGAAGTCACAATTAACCCCACTGTAGAGCTGCCAGAACTAACAAGACTGGGAAACAGACTCTTGCAGGGCACAAATAAAACCATGTGGGCACCTTGACCCAGAATAAAGGAGCAATGACTCCATAGAGACTGACCCAGACTTGCATGTGAGTGTCCAGGAGTCTCCAGTGAAGGCATGGGTGGTGTCCTGTTGTAGGTTTGGGGGCACTGCATGCAACAGTGCCTGCATAGGGCCTTTTGAAGGAGTACACCATTATCTTCATTACCTCCATCATAATTTAGCCAGGTAAATAACAGGGAAGGAGCACAGCCCCACCCATCAACAGAAAATTGTATTAAAGATTTATTGAACATGGCCCCACCCATCAGAAAAAGACAGTTTCCCCCTCAGTCAGTCTCTCCCATCAGGAAGCTTCCATAAGTCTCATCCTTCTCCATCAGAGGGGAGACACAATGAAAACCACAGTCACAGAAAACTAACCAATCTGAGCACATGGACCACAGCCTTGTCTAACTCAAAGAAACTATGAGCCATGCCATGTAGGGCCATCCAAGACGGACGGGTCATGATGACAAAACGTGGTCAACTGGAGAAGGGAATGGCAAACCATTTCAGGATTCTTGCCTTGAGGACCCCATGAACAGTATGAAAGGCAAAAAGATAGGACACTGAAAGATGAACTCCCCAGGTCAGTGAACTCCCCAGGTGCCCAATATGCGACTGGGGATCAGTGCAGAAATAATTCCAGAAAGAATGAAGAGACAAAGCCAAAGCAAAAACAACACCCAGTTGTGCATATGACTGGTGAGGAAGTAAAGTCCAATGCTATAAAGAGAAATATGGCATAGGAACCTGGAATGTTAGGTCCATGTATCAAGGCAAATTGGAAGTGGTCTAACAGGAGATGGCAAGTGTGAACATCGACGTTTTAGGAATCAAAGAACTAAAATTGACTAGAATGGGTGAATTTAACTCAAATGACCATTATATCTACTACTATGGGCAAGAATCCCTTAGAAGAAATAGTGTAGCGATCATAGTCAACAAGAGTCTGAAATGCAGTACTTGGATGCAATCTCAAAAACAACAGAATGATTTCTGTTTCCAAGGCAAAATATTCAATATAACAGTTATACAAGTCTATGCCCCAACACCCTCTTCCAAAAACATAAGAGAAGACTACACATGGACATCACCAAATAGTCAATACCAAAATCAGATTTATTATATTCTTTTCAGCCAAAGATAAAGAAGCTCTGTACGGTCAGCAAAAACAAGTCAGGGAGCTGACTGTGGCTCAGAACATGAAATCCTTTTGCCAAATTCAAACTTAAATTGAAGGAAGTATGGAAAAACCACTAGAGCATTCATGTATGACCTAAATCAAATCCTTTACTATTATACAATGTATGTGACAAATAGATTCAAGGGATTAAATCTGATAGAGTGCCTGAAAAACTATGGATGGACGGCCATGACATTGTACAAGAGACAGGGATCAAGACCATCCCTAAGAAAAAGAAATGCAAAAAGGCAAAAAGGTTGTCTGATCAGGCCTTACAAATAGTTGAGAAAAGAAGAGAAGCTAAAGGCAAAGGAGGAAAGGAAAGATATACCCATTTGAATGCAGAGTTCCAAAGAATAGCAAGGAGAGATAAGAAAGCCTTCTTTAGTGATCAGCACAAAGAAATAGAGGAAAACAATAAAATGAGAAAGACTAGAGATCTTGTCAAGAAAATTAGAGATACCAAGGGAACATTTTATGCAAAGATGAGAACAATAAAGGACAGAAATGGTATGGACCTAACAGAAGCAGAAGATATTAAGAAGACGTGGCAAGAATACACAAAAGACCTATACAAAAAAGATCTTCACGACCCAGATAATCACAAGGGTGTGATCACTCACCTAGAACCAGACATCCTGGAATGGGAAGTCTACTGGGTCTTAGAAAGTATCACTACAAACAAAGCTAGGGGAGGTGATCAAATTCCAGTTGAGCTTTTTCAAATCCTAAAAGATGATGCTGTGAAAGTGCTACACTCAATATGCCAGCCAACTTGGAAAACTCAGCAGTGGCCACAGGACTGGAAAAGATCAGTTTTCATTCCAATCCCAAAGAAAGGCAATGCCAAAGAATGCTAAACTACTGCACAATTGGATTCATCTAACACTCTAGCAAAGTAATGCTCAAAATTCTCCAGGACAGGCTTCAACAGTACATGAACCATGAACTTGCAGATGTTCAAGCTGGATTTAGAAAAGGCAGAGTTACTAGAGCTCACATTGCCAATACCCGTTGGATCATCAAAAAAGTGAGACAGTTCCAGAATAATACCTATTTCTGCTTTATTGACTATTCCAAAGCCTTTGACTGTGTGGATCACAACCAACTGTGGAAAACTGTTAAAGAGATGAGAATACCAGACCACCTAACCCGCCTCCTGAGAAATCTGTATGCAGGTCAAGAAGCAATAGTTAGAACTGGACATGGAATAACAGACTTGTTCCAAATCGGGAAAGGAGTTCTTCAAGGCTGTATATGTTCATCCTTCTTATTTAACTTATACACAGATTGAAAGTGAGAGTGAAAGTGATGTCAGTCAGTCGTGTCTGACTCTTTGCAATCCCATGGACACCAGGCTCCTCCGTCCATGGGATTTTCTAGGCAAGAGCACTGGAGTGGGTTGCCATTTCCTTCTCCAAGAAATCTTCCCAACCCAGGGATTGAACCGAGGTCTCCTGCATTGTAGACAGATGCTTTACCATCTGAGCCACCAGGGAAGTCCTTATTAGAAATGCTGGGCTGGATGAAGCACAAGCTGGAATCAAGATTTCTGGGAGAAATATCAATAACCTCAGATATGCAGATGACACCATCATTATGGCCAAAAGCAAAAAAGAACTAAAATCCTCTTGATGAAAGTGAAAGAGGAGAATGAAAATGTTGGCTTACCACTTAACACTAGAAAATGAAGATCATGACATCTGGTCCCATCACTTCATGATAAATAGATGGGGAAACAATGAAAACAGTGAGAGACTCGATTTGTCTGGGCTCACGGCAGATGGTGACTACAGCCATAAAAATAAAAGAGGCTTGCTCCTTGGAAGAAAAGTTATGACCAACCTAGGCAGCATATTACAAAGAAGAGACCTAACTGTGCCAACACCAGTCTGTCTAGTCAAAGCTATTGTTTTTCCAGTAGTCATGTATGGATGTGAGAGTTGGAATATAAAGAAGGCTGAGTGCCAAAGAATTGATGCTTTTGAACTGTGGTGTTGGAGAAGATTCTTGAAAGTGCCTTGGACAGCAAGAAGATCCAACCTGTCTGTCCTAGAGGAAATCAGTCCTGAATATTCATTGGAAGGACTAATGCTAAAGCTGAAACTTCAATACTTTTGCCAGTTGATGTGAAGAACTGACTCATTTGAAAAGACCCTGATGCTTGGATAGATTGAAGGTGGGAGGAGAAGGGGATGACAGGATGAAATGGTTGGAAGGCATTACCGACTCAATGGACATGAGTTTGAGTAAACTCTGGGAGTTGGTGATGGACAGGGAAACCTGACGTACTAAGTCTGGTGTACTGAAGTCCATGGGTGGCAAAGAGTCAGATATGACTGAGCAACTGAACTGAACTGAACTAAGGAAAATCAATCTGTGGTAAAATAAGTACTCAGCAGGTGGAAAATATTTTATTATAACATTATCTTGCCCAAATCTGAATAATTTAAAATATTGATTATTAAATTATTTAAAAATATATGATGTGTATGAAATTCTTATATAGCAACTATTAAGAATAGAATCAATATCTAAAAACAGTACTAATCTTTGGGGAAAGTAAAGGTTTTTCCACTATAGTGCTTGACAGTGCTTAAAATTATTTTAAGTATAACTCACTTAGCATATATAAAGAAATAAAAATAATAATATATTGTACTATTAATAACATAGGGGTAGAAATAAGTATTTGGAGAAGGAAATTGGAACCCACTCCAGTGTTCTTGCCTGGAGAATCCCAGAGACTGGGGAGCCTGGTGGGCTGCCATCCACTGGGTCACACAGAGTCAGACACGACTGAAGCGACTTAGCAGTAGCAGCAGCAGAAATAAGTATTAGCATAGCTAAATAATGTTAAAAAAGTACATCACCTCTTTGTCCTTATCATTCTTCAAGGACTCTATACTAATTCTATTTTCCATGGTGGACTTCGTTTAAGTAGTTTTTATTTACTTTCCTTTATTTAAGATAACTGAATATATATGTATTATTTCATTATGATTTTTGTAAAATATACCACATAGTGGGTGATGCAAGTAACAGAAATTTATTTTCTCACAGTTACTGAAGCTAGAGGTCTAAGATCAAGGTGTCATCTGGCTCATTTCATTCTAAGCCCTCTCTCTCTTTGACTTGTAAATGGCCATTTTCTCCCTCTGTTTTCACTTGGTCTTTCCTCTGTGTGTGCACATGTCTTTGCTCAAAGGCACTCTTCTTATGAAGACATCAGTCATATTGGATTAGGGCCCACTCATATTACCAAAAGACCTATGCAGTTTATACTAATTATTTCTTTAAAGACCCTCTGTCCAAATGCAGTCACATTCTGAGGTTCTCGGGTTAGGACCTCAACATATAAATATGGTACACAATTCTGCCCATGATAATATATCCCCCTTAGAATCCCACATTATTCAAATAGACATATTTGTACTACTTAAAATATATATGCAAACATATAAAAGAGAGGAGGGCAAGAGAGAATGAGATGGTTAGATGGCATCACCAACTCAATCTGAGAAAACTGGAGATAGTGAAGGACAGGGAAACCTGGTGTACTGCAGTCCATGGGGTCCCAAACAGTCAGATCTGACTTAGCAACTAAACAACAAGAATGAAATGAAGTCAAGAAAAAAATAACTGAAGGGATATTTCACAGATCTAAGCTTTAAGATATAGAGAAAAATATCGTCACTATAAAAAAATTGCAAGTATGCTAGGATAAGCAAGTTAGGATCAGATCAGATCAGATCAGTCACTCAGTTGTGTCCGACTCTTTGCGACCCCATGAATCCCAGCACACCAGGCCTCCCTGTCCATCACCAACTCCCAGAGTTCACTCAGACTCAGGTCCATCGAGTCAGTGATGCCATCCAGCCATCTCATCCTCTGTCGTCCCCTTCTCCTCCTGCCCCCAATCCCTCCCAGCATCAGAGTCTTTTCCAATGAGTCAACTCTTTGCATGAGGTGGCCAAAGTACTGGAGTTTCAGCTTTAGCATCATTCCTTCCAAAGAAATCCCAGGGCTGATCTCCTTCAGAATGGACTGGTTGGATCTCCTTGCAGTTCAAGGGACTCTCAAGAGTCTTCTCCAACACCACAGTTCAAAAGCATCAATTCTTCGGTGCTCAGCCTTCTTCACAGTGCAACGCTCACATCCATACATGACCACTGGAAAAACCATAGCCTTGACTAGACGGACCTTTGTTGGCCAAGTAATGTCTCTGCTTTTCAATATGCTATCTAGGTTGGTCATAACTTTCCTTCCAAGGAGTAAGTGTCTTTTAATTTCATGGCTGCAATCAAAATCTGCAGTGATTTTGGAGCACAAACAAATAAAGTCTGACACTGTTTCCACTGTTTCCCCATCTATTTCCCATGAAGTGATGGGACCAGATGCCATGATCTTTGTTTTCTGAATGTTGAGCTTTAAGCCAACTTTTTCACTCTCCACTTTCACCTTCATCAAGAGGCTTTTTAGTTCCTCTTCACTTTCTGCCATAAGGGTGGTGTCATCTGCATATCTGAGGTTATTGATATTTCTCCCAGCAATCTTGATTCCAGCTTGTGTTTCTTCCAGTCCAGCGTGTCTCATGATGTACTCTGCATATAAGTTAAATAAACAGGGTGACAATATACAGCCTTGATGTACTCCTTTTCCTATTTGGAACCAGTCTGTTATTCCATGTCCAGTTCTAACTGTTGCTTCCTGACCTGCATACAAATTTCTCAAGAGGCAGATCAGGTGGTCTGGTATTCCCATCTCTTTCAGAATTTTCTACAGTTTATTGCTATCCACACAGTCAAAGGCTTTGGCATATGTGTATTTAAGGTGTGCGTTCTAAGTCATATTTATAGTAAAGTGATCTATTGGGCCCCTGGAGAAGGAAATGTCAACCCACTCCAGTATTCTTGCTTGGACAATTCCATGAACAGAGGAGCCTGGTGGGCTACAATTCATGGGGCTGCAAAGAGTCAGACATCTGAGAGTATGTACGAACACACGCATGACCTATGGGGCAGAAAATTACTGAATTTTTTGGTGTTTGAAATGATCCTTAAAATAATCATTGGATTTGGGCTCTGCCAGTCCTAATAATCTGGAGAAGGAAATGGCAACCCACTCCAGTACTCTTGCCTGGAAAATTCCATGGATGGAGGAGCCTGGTAGGCTAAAGTCCATGGGGTCGCAAACAGTCGGACAAGACTGAGCGACTTCATTTTCTTTCTTTTATAGTTCCTCTTGGAGAAGGAGATGGCAACCCACTCCAGTGTTCTTGCCTGGAGAATCCCATGGACGGAGGGGCCTGGTGGGGTAAAGTCTATGGGGTTGAAAACAGTCGGACACGACTAAGCAACTAACACACACACCCACAGTCCTAATGATCAGTTTTTTCTATATGATTTTTATTTTCCTCATTCCAAATGTTATTTTCCTATTTTTTTCTTTATGAATTTAAGGCTACCATGATCACAATTTTTTGCTAAAATCCTCAGAAGAAATTTTAAAAATAAATAAAAGCATAATAATATTTATTCCTATATAAAAGGAAGCTATTCCTTTCATAGGCCTAAGGTTATCTGTAAATGTAATTTCAGAGATCTACTATGATTTACAATGTTTCAATTCTAGTTCTAGCAATCCTATCTGTATCTTCTCAGATTGACTTTGCTAACTTTGTTATACTTTACTCTAGTAAAGAGTTCTTTCTACATAGACAACATAGATTATCCAGTATTATAATCATAGCTAGTTTTTCACAGTAACTATTGTTTTTTGTTTTTAAATCATAAAAATTTTCCAGAATATTTTTAAATGACACATTTGAAAATCATAATTACATGAAACAGTGGAAACAGTGTCAGACTTTATTTTTCTGGGCTCCAAAATCACTGCAGATGGTGACTGCAGCCATGAAATTAAAAGATGCTTACTACTTGGAAGGAAAGTTATGACCAACCTAGATAGCATATTCAAAAGCAGAGACATTACTTGGCTAACAAAGGTTCGTCTAGTCAAGGCTATGGTTTTTCCGGTGGTCATGTATGGATGTGAGAGTTGGACTGTGAAGAAGGCTGAGCACCGAAGAATTGATGCTTTTGAACTGTGGTGTTGGAGAAGACTCTTGAGAGTCCCTTGGACTGCAAGGAGATCCACCCAGTCCATTCTGAAGGAGATCAACCTTGGGATTTCTTTGGAAGGAATGATGCTAAAGCTGAAACTCTAGTACTTTGGCCACCTTATGCAAAGAGTTGACTCATTGGAAAAGACTCTGATGCTGGGAGGGATTGGGGGCAGGAGAAAGGGATGACAGAGGATGAGATGGCTGGATGGCATCATTGACTCGATGGACGTGAGTCTGAGTGAACTCCAGGAGTTGGTGATGGACAGGGAGGCCTGACGTGCTGCGATTCATGGGGTCGCAAAGAGTCGGACACGCCTGAGCGACTGATCTGATCTGATCTGATCATCATTCAAAACTAAAATTAGAGTCACCACATAAAGTCATTAATATCTTTATTAAATACCCCTTGTGGCACACCTGACAACATTTTGAGGATTCCTGTAAAGTTTCCTCTAAAATTCTTTAATTACCATGAATAAAATTTTATTTTATAAAATGGGAAATGAGGTGAAATGACTTACTCATATGCACATAGTAGGAGAGCAGACTATTTCATGGGTCACTTGACTTCTTTTAAATTTTTATTGCATGGCATCAAACAACCTATTGTATAACTATCCTGAGACAAATATCTTCAAATTATTTTGAAATGATCCTGGCATTATTCATTGATATGAATATATTCCATTATGTACAAAATGAATACCCATGTTTGTTTAAAGTCAAAGCTAACTTGTATGTAATTTCTGAGGTTCAGCCAAATTTTATATTAAACTTGGATAAAATATTTTATCCATTTTCAAAATTTTATTTAAGTAGAAAAATCCAATATGCAAAGAGCAAAAAGTAATTGATGTTTTTACAGTGATGGACTATGTAATGCAATGTTGATGTGTATTTAGTTTTGACTACTTGCTATTTCGTATGAAGTGAATTAAAATGAAATGTTCATGAAGGACTGTCTTTAATCATACTCCATCTATATAGTTTCATAGCTTGTAGCTACTCTATTGTTTATTCCAAAAACAAAAACCTTAAATCCCTGTAGCTATCTATAGCATTCAGAATCTTTGTTTTCATATGAAAAGGCATATCTGAGTACAGACAATAATCTTTTCAAGTTTTATGGTTGCTGTGAGCATTTGTTCCTATTGAGGATCAACTGCCTTGAGCTGCAAGGAAATCACAACCTTCAATCCTCCTGCTAAGAATAAAATCCAAAATGGCAGAATAGATTTTTGTAATTCCTAAGATAACTTGTGAAGGTCTTAACTGCTTGAAAATTCATCTGTTACAGGACAAATATGAAAATGTCTGAAAGAGAAATATAACCAGTTAAAGAAAGCAACTCCCCAAAATAATTCAAAATGAAAAGTAATAGAAAGCAGTATTTGTGCAAATGAGAGGGAAGAAAAATAATCTTCAAATTAAAAAAAAATCTGGCTCTTACAATATCATATTTAAGCACATACTAATAAAAATGATTTTGTATAATAAAGTTTTCCTGATGTGGCTTTCAAAGAAAGTTTGCACTTTCTAATGCACAATATATCCTTCAAGAATTGTTGTTTTATGATGAAAGTACAGAGTTTTTTTTCTATTCTGAATTATACCACACAATATTTTATATGTAAAATTCAATGCATAGAGAATGTTTAGATAAGTATCATTAAAATACTAATGACAACAATGCAACTTAAACTTTTATATTTGTATTATTGCAAATTGGTATTTACCATATTACTGTTTCTTACAAAACAAATAAAAGTCTAGTATATGAGTCCTAAATATAGATCTCTAACCTCAGATATGCAGATGACATCATCCTTATGGCAGAAAGTGAAGAGGAACTAAAAAACCTTTTGATGAAAGTGAAAGAGGAGAGTGAAAAAATTGGCTTAAAGCTCAACATTCAGAAAACGAAGATCATGGCATCCGGTCCCATCACTTCATGGGAAATAGATGGGGAAATAGTGGAAATAGTGTCAGACTTTATTTTTGGGGCCTCCAAAATCACTGCAGATGGTGATTGCAGTCGTGAAATTAAAGAATGCTTACTCCTTGGAAGGAAAGTTATGACCAACCTAGATAGCATATTCAAAAGCAGAGACAATACTTTGCCAACAAAGGTCCATCTAGTCAAGACTATGGTTTTCCCAGTGGTCATGTATGGATGTGAGATTTGGACTATGAAGAAAGCTGAGCACCAAAGAATTGATGCTTTTGAACTGTGGTATTGGAGAATACTCTTGAGAGGCCCTTTTACTGCAAGGAGATCCAACCAGTCCATCCTAAAGGAGATCAGTCCTCGGTGTTCTTTGGAAGGAATGATGCTAAAGCTGAAACTCCAGTAATTTGGCCATCTCACTCGAAGAGTTGACTCATTGGAAAAGACTCTGATGCTGGGAGGGATTGGGGGCAGGAGGAGAAGGGGACGACAGAGGATGAGATGGATTGATTTCATCACTGACTCGATGCACGTGAGTTTGGGTGAACTCCTGGAGTTGGTGATGGACAGGGAGGCCTGGCGTGCTGCAATTCATGGGGTTGCAAAGAGTTGGCCACGACTGAGCGACTGAACTGAGCTCAACTCTGGTATATTTCTAAATCTCAGACTCATAAACTCTTATTTATATGAATATTCATGTTGATAAATATATGGGCATTTCAAAGTTAACATTACAAAACTCTTTATTTCTACCATTAAATTTGTTTCTCCTGCAATATCCCCCATCCCAGGAAGTGGCAATTTCAACCTCCCAGTCTCCTGGATAAATGTCTTGGGATCATCATTCACTCCTCTTTTAAGCAAACATCCCAGATTTAAACTTTTACAAAATTGTGTCAACTTTAACTTGGAATATATCTAAAATCACCACTTTTCCTTCCTGGACTGCTGGCATTTTAATCTGTGCCACCATAACCTCTTGTGTAAATGTCCTAACTGGTTTCCATGTTCCTACTCTTGTTCTTCCGTGGTTTGTAGACAACACTGCAAGCAGAGATAACCTTTAAAAATATAGATCAGTTTTTTACATCCACTGTTCAGAGTTATCTGAAATGGATTATAAAATTAATCAGCATAAAATTCCAGATCCTTATCATCATATACTGCAGAGGCTACCCTATATCCATGTTTGCCCATTATAGTCTTTTTTCATTAATAGAATTCTAATTTTACTTGAAGTGTTCTATGATTATCTCCATAACTTCATTTCTTATCATGCCTTGCAGAGGTAAGACAGAGGTAAGGTAAGGTATTTTTGTGGTAGTTTCAGGAATGTTCCTACAGTAATAGATTCAGCTGGAACTGCTATTTTGTTTTTGGTCTTTCCTCATTTCAGTGTTTTGGAATATGGATGCCTCATTTAAACTTGGCAGCTATCTTATAAGGATAGAGATCACTTTATATAGATAATGTAGATGATAACTAGAATGCCTCTGAATATCTAATGAAAACCTAAATCCATCATAACAGCCTTGGACTTCTTTTTATACAATAAATTTTCCAAAAATATGTATTTAAAAATGAATTACATTGCCATTTGAATTTTCTATTACATGTGGCTGAATTCAGTCTTTCATGGATATACATAGTCTTCAAAGCTCTATATTTATCTTTCCCTAATGCCCAGGATAATGCATTCCTATATTAGTTTGCTAGGGCTACCAAGTTCTGAGTGGTTTAAAACAACAGAAACTTAATACATCACAATTCTAAAGTCTAGAAGACAAAAATCTAGGTTCTTCAGTGTCATATTTTCTCTGAGACTCCAGATAGAATATTTTCTTGCTATTTACCACCTTCTGGTAGTACTCAGCAATGTTTAACTTTCCTTGGCTTGCAGTTACATCAGCCCAATCTCTGTTTCAAGATACATAACCATCTTAATATCACCCTCCTTCTGTGAATATCTGTGTCTATCTCAAAATTTTCCTCTTTTTTTTTTTTTTTTGAACACCAATCATAATGGATTAGGGCTCACCCTATTGACCTCATCTGAACTTGAACATCTGCTAAGACCCTATCCCCAAATAGGTTCACTTCACACAGATTCTGGGTGTAAGGGTTTCAACATATCTCTTGGGGGTTACAACTCAACACATATCACTGTCCCTGGTAATGTTTTAACCTGTTTTTTACTCTAAAACAACATGATGACATTCTTTGTTGAGAATCCAACATATGTCTTTGCCTTAGAGCCTATAGAGTTGAATAGACACCCCCAAAAGACAAAGATTCTAATTCTTGGAATCTGTGAAAGTGGCCTTCTTTGGAAAAGAGATCTTTGCAGGTGTAATGAAATTAAGGGTCTCAAAGTGAGATAATCCTCGACTATATGGGTGGGTCCTAGTGCCAACAAAAATGTCCTTATTAGAGACATGGAGGAGGAAACAGAGATGGCAGTGAGGAAACAGAGATGGCAGTAAGACAACAGAGAGAAGAAATTGGTGTTATGCAGTCATAAGTCAAGGAATACCTGGTGACAGTATTAACTGGAAGGGACAAATATGATGCCAGGAGAAGGATGATACTGTTGACAATTTGGTCTCTGATTTCTGGCCTCTAAAACTATGAAACAGCAAATACCTATTGTTTTAAGTCATCCAGTTTGTGAATGTGTTACAGCATCTTCAAGAAACTAATACAGATCTTTTGCCCTCATTCTTCCCTTTTCCAAGAACAAATTTATCTTATCTATTTTGCTACATGTTTTGCTGCCTAAGTACATTCAGATCTGAGATTTTTTTTTGGTTGCTTGTTTTACTGTAATTTTCACACATCACATATCTCTGTTATTTTGTGTCTGTATCATTCTTTAAAACTGAAGATTCATAAGAACTGAGACTTCATTATCATCAGCTCTTAGAAGATGTCTATTTCAGAGTAGGCACATTATATTTAGTATAATTTAAATTATGTTTAGTATAATTAAAACTAAATATCTAATTTATCTAATGTACTAATTAGGAATTAATAAGTATTGATTAAACTGATGAATAAAACTGAAAAAAATAAACTAATCTCTACATTTTGTGCTTTTAATTAGTTTTATTTTAATCACTAGAAGAGACAAGTCATGAGTTTCATAATTACATTTCAGTGTATCCTTTATGATGTTAGGGAACAGTACCATCAATAATATAGAATGGATAGGGAGATAAGAACACTTTACAATTAACTTTCAATTTATTTATATATTTTCACTTTCCAAAATACAATTTCTTCATAATTTAGAAGGAAAGGATATTGAGTATAGGCAAATATTCTTTTTAAAATGTATATAGATTTTTATATATAAAATAAGCTAATTTTATGAAACAAGTCAGTTATTTATTTTTTAAAATAGCTACACAAAAATAAATTTACTCATATCAGTGCCATGTGGCTCACATTATATATGTAACCCTTCATTTGCCACTTTGGTTTTAACACTATTAATGGTTTTAAGACATGGCTTTGTGAAGTATAGATAGGTAAATGAAGAGTACATAGGAAATAGAATAGTCAGCCAAGAAGCTTTAGAATCCTGAAAATAGAGTATCAGTAGAAGATTATTTTGAGTAAATAATATGGATAAATAAATGTCATTGAATAGGAACATACATATTTAGGAAGTGTATAATACAATAAAGAGGATAAGATGCCTATGCTAAAGTGATGGACTCTAAGAAAAATAAAATATCTTGAAATGACTTTGGCAAATATCCTTATATATATAGTTAAATTAGGGCTTCCCTCATAGCTCAATCGGTAAAGAATCTGCCTGTAATGTAGGAGACCCAGGTTCGATCTGTGGGTAGGGAAAATTCCCTGGAGAAGGAAATGGCAACCCACTCCAGTATTCTTACCTGGAGGAACCTAGTAGACTAGAGTTCATGGTGTCACAAGAGTCAGACATGACTTAGCACCTAAACCACGATAATTAATTTAATCAATGGTAACATTGTTCTTATTTTATAGTGTATTCTATGCATCAAAACTTATTTAAGAAGCCTGAAATTCAAATTAAGGAAATTGATATTGTATTAGCTTCTCAAAATATTGGGGAACTTAAGAAGTAGTAGGTAGAAAGTCTATAATATTTTCATCTACTTTTAGTAATTAGTATACTGTATTACTAGGAATGTGCTATTTAACTGAAAAAAACTTCTATATAAACAATTAAAATTAAATTTTGAACATATAGCCATTTTCCAGAATGTTCTCAAAAATTCTGTTTTTTTAAAAAAGCTCTATTCTTTGAAATGTCCATGCATGAGTACCAAAAAGGCATTCTTTTAAAGAAATCATTTTTTAAATTATCTTAAGTGAAGGCTAATTACTTTACAATATTGTAGTGGTTTTTGCCATAAATTAACATGAATCAGCCATGGGTGTACATGTGTCACCCATCCTAAACCACCCTCCCACCTCTCTCTCCATCCCATCCCTCAGGGTGATCCCAGTGCACAGGCCCTGAGTGTCCTGTCTCATGCAACGAACCTGGACTGATGATCTATTTCACATATGGTAATGTATATGTTTCAGTGCTATTCTCTCAAATCATCCCACCCTCCACCTTCTCCCACAGAATCCAAAAGTCTGTTCTTTATCTGTGTATCTTTTTTGCTGTCTCGCATATGGGGTCTTCATTACCATCTTTCTAAATTCCATATAAATGTGTTAATATACTGTATTGGTGTTTTCCTTTCTGACTTACTTCACTCTGTATAAGGCTCCAGTTTCATCCACTTCATTAAAACTGATTCAAATGCATTATTTTTAATGGCTGAGTAATATTCTATTTTGTATATGTACCACAGCTTTCTTATCCATTCATCTGCCAATGGGCATCTAGGTTGCTTTCATGTCCTAGCTGTCATAACCAGTGCTGCGATGAACATTAGGGTACATGTGTCTCTTTCAATTCTGGTTTCCTAGGTGTGTATGCCAAGCAGTGGGATTGCTGGATCATACTGCAGATGGTGACTGCAGCCATGAAATTAAAAGACACTTACTCCTTGGAAGTAAAGTTATGACCAACTTAGACAGCATATTAAAAACAGAGACATTACTTTACCAACAAAGGTCTGTCTAGTCAAGGCTATAGTTTTTCATAACCAGTAGTCATATATGGATGTGAGAGTTGGGCTGAAAAGAAAGCTAAGTGCTGAAGAATTGATGCTTTTGAACTGTGGTGTTGGAGAAGACTCTTGAAAGTCCCTTGGACTACAAGGAGGTCCAACCAATCCATCCTAAAGATTAGTCCTGGGTGTTCATCGGAAGGACTGATGTTGAAGCTGAAACTCCAATACTTTGGCCACCTGATTCTAAGAGCTGACTCATTTGAAAAGATCTTGATGCTGGGAAAGATTGAGAGCAGGAGGAGAAGGGGACAACTGAGGATGAGATGGTTGGATGGCATCACTGACTCGATGGACATGAGTTTGGGTAAACTCTGGGAATTGTTGATGGACAGGGATGGCTGGTGTGCTGTAGTCCATGGGCTTGCAAAGAGTCAACCTGACTGAGCGACTGAACTGAACTGAACTGAATGGCAGTTCTATCTCCAGGTTTTTAATGAATCTCCATACTGTTCTCCATAGTGGCTGTACTTAGTAATAATTTTTTAAAAATGTTGTATAAAGTTACATGGATGTGTGTACCTTCTGAGTCTGTGTATGTTATGGAAGTTTAAGGGAGCAGTGACTATTATTTCATTTGGTAATTTTTTAAAATAATTATTTTAATATAAAAATTTCACTCATGGTCTTAAAATATATCTTACACATATTTGTCTTCCTAAATCACACATTTCTATAAAGTATGAGGAGATCAAAATTAATATAATAATTTGGCATGTAAGATGAAAACTTTCTATTTAAAGTAAAATATAATTTAAAATTATATGTTGAAGTACATTAATCATAATTTTATATTAATATTTTCCTTACAGTGAAGATGGTATATAAAAGTGGTCTTCATAGAAGAGTCTAAATATATTTTAAGCTCTTTTTGTGAGATAAGTAGATAGAAATATTATGTATACATTTATGTGCAAAAGCACACATTAATGTACTATATATTGAATGCTTTTTTTTCTCATTCTCATTCTTTTTTAAAATAGAAACTAGAATAATTTAGAGTGAATTATTACATAGCATCAGGGACAAAACTAAAGGCACAAGTGTTTTCATGTCTGCTGTATGGGAGCCAGAGCTATTCAGTTTTGCTTTAAGCTGCTTCTGTAAAAACAACCCAAGAGACTGCTTCCTTATACCACCTGGGGGTACCTTTGATAGTACGTATTAATTTATATTGTCAGGAAGTTTTGGAAGTCAGCCATTTGCCAGTATTTCCAAGTACAAATTGTACAGCTACTGATATTACAAGTGGAATGTAGGTACAGAAAACTAGAAACCAGGAAAAGTAAAAGTTAATTCACATTTTTCATAAAAATGAATTCATTTTTTCATAGAATTAGTATGTGAAGAATTAAGGGTTGATAAAATTTTTAACTTGGGAGTCTAATTTTAAGGCTTATATGAGATATCAGCCTGTGTATTAATGCAGTTTTACTCTAGTGCAGAATATATGTTTAAAATTTGGATCTACAGATCCAGTAAATGGATCTCACTTATTGTCTGTTCAATAAATGGGACTGCTAAGAACCTTTGCTTGTTCAACAATTCTCAGTCAATCTGTACCAAGGTATATATAACTACTAGTATACTTTCAGTGTCATTGGCAAGAATCTCATAAACTATCATTACAATTCAATGGTATATAGTTAAAAGATTTAAAATGTAAATTAAAAGGGAAAATAAAAGAAAAAAATTATGTCTATGACCTGAATTGCTGACACAAAGATATCATTTTAATAGAGCTTATAAAGCATTTTGTTTAATCTTAGTATCCCAAATTTGAAAGATAATTAATCTATTTCAACTATTCATACCTTCTTATAACCCAGTTTAAGCCAGTTCCCATAAGGAATATTAACCCTCATTATTATTGAAAATTGCATATCTTTAAATTAACCCATTGATTTGCTAATTACACTCTTTACCTCTGGAAAATTCTTCTGTTAACTTCACTAGAAGACAGAGAACAGTATAAGGATGCATTATGATTTCAGACTCTTATGCATTGAAATGATTATATTTATAAGTTGCATTTGTGACTTAAATATTATTTTAATGTCATTGAATGTTATTTATTTTTAAACAAATATATAGAAAAGAATGATAGTCTTCAAAGTAATCACCCTGAGAAGCTTTAAATCCACTGATATCCTTGTCAGTTACAGATACTATATTTCAATGTATGAGTTTTGTTTATTATTTAATTTGTTTAAAGGTCTGACTGTATCAGTAACTCTTGCTTTGAGAATGAATCTGGTTTTTGAGAATGAAAATGTAACAGTTGAATAAGTTTATGATGGAAATAAATAATGCAAAGTAACGATGTGTGCATTCTTGGAGATAACAGTATTAAGAATACAGTAGAAGTAGAGTTTAATCTTATGGCTATAAATAAAAATGTTACGACTTTAAACAATTTAAATAAACTTTCAAGTTCAGGTTCTTCTGCAAAATAGGACAGTTCATGTCAATATTTTTTTTGTTCTTAAAGCTGAATTTAAAAATATGAAATGACCTATTGCATGTAAAATAGATTGCATTTATCTGAATATTGCCAGACTGCAAAAAGTGCTATACCTTTTATAAAAGAAGAAAAGTGAAAATTTCTTGTAATTTTTTCCTCCTCTAAAACTAATATTCTGGAGAAAAACAAAGAAGAGAGAAATTTTTAACAAAGGAAGGATTTTTTTTTTTTTAATCTCCTGGACAAGACAGAGAAGAGGAACCAGAATTACCATTCTGACTTAAACAAATAGAAATCTGGATAACATCAGAAAAACTATCTTCAGATATTATATAATAAGGAGCACAAAACGGGAGTCCCAGATAAATGGGGCATAAAAAGGTAAGTGTTGTCATTGTAAACCTTACATACTGCCTGCAGGCAGTTTTAAACCCTTGATGAGAAGGTGGAAAACTCAGACAGAATTTTCTCAGAATAATATTTAATGAACAATAAGGTAGAAAACCAACTCCGGGAGTTGATGATGGACAGGGAGGCCTGGTGTGCTGCAGTCCATGGGATCGCAGAGTCGGCCATGACTGAGCGACTGAACTGAACTGAAGGCAGAAAACCAATAAAGATGTAAAAGATCAGAAAACTTTGCCCCATTTAATATTTATAGAACACTGCAAGCAACTTCAGTATAATACATATTTTTCCCAAGTTAAATGGAATATGGACTAGGTCATGATGGACCTTAAGAATCAGGTTGGTACTTGGACTTATCCTTAAACAAAGGGATGAAAGTGAACCCCCCCTATTTTTACCTATATGCAGGTCATGAAAGATTATATACAAAAAGTAAATACATTTCTTGAAAGTCTATGATTTATATATGCCAAATGAGACACCAAGGTCATTGCATTATCTCATCATCTGATAATCATACCAGGAAACCCACATGTGTAACTCTTTCAACAGCTAAAAAATAAATAAATGCATAATGAATACCTGTTTGGCTAGTTCTACATCATAATATTAAAAAGGAATTCTGAAACAAGGTGAAACATCTTCTGTTTCATGCTTTATAATAATGATAATCAAATCCTAAGAAGATAAGGAAAGGCTATTAGGAGTGATTATTTTAGGCTAGGAATTATCAACTAGTCTCACATTCCATTATGAGAGGGCTGTAAGGTAGAGAATGAAAAGGCTTTCCCTTTTACCTCAGAATTTTAAGAACTATTGTTTATCTCTATTTCCAACTCTTTCTCCAGATGTCTAACTACAACCTTCTAAAGATTTGATGGCATTTCCTTAAATATTTCTGTCTTTGTTATTCCATGTTGATAATTTTTAACTAATAGATTTCATCTAATTTTCAGATGCAGGGTTATTCTTTGAAAAGAATTGACATGATAATAAACATCTGTATTTTTATCAGTGACTCAGGAATGCTAAGGAGGGTATACAAAATTTATTTGATTTTTATTGACAAATATTATAATATATATTTTTTGTTTATTTGTTGGGTTTGAGGGGAGTTTTATCCTGATATTGAATCATTGCATAGTTAACGATTCCTGAACTCATAATTGTAATTGTTGTTAAACCCAGAGTAATGTGTCATGATACTTTCTTAACTTAAACTTTCTGACTTATTGCATTTCCTTTAACTTTTAAGAACAACAGCATTTTGCTTTTCCAATGCTTCTATTTAACAAGTTTGAAAAGCTGAGATTTTGTAGTCTGTTGAGGAACTTTGAACCCAACCTACTTCAATAACAGCCAGCTGACTGAGGTCTGTCTGGAGGACCTAATTGGTATGAGCAAAGCACAGTGGAAGATAGCAGCTCAATTTGTATGCAAAAGGCAGTATAAGAATTGTGACATGCACAGTGAAAGCGGAAAACAGCAAGCAGACAGTTCAGGACTAGTCATTCAAATGGACTCAAGGTCACTTCCTTTTGTCTACATTTCTTACAAAGAATTACTCAGAGGTAGTAGAAGGAAGAAATGAATTTTTCATGAAATATAATGCCTGAGGAAAAGGAAGAAAATGTCTATTCCACTGTGTAGACCTAGAGCAAAGCAAAGGCCGGTAGACTACAAAATGTCCTAGGTGAAGCTTGACTCTTTCTTCTACTGCACAGTTAGGTGAATGGAAAATGGCAATGACTAATAATGCATCAATTTCCCTTAGATATAAACCTAGATGATAAAAGAATATGAGAAAAACATCCTCCATCTACACCCTGTGATTCAGAATTCTCTGTATCAAGAGAAGTGTCTAGGACTCTGTTTATATTATATGGCAAATAGTATTTATTTTTAACACCCAGGGAAATATCTACCCTTGCTTATGTTTAATATTTGGAAATTTTGTAATATTATCATTGCATCTATAATATAGACAATTCAATTTGAACTCAAAATTTTAAGGGACATTTTAAAGAAGTATATCAGTAAATATACTTTTCCTCATTGCTAATAGTTTTCTAAGCAATTTCTGTAGGTCCAGCTGTGAATCCTATGATCTTATGTAGGGAAGAATAAAAGACAAGTGGATTAAAAAAAAAAAAACAAAGAAAAGAGAAAGCAAGAAAGAAAAAGAAGGCAGGAAAGGAAAGAGTGAGGGAAGGAGAAAAATGCTGGCTTCCTAATAGAAAATATATGATTACATATTGATAATAAATTAGAAAAAACTTGTGTATAAGTATTATAATGGATAAAGAGTATTTTAAATTTCCCAAAATTCAGACATATTTAAAGTAATAGAAAATGCATCTGAAACATATATTTCTATGTGTTTTGTAAGTAAACATAAATTGTTCCAATGAATATTTTGATAGGTTAATTTACATCAGCCCAGCTTATATTGACCCATTTAACATTGTTTATTCTTCTTGAATCCTGGTGAAAAAGAACCTGAATGCTGTGAGAGTTGCTAGATTTTCTCTAACATTAATTTCTTTCTTACTCTTTCTTTTTTTCTTTCTTTCCTTTTGTTCCTCCTTATTTCCCTTCCATTTTACTTCTTTAGTCCTTCTTTGTACCTGCTTTCTTTTCAGCCTTCCTTAGTTTATCTTCTTTCTTTTAATTATATGCAATACATACTGGATGACATTTCAGGTTTTCCAGCTAGCAGTCTCATTAGGGTTACTATTAAAAATTTTGTCATTATCATCTATACTAACAATGTGAAAAGAGGCAGAATGATTAAAAATGCTTAAATAATGAGAGAGAATTAAATAGATAAATGAACTGATAAACAATTTGAAATAAAGAGCAGGTAAATTAAATAACCCCAACTTTTTTTTTTTACTATCTACTGTAATTTTTGCAATTTATTGTAATTACTGTAACTTTTACTATTATTTTAATATTTATTGCTATTAGTGCCAAAAAAAGATGATGAGCTCATAAATTCTGTTACCTTCAGTCAGTTCAGTTCAGTTCAGTCGCTCAGTCATATCTGACTCTTTGCAACCCCATGAATCACAGCACACCAGGCCTCCCTGTCCATCACCAACTCTCGGAGTTCACTCAGACTCACATCCATCGAGTCAGTGATGCCATCCAGCCATCTCATCCTCTGTCGTCCCCTTCCCCTCCTGCCCCCAATCCCTTCCAGCATCAGAGTCTTCTCCAATGAGTCAACCCTTCGCATGAGGTGGCCAAAGTACTGGAGTTTCAGCTTTAGCATCATTCCTTCCAAAGAAATCCCAGGGCTGATCTCCTTCAGAATGGACTGGTTGGATCTCAGTGCAGTCCAAGGGACTCTCAAGAGTCTTCTCCAACACCACATTCTTCAGCGGTCAGCTTTCTTCACAGTCCAACTCTCACATCCATACATTACCACTGGGAAAACCATAGCCTTGACGAGTCGGACCTTTGTTGGCAAAGTAATGTCTCTGCTTTTCAATATGCTATCTAGGTTGGTCATAACTTTTCTTCCAAGGAGTAAACATCTTTTAATTTCATGGCTGCAGTCACCATCTGCAGTGATTTTGGAGCCCCAAAAAGTAAAGTCTGACACTGTTTCCACTGTTTCCCCATCTATTTCCCATGAAGTGATGAGACCAGATGCCATGATCTTCATCTTCTGAATGTTGAGCTTTAAGCTCACTTTTTCACTCTCCACTTTCACTTTCATCAAAAGGCTTTTTAGTTCCTCTTCACCTTCTGCCATAAGGGTGGTGTCATCTGCATATCTGAGGTTATTGAGATTTCTCCCGGCAATCTTGCTTCCAACTTGTGTTTCTTCCAGCCCAGCATTTCTCATGATGTACTCTGCATATAAGTTAAATAAACAGGATGACAATACACAGCCTTGACGTACTCCTTTTCCTGTTTGGAACCAGTCTGTTGTTCCATGTCCAGTTCTAACTGTTGCTTCCTGACCTGCATATAGGTTTCTCAAGAGGCAGGTCAGGTGGTCTGGTATTCCCATGTCTTTCAGAATTTTCCACAGTTTATTGTGATCCACACAGTCAAAGGCTTTGGCATAGTCAATAAAGCAGAAATAGATGTTTTTATGGAACTCTCTAGCTTTTTCAATGATTCAGTGGATGTTGGCAATTTGATCTCTGGTTCCTGTGCCTTTTCTAAAACCAGCTTGAACATCTGGAAGTTCACAGTTACCTTAGCAACTACAATAGTAGTGCAGATGGGGCAGAGCTCTTTCATCTGAATATAAGCCTTATTTGATGGAATTACCTTAAAGATATGAAGACAGGTTCTGTTTCAGGTAGATTTGACACTTAATATTACAAATATCCTGAGTCAGAAGTAGTAGAAAATGTTATGATTTGGCAGAAAACACAAAAGACATATTTATCACAGTTAAAACAAGAGCACAATATTAGAGCTCAAACTTACATGAGCTAGGAATGCAAATGTACAGAATTGCTGAATCTATTACAGCACCTGAGCCATAAGTTCTTAGGAAAGTTTTATAAAAATATATTCAATTTGTTTAATTCTAAAGGATGAAATCTAAAGAAAATCATTTCAGTGTTAAAACATAATTTATTTTGAATAGAGGTGTTAAATTCCATAATTTCATGATATTTAAAGTGAGAAATTTTGGCCACAATTTCCACATTTTAAAAATCATTATTCAAGTCCTCATTTTTTCCCATTTTTTATATTGTCTGTATCTCACACATTCTGGCTGTTAGCTGGTAGATTTATGAGGAACACTTATGAAAAGTAAAATTTCAGTTGCCTATCAAATTATAATTCTTATAAGTTGAAAAAACCTAAATATGATGCACATAAGCATTACTCTCTGCCCACATGCATGCTGAATATCTGTTGAAAATCTGGAGCATCTGAAATAGGTTTAATCAATGATTTGGCAGTTTTCTTTTAACATTCATCTACAATTATGCTGTTGTTTAACATCTATATTTTGGTAGATATGAGGGCTCTTCTAAAGAAGAGTGTCCAGTAAAGGTTTTTATAGGTTAGATGTACTTTGTTTTCTTCCCTATAATTCCTGAAAAAATATTAAAGTTTATCTTATACCTAGTGCTTTTATCAAGCTAACATTTTATTATCTTTAAAGAAATGATTACATTAGCAAATGTATTACTGAAAGACAACTTTCATATCTCCATAAGTCTATTAAATATAAGAGTACAAGGAGCCTGCTTGATAGTACTTTCTCAGGTCCAGTGAAAGCACCTGGCACATAGTAGGAGAATTCATTTATAGAATACAATAGTACTGTACCTGTTCATTGGTTTTCCTTTGTACCTTCCATACTGAATAAGAACACAAGTGTTTAGAGCACTTAATTGTGTGAGTTCATGGAATAAAACCTTGCATTCTCTTGTGTGTCTGTGTTGCTGGGAGACCTAGGTTACTGCCTACAATTTGTTTTTGTACTGAATAAAGCTGCAGAAACCCAATCCAACAGTTTTTGGCAAGAAAGCTCCATTTCATCATGCACCTCTTTCTCTTGGGACTTGGAGAGCCTTCTCTCCCTGGAAGGCTTAGGCATTTGCAACTCTTTACACCTACTGTGTCCCTAGAGATACATGATTTTTCCAAATTTCAACAGAAAAAGTTGGATTGATATTTTCTCACATTATTTTTTCACACTTCTTGCAACTCTTGAGAAGATTAGAACCACTTGATAGTAACACCAGTGCTACTGCTGCTTCTATTATTAACTCTTTACTATAATTACAATTTAACATCTGTAACCTGTCATTTTATTCTTATCCTTCTATTAAAATACTTCTTTGGATTCACCTGAGTCTTTCTTTGACAACAATTCTCAGTATGATCCAGGGCTTAATGTTTCCAGATGTGTGCTGTGCTAAGTTACTTCAGTTGGGTCCAAATCTGTTCAACCCTTTGGACTATAGCCCACCAGGCTCCTCTTTTCATGGGATTCTCCAGGCAAGAATATTGAAGTGGATTTCTATGCCCTCCTCCAGAAGATCTTCCCAATCTGGGGATTGACCTCTGGTCTCCTACATTGCAGGCAAATTCTTTAACACCTGAGCCACCAGGAACGCCCAATGATTCCAGATATGTCAGCATAAAAATTACCCTTACTCAAGCTTCCAAAATCTTACAGATTTACTATGAAAGTAACAATTAATTTCTCACAATTACAATAATGGCCCTTTTGATTAATAAATTACTTTGCACATGCCCTGCTAATGTTTTGTAGCCCTAACATTTAGATTCTTCTTTTTTTTTTTTTTTTCTTCCTCTTGTGCTACAACATCAAGGAAAGGGAAAAGTTGTTATTATATAGCATTTCCCCAGTTAATATTTAAAACATTTGTGAAAGTCTTTTCAAAATCACAGCATTACAAGTACATATTCCCCAATCCCTATACCAGGAATTGACAAACATTTTTTGAAAAAGGCCAGTTAGTAAATATTTTAGGCTTGCAGCCCATAGCATTTCTGTCACAACAACAACTCTGCCTTTGAAGTGTGAAAGCTGCCACAGAGAAGAAACATAAACAAATGAGCATATCTGTTTATTTTATCTGGACACTTGTATTAGTTTGCTAGAGCTGCCATAATGAAATGCCACATACTGGGTGGCTTAAACACCAGAAATTTATTTTCTCACAGTTCTGAAGGCTAGGAGTCCAGATTCAAGGTGTTGGCATCTTGGTTTCCTCTGAAGTCTCTCTCTTTGGCCTGCAGACCACCTAATCCTGTGCCCTCACATGTCTCTCTGTGGGCTTAAATTTTCTGTTCTTTTAAGGACACCAGCAGATTGGGTTAGAGCCTGCCTTAAAGGCCTCATTTTAACATAAAAACTTCTTTAAAGACCCTTGATTCAAAGGCAGTCATTTTCTGAGTTACTGGGTATTAAAGCTCCAATGGATGAATTGAGGAAGACACAATTCAGCTCTAATAACAATGAAAGTTGAATTTCATATAATTTTTAAATGTCCTGAAAGATTACTTTTTTTTTCTAATGTTTTTCAAACATTTAAAATTGTAAAGAAACTTTGCTAACTCTCAGGTCCTATGAAAACAGGCAGCAGGACAAACTTCACTGTTAGGTAGTTAGAAGAGGAAAAAGGAGACCAAAATGGCAGTGGCTAAAAGACAAAGAAGGGAGAAGCCCATAAAAATGGAACAAAGGAAGGTCTGAGGACCAGAGTGAGACCTCAGGTGAAACAATCTGCTCTCCTGGCTAGCCCAATTTACATAGGGCAGGCTCAAGGGGAGGAGAAAAAACATAAAAAGAGGAGCCAAAATTGAGCCCCTCTCTTCTTTGGGTCAGCCTGCCCTCATGCCTCAAAGATGTATATTCCTTTGCTTGCCAAATAAAACTGAGCTGGCCCTTGGGAGGGAAATACTCTATAATATCCAGTCCCAAGAGCCTCAAGGTCAAGCACCAAGCCTCCCCTCAAGATGGTTCAACAGGACTGAAGTGGCCTGCTCCAGCCAGGCTTCCTGTCACAGTTAACCATCACATGGCTGGAGCCAAGGATGTAACTGGATGTGGCAGGTAGGTCTGAGAATTCCTTGGTTGACACAGGGGCTACCTACTCTGTCTTGACTTCCTACTTCAGAGACATCTCCCCCAAAACCTGTACCATTTCAGGTGTTACAAGAAAAAAACTTAACAAAAGGATTCACCTGAGCACTTGGATGGACAAGCTGCTTGGGTGGACAAATATTTTCCCACCAGTTTCTGGTGGGCCCTGAGTATCCTACTTTCATTATTGGAAAGAGATCTTTCCCTGCCTTAGAAATCTTGTAGCTATTTCAGTTCTGATAGAAGATGCTTTAAAATTCTCTCTTGGGGGCAAACTATTTTTACCAGTCACCAAATGAAGAAACTCCTGAATGAGAGGCCATTTATGGATGTCTGTTCAAAGGATCCTCAGATATCAAGTAGTGCTGATGGAAAATCCATGCCTGACTATATACCCTTGTGAAGTTCTTAACCCAGCTACCCTCCTGCCTACCGCTGAGTGCTCTCCCATTTCACTCTCTCCTAGAAACTTTGGACCACTGGACAAAGTCCCAAGAGGGATTGTCAGAAGATCCTCTGGCCAATCCTGAGAAAATCTGTTACATTGATGGAAACAGCTTTGTCTTGGATGGAAAAAGAAGAGCCGTGTGTGCAGTAGTCTCCAATTTTAAGATCATAGAGACTGAACTTTTGCCACTAGCAATCAAGGTACCAGAACACAACTCCTGGATTCATTACTCATGAGTCAAGCTGTGGAGGAACACAGAAGAGAACACTCAATACCCCTGTCAACAAGGTGCAACATGCATTGCCAGTTCAACAAGGATATATAAAATTATACCTGACCATGGAAAATGTCACTCACCCTTAGATGGACACTGTTGTAAGGACTCTGAGGCTTGAGATTAGCGAGAGAGGAAAGCCCAATGACGCTTGCTATCCAGGCCCAGGAGGAAGTAGCCAGAGAGACTTTGACACCCCTACTCCCAATGAATTGGGTCTCCCATCTCTTGCAGGGGGAACGGTAGGTAGTTAGAATAGGTAAAAGGAGTCCAAAATGGTGGTGGCTAAAAGACAAGGAAGGGAGAAGCACACAAAAATGGAACAAAGGAAGGTCCAAGGACCAGTGAGTACCTCAGGTGAAACAAACAGCCCTCCTGGCTAACCCAATTTACATAGGATAGGCTCAGGAGGAGGAGAGAAAAAAAAAAAAAAAAAGGAGCCAAAATTTAACCCCTCTCTTGTTTTGGGTCCAACTGCCCTCACACCTTGAAGATGTATTTTCCTTTGCTTGCCAAATAAAACTGAGCTGTAACCAAGCTGTGACACTGGTCTGCCATTTTAAATTTTTGCTGTGGTGAGACAGAACTGAAGAAATTATACACTCCCTCAACATTTACTAACAGGCCTTAGTTTGCCAACTCCGTCCTAAGGAATCATTTCTCCCCTTCAATGTTTCACTTATATCTGAATACTGTAGGTCAAATTATACATAATTTACAGTACATTGGTGGATTTCTAATGAGAAGTTACTGGCTTCATTACAATTAAATTTTCTATCTAAAAAAAAAAAGAAAACCTAATATATACTATTGGTATCTATTTGTATTAAGATCAGTTGGCTCTGATTTTACCAAATAAAAATAGCAGAGTCTGGAGAATGGATAGATCACTATACATATCTGAAGAATTATTTATAAAGTAAGTGAACAGATAAGTTTAGTAAAACTTCTTTCTTTTATTTTATTTATTTTTTGGGGGTATAAAGCAAAGAGAATAATAAAGGATTTTAGCATCTCATATTATTAGTCAAAAGGAGAAAGAAAGAAATTTGATAAGTATAGTTAAAAAGGAAAAAGGAGAGAAACAGCAAAAACAGAAAACAAGAATAATTGGGAAAATAAATAATTACACAAAGTAATCACAATTCCCTGGTGGCTCAGCAGTAAAGAATTTGCCTGCAATGCAGGAGACATGGGTTTTGTCCCTGGATCAGGAAGATCCCATGGAGAAGGAGACAGCAAACCACTCCAGTATTCTTGCCTGGGAATTTCTGTGAACAGAGGAGCCTGCAGGGCTACAGTCCATAAGATTCAAAAGAGTTGGACAGGACTTAACAACTAAACAACAAGCAATAGCAATCACAATTACAATAAACAGGATTAAAAAAATAAGATAATTAACTTAATTAAAAGATTGAGATTTTGTTGGAATAATAATCTATTTGTCTAATAAGAAAAGCATATCTTATGGAAAAGATAAAGAAATCTTGAAAATAAGGGATATTAAAAGATGATAAGAGCATAATAGATAAACATATTTTAGAAGAAATGTGACAATATAACTAGATAATATAGATTCAAGGCACAAATTTTAAATTAGATAAAAGAAATGATGAATGATTTTACTATATGTTGAAACCCTAGATTTTCAAACATTATTGTTTACTTTGTTTCTCCAAATTCTTCCTTAATCCTATCTACAGAAACTAACCTATGATAAGGAGATGATATTTTAATTATTTTGGATTTATCAACTCTATTAATCATAATTATTTCGCTTTTTCTATTCATTGCTGTTACTTGTGTATAAAATTTTATTTTTATACTGTTGCTTTCTTGTTTGATTATAACTTTCTTTAAGCCTATCAATAAAAACTGAGGGAAGTGGCTCATTTGAATACAAAGTCAGGAAACACAATCAAGCAGCCATGATACCATCAAAAGAACAGAATAATAGTCCAATAACTGAGTCCAAAGAAATGGAGATCGACAAATTGCCTGACAATTTTTTGTTTTTGATTGTTAAGAATCTCAACAAGCAATGAAAGAACACAGACAGATCACTCAATAAATCAGGAAAATGATACATCAAAAAGAAATGAGACATTCAACATACAGTTAATATCTTAGTCCATTCAAGTTATTTTCATTGGTTTGTATGTGTTTGTCTCTATTGTTTTTTGGGGGAGATGAGTGTTGGGATCTCTTACTATGTCATTTTGCTGACAGTCTCTAACTCATTCCAGAAGGAAATTTGCCCTGAAACCAAAAGCAGGCAAAGATACTACCACATAATGTGAAAAGTACAGACCAATATCTCTTATGAATATAGATGTAAAAGTCCTCAAGAAAATAAAAACAAATTAAATTCAGCAATACTTTGGAAGGATCATACATGTGCTAGGCAGTTTGTGTTGAATCACACCAGATTACTTTCTGATGTGATTAAGATGTGAATCCTTTGCTATACAAAGGATTGTAAAGTTAGTTTAACCTCCAAAAAGTAATTGCTGTAAAGTAAAATATTAATATAATGAAGACAAAAAACACACAATCTTTTCAATAGATGTAAAAACACATTTTACAAAGCTCACCTCTATTTCATGATTTAAAAAATGCAAAACAAACTAGAAGTAGAATGGAATTTCCTTAACTTGCTGAAGTACAGTTATAAAATAAAACACACAACTATCATTATATTTAATGATGGAGAATTGAATGCTTTCTATCTAAGGTTAGGAAAAATCTACCAAGTGACTCTTACCACTTCTGTTAAATAGTTAAATAACGTGCTAGATGTCCTAACCAGTGTGACTGGGCAAGAAAAAGAAACAAAAGCATCCATGATGGAATAAAAGAAGTAAAACTGTCTTGATTTATATAAGTACTGGATCTTTTATATAGAAAGTCTTAAGGAATTCATTAAAAGCTATTCTAGTTATTAAAGTAGCTAATTAAATTTGCATAATATAAGATTCATATACAGAAATGAATTGTAATCTATAAGCAAGCAATGAAAAATCTGTAATATTTGAGAAATCAATTCCATTTAAAATTGCATCAAAATAATTAAATACTCAGAAAAAAGTTAACAGAAGTACAAGATTTATACACTAAAAACTGAAAAGCATTGTTGAAGGAAATTAAATACAATGTAAGTAAATGGAAAGACATCACATATTTATGGATCAGAAGACTTAATATTGTTAAGATGGCAATATGTTCCAAATTGATTTATAGAGTGAACATGCTGCTGCTACTGCTGCTAAGTTGCTTCAGTCCTGTCGGACTCTGCGACCTCATAGACAGCAGCCCACCAAGCTCCCCTGTCCCTGGGATTCTCTAGGCAAGAACACTGGAGCAGGTTGCCATTTTCTTCTCCAATGCATGAAAGTGAAAAGTGAAAGTGAAGTTGCTCAGTCCTGCCCAACTCTTAGCGACCCCATGGACTGCAGCCTACCAGGTTCCTCCTTCCATGGGATTTTCCAGGCAAAAGTACTGGATTGGGTTGCCATTGCCTTCTCCTATAGAGTGAATATAATGCCTATTAAAATCTCAGCTGTTTTTGTTTTTGTTTTTGTTTTCCTTCCAAAAAATAATAAACTAATTCTAAAATTTTCTTGGAGATGTGAAGAACCCAGGATAGGAAAAATAATCTAGATAAAGAACAATGCTAAGGAATTAACAATTTCAAATTTTACTACAAAGTTGTGATTAACATAGTATGAGAGTAGCCTTAAAAACAGACTTGTAGATAAACAGAATGCAATTTAAAGCCTAGAAATTATTTAGATTAATGATCTATTAAATTTTGACAAGGGGCAAGACAATTCAGTAATAAAAGAACAGTCTTTTCAACAAATGATGAATGGACAACTGGATAAACATGAAAAATAATAAAATTGGATACCCAACTCAGATCATATATATGTAAACTAATTCCAAATGTATCCTCATTCTAATGTTAAAATGTGAATCTATAAAGCTCCTAGGAAAAGAAATAGAGGTAAATATCTGTGACCTTGGGTTAGGGAATATTTTCTTATATATCATATCCCAAAGTACAAATGACTTGGAAAAAATAGATAAGTGGATTTCACTAAAATTTAAAAGACAAAGATATCATCAAGAAAGTGAAAAGATAATGGGCAAAATGAGAAAAAATATTTGAAAATAACATAGCAAATAAGGAATTTGTGTCTAGAGTACATATGGTGTTTTCAATGGTGTTCAAATTAGCTTTACTAAAAACAAGATGACCTAGATCAAGCCCCCTCTGATGTGATTCAATACGAAGTGCCTAGCATCATCTATGAAATGCTCTAATCAGAAATGTTAACCCATATCCATTCAGTCTTTTAGATTAGATCACTCTGATGTCTACACTATATAAAATGTAGGTAATATAAAAAGATGTTAAATAATACTGTTAGAAAGTAATCATACAAATATAGAATGTGTGATTTTTCAATCAAACCAGCAATGTTTCTTTACTTCAAAGTTAGTTTTTAGAAAAGTGAGTTTAATAAAATGTAGCAACAAGTACAATAAATGAACCCATTTGAAGATATATAATTGATACATCACAGTGGTATATTTGGGGGCTTTTAGGATGTTCTCAATATGAAATAATTTTAAGAAGTCTGAATTATTCAGATAATGTCAAAGGAGGACATATACTCCTCAAAAATAGATGCATACATAGTGGTGAAGTATTAAGATTTTTTCTAATGGTTCTTGAGCAAATTTCAAATAAATAGCAATACTTACATGTATGATTGCCATATTGTTTATCTTTGAATGTGTATATTTTCAGGATATAAACTGATAAAGCAGACATGGCAAATGCTAGTAAATAATTAATATTATATTCTTTATATTTTTCTGAACTATAAGTTTAAAATTTTGCATAAAATATTTTTGAGAAAATACTGACAATTTAGTAAGTCAAATTTTGGGGGCTCCAAATCACTGCAGATGGTGACTGCAGCCATGAAATTAAAAGATGTTTACTCCTTGGAAGAAAAGTTATGATCAACCTAGATAGCATATTCAAAAGCAGAGACATTACTTTGCCAACAAAGGTCTGTCTAGTCAAGGCTATGGTTTTTCCTGTGGTCATGTATGGATGCGAAAGTTGGACTGTGAAGAAAGCTGAGCACCAAAGAATTGATGCTTTTGAACTGTGGTGTTGGAGAAGATTCTTGAGAGTCCCTTGGACTGCAAGGAGATCCAACCAGTCCATTCTGTAGGAGATCAGCCCTGGGATTTCTTTGGAAGGAATGATGCTAAAGCTGAAACTCCAGTACTTTGGCCACCTTATGCAAAAAGTTGACTCACTGGAAAAGACACTGATGCTGGGAGGGATTGGGGGCAAGAGGAGAAGGGGACGACAGAGGATGAGATGGCTGGATGGCATCACCGACTCGATGGACATGAGTTTGAGTGAACTCTGGGAGATGGTGATGGACAGTGAGGCCTGGCATGCTGCGATTCATGGGGTCACAAAGAGTCAGACATGACTGAGCAACTGAACTAACTAACTAATGACAACTCCATGATTTTTAAAGTAGAAATGAAACAGAGTATGTTATTTAGATTTAGTACAATAAAATTAGCATTAATATTTTAAAAGTTGAAATATTTTTATTAATTAAAATATGAATTTCATATAAAATATGATATCAAAACAGAATTTGAAAAGTGCTGTAATTTCCAAAGTATGAATAACCAATGGAAATATCAACTGCTCCAATGATAAATGCATGGATATGTAAAGAATTAGAAAGTAAAACTAATTTCATCATATTGTCTGATCGTGCTAAGTTGCTTCAGTTGTATCTGACTCTTTTCAACTGTATGGACAGTGTAGTCCACCAGGCTCTTCTGTCCATGGGATTTCCCAGGCAAGAATACTGGAGTGGATTGCCATTTCCTTCTTCAATTGTCTGACCAGTTGGTACTAAATTGCTTGTGTGAGATTATCACCACTTGCCTTTTCTTTTCACTTTTGTTGTTCTACTGTCTTTATGAGAGATCTTATCAGCTTTTCCAAAAATACAATATGCAATTATTAAATCATATGACTTTCTTTAAAGACTGAGTGAGCTGATTTCTATTTAAAAAGAGACAGACTGATTTAAGAACTATACTCATGCTGTTTATTAGAAGTAGGTTTTAAAAAGTGTGATTAAAAACAGTTTGGGAATTTTTATGGACAGATTATCTGTATTCTCCCAAAATTCATGTGTTGAAGCCCTAATGTCCTCCTTTCCCCAATCAAGTGTGATGGTACTTGGAGATGGGACCTTTAGGAGATGGTCAAAGTTAGGTTAGGTATAAAAGAAGAGCCTTCCTAATGGGATTAATGACTCTATAAGAAGAGAAAATGAGAAATCTTTGTTTCTGCCTGAAATCCTCAAGAAAAGCCAAGGAAGTCCTTGGTAAAAGGTTGATCTCTCTGTAAGCCAATGATAATGCTCTCATCATAAATCAAATCAGCAAGCCTCCTGAATTACAACAAAAAAAATTCTATTGTTTAAACCACTCAATTGATGGTATTTTATGATGGCAGCCTGAGCTAACTAATACAGAAATCAAAGAGTGGAAAAATATATACTGAACAAGTTGAAATTACAAGATGATTACTACTACCAATAGGACAGAGTGACATTAGATAATGATAAATGGTAAATATACAAAAAGCATCAAACTCTACAAGAACTAATTACATAAAGGTATATTTATTAAAAATGCAGGTGAATTATGTATGAATGAAATTATGGCAAGGCATGTAATTTATTTCTTACAGTCAGTTCAGTTCAGTCTCTAAGTTGTGTATGACTCTTTGTGACCCAGTGGACTGCAGCAAGCCAGGCTTCCTGTTCATTACCAACTCCCAGAGCTAACTCAAACTTATGTCCATTGACTCAGTGATGCCATCCAACCATCTCATCCTCAGTGTCCCCTTCTCCTCTTGCCCTCAATCTTTTGCAGCATCAGGGTCTTTTCCAATGAGTCAGTTTTTCACATCAGGTGGCCAAAGTATTGGAGTTTCAGCTTCAGCATCTGTCCTTCCAATGAATATTCAGGACTGATTTTCTTTACGATTGACTGGTTGGATCTCCTTGCAGTCGAAGGTACTTTCAAGAGTCTTTTCCAACATCACAGTTCAAAAGCATCAATTCTTTGGCTCTCAACTTTGTGTATGGTCCAACTCTCATATCTATACATGACTACTGTAAAATTCGTAGATGTTTAGATGGCCCTTTGTTGGCAAAGTAATGTCTCTGCTTTTTCATATGGTGTCTAGGTTGGTTATAGCTTTTCTTTCAATGAGCAAATGTCTTTTAATTTCATGGCTGCAGTCACCATCTGCAGTGATTTTAGAGCCCCCAAATAAAGTCTGTTACAGTTTCCATTGTTTCCCCATCTATTTACCATGAAGTAATGGGTACTGGAGGACTTCCCTGGTTGCTTAGATGGTAAAGCGTCAGTCTACAATGCGGGAGACCTAGGTTCGATCCCTGGGATGGGAAGATTCCTTGGTGAAGGAAACAGCAACCCACCCCAGTACTCTTGCCTAGAAAAATCCCATGGACGGAGGAGCTTGGTGCAGGCTACTGTCCATGGGGTCGCAAAAAGCTGGGCACGACTGAGCAACTTCACTTCACTTCAATGGGACTGGATGCCCTGATCTTCATTTTTTGAATGTTGACTTTAAGCCAGGTTTTTTACTCTACTCTTTCACTTTCATCAAGAAGCTCTTTAGTTCTTCTTTGCTTTCTGCCATAAGAGTGGTGTCATCTGCATATCTGAGATTATTGATACTTCTCCCTGCAAACTTGATTCCAGCTTGTGCTTCATCCAGCCCGACATTTTGCATGATGTACTCTGTATAGAAGTTAAATAAGCAGGTTGACAATATATAACCTTGACATACTCCTTTCCCAATTTGGAACCAGTCCATTGTTCCGTGTCCGGGTCTAATGGTTGCTTCTTGACCTGCATACAGATTTCTCAGGAGGCAGGTATGACGGTCTGGTATCCCATCTCTTTAAGAGTTTTAACAAATACTTAGTAGACAGTGTGGTTATAGACTCATCTAGTTAAAAAAAAAAAAAAACCTTGGGTTAGATATATTTATACATTTCTTTAAAGAATTAATGGATTTTTGCTTTTCCTTTCATATCCATGGGATAAATGCAAAAATAATTTCTGAACTTTGCCACAAGAAAATCTTAACATTTCAAAGAAATATAGATTTGTCCTATACCTTAAACTTTTAGATTATATAATAGATTAATAAGTGAATATTATAAATAAATCACATAAAGACTGATAAATTTGATATTTGGTTCTTTGAGTATAAAAAAAAAAGAGTAAAGAGTAGGGGTACCTCTGGATCTTGCTCAAGTGGAAAGAAGAAAGACATAATTTACCAACTAGTAACTAGAGAGGGAATAAAAATGTGCAATCAGTAAAAATTATAGCAGCAGAAGGAGGTTATATACAACTCTCTAGTGATATTTATTCTTGTGTAACATATTGTCCCAAACTTAGTACCTCAAGACAGCATCCATTACAGCACAGTTTCAGTGTCTTAGAAATCCAGGTGTTTACTTCACTGTGTACCCTGGCTCACTGCCTTTCATAAGTCTGCAGTGAAGGCTTCAGCTATGGTGGGAATTATCTCAGTAGTAAACTGACAATGGCTTACTTCCATGCATAATCACTTGTTAGGGTACAGATCCTACCAGCTTGAAATGAAGGCCTTAGTTCCTTGCTAGTTGTCAGTCAGTGACTTTCCTCAGTTCCTTACCATCTGGGGCTCTCCATGTGGCAGCTCACAACATGGAAGCTTGTTTGATCAGAATGAGCAAGCAAGAAGAAACAGAAAGGGACAGGGACATGCCTTCAGGTTAATTTTTTTGTAATCTAATATCCGAAGTACCATCCAATCACTTTTGTCTTATTCTGATATTTAGAAGCAAGTCCTTAGGTTCTCTCTCACTCAAGGGGAGATGATCATACAAGAACATGAATAACAGTAGATAAGGATTATTAGGAGTTATTTTTAGAGGGTGTTTACTGCAGGTAACAAGTTCCAAAACACAATTTTAGAAATCTGTTCCTTGCTAATAAAATGCAAACTTTCAAAACATATACAAAAATAAGTAGGAAACTTATGTAGAACAATTAACATAGGAAATATTTCAAATACCATTAAATGAATATTAAGGATGCTTACTCCTTGGAAGGAAAGTTATGACCAATCTAGATAGCATATTCAAAAGCAGAGACATTACTTTGCCAACAAAGGTTCGTCTAGTCAAGGCTATGGTTTTTCCTGTGGTCATGTATGGATGTGAGAGTTAGACTGTGAAGAAAGCTGAGCGCCAAAGAATTTTGGCTTTTGAACTGTGGTATTGGAGAAGACTCTTGAGAGTCCCTTGGACTGCAAGGGGATCCAACCAGTCCATTCTGAAGGAGATCAGCCCTGGGTGTTCTTTGGAAGGAATGATGCTAAAGCAGAAACTCCAGTACTTTGGCCACCTCATGCGAAGAGTTGACTCATTGGAAAAGACTCTGATGCTGGGAGGGATTGGGGGCAAGAGGAGAAGGGGACGACAGAGGATGAGATGGCTGGATGGCATCACTGACTCGATGGACATGAGTTTGAGTGAACTCCGGGAGTTGGTGATGGACAGGGAGGCCTGGTGTGCTGCGATTCATGGGGTCGCAAAGAGTCGGACACGACTGAGCGACTGATCTGATCTGATTTGATTGGACCATTGTTTCATACTTAATGTCTTTTAACTTAAAAGAGGCCATGATTCAATTATTTAAATTATCCACATTTTAGAAATAAATTTGAATAAAATACTAGACTTTCCTAATTGTATCTAATAAAGTTATAGAGGCTGATTACACAATTTGATTTTATTTCTTCATTGTCCCTACTGCTCTTGATTACTATTTTTCTTAGACATTTGTTTTGTTGTTTCTTTTCTTCCCAAGTCTGTGTAATGTAAGATCCTTGTTGTTTGAAACCTTTTCTGTGTGTTCACTACTGTATTCCCAATAGCTACAATAGTGCCTGGGATATGAGATATTTTTAATAATTGACTATGTTATTAATTAAAAAATTCAAAGACATGAATTTATTACTGTTAAAATTACATTTGTGTCAGAGATAAGGATATAAATCAATTGTCTAAAGTTTGCAGTAGGCATATTTGGTAAAATAAGTAAAACTGTGTGCATTAAATGGGGACTAGTAACCATCTCTATATTAGTAAATCATTAAACTTTTTATAAGACTGTGTTGTTCTGGATAGTTCATAAATAATAACTTGATAAAAAGGTAAAAGATAAATGTCTAATCAGATGCTACTGGAGATTTAATATATAAAGATGACTACAAGGTAGACTTTTCTGTGTGCAAAATGAAAGAATATGAAACTAATTTATTGTTATTTTTATTATTATCTTAGCTAAATATATGCTTCTTTATAAATGTATATTTTAAAACACTAAAGCTAATTTACTGCATTAGACAGGAACAAAGAGAAATATAATTTAAAATATTTCATCTATTTTAGTCTTCTAAAATTACTGCAAACAGCTTTTTTTTTAATTTTTATTTTATTTTTAAACTTTACATAATTGTATTAGTTTTGCCAAATATCAAAATGAATCCATCACAGGTACACATGTGCTCCCCATCTTGAACCCTCCTCCCTCCTCCCTCCCCATACCATCCCTCTGGGTCGTCCCAGTGCACTAGCCCCAAGCATCCAGTATCGTGCATTGAACCTGGACTGGCATCTCATTTCATACATGATATTTTACATGTTTCAATGCCATTCTCCCAAATCTTCCCACCCTCTCCCTCTCCCACAGAGTCCATAAGACTGTTCCATACATCAGTGTCTCTTTCGCTGTCTTGTACACAGGGTCATGGAAGCAACCTAGATGTCCATCAGCAGATGAATGGATAAGAAAGCTGTGGTACATATACACAATGGAGTATTACTCAGCCATTAAAAAGAATTCATTTGAATCAGTTCTAATGAGGTGGATGAAACTGGAGCCTATTAAACAGCTTTTTTATAATGAAAAGTAAGAGTATCTGCCCCTTGTGGCTCAGCTAGTAAAGAATTTGCCTGCAATGCAGAAGACCTGGGTTCAGTCCCCAGGTTGGGAAGATCCCCTGGAGAAGGGAAAGGCTACCCACTCCAGTAGTCTGGCCTGGAGAATTCCATGGACTGTGTAGTCCATGGTGTTGCAAAGAGTTGGACACGACTGAGCAACTTTCACTTTACACTTCACTTCAAGAGTGTCTGCAGTTCATTCAGCTCTCATTGTGGATTCCCTTAGCCACTCTTACTTGATCAGTAAAAACCACCATGGTAGGCAAAATTTTGAAATGGCTCCAAAGATTCTTATCTCTTGATATACACAACTTGTATTACTTTCTCCCTTTGAATGTGGGCAGAATTGAAGGGATTTTATAAAAATAATTAAAATCTCAAATCAGTTGACTTTGAGTTAAAAGATTATCCTGGGTATGCTTGATTAAATAATGTGATCTCTTAAAAGGAACTAAACCCTTTGTGAGGGAAGATATTTGAAATGGGAGATGGCCTATGGAGCGGGCCATATGGCAGAGATCAGAGTGTGATCTCTGGGAATTTAGGGAGATCCTCTTCTATTTGGAGAAGGAAATGGTAACCCACTCCAGTATTCTTGCCTGGAGAATCCCATGGATGGAGAAGCCTGGTAGGCTATAGTCCACAGGATTGCAAAGAGTTGGACACTTTACTTCTTCTATTTATGAAAATGGGAATGTCAATTATCTACTTGTAATGAGATAAATTTCTCCTCAGACCACCAACAAAGCCTTCTGCGGAACAGAAAACAGCATAACTATACTTCTTTACATGTTCTATTCGGGTTTGCTACACTGTTTTCTTTGACAGTTTATTATTCACTTTGAAGTGTTAGTAAGTTATATAAGTGTGATCCATTCTAGTATCATATCACATGTGCAGGTATTTAGGTATAAGACATAAAACTGGGAAATTAGATAAAATTTTACAACTTCATGGCAATAAAACTACTAATGGCATTTGTTAAGTAGATGATAGGAAACACTGAAATTACTGATTATGATGATCAGGAACTACTCTGTTTACTAGTGCAGCTGCTGGAATCTTCCCATAACCAGAGGGAAAATTATAGGAAACTGACTTATCTGAAATATATACTTGATATGAAACCAACAGAGAACTTCAAGATATATGTGATTTCTCATCTCATATTTGCTATGGGTTAGGAGTTCAATACATTTTAGCTGGGTCCTCTGATAGGATCTGACAAGGCTGAAATCAAGGTCTTGGTGGACTGTGTTCTTACCATAGTTTTGACCAGGAAAAAGTCTACTTTCAAGTTCCCTTGTGTTCAACAAAGTTAAAGTACCAGACAAGGCCTGAATAGTAAGAAATACTTCAGTGTATTTGTTTTGTTAAATTAAACTGTGATTTTTTTGGCCAAAATTGAAAATACTATTGGTTATTAAATTTTTAAAAGATTTTTGTATTAATTAATAGGAAGTCATTGAAGGTGAAACAGTAAGTCACTTTATTTAAATTAAAGGTAGTGAGATGATAACTCACAATGAATTCTTTAGATTTGATTGCTTTAAAATTTTTTGGAAATTTGTAATCTAGAAATTATCCAAAGAACTGTTTAAAAAGAGTTCAGTTCAGTTCAGTCACTCAGTTGTGTCTGACTCTTTGTGACCCCATAACAGCAGCATGCCAGGCCTCCCTGTCCATCACCAACTCCCAGAGTTTACCCAAACTCATGTCCATTGAGTCGATGATGCCATTCAACCGTCTCATACTCTGTCGTCCCCTTCTCCTGCCCTCGATCTTTCCCAGCATCAGGGTCTTTTCCAATGAGTCAGCTCTTCGCATCAGGTAGCCAAAGTATTGGAGTTTCAGCTTAAACATCAGTTATTCCAATAAACACCCAGGACTGATTTCCTTTAGGATAGACTGATTAGATCTCCTTGCAGTCCAAGGGACTCTCAAGAGTCTTATCCAATACCACAGTTCAAAAGCATCAATTCTTCGGTGCTCAGCTTTCTTTATAGTCCAACTCTAACATCCATACCTGACCACTGGAAAAACCATAGCCTTGACTTGATGGACCTTTGTTGGCAAAGTAAAGTCTCTGCTTTTTAATATGCTGTCAAAAGTACCTGTTTAAAATAAATTTCAGAAGTTGTAATTTTTATGATTAAAGAAATCACTGAGATTGTGATTTTAAATTATTTATGAGACTTTGGTACTAGCCATAAATCATCTGATTTTTAAATATTAAAATAAAATTAAATATTACACTGGATTTTTCTCTTAAGTTTGGAATCCACTAGGTAAGATTTTTCCTATGATGATCTGGCATTTATTTGTAGATTGTCTATTCACATGCCATATGCATGCTTGGCAGTTCAATAAAAATCTTGGAGAACATGTAAAAATTATCCATGATACATTATATAGTTGTAGTTCACTAGGCAGGTTTTGAAATAATCAAAATATTTTTCATAAATCCTTTAAATTGAAATCTCAAAAGTAATTATTTTGATATTATTAAATTAATTAAAGGTTATGTGTAAGCAGCTAGGGATGTTTCACTTTGTTTACATTGCCATCTGCTCTAATTACATAACCAAGGCTACTAGACATTATTCAAAAATATGTATTTTTTAAAAATATATAAATTTATTTATTTTAATTGGAGGCTAATTACTTTACAATATTGTATTGGTTTTGCCATACATCAACCTGAATCTGCCACGGGTGTACACATGTTCCCCAACCTGAACCCCCCTCCCACCTCTCTCCCCATACCATCCCTCTGGGTCACCTATTGTTGACCTAGAAAAATTGCTAGCTAAATTCTTTTACAAATTAAACAATGTTTAACAAATAGAATACCTTTTCAAAGTAGAAAAAGACACTGGTAAATGAGCCTAGGATTTTCATCAAGGAGACCAATTTCTCTGAAATTTTCTTTAATGAAAAATCTCACATTCATGTATATTTTATACAGCAGAAGTAGAAAAAGGGAGAAATTAGTAATCAGTAGTTTCTTAATTCTGTACTTTTAGCTTCAAAATTTAAATCTCACACTCTTACAAAACCCACACATTCTTTGGGCTCTTGATATCTACTTTAAATATTATGAGGTAAAACTTTGAAGAAACTGTATCTAAATATGTAACTATTCTTCACCATATGAATTTTTTTGTGTGTTCTTGACAATCATGTTCATTTCTTGACTACTTGTTTAACCCATTGTATTGATTGAGGGCATTTGTATCTGTCTCTTCCCCTCTTTAAGTTTCACCATCTTTTTATGGGATTAAATTTCCCATAAGAATAAACTTCATTAGCATTTACTATTTTTAAAGTCATCTCTCTACTTGTAAGTAATCAACTGGAAGTGAAAATTGTCTTCAACCTCACTCTACTATCATCTCTGTATATGTAAATTAGGTTTCAATCAAGAGGCAGAGACCACACAATAATTTGAAGAACATAAAATATTATTAACTATAACCAGATTAGAGTAATGAGAATTGGTTAAGAAGTAAAGGGAAATCTAAAGAATGCAAGAATAACATGTGTAAGCTGCTGCTGCTGCTGCTGCTAAACCTAGAGCTGAGATGGAACATGCACAGAAGAAAACCTAGAGCTTGATTCAGACCTTGTTTGAGAAGAACAGTCCAGACCATTGAGTGGCAGAGAAATCGCTTGACTGCACTGGCAGAAACTGCTGTAAAATTGTCTTCCAGAACTTGCTAATGAAAACACCTCTCAGGGAGATGTGTCACCAGAAGAACTCCACCAAGAAATTAAGAAAAGAAAGTTGCATTTGCATTATATTACTGTCAGGGGAGTGTGTAATTTCCTCAGTTCTGTCTCATCACAACAAAAATTTGAAGCAATGGACCAGTGTTACAGTTCTCAGACAGGCCAGCATTACAGCTCTTGGACAGACCAGTGTCACAGCTCTCAGACGGACCAGCATCACAGCTCTTGGATGGACCAGTGTTACAGCTCAGTTGTATTTAAAAAATAAAGGAAAATACATCCTCAAGGCATGAGGGCATGCCAACCCAAAAGACATGAAGAGAAGAGGGAGAGAGAGGGAGAGAGCAAAAGAGACCCTTGCCCTTTGGCTCCTCTTTTTCTATGCTTTTTCTCCTCCTCCTGGGCTTACCCTATGTAAGTTGGGCTACCCAGGAGTACTGTTTGTTCTACCTGAGGTCCTCACTCTGGTCCTCAGATCTTCCTTTGTTCTATTTTTGTGGGCTTTTCCCTTCCAGTCTTTCTGGACTCCTTTTTTCTATTCTAACTACCTAACATTACTAAGATGGCAGTGTGATACAATTTATTTATGTTATTGAAACTGTTCAGAAATTAAGATGTTGAGAAAACTGAAGGGGTTTGAATAAATGAGAAACTTGGGTGTATCATGATATACCAAAAAACCAATACAGAGCAATATAATCTGATTACATATATAACTTTAAAATAGGTAATATTTTTCTAGCTAATCAGAAAACCAGTCATTTCAGTATTGCAAGCCAATATGTTTTAATTATGCAAATCCATCAAATGATCAAATAACTATAGTCTCTAAACAAGGCAGTAGATATGCCTTCTTAAAAAATGGTGGTAATGTAACAAGATATAAAAACTTCAGAAGACATCATTTCTCTTTAAGTTTTGAAATCTGCAAGTAGGAAAAAAAACAGGATTGCATTTGCTTGACTTTCTACAACTTCCACATTTTTTTTTTCTTTGGTTCTAGTTTAGAGTATATTGTTTCATAACTTCAACATATTTGACCCTAGCTTCGATGTGGGAGTTGGTGAGATGAGAAACTTCAAACTGTGATTTTGAAACCCCCGGTTCAAATGCTCTGGGGTGATACTGTGAAGAGAGTGTTCCTTAAAATAAACGATCTGATCTTCAATCAAGAAAAGTGTTAACTTTCTGGAAACTTTCCAGTTTGCTGTTCTGAAGAACTCAATTTAGCAATTTCATCAACTTTCACTATCCGTGCTACTGGAAAGAAGCAGTGGCAGTGAATAATCTAAAAGTGCAGTTAATTTTAAAAGAATTTATATGAAGTGATTTTCTGTTGTAGATTTAACTTCCTAGTTGTGTTGTACCTAAGCTAACAATAAAATTAGTTTTTCTTTCCTCAGGGTATAATAATTGGTAGCTCAGTAAAATAATGTATAATAAGGGAAGCCTAGGCACTTTTGTTAGTTAACATGAAAAATTCCTAGTAGCACTGTACTTGGAGAGATAGTTGAAAATTTTTGATAATAAAGAAATCTTACTGTGTTTTAAAGTGGAGAATCAATATTCTTGGCCCTACATTGTGAGATGCTGAGTAGACCTCATGCATATGCACATTAGTGAGGTGAATATACCTTACCAGCTTACATTTCTGTGAATCCATGGATTTAAAAGCACATTGTCAGTTATAAAGCATTATATAAATATATACTGCATTAGAACTTGTCATAATGTGGTATACAAGCTCTTCTTAATTCCCATTAATAAACACATGAAAATAACTTTTTATTTCACATTTAATCAGGTACTAGGTTCTATGATTTCCTGTTTCAATAATGACTCTAGAAGACATGTTTCCAAAAGCCTAAGCCCACCCGAAAAGAAAAATGACAAAATAATTTTCTATAAATGAAGAAAAACTCCTTGGTTGCAGCACAGAAGAAAGGATTATAATAACATAGTTTGGGAAGTTTTAGGAAAAATGAGACACATGAAGAGGGCATTGAGCAGATTCTGGCTTATGACAAATAATGGCAAACTCAGTCTGCTAAGAGAAATAAACCTAGAGTGGCTACAATTGCTAAAGGGATGTGTGTATTCTGATAAGCAACAGTAACAAATGCAACCAGCTCGGGAAATCTGTAGGGAGATTGAAGTCTCTGAAAAGTCACAGTATGTGGGAGATTGGTTGTTTCAGACCTTGACTAGGAGAAGCAAAGAGATAATATTTTCAAAGAAACATTTTAAATTCCACTGTACTTTTATTTATCAACTTTTTATGTTAGCAATCTGGGTAATATAAGGGCAGGATCAATGTCTTATGCAAGAGTGAAATTGATGTAATCTTATGTGGCCTGACCAGTCATTCATAGACATTTATTTTCTACTTCCTCTTCCTGATGGCAAATTTTGCCAACTGCATCCTCCTAATGTTTCTCAGAGTCATGTTCATGAATATATGAAAATTTAATGCATGATAAAGATGGCATCACAAATGCATATAGAAAAAACAGATTGTTTATTAGATAGTGTAGGGAAAATTGGCTCATTACAAGAAAAAAAAAAACTTGGATCTCTACCTAACTCCACATAGAAAGGTAGCCTCCAGATGGTATAAAAACTTAATGAAAAGTAAAACTATAAAGTCAATAAACAAAACTGTAAAAGACTATCATTGTTACTAAAATACTATGAAGAATTTCTCAAACAAGATTTTGAAAGTGTTAACCATGAAAGAAAACAAAGATGAAAGACTGATGATGTTAAATCAAGATAACATAAAAATATAAAATTTGAATGAATGAATAAAATGGAAAAAGTTAATATTAACCATATAGAGATTATACTAAAATATACTGATCACTCTAAATTGACTACAAAAGATAGCAATGCAAATAAAAAAAAAATGAGCCAAGGTGATGAATAGTCAATGTACAAAAGAGGAAACTTATAAACTAAGAAAAATATGAATAAATTGTATAATCATTTGTAGTCACATAAATGAAATTTAAAATAATTAGATATCACATTAAACTTATAGAATTTGACAATGGTGAGTCTTGCTTGTATATGAGGAAGCAGAGCGCCTCGTGACTTGACGATGCTCCTTTCATACGAGTGGTCTGTCTCTCCTTTGGCAAATTAAGTGCATGCACAACCAGTGGTCCAGGAGATATATGTATGTATGTATGTATGTGTGTATATATATACACATACATACACACAGAATTTGTCATTGTTGTTGTTTAGTTACTAAACTGTGTCAGACTCTTTTGCAACCACATTGACTGTAGACCGTCATGTCCCTCTGTCCATGGGATTTCCTATACAAGAATACTGGAGTGGGCTGTCATTTCCTTCTCCAAGGGATCTTCCCAACCCAGGGATCAAACCCATGTCTCCAGCATTGGCAGGCAGATTCTTTGCCAGTGAATCACCAGGGAAGTATGTATATATATATATATATATATATATATATATATATATATGAGATTGTTATTGTTGTTGTTCAGTCACCCAGTTGTGTCCAATTCTTCACAAACTCATGGACGGCAACACAGCAATCCTCCCCGTATCTCACCAACTCCTGGAATTTGCCCATATTCATGTCCATTGAATCGGTAATGCCATCCAGCCATCTCATCCTCTGATCCTCTCTTCTCCTTCTGCACTCAATCATTTACACCATCAGGGTCTTTTCAATTGAATCAGCTGACCAAAATATTGGAGCTTCGGCATCAGTCCTTTCAATGAATATTCAGTTTATTTCCTTTAAGATTTACTAGTTTGACCTCCTTGTTGTCCAAGGGACTCTCAGGAGTCTTCTCCAGCACCATAGTTTGAAGGCATCAGTTCTTTGGTGCTCTGCTTTATTAATGGTCCAGCTCTCACAACCATACATCACCACTGGAAGGACCATAGCTTTTACTATATGAACATTTTTTGGCAAAAAGATGTCTTTGATTTTCAAAATACTGTCTGTTTTTTAGCATATCTTTCCTGCCAAGAAGCAGTCATTACTTGATTTCATGGCTGCAGGCACCATCTGCAGTGATTTTAGAGGCCAAGAAGAGGAAATCTGTCACTGCTTCTACCTTTCCCCCTTTTATTAGCCATGAAATGATCAGGCTGGGTGCCATGATCTTAGTTTTTTACTATTTATTGTTTAAGCCAGATTTTCACTCTCCTTTTTCACCCTCATCAAGAGGTTCTTTATATCCTCTTTGCTTTCTGCCATTAGAGTGGTATCATCCACATATCTGAGGTTCTTGCTGTTTTCCCTGCCAATCTTGATTCCAGTTTGCAACTCATCTAGCCTGGAATTTCTCATGATGTGCTCAGCATATAAGTTAAATGAACAAGGTGACATCAGACAGGCTATTCTTACTCCTTTCTCAGTCCTGAACCAGAAAGTTGTTTCATACAGGGTTCTAACTGTTGTTTCTTGACCCATATACAGGTTTCTCAGGAGACAGGTAAGATGGTCTGATATTCCCATTTCTTTAAGAGTTTTCCACAGTTGTTATGATCCACACAGTCAAAGGCTTTAGCCTAATCAATGAAACAGTGGTATATTTTTTTCCTGAAATTTCCTTGCTTCTCTATTATATTCTCACAGAATTCTCCTGAAGAATAAAAAGGGAATTGTACAACCTACTTTCTATCTTTGAAAGGATAACTGAAATGTGATACAGGCATATCATGAAGTAGTATTAATTGAAGTAGCTTCCTGTCTTCTCAGAAGACTGAGAGGGCTTTTGTCCAATATTTACTGTGGAAACCTGGTCAAGCTCCCAAAGTGAGGAAATATATTTAATGAATATTGAGAACAAAGAAGGAAACAAGAAGCTAATGCCTCCAAAATAATAGAGTATTGGAGCCTGGCAAGCTCAAGATCAATTATTTGGTTGATTCAGTGCCTGGGTCAAGAAGTTGGAATTGTAACACCCTGAGCTCACATCCTACCATGGGCACATCAGAACTACAGTTGTTTACAGAACTACTGATAAAGAAAAAAAAAAAAAAAAGAAGACTAACAGAAAATATCTTCTACAACAAAAGATATAAAGAAGGGACCATGTAGAAATGGGTAGGAGGATTGGAGGCATAGTATAATAAAGATAAATACCCCTGGGTAGGTGGGCCAAAAAGCAGCAGGATAATTATAATGACATATTTTCTTTCTAAGGAAGAACATTAAATCCAAAAGCAAAATAATACACTTACACATTCTTCTCAAATGTACATGGATAATTTTCAAGGATAGATCACATGCTAGATCACAAAACAGGTCTCAGTAAAGTTAAAAAAAAAAAAAAAAAAGAAATTGTATTAAGGATCTTTTCTGACCATAATGCTATGAAACTAGAAATAAGCTACAAGGGAAAAATAAATCTCTCTCTCACACACACAAATGTGGAGGCAAAACAGTATATTGCTAATCACAGTGGATTACAGATGAGATCAAAGACGTAATAGAAAAAAATTTCTTGAGTTAAAGGAACACAAAACTACAATTAATCAAAATATTATATGGGACATGTAGAACATTGAGAGTGGAACAATGAACCTAACCGTACACCTAAAGGTACTAGGAAAATAAGAACAGAAATAAAACCCAAAGCTAGAAGAAGGAAAGAAATCATAAAATCCATCAACATTTCAACTCTTTCAGTTCAGTTCAGTTCAGTTGCTTAGTCGTGTCTGATTCTTTGCGACCCCATGAATCACAGCACGCCAGGCCTCCCTGTCCATCACCAACTCCAGGAGTTCACTCAGACTCACATCCATTGAGTCAGTGATGCCATCCAGCCATCTCATCCTCTGTCGTCCCCTTCTCCTCCTGCCCCCAATCCCTCCCAGCATCAGAGTCTTCCAATGAGTCAACTCTTCACATGAGGTGGCCAAAGTACTGGAGTTTCAGCTTTAGCATCATTCCTTCCAAAAAACGCCCAGGGCTGATCTCCTTCATAATAGACTGGTTGGATGTCCTTGCAGTCCAAGGGACTCTCAAAGTCTTCTCCAACACTACAGTTCAAAAGCATCAATTCTTTGGTGCTCAGCTTTCTTCACAATCCAACTCTCACATACATACATGACCACTTGAAAAACCATAGCCTTGACTAGATGGACCTTTGTGGGCAAAGTAATGTCTCTGCTTTTGAATATGCTATCTAGGTTGGTCATAACTTTCCTTCCAAGGAGTAAGCATCTTTTAATTTCACGGTTGCAGTCACCATCTGCAACACAATGGAAAACATATGGGTATATAGAATTTATAAAAAAGACAAAGATTCACATGGTCACATAAAATCAGTATAAAATATAGACTGCCTTTGTTTTTGCTTAATAATAATTCAGAATGAATGGTAGAATACAGTCAGAATTTTAAACAAAATATAATTATATAATTGAAAAATATTGGGTAGACAAAACCTTTTTTATAATTCACATTAAATCAAAATATAGCAAAAATAAGGATAAATCTGATGATTTTTATTAGACTTAAATAAGAATGTCTTCATTAGAAATTATTAACACTGGGAGGAAAAAAAAGCAAAGCAAAATTATTTTTACAAATCTAATAGCAACTGGTCATAGCTATTTCCAAATTGACTTCAATTTTAATATTTTATCTTAAACTTATTAATATCCCAGGTGGCACAATGGTAAATAACCTGTCTGCAATGCAGGTGACACAGGAGATGCAGGTTCAATCCCTGGGTCAGGAAAATCCCCTAGAGTAGGAAAAGGAAACCCACTCTACTATCCTTGTCTGGAAAATTCCATGGTTAAAGGAGCCTGGTGGGCTACAGTCAATGGGTTCACAAAGAGTCAGACATGACTGAGCACACACACACACATACACATCAACATTATATGAGTGGGCTTATCTAAATCCTCTCATTATTGACTATTCTGAATTTTTAAATATTCGTTAATCCAGTAAATGTTAGCAGATATATATTTTTAAGCTCTAATAAAATTAATATCTTTTAACTTTTATTAGCCAATTGTCCTTTATTTTTAGAGAATTACTACTTTGAGTTTTTAATTTCATGATACCATATTTTTTAATTTTATATGAGTAAAATGAAAAAAAATACAATGAGGAATACATTACAGGTATAACTATAAACAAGCTATGCAGTTCAGTAAGTTGTTGCTTTCAGTTTTTTTACTACTTGTATTGAATTTAATTCAAAAGTACAAAAAAAATCTAGTTAAGCTGTTACTGTTTGCAGATGATGTGATACTATACATAGAAAATCCTAAAGATGCTGCTAGAAAGTTATTAGAGCTCATCAAATAATTTGGTAAAGTTGTGATACAGAATTAACACAGGAAACGGGATACAAAATGCCTACATACAAATGAATTCCATTCCAAGAGCAAACTTGTAAGTCTAATTTGTCCGTAAGTCCAACAAAGTTAGCCTAGGTACCCAGCTAACACAATCTGCCATATAGGACTGTACTGTAATAAGTTTATAATTCTTTTCATAGAAACAATACACAAAAATATAAATAAAATATTTTTAATCTTATACCAGAATATCTTGAAAAGTACAGTAGTAGAGTAAAACAGCTGGCATATAAAGGCTGGGATTTGGTGAACAGGAGAGAAGAGGAGGGGCAGAGAGGAGGTAGGAGATGGTAGAGCTGAAGAATCATCAGAAATATGAAATGGAGGGCAAGCTGCCATTTCACTCACAATTGACATTAATAGAATAGATTCTGGTACCTTGCTGGAACCAGATGCAAGTTCACATTTTTGAAAGTTTGCAACTTGAAGGGGACTTACTGTACAAAAAATTATCTTTCATTCCTATACACTAAAAATGAAAGTTCAGAAAGAGAAATTAGGGAAACAATCCTATTTATCAACACATAAAAATAGTACAATACCTAGGAATAAGCCTACCTAAGGAGGTAAAACTGTAAGATGCTGATGAAAGACATTGAAGATGACATAAAGAGATGGAAAGATATTCCATGTTCTTGGATTGAAAGACTCAATGTAGCCAAAGTGACTATATTATCCAAGGTAATCTACAGATTCAGTGCAATCCCTATTAAATTACCAATAGAATTTTATACATACATAGAAAAAAAATTTTTTAATTGTATGGAAGCACAAAAGACCCCAAATAACCAAAGCAATTCTGAGAAAGAAAAATGGAGATAGAAGAATCAGACTCCCAGACTTCAGAATATACCACAAAGCTACAGTCATGAAAACAGTAGAGGACTGATACAAAAACAGAAATATATCAGTGGAACAGGATGGAAAACCCTGAAACAAATACACATGCATGTGGCTCATTAATCTATGAAAAAGGAGGCAGGAAAATACAATGGAGAAAAGATAGTCTTTTCAACAATTGGTGCCAGGAAAACTGGATAGCTACATGTAAAAGCACAAAACTAGAACACTTTCTAACACCATACACAAAAATAAACTCAAAATGAATTAAAGACGTAAATGTAAAGCTAGATACTATAAAACCCTTAAAGGAAAACATAGGCAGACATTTTTTGACATAAATTTCAGCAATATCTTTTTGGATCCATCTCCTGGAGTAATAGAAATAAAAACAAAAATCAAATTCAGTTCAGTTCAGTCAGTCAGTCATGTCTGACTCTTTGCAACACCATGGACTGCAGCACTCCAGGTCTCTTTGTCCATCACCAACTTCCAGAGTTTACTCAAACTCATGTCCATTGAATCATTGATGCCATCAAACAATCTCATCCTCTGTTTTCCCCTTCTCTTTTCGCCTTCAATTTTTCCCAGCAACAGGGTTTTTTTCCAATGAGTCAGTTCTTCACATCAAGTGGCCAAAGTATTGGAGTTTCACCTTCAGCATCAGTCCTTCCAATGAATATTCAGGACTGATTTCGTTTAGGATGGACTGGTTGGATGTCCTTGCAGTCCAAGGGACTCTCAAGAGTCTTCTCCAATATCACAGTTCAAAAGCATCAATTCTTTGGTGATCAGTTTTCTTTGTAGTCCAACTCTCACATCCATACATGACTACTGGAAAAACCATAGATTTGACTAGATGGATCTTTGTTGACAAAGTAATGTTTCTGCTTTTTAACATGCTGTCTAGGTTGGTCATAGCTTTTTATCCAAGGAGTAAGCATCTTTTAATTTTATGGTGCAGTCAGTCTGTCACTGTTTCCATTGTTTCCCCATCTATTTGCCATGAAGTGATGGGAACAGATGCCATGGTTTTAGTTTTCTGAATGTTGAGTTTTAAGCCAACTTTTTCACTCTCCTCTTTCACTTTCATCAACAGACTATTTAGTTCTTCTTTAGTTTCTTCCATAAGGCAGGTGTCATCTGCACATCTGAGGTTATTGATATTACTTCTGGCATCCTTGATTTCAGCTTGTGCTTCATCCAGCTCAGAATTTTGAATAATATACTCTGCATATAAGTTAAATAAGCAGGTTGACAATATACAACCTTGATGTACCCTTTTCCCTATTTGGAACAAGTCTGTTTTTTTTTTTTTTTTTTTCTTACATGCATTTAATTGCTATGATGATGATTTCCAAAGGTGATTTCCTAATTTTATCATTTATTTTACATTTGTCATTTTGCTTTCTACTACAAACAAAGCATCTTTTTTTTTTTACTATTTATATCAGTAAAGGCTTATGGATTCTTATTTTATTCAATATAATAAAAAAACATGAGTTTTGTGTATATATATGTGCGTGTGTGTGTGTGTGTGTGTGTGTGTATGTGTGTATAAACATACATACTGTTATGCAACTTAAATTGTTCAGTTTGGCCAGTGAAAATTATAGCATATTCAGAACTGACTTCAATGTCCTTATGATACGTCTTCTTAATTCTCTGAGCAGAGCAAAAAAGTTGGCTTAAAGTTCAACATTTAGAAAATTAAGATCATGGCATCTCGTCCCATCATTTCATGGCAAATAGATGGGGAAACAGTGGAAACAATGGCTGACTTTATTTTTCTGGGCTCCAAAATCACTGCAGATGGTGACTGCAGCCATGAAATTAAAAGACGCTTGCTCGTTGGGAGAAAAAGCTATGACCAACCCAGACAGCATATTAAAGAGCAGAGACATCACTTTGCCAACAATAGTCCATCTAATCAAGGCTATGGTTTTTCCAGTAGTCATGTATGGATGTGAGAGTTGGACTATAAAGAAAGCTGAGTGCTGAAGAATGTATACTTTTGAACTGTGGTGTTGGAGAAGACTCTTGAGAGTCCCTTGGACTGCAAGGACATCCAACCAGTCCATCCTAAACAAAATCAGTCCTGGATATTCATTGGAAGGACTGATGCTGAAGCTGAAACTGCAATACTTTGGCCACCTGATGCGAAGAACTGACTCATTTGAAAAGACCCTGATTCTGGGGAAGATTGAGGGAGGGAGGAGAAGGGGACAACAGAGGATGAGATGGTTGGATGGCATTACCAACTCAATTTACATGACTTTGAGCAAGCTTCAGGGGTTGTTGATGGACAGGGAAGCCTGGCGTGCTGCAGTACATGAGGTTGCAAAGAGTCGGACACGACTGAGCGACTGAACTGAACAAAAGTAAGAAAAACTGATGGTAAAAGAGTAACCAGAATCAGGATGAGAAACAGGATAGCTGTATAGTCTCTCTGTGTGTCTGCCTTCAAACTACATGTTCGTTAACAAAAGGTAAAGAAGCAACTTCTGCATTAAAGAACTATTTTCCTGAAATCAATCAAGTGTTTAATCTAAAATCCTAAATATGGAACAAATTCACATTGCATAGTACCTGTTGGAAAACAATAAGTATGCACAAAATTCTGTGATATATCTGCCCAAAACCCAGAATTAAAACCTAAACATGAAGAAATAGATTTCAAAATTTAAAGAATATTCTAAGAAATTGTTGATGTTCATTTGCTCAGTATGTGTTCAACTCTTTACAACCTCATAGACTGCAGAACACCAGGATTCCCTGTCAATCACCATCTCCCAGAGCTTGCTTACTCTCATGTCCATTGAGTCAGTGATGCCATCCAACCATCTCACTTTCTGTCATCCCCTTCTCCTCCCACCTTCAGTCTTTCCCAGCATCAGGGTCTTTTCCAATAAATCAGTTTTTCACATCAGGTGGCCAAAGTATTGGAGCTTCAGCATCAGTCCTTCCAGTGAATCAGTTCAGTTCAGTCACTCAGTCGTGTCTGGCTCTTTGCAACCCCATGAATCGCAGCATGCCAGGCCTCCCTGTCCATCACCAACTCCTGGAGTTCACCCAGACTCACGTCCATCGAATCAATGATGCCATCCAGCCATCTCATCCTCTGTTGTCCCCTTCTCCTCCTGCCCACAATCCCTCCCAGCATCAGAGTCTTTTCCAATGAGTCAACTCTTCGCATGATGTGGCCAAAGTACTGGAGTTTCAGCTTTAGCATCATTCCTTCCAAAGAAATCCCAGGGCTGATCTCCTTCACAATGGACTGGTTGGCTCTCCTTGCAGTCCAAGGGACTCTCAAGAGTCTTCTCCAACACCACAGTTCAAAAGCATCAATTCTTTGGCACTCAGCCTTCTTCACAGTTCAACTCTCACATCCATACATGACCACTGGAAAAACCATAGCCTTGACTAGACGAACCTTTGTTGGCCAAGTAATGTCTCTGCTTTTGAATATGCTATCTAGGTTGGTCATAACTTTCCTTCCAAGGAGTAAGTGTCTTTTAATTTCATGGCTGCAGTCACAATCTGCAGTGATTTTGGAGCCCAGAAAAATAAAGTCTGACACTGCTTCCACTGTTTCCCCATCTATTTCCCATGAAGTGATGGGACAAGATGCCATGATCTTCATTTTCTGAATGTTGAGTTTTAAGCCAACTTTTTCAATCTCCTCTTTCACCTTCATCAAGAGGCTTTTTAGTTCCTCTTCACTTTCTGCCATAAGGGTGGTGTCATCTGCATATCTAAGGTTATTGATATTTCTCCTGGTAATATTTCTCCAATGAATAGCCATGACTAATTTCCTTTAGGATTGAATGGTTGGATCTCCTTTAAGTCCAAGGGACTCTCAAGAGTCTTCTACAATAACACAGTTCAAAAGCATAATTTCTTTGGCACTCAGCCTTTTTTATAATCCAACTCTCACATCCATACATGCATGCATGTATGTATGCTCGGTTGCTTCAGTTGTTTCCCGATTCTTTGCGACTCAATAGACCATAGCCCACCAGGCTCCTCTTTCCATAGGATTGTCCAGGCAAGAATACAGGAGCACACATCCATACATGACTACTGGAAAAATCATAGCTTTGACTAGATGGACCTTTGTCAGCAATGTGAGGTTTCTGTGTTTTAATATGCTATCTAGAATGTCATAGCTTTTTTTCCCAAGGAGCAAGTGTCTTTTAATTTCATGGCTGCAGTCACCATCTGCAGTGATTTTGGAGTCCAAGAAAATAAAATTTGTCACTGTTCTATTGTTTCCCAATCTATTTGCCATGAAATAATGGGACCAGATGCCATGATCTTTGTCTTTTGAATGTTGCATTTTAAGCCAGCTCTTTAGTTCCTCTTCACTTTCTGCCATAAGGGTGGTATCATGTGCTTAACTGAGGTTATTGATATTTCTCCCTGCAGTCTTGATTCTGGCTTGTGCTTCATGCACCCCAGCATTCAGCATGATGTACTGTGCATATAAGGAAAATAGGCACGGTGACAATATACAGCCTTGATACACTCCTTTCCCTTTTTGGAACCAGTCCATTGTTCATGTCCCATTCTAACTGCTGCTTCTTGACATGCATGGAAGTTTCACAGGAGGCAGGTAAGGTGGTATTCCCATATCTATGAGAGTTTTACACAGGTTTGTTTTTTTTTTTTTTTTTTTTTGTGATCCACGCAATCAAAGTCTTTGGTATAGTTGGAGAAGACTCTTGAGAGTCCCTTGGACTGCAAGGAGATCCAACCAGTCCATCCTAAAGGAGATCAGTCCTGGGTGTTCATTGGAAGGACTGATGCTGAAGCTGAAATTCCAATACTTTATCCCCCTGATGGGGAGAACTGACTCATTAGTAAAGACCCTGTTGATCAGAAAGATTGAAGGCGGGAGGAGAAGGGGATGACAGAGGATGAGATGGTTGTATGGCAGCACCGACTCAATGGGCATGAGTTTGAGTAAACCTCGGGAGTTGGTGATGGTCTAGGAGGCCTCACATGCTGCAGTCCATGGGCTCGCAAAGAGTTTGACATGACTGAGTGACTGAGCTGAACTAAACTTGCTTTCTTATCTAACAAATCTTCCAGAGTTCCCTGCTGCAGCCCTGGAATCAACCATTTTTCTAAAGAATGGTGGTTTCTTTTACTGGAGAATATTTGTATCGTAGACCAAGGTCTCAGTGCTAGGTATTCTCATTTCCCTAGGGATTTCTGATTCCAGGCTCTGGTGGTGTATGAAGTCAGGAAATACATGCATATATATAGGCATACCCACAAAATTTTACATCTAGTTATTTCTATATCATTAACTTCCCTCCTATACTTCAAAGTTCAATATAATACTTTAAGATTCATTCTAGCATTCATATTTGAATATATTTTTTTCCAAGTGTGAAACTTGGCTCCAATGATCTTCATTGTGTTCATTTATATGTTCATTTAATCCACCATACGTAAGCAATCTCTGAATCTTTCTGGGATGCTGACCCACCTGTTTATGTATAATGAGTTTTTGACTAATTTTGAAGAATAAAAGGATGGAAAGAGAGAAGGAAAGAAGTAGGGAAGAAAGGATTTTAATCAGTTTGACATATCTATTTGTGTAACTTCCTCCCAATTAAGGTATTGAACAAGTTCTTTCACACCAATAAGTTTTTATTATGTTCCTTTTTAGTTAACCTTTCACTCCAGTCCAATCACTGCTCTAATATCTATTAGGATAGCTAAATTTTATCTTTTCAAGAAATTAAATTTGATTGGGTCACTGCATATGTATTCTTTGTGTCTATTTTGTTCTGTTCTGAACAAAATTATTTTGATTCACTATGCTGTTTGTATCATTAATTCATTATTTACTTTATGAGTTATAATAAGCAATATGAATATATTATTAATTTATTATAATAAATATATGAATATATATTTATCCATTCAAAATTAGATGGGTAATTGAGTTATTTCCAGTTTTATCAGGTAAAGAGCTCTTATGAATATTTTATATAATTCTTCTCAATAAATATATTTTCATTACTCTAGGGTAAATGCCTAGAAGTGGAATTGTGGTTTATAGAAAGAGTGTATTTTCATTATATGAGAAACTCATTTTTTAAGAAAGTCTTTTTTTTTTAATAACTGTTTTTCAAAATGATTATACCAATTTACATTGCCAGCAAATGTACCTGATGATACTTTTATATAAAGAAATGCATTTTGATGCTAAGATATAGATGTCTATTCTCATAAATACATTTATTCTGTTCAATGATTTATAAAATATGTGCTTAATATTACTTAGAACCTCTAAGAATATTTAAATATTAATTTATCCAGAAAGTAATGATAAATATTTTGGTGACTAAAAAGTGAATGGTGCAACAAATCACTAAAAGATTTGTAGAAAGCTTCTTTCTCCCCCCTCCTCTTTCTGTCTCTCTCCCTCATTCATTTCCACATATGTAAAGAGAACAAGTAGGTAACCAAAGTATGCCTTTCCTGGAAAATCATTTAAAGTAAATAATTATAATAAGAGAAGCTGATCTAATCTCACATCTCTATACAGCTTATAAAAATCTAACCTTTTCTTCCCTAGTGCTAATTTCTTCTTGCCTTATTATTTCCTTTTATGGTCTAATAGAGCATTATAGAATGCTATATGGAAAAAGTCCTGTGTTCTTCAGACATTTGCCTGAGTCCTAATTAACTGACTTGTCACAGTGCTAAGAAAGCTCCTTCTTTTTGATGGGGCATGAATTATAAACTAATTGACAAGGTTGTGATAGTGTTTCTAAAGGATTTTAAATTACGTTTACAGAATTAACATATATGTTTATTTCTGTTTGTCTCACCACATATCACAAATTTAGCATAACAGAAAAGCAATTAAAATAAAAGAGCAGCAGAATTAGATACTATAAAAGTTCTCATAAAACAGTAACATTTACAGAGTAACATATGTAATTGTGTTTTTAAAACTATTCTAAGACATTATACATTATTTAACAGAGAAACAGCCTTGAGAGTATAAATTCTGACAATGAGATGCACATAAAAGACTTAATAGGTATACTTCTCTTAGTACTTACCCACATCATTAATAAGAGAAAATAATTAAATGTAAACATACTATAGATGGTGGTCTGGTTATGCACTTGCTAAATTAGAATTGATTTGTTATCTCCTATAGTCCCTTGGACTTCAAGGAAATTGAACCAGTCAATCCTAAGGGAAATCAATTCTGAATATTCATTGGAAGGACTGAGGCAGAACCTGAAACTCCAATACTTTAACCACTTGATGTGAAAACCCAGCTCATAGGATAGACTCTGATGTTGGGAGAGATTGAGTGTAAAAGGAGAAGCAGGCAGATGCTATGGTTAGATAGCATCACTGACTCAATGGGGAAGAATCTGAGAAAACTTGGGGAGATAGTAAAGGACAGGGGAGCATGGCATATTGCAATCCACAGGTTTGCAAAGAGTTGGACATGACTTAGAGACTGAACAACAACAACAGAATGGGAATTTGAAGCAACATGTAGCAGTTTCATTTTTAGCAGCCTTATTCTTTAAGAAACTTTAAAATCCACAATTGGAAAAAAAATCATAAACCTTTTGATTTTCTGTATAGAATTAGCATTTGTGCTTGTAACAATGAAGAATATAGAATTAATTTGATATAATTTGCTCAGCGAGTAAGACACACTAGCCTTATCTTAATAGCCAGTGAAAGTTTACCCTTGGGTAAACTTTCATTTGATTGGTATAAAATACACCTTTTCCCACCATTAATAGGAAAGAGATAATCTCAATAATTTTCATTTTATGCCTTTTATTCTTCCCCATTATCTACATTAAATTTTGGCAGTATATCTGATATTATATACACCAAAAATTTTTACTACTAAAGTATAATATTTATTAGTATAAACTAACAAGATAGTATTTAAGAAAAAACTATAAATAAGAAAGGGCAATAATATTTGTTCAATATTAGTCTTTTATGTCTACCCAGAAAGTATATAATGTTTTATGAGAAGTCATAGCTCATATCCTTATTGTGCTTCTATATTTCATAACAATGCATTCAGAAGTCAATTTCACTGAGTAAATACAAAACATAGATGACACAAATTAAAAAATAAAATGATTAAAATTTCAATAATTAAATTGATAGTTGGTCAACTAAGGAATAACAACATTAGTTGTCTAGTTAATTCATAGGAATGTGATAAAACTCCATAATATTATCAAATACAAAATACCCAGAATTGCTGATGTTATAATATTTGAAATCCACTGTATACATTGAAGCATAATTAATCATCTGGGTAATTTAAATAATATCTCGAGTCTGAGGAATATTTATTGCTAAATAGATATTATTTTCTCCTAATTATGCTCAATATAATGAACTTTTATCACTTGCTTAAAAAGGAAATATGAGAGGACAATAAGGGAGAACTGGACTATTAAAAGTATTTTTGTAATGATTACATAAATTTGTAGTAGATAAATTTAGTATTTAAAAGAATTATAGTAAATAAATTAAGAAAATAGATGAAAATTATTTTGGTGCTTTTATATGTGAGAAGAATAGGAAAAATAGGGGGAGAGATTCAAAAAGTGAATAATATAAAAATACTTATGGGAAACACTTTGCTCAAGGAAGCTGAGTAGACATTCAGAAAAAAAAAAAAAGGTCTTAGTGTTAAAAAATGTATTTTAAAAAGGCAATGAAAAAATATTCAATGAAGTGCTGCAAGATAACAATAATGATGATATGATGGTTAATTTTATATGTCAACTTGACTGCATTAAGGTATGTCCAAATGGTCACTAAAATATTTTTTCTGATTGTGTTTGTGAGATGTAACTGGAAGAAAGTGGTTGATTCTATAGACTTAGTAAATGAAGATCCAAACTGGGGTAGACACAATCCAATGCATTGATGGTCTGAACAGAATAAAAAGAGGGGAAAGTGCTAATTTGCTCTTTCTGCTTCAGCTGTGACATCCATCTCCTCATGCCAATGAACTTGGCTTGGACAGAGCTTTATGCATTGGCCCCCAGATTCACAGACCTTTAAACTTAAACTGAATTGCATTATTGACTCCTGGTTCTCCAGCCGGCAGACAGCACATATCATGAGATTTTTGATTTCCACAATCACATGAACCAAGTCCTATATTAAATCTCCTTTTTTTCCAACTGTCTATCTAATACTTATTTATCTCCTTTTGGTTCTATTTCTTTGGAGAACCTTGGATAATATAGATGATAAAATATGTAAAGATGTAATGAAATATGATTTAGAGAATTTCTGTTAAGAAATGGAAGAAAAAGTTATCCTAGTAACAAATTACACTATTCAGAAATTTAAAACTATGTTTAGTGAATTGTAATATCAAGCTTGCTTTAAGTTCAAATTTCTTCAATTCTAAGACTTATAAGAAAGTTATAAGAAAATGATACCCATCAAATGGAAAAGGATATATAGAAAAAGATTATATTAATACAGAAAGCTTTCCACAATATAATATTAAGCAAAGAAAAGTAAGTAGCCTAGTATCATTATTTAATACAATGGATCTTTTATGTAAAAGGTACTATTATATATATAGTACATATATAGATATATTTATACATATGTATATATATATATATATATATGTGCATGCACATTTTTATAAACACATACATATTTATGTGATTCTTAAAGAATCACATGCAAATCTTATAGAATCACATATACCACATACAGGTATGTGTTCAGATACATAGGCTCTACTATGCATGGATAATTTCTGTAATGACAAGGTTAAGTTGTGAAACTGTTCATGTAATATTAAGCAAATATTGAAAAACTATTGTCACTTCTTATTCTAATGTTACTTCCAATAATGTAGCACCCTTGGCTTCTCTACACCTAATCATCAATCTTTTATTAACGATTTTTCATAACACTAAGTGTAGAAGAAGAAACAAGGTCTGTATACATAGCCCAGGCTCTCTAGATTTTGCCTGACTACAGAGATCACAGATTCTAAAATGCTTTCCTCTTTGCCTAATATTGCCCAAGGCCAGTATTATTAGGTTGGTGGAAAAGTAAAAAAATATGGTTTTACATTGTTGAGCTTTGCCATTTGATACTGGAATACATTCTTAAATATTAATAAGAGGTGTTTCTCATAGCAAGTGAGAGGGAACATTTAGAAAAGTGAATGGCAGTTTATGGAGTAATGGCATATAGAAAATCTGGTAATTTCTAATTATTTGCTTTCAGCAAAATAAAGGGATATCTAAATTACATTTTAATGATAGAGAATTATGTTATTTTGGGCTTTTTTTTTTTAACAGAAGTAATTAAAAAACTCCCCACATCCAAGGAGTGGTGGCTGCATGGGCACAGGAGGGCTGCGAGGAGCTACTCCACATTCAAGGTCAGGAGGGGTGACCTCATCCAAGGTAAGGAGCAGTGGCTGTGCTTTGCTGGAGCAGCTGTGAAGAGATACCCAAATTCAAAGTAAGAGAAACCCAAGTGATGGTAGGTGTTGCGAGAGGGCATCAGAGGGCAGACACACTGAAACCACACTCACAGAAAACTAGCCAATCTGATCGCATGGACCACAGCCTTGTCTAACTCAATGAAACTAAGCTATGCTGTGTGTGGCTACCCAAGACGGACGGGTCATGGTGGAGAGGTTTGAGAGAATGTGGTCCCCTGGAGAAGGGAATGGCAAACTACTTCAGTATTCTTGCCTTGTGAAACCCATGAACATATGAAAAGGCAAAATGATAGGATACTGAAAGAGGAACTCCCCAGGTCGATAGGTGCTCAATATGCTACAAGAGATCAGTGGAGAAATAATTCCAGAAAGAATGAAGGGATGGAGTCAAAGCAAAAACAATACCCAGTTGTGGATGTGACTGGTGAAAGAAGAAAAGTCCTATGCTGCAAAAAACTGTAATACACAGAAAAACTGTACAAAAAAGAGCTTCTCGACCCAGATAATTATGATGGTGTGATCACTCACCTAGAGCCAGACATCCTGGAATGTGAAGTCAAGTGGGCCTTAGAAAGCATCACTATGAACAAAGCTAGTGGAGGTGATAGAAGTCCAGTTGAGCTATTTCAAATCCTGAAAGATGGTGCTGTGAAAGTGTTGCACTCAATATGCCAGAAAATTTGGAAAACTCAGCAGTGGCCACAGGACTGGAAAAGGTGTTTTCATTCCAATCCTAAAGAAAGGCAATGGCAAAGAATGTTCAAACTACTGCACAATTGCACTCATCTCACATGCTAGTAAGGTAATGCTCACATTCTCCAAGCCAGGCTTCAGCAATACATGAAATGTGAACTTCTGATGTTCAGGCTGGTTTTAGAAAAGGAAGAGGAACCAGAGATCAAATTGCCAACATCCGCTGCATCATCAAAAAAGCAAGAGAGTTCTAGAAAAACATCTGTTTCTGCTTTATTGACTATGCCAAAGCCTTTGACTTTATTTATTTTCACAATATTATTATTCTATATTATTTCCACAATAAACTGTGGAAAATTCTGAAAGAGATGGGCATACCAGACCACCTGACCTGCCTCTTGAGAAACCTATATGCAGTTCAGGAAGCAACAGTTAGAACTGGACAGGGAACAACAGACTGGTTCCAAATATGAAAAGGACTACGTCAAGGTTGTATACTGTCACCCTGCTTATTTAACTTATATGCAGAATACATCATGAGAAACGCTGGGCTGGAAGAAGCACAAGCTGGAATCAAGATTGCCAGGAGAAGTCTCAATAACCTCAGGGATGCAGATGACACCACCCTTAAGGCAGAAAGTGAAGAGGAACTAAAAAGCCTCTTGATGAAAGTGAAAGAGGAGAGTGAAAAAGTCGGCTTAAGCTCAACATTCAGAAAACGAAGATCATGGCATCTGGTCCCATCACTTCATGGCAAATAGATGGGGAAACAGTGTAAACAGTGTCAGACTTTATTTGTCTTGGGCTCCAAAATCACTGCAGATGGTTATTGCAGCCATGAAATTAAAAGACGCTTACTCCTTGGAAGGAAAGTTATGACCAACCTAGATAGAATATTCAAAAGCAGAGATATTAGTTTGCCAACAAATGTCCGTCTAGTCAAGGCTGTGGTTTTTCCAGTGATCATGTATGGATGTGAGAGTTGGACTGTGAAGAAAGCTGAGCACCAAAGAATTGATGCTTTTGAACTGTGGTGTTGGAGAAGACTCTTGCGAGTCCTTTGGACTGCAAGGAGATCCAACCAGTCTACCCTAAGGAGACCAGTCCTGGGTGTTCTTTGGAAGGCCTGATGCTGAGGCTGAAACTCCAATACTTTGGCCACCTGATGCGAAGAGTTGACTCATTGGGAAAGACCCTGATGCTGGGAGGGATTGAAAGCAGAAGGAGAAGGGGACGATGGAGGATGAGATGGCTGGATGGTATTACCGACTCAATGCACATGAGTTTGGGTAAATTCCAGGAGTTGGTGATGGACAGGGAGGCCTGGCGTGCTGTGATTCATGGGGTCGCCAAGAGTTGGACACGACTGAGAGACTGAACTGAACTGACTGAATTCAAAGAACTGAATGACAGTGCCATGAAAATTTAATTTCTAAATACTTGAGTGAAAATTTCTCACTTTTTAATCACTAAACAGTGAAAAACAAATATAAAATGAAAATTGAATTAAAGAATGTGCACTGTCTCATTTAGCATTTAAATAATACCCATGTACAGATAATTAAACTAATTAAAATAATAAAAACTAATCAAAACTAATAAAAAATGTATTTGGTAAGGAATACATTTGCAAAGTTTATTTTATATTTATGCATTTGATAAATTATTTGCTTAATAATTTTAATTGTAACTCACTTGTGACTAAAACTTTAATGCACTGAATTCTATTGGCCAACAAATTTGTAATAACACTAATGTATTTATTTTTTTGCCATGCCATGTGGCATGCATGGCATACAGGATCTTAGTTCCCTGACCAGGGATTGAACTCATGCCCCCTTCTGTGGAAGCATAGGGTCCTTACCACTGGACTGCCAGTTAAGTCCCAATAACATTCAATTTTTAATTCATATTAAGAAAATAATTTAGGATGAAAGATATACACATAAAATATAATTTAAAATAATAATTTTACTGATAAGAAATGTGATTTAAAAAACAAAGATAGTAAAGAATAAGCTTTTAAAACAGAATATTTAATATACTGAAAAATCTGAAGGTGTGACAAACCCAGAATAAATTTTGTACTTTAGAAAAGTGTATATTTAATTCAATTTATAATACTCTTTAATTCCAAACTGAATACATCTGTAGTATGGCATTTGTTGCTTCAAGGTAAAATATTATGTGTAATTGGTCACTTTATCCAATTACAGTAGACTGAAGAATTTCCAATCATCAAAGCTTTGCTGTAAGATAAACTCTTTCAGTTCCAACTGCAGAATAACATATTGGAGGAGTGTATAAAGGTGTTTGTAATAAGATGATTATCAGTAGATATTATAATTATGTCATTTATCTTTCAGTTCTATACAGTAGGAGTACAATACTTAAAATGGTTGGGGAATTGAAATGTTAGAAACCTAGAATTCTAAAATCATGTTTATGACTCTTGAAATCGTAAGGTCAGTAAAAAGAAAATTGATATGTTATCTGTTCTCTATAACAGGTATAATTAAGTATTATAAAGAATTAATGGGAATGACACTGATATCTAGTTTACCAGGTATTATGAAAAAAAATGCTTACTTTTCTCAATATACCTAGTATTGTTGATTAGGATACCTCCAACTTTTCACACTGTAGTTAGTATTCTGCTTATGGATGTATCAAGGTGATCTACAGTTTTGACTCACATGGTATTAAAAACGATGTATATTAAAATGTTATAGCTATATAAAAATCAAGAATTGTAACAATACTATCACCATGAACACAATTTTTATTGCTGGACTCTCTTTAGTAATGGAAGATCTGGAAAAACTGGGCACATGTACCAAAAGAAAGCAAGTGGCTAGAAATAAGTAGAACTGATTCACCATCACTTCCTATTTTTCTCCCAGAGATGTTTATGTATTACCAACAAAGCCCATTAACAATTGCCTGAGAATCAGAATAATAAAATTTAACCTTTTTATTTTCCTTCGTGCTTTGTCTAGTTTCACTTGCTCATATGGTACTATGTGCAGACCTTTAGATGAGAGTTCTTGAGTGACAGAGTTGTACTCACCTCAGGGACTGTGTGTAGAAAAGCAATTCAAGATGGCAGTGGCAGGCCTTGTGCAGAGATTCAGACCCCAGCACTGTGATCTTGAGACCTGAGCAGCACAGCTGCACCTGCCCCACCAGAATTCTACCTTCCTCCTAGCTGATGAGATCCCTACAAAATAGCCCCACCCATGGCCTTTTGAGGAGAATCTATGCCTTAGAGCTGGAGCTCCCACCTCTCCATTCTTTGATCTGAGAGTAAAGCTTTCGTTTGTTTCTGAACCAAACTGGGTCTCTTTCTATTGCCTAGGGGCACAGGGCAGAAGGACACTTAACAGAAACAGGCTCCAGAGGATCAGACATAACATAAATGTCATTGGCCATTGTTATTGCCTTTATGGTGGTGCTTTAAAATAATATGACTCAAAGGGAAAGTTAAATTAATGTAAGAATGACAGATCAACTGTAGCCTCTGCCATTAAATATTTTGTGAAAATAATTGTCTTACTCATTCAATATGCAACTTCATTAATTGGTGCTATCTACATTGTCTCTGTAGGCATGAAGATTTTCAATTCTGAGCTTATATAATTGCCACTATAAATTAGGCTTATCATATTTTCATATAGTACATGCACACACTAATGAAACAGTAATAATAGTAACAGATTCATCTCAGAAAAATATGTACTACCATACATAAGGTAAAATTTTTAAAAATGCTGATGTCTTTAGTGTCAAGTAGTATGCAAATTGCAATTTATTTAAAAATAAAGCTCACTCTTTAATTAAAAATACTATTAAATATCAAGGCAATCAACTATATAAGTATTTTGTGTGCTATTTGCTCAGTCATATCTGTTCTTTGAGACCCCATGGACTGTAGCCCACCAGGCTCCACTGCCTTGGAATTACTGATTCAAAAATAAACAATATTCTTGAGACCTATGATAAATTTATAAAATAACAAATACTGAAAGTTATAGTAAAAATATTTAACAAGAAATTTTACCTTTAAGGGAATGAAATGTGTGATTTAAGACATAAATAATTGAATTTGGAATATTGATATATGACAAAAAAGTTTATCTTAAGCAATCAGTTTGGGCTTAGTGTTGTTAAGTGCATGGATTTTGTGATAGATAGATCACAAAAGAGAAAGGAGAGAAAGATAGGGAAAGAGAGAGTGAGAGAGAGAGAAATTCTTATTGCTTAGTATTTACAAAGTTTACAATGGACCATTGATTATGTAAACAGAATTAGCAGTAATAAACTATGACAAATCTCAGAGAAAGCATAATAAAATATCTGATTGGCTAAGGTAAATGAGTTAATGAGACTAGTGTTTTTTAAATTTTCATTTTCTCTTTCAGTGCAAAATTTCCCTTTCATTATCTTTCATTTTCATTTCCTTTCATATATGCAGTTTATTAATTTACCTAGGATTAAAAGAATGCCACATTGTTTCTTCCAATGAAATCATGGCATTTTTAGGCTGTCTAAATATCTCAGCAAAATTCAACAATATCCAGAGCATACTCATTATTTAGTACCACTTTCAACATTTTTATACATAGTATATAAAAATCAGAGTTTTTATATTTCAAAGATGATAAAAAGGCCAAGTAACATCATATATCTGTGTGTGTGTATGTATGTATATATTTGTCTGTGTGTGTCCTTGTACATGTCAGTTCAGTTCAGTTGCTCAGTCATGTCTGACTCTTTGCGACCCCATGAATTGCAGCACTCCAGGCCTCCCTGTCCATCACCAACTCCCGGAGTTCACTCAGACTCTCGTCCATTGAGTCAGTGATGCCATCCAGCCATCTCATCCTCTGTCGTCCCTTCTCCTCCTGCCCCCAATCCCTCCCAGCATCAGAGTCTTTTCCAATGAGTCAACTCTTCACATGAGGTGGCCAAAGTACTGGAGTTTCAGCCTTAGAATCATTCCTTCCAAAGAAATCCCAGGGCTGATCTCTTTCAGAATGGACTGGTTGGATCTCCTTGCAGTCCAAGGGACTACATGTATGTCTATATATATATTGTTTTAGTTGCTAAGTCGGGTTTAATTCTTTTGTGACCTTATGGATTGTAGCTCACCAGGCTCCTCTGTCCATGGGATTTCTCAGACAAGAATATTGTAGTGGGTTGCCATTTCCTTCTTCAGGGGATCTTTCTGACTGAGGGACTGAACTCCTGTCTCCTGTAGTGGCAGGCAGATTCTTTACAAGGCAGAATCTTTTACAGGCAAATTCTTTCCTTGAGCCACCAAGGAAGCCCATATATATGTATATCTTCATGTATTGTTCATTCACTGTTGTGTCTGACATGAATACTATTTTTATATTTATATATATGTATATTATTTATATATTAATATATATTTATGTGTATGTAATACACCCAAATTGATGCATAGTCCTGTTGAGAACTGTGAATGAATGAAACATAGATCACACTGACAGTTTTAAAGTAAATTTTTATTTTGTGATAATACTTTATAACAAATAACTGATTTAAAGAAAGTCCACAAAACAGTATATAAAATCTCAAGTACTTTCTCAATCTCTAAATAAAAAAATAAAATAAATCTTAAAAATTTTTCAGGTTCTACACTTTACCTTTCTATAAAATTAAATGGTATGGAAAAAAGTCTCCAGGAAACTCCAAAATTTTTAAAGATACTTGTATCCTATTTAGTTATTTGAAAATCCTACCTCATTTCAAGGAAGATATTTCATAATAGAAGAATTTTTATCCTGATAAAATTATTAGATAAGTGACAAATATTATATCATGTAATGCACACTAAGCACATATTATGGCCAAATATTATATCACATAAGTCAAGCAATAGTATCTTAGCACCAGGTTTTTTATTGAAATTGCCCAAGAAAAAAAAAATTCATATACAGAAAAATTATGTTAAGCAGTGATTTAATAAACATGAAGCGATAGAATAAGTTGCTGAGAGGAAAAGCTAAAGTATTCTTTCCTTCAACAGCCGTTTGATATACAGTTTGTTGTTGTGCTTTAATCAGACAGATCTAACAATGAAAAATTGTCTTATCTTTTCAATTTGTAGGTCTTTGTACTTTAATCTTTTAGTATTGAATGATCTCACAGTGCTGATATAATCTTATAAGAAATTGGAGGATATTTAAGACACATTAATCTGACTCATATGTGTAATTTGATTTTTCAAGATATGTCAAATGAAATTGGTTTAAAGGTTGTTTTCTATACAGTAGTTCAAATGTTTCCAGTACTACCATCTGAATGCCAATATACAGAATATGAGATATGATGAGTTTTTCTTCAGTTTTGTATATCTAAAGTAAAAAGACCTGTGGATTGAGAAAAAATGATAACTAATCCTTTGGAGTCATTTTAAAATGCTACCTCTTTGGGGGTATATATTTTATTTATAAGACATATTCTCTCTACCTTATAAATGAGGACTTTGAGAAATAGCTAGGAATGTTCTCTAACCCCAACATTGAATTTTACATATCATTTGAAATTTATTTGTCTGAACACTACAATATTATTAATTTATCCCCTAGATTTTGAAGGTCTTGTATTTGATATACTATAGTTTTGCTTTGCAATATTTTTTCCTGTTAGTTATTATCTTAATGCAAACAACTAGTCAACAAACTTCTTTAGCTCTCCAAAATCAGATTTTCACCAAATTCCTCTAAAGACAATTTTATGAAGCTTGATCTATAAAGATGTATACTTCATTTTAATTTTCATAATTACCTACTCAACTATTTGTATGTACTTTGAAACTGAAGTAGAATGTGGTTTAATCTGCTAATATAAAGAAAACAGTGCAAATTTAATTCTGGGACACTTAATCTAGAAAGAAAATAGATATATGAACATTTTTTTCTTGCCTAAAATCAGATATTAACCTAAAAGAAAAGACGGCGATGTTTAAAAAATTGCAAAGCACATTTTCCAGTGAAGTTGGGGTAGGTTACCTATGTTGTAGAAACCAAAAACATGTGAATCCTTGTTACTTGAAGCCACAAGGTATAGTTCTTACTTTTGTTACATGTATACTAAGTGTACTCCATGTCTCCTTAATTTGGGTCCCAGGCTAAAGGAGAAGCCAGTATGTGGATATTGTATGTTTCTATGGTGGACGAGGGAAAAACGATATTTACAGAACATTCCCTGATTAAGTCTTAAAGTTTCACTTGTTTTCATAAGCACTTCATCAAATGTTGATGCACAGTAAATGTTGAAAACCACTGAATTAGAAAAATCTTCTCTAAATCTAACTTCAAAGCAGTGTGGTGTACCATCTTACCAGTGTTCTAAGGAGAAATAGAAATATTTGGTGGCCAGCGAGTGAATACACATAAATTAAAATACGAGGAAAAAATAATTCTGCTTGGACCCTAGCTCATTCCTGCTATGATCTTTACTATAAATATTTTTTTATTGAAAGAAAGAAAGTGAAAGTGACTTTGCTCGTAGCCTACCAGGCTCTTCCGTCCATGGGATTATTTTTGGAGCCTACCAGACTCCTCCGTCCATGGGATTTTTTGAGCATACTTTTGCCGTCCAGGCAAGAGTACTGGAATGGGTTGCCATTTCCTTCTCCGGGTGATCTTACTGACCTAGGGATCGAACCAGGGTCTCCTGCATTGCAGACAGACGCTTTACCGTCTGATCCATCAGGGAAGCCCATACACTCATTAAAAGAGAAATTTTGCACAACAAAGTTATGATATGAACTTAGCTATCAGTGCTTATGGAGACGGGCATGGCAACTCAGTCCAGCGTTCTTGCCTGGAGAATCCCATGGACAGAAGAGCCTGGTGGGCTACAGTCCATAGGATCACACAGAGTCGGACACGACTCAAGCGACAACATACACAAACATCAGTGCTTATCATACAGTTGGAGAAAGACAGGTTGACTGAGTAGTAACACAAAGCAGCTTATGTTAAGTGCTTCTGAGACCTTACCAGACAATGAAGTTGCTAGTTGGCTGGAATACCGTATTGGGGGTTCTGAGTTCGTCATCACCTACGTTATCAAATAATGCTAAAATGAAGTGGAAGTCGCTCAGTCGTGTTTGACTCTTTGCGACCCCATGGACAGTAGCCTGCACCAGGCTCCTCCGCCATGGGATTTTCTAGGCAAGAGTACTGGAAGGGGTTGCCATTTCCTTCTCCAGGGAATTTTCCCGACCCAGGGATCAAACCCAGGTCTCCCACATTGATAGACGCTTTACTGTCTGAGCCACCAGGAAAACCTAAATAAGGCTAAGATCAATCCAATCAGGACTGTTCACACTTGGTAAGGAGGAGAAAGAGCCATAGGTCATGGCTTTACTAACTCTACTTAATCAAAAAGTCAAATGCTATAATTTAGGTTTCGAAAGTGAAAACAATCATAATGAACAATCTTCATAAGGGTATATTATATGGATCTTGCAGAGACAGTTTCAGAAATTTTCCTCTATAGCATGATGAGTTTCTGAGCAGCACTATTTTATTTTCAGTTGCATCATTATTAGATCAGTTTCCCTCTCTTCTTACAACACGGGGAACAGCTTTTTGCCTCTTTGCTTGCTTCTTTGCTCAGTCACATCTGACTCTTTGCGATCCTGTAGCCTCCCAGGCTCCTCCGTCCACGGGATTTTACAGGCAATACTGGAGTGGGTTGCCATTTCCTCCTCCAGAGGACTTTCTGCAATGCATTCTAATTCTTATCTTTGCCTAAAGATGCCTTAATGTGTATCCCTATTTGCTTTTTCATTCTATGTACCTAGAAGTATAGTTTTTTAGCTTTTTGTTCTTGTTGTTGTACCTACCTTTCTGAGTAAAACCTCATAAAGTATTCCTTTACCCCATTTTCATTGTTTTCTTATAATCAATATTTTAAAGCTGATCTGACAATTCTAACTTTGCCTTTGATAATTTTACCTTTTAGCCTATTAATATTATTTACAGTTAATATTTGCTTGAATTAGCATTACAGATTCATTTAGTTATCTGTAAAATTACTTAAAAAGTTTATCCTTGTATGGTCTCAAACAATGAAGAGCAATTACTTTTTTCCCTCAACTGAGTAAGTTTGCAACTCTACATTAAAACAGGAATGGTGGGCAGTTCTATTTAACAACCTTCTTAGTAAACAGAACTTTCAATTGTATTATGCTATGTTTTAATTTCCCATCATAAAATTTCAAAATAAACATTTAAGCAAATCTCAAACAAATATAAACTAATGGCCTCAAGTAGAAAAATTCAAAAGTTAAAATCAATATGAGAATGAAGAGAAGGAGAATCACTCTGAGAATAATTTTGAGAGGCCATAAATCATTCTCTAACATTACATTTTATTAAAATTATGTAAATACTTTGAATTTCTAGCTGTGAGATTCTGAATAAATAACTATAATTGTTTCTAATGTGTCTGTTCTTGTTCATTTAGCTTAAGAATAAATCCTTGAAAGCTGAATAAATATAAAGGTTCACTCTATTTTGGAAAATAGATTCAAGAATAGAATTCATATATTTTTTTAAATATGTGATTTGTTTTTACTCATCTTGACTACATTTTAGAGAATATTTGAATGGGCACATTAAATTCTTTGAAATATTTGGATTTTCAAAGAAATGTGCTGTGTGTATTTGTTTGTGTGTGTGTCAGGAAGAGAGAAAGAATGTGTTTTCCCTTCAGTATTACTTAGACTGCTTAAGTTTCAATGATTTTTGCTTAAATTCAGACTTATACACCATTCAACTTCTATAGGATCTGGTCATAATCAAGCCAACCAAAAGTGATTGCTTTGTTTGAATTTCTACTAATATTATACTCTCTTCAAACCACAAAGACCTAGTTTATTCTGTTTGTTAGTAGCTGCCTACTATTTATGTGTTGAATATGGTAGCTATTTAAATGATAGACATTCAATTTCATCTAACATTTAGGTAAATATTAAAATATTTACAAATTTACTCTCTTTGTGAAAGAACTTTCACACAATGTTTTTTACCTACTTATTTCATGATAGCATTCTATTTTAAACTGAATATTAATGCTTATATGCTTAGCTAAATATCATCACCCATATCAGATATTATGATCAGAGGAGTCCACTCAGGGAGATGATTTTACGTGTTTTCACTCAAAAGCCTGTCTGCTTTTCTGTGCACTGCTATGACTTTTTCCAGCTACTGAGCTGCTGACAGAGGAATTCTTTCAAAAGAGAAGAATCATCATTTATAACTTTTACTCCAAGGAATCTTAGTATTCTTTTTCCTTTCTAACTGTTATTCCTCAAAATTAGACTTGTTAAATAATGGTAGTGTCTGTTTGTCTGTTAGCAAATAATGATATTGTATATATACATATGCATGTATATATATATATATATAACCTCTATAAACTACTTTATACTTTTCAAGAAAATTGAAATATGATTAATGATTCACAAATGTAAGCTATAAGTATAGTTATATTTTTAAACCATATTCAGTCACAATCAATGTGTTTTCATTTAGTCAATAATATATGCTATACATAGCACATTTATAAGGGTTTTCCCTATACAGGTAACTTATAAAAAATCTTGTTACATTACAATATTAAAAGTGATAATACAATGAAAATATTGAATTGGATAAGTGTTTATGTTAAGATTCTAAAATATAGTCATAACTTATCATTTTTTCATGGAATGGCATTTTATTTTAAATATAGTAGTGTGTACATGTCAAACCCAAACTCACGTCTATCACTTTCCTCCCACATCCTTCCTCCCTGGTGACCATAATTTTATTTTTTAAGTCTGTGAGACAATATCTCTTTTGTAAGTAAGTTCATTTATACAATTTTATTTTTAGATTCCACATACAAGTGATATCATATGTTGTTTCTTTCTCTCTGACTTATTTCACTTATTATAGAATTTTATAAAGTTTTTATTAGTAATTAATTTTGGCTTTAAAACTTACCATTTTATCTAAAGATATCTGCTACTAGCAGTATTTGATATATGTATAAACGTACATACAAAACATGACATCTGAAAACAAATATTTATGTTATAAAAAGACCACATTAAGCTAGTAGTTATAAAAATAAATAATACTTCAGTAAATATTTTCAGTTCAGTTCAGTTGCTCAGTAGTGTCTGACTCTTTGTGACCCCATGAACTGCAACACTCCAGACCTCCCTGTCCATCACCAACTCCCGGAGTTTACCCAAACTCATGTCCATTGATTCAGTGATGCCATCCAACCATCTCATCCTCTGTCATCCTCTTCTCCTCCTGCCTTCAATCTTTCCCAACATCAGGGTCTTTTCAAATGAATCAGCTCTTTGCATCAGGTGGCCAAAATACTGGAGTTTCGGCTTTAACATCAGTCCTTCCAATGAACACCCAGGACCAATTTCCCTTAGGATGGTCTGGTTGGATTTCCTTGCAGTCCAAGGGACTCTCAACCCACCAAATTTTGAAATAGGAAATCCTATCTCCAAAAATACTCCAATTAGGTTCTGTATGACAGGAATTTCTTAAGTTATTTAGAGCAAAATAGTAATATGTATTTTTCAATCTGTAAATTGCATTATATGTGATTACTTTTGTTCAGGGCAGTTCAATTCAGTTTAGTCGCTCAGTTGTGTCTGATTCTTCATGACCCCATGGACTGTAGCGCACCAGGCTTCCCTGTCCATCACCAACTTCCAGAGCTTGCTCAAAGTCATGTCCATTGAGTCAGTGATGCCATCCAACCATTTCATCCTCTGTTGTCCCCTTCTCCTCCTGCCTTCAGTCTTTCCCAGCATCAGGGCCTTTTCCAATGAGTCAGTTCTTTGCATCAGTTGGCCAAAGTAGTGGAGCTTCAGCTTCAGCATCAGTCCTTCCAATGGAATATTCAGGACTGATTTCCTTTAGGACTGACTGGTTTGATCTCCCTGCAGTCCAAGGGAATTTCAAGAGTCTTATCCAACACCACAGTTCAAAAGCATCAATTCTTTGGTGCTCAGCTTTCTTTATAGTCCAACTCTACTCTCACATCCATACAAGACTACTGGAAAAACCATAGCTATTACTAGAAGAAACTTTGTTGGCAAAGTAATGTCTCTGCTTTTTAATATGCTGTCTAGGTTGGTCATAGCTTTTCTTCCAGTGAGCAAGTGTCTTTTAATTTCATGGCTGCAGTCACCATCTGCAGTGATTTTGGAGCCCAAAAAAATAAAGTCTGTCACTGTTTCCATTGTTTTTCCATCTGTTTGCCATGGACTGATGGGACTGATGCTGCCAAGCATACATAATCCTAATAAGGACATCAAAAGAACAGACTCAACATTTGGAGTTAAGTGGGAAGATAATTCAACCTAATTACTACTCAAAGACGTTTAATATTTGGAGTGTTCAACCTCCGGCCCATGAAGTTCACCCTGATAAATGAAATCTCATGCATTTATCGCATGCCTTTCTCTCTCTCTCCATCTCTCTCAATTGCCTGGTAGGAGAATTTGAATCTGAAGCAGCTGTGGGCATTTTCCTTTTTAGAAAAGAAAGCCTAGTTTGTATTGTCAGGGTAATAAACATTTTGGAGCCATATACTGGAGCAAAAAAAAAAAAAAGTCAAAAGCAGAGAAGAGACAAAAGGAGAAATCTATAACAGTTGTTGGAGACATCAGGTAAAAGGTTAAATTAGCCTTCATCATAACATACATATTTCTGAACACTTTTAATTTATGTTTGATAATTTTTTTTCATTAATACAGTTACTTTAACTTGACTTTTGTGTGACTTATGGTAAAAAAGATAGTTGACTTTAGAATGACAGACTTTAGTCTATTTACTTTACAAGGTTACAGTAATGATTAAATAAAATAATAGATGTAATAGCATACCATGGGGTTGCAAAGAGCCGAATACGACTGAAAGACTTTCACTTTCACCTTCATTATAAACTAAGGATAGGTCAATTTCATTAATATCAAAGATGATATTAAATCATCTTTGAAATTTTTGGATAAATAGAATTTGACTACTTTTTATTTATTTACTTATTTTCATATATTTGTACATATTTGGTTTTTTGGTTTCATTTTTTTTATTTTTTAGAATTTATTCATAGTGGTAAGAGCTTTTGTTATAGAGCTGGGTTTTTACTCCAGTTCCCACAGTTGCTCTTTGAATAAAGTGGTTTTAGTAGACTTTCTGATGGTCAGATTTTTATTCTATAAAGTGGAGCTAGTAGCATAAACTGGCCAGGGATTTGTGAAGAATCCACAAATTAACAAATGTTCTTCTGATTACTTTTATCTTCCCTAACAATTCTAGGTTTTCTACAGTGTTACAGCTGCTTTTGGCTTTACTTTGTTCTTTCTTTTACTATTTTGGGGTTTGCTTTTATTTATTTATTTATTTCGGTTTTCTAACTCACTCATTTCAATTCTTAGCTAATTTTTAAATTAAATTCATCTCTTCTTTTAAATGTTATTTATGTAATAATTATATTTATCTCTCAGTACCACTACTACTTTAGTTGCATGCTTCGCAAGGTACATTTATTCTTTTCTTTGTTTTTCAACTCCACACATTTTGCTAATCTCCTTAATATATATTTTACATCATAAATTATTTGATTTTTGATTGGAAGTTTCCAAAATAAAATCTAATTTTCTTTTGTTACTATTTTAAAACTTATGGCATTGAAACATGTATAATATCATATATGAAATGAATCGCTAGTCCAAGTTCAATGCATGATACTGGTTGCTTGGGGCTGGTGCACTGGGACGACCCAGAGGGATGGTACCAGGAGGGAGGAGGGAGGAGGGTTCAAGATGGGGAACATGTGTATACCTGTGACGGATTCATGTTGATGTATGGCAAAAATACAATATTGTAAAGTAATTAACCTCCAATTAAAATAAATAAATTTACATAAAAAAAAAAATGAATTGCATTCACACTGCTGCTGCTGCTGCTGCGTCGCTTCAGTCGTGTCCGACTCTGTGCAACCCCATAGACGGCAGCCCACCAGGCTCTGCCGTCCCTGGGATTCTACAGGCAAGAACACTGGAGTGGGTTGCCATTTCCTTCTCCAATGCATGAAAGTGAAAAGTGAAAGTGAAGTTGCTCAGTAGTATCCGACTCTTAGCGATCCCATGGACTGCAGCCCACCAGGCTCCTCCATCCATGGGATTTTCCAGGCAAGAGTACTGGAGTGGGGTGCCATTGCCCTCTCCAATATATATAATTGGTTGGAGTTTCTGTCAATTTGTCTTTAGTACATTATTTTATGATTTAGAAAACAATTTTCCAGTGAACTTAAAGATAATAAAAATTTTTGTTAATTTTTATAAATAGGATTGAGTATATGTGCATTTGATCAAGCTTATTGAGTGGAGCTTATTGGCTCAAAATAAAAGTGGACAGTGACTGCAGTCACAAAATTCAAAGATGCTTGCTCCTTGGAAGAACAGCTATGACAAACCTAGACAGTGTATTAAAAAACAGAGACATCACTTTGCCAACAAAGGTCCATATAGTGAAAGCTATGGATTTTTCAGTAGTCGTGTATGGATATGAGAGTTGGATCATAAAGAAGGCTGAGCACTGAAGAATTAATGCCTTTAAACTAGTGTTGGAGAAGACTCTTGAGAGTCTCTTCAACTGCAAGGAGATCCAACCAGTCAGTCCTAAAGGAAATCAGTCCTGAATATTCATTGGAAGGACTGGTGCTGAAGCTGCAATACTTTGGCCACCTGATGCGAAGAACTGATTCCATGGGAAAAAACCTGATGCTGGGAAAGATTGAGGATAAGAGGAGAAGGGGATGACAGAGGATGAGATGGTTGGATGGTATTATTGACCAATGGGCATGAGTTTGAGCAAACTCCGGGAGATAGTGAAGGACAGGGAAGCCTGGCATGCTGCAGTTTATGGGGTCACAAAGAGTCACACACAACTTAGCAACTAAACAACAACAATTGATTGTGTTGAAGAACCTTTTTTGTCCAACATTACCATGCATTGAGATTGATTTGTAAAGCTATAGGAATGAAGACAGGGTAGGGTGAAATTGGTACAAATGTATAAAATCTGACCAGTGGAACTAAATAGACCACAGAAATTGACCTAAAGAAGTCTGAATTCTGAAAATGATAACACTATTATTAAGACGGACCATGGATTATATTTTCAATAAATGAAACTTCAAACTGGAGAGTCATATGGATATATTTATACATACATATGTATTTACTGCTACTTCACAACAACAAAAAATAAATTACACATCAACTATGGGGTCTCAAAGAGTTGGACATGACCAAGCAACTAACACATATACACACACACACACACACACACACACGCACACACACTAATACATACGACGGAATACCAGGCAGCTATAAAAAAAAAAATTCCATTTGCATTAACATGGATAAACTTGAAGGACATTATGCTTAGTGAAACAAATCAGATAGACAAAGACAAATACTATATGGTATCATGATATGTGGAATCTAAAAAATACAGCAAACAAATATAACAAAAAGGAAGCAGATTCACAGGTGTAGAGAACAAACCAGTGGCTACCAGTGGGGAGAAGGAAGGAGGTGGGGCAACATAGGATTGGGAGAGTAGAAGAAACAAAATATTAGGTATAAAATAAGTTACAAGGGTATGTTGTACAACACAGGAGAATACAGCCAAAATTGTATAATAACTGTAAATGCAATATAATCTTTAAAATTTGTGAGTCACTGTATTATACATCTGTAACTTATAATATTGTACAGAAAATACACTTCAATAAAAACAGGAAAAACTATATACCTATAGATTCAGAATAAATATATTTGTCTAAAACTCATGTTTTCCACTGAAATATATATTTAAAAATATATTTACAATTCATCCATTTTTATTGTTTTATAAAATTATGTTTCAAAAATACACCAAAAAATTCAAGCATTCAAGTACTCATGGATAGTTGTGCTGTTTATAATTTTTTACTATCATAAATAATGCTACTAAGAACAATATTTATGGTCATCAGGTGCATATCTGCAAAAAGCTTACTAGGGTATTTAAGGAGTAGTGGAATTTCTGGCCATGAGCATATGTTTGTTATGATTGTTACTAGAAAGCATGAGAGTAGTTTGAAAAATTTACCACATCACCAAATGGTATAGATGCATTGCTCTTCCACCTCCTTAAACATTTCTGTTGAAAGTGAAAGTCACTCAGTCGTGTCCGACTCTGCGACCCCATGGACTGGGTAGTCCATGGAATTCCCCAGGCCAGAATACTGGGCAGGGTAGCCTTTTCCTTCTCCAGGGGATCTTCTCAATACAGGGATCAAACCCAGGTCTCCCACATTGCAGGTGGATTCTTTACCACCTGAGCCACAAGGGAAGTCCAAGAATACTGGAGTGGGTAGCCTATCCCTTCTCCAGGGAATCTTCCTGACCCAGGGATCCAACAAGGGTCTCCTGCACTGCAGGCAGATTCTTTACCAACTGAGCTGAGGAAAACCCTTACTTTTAGAATCTGTGAACAAGTGTGTGTTTTCATGAAGGGGCATGAAATTACAGTTTTAACTCATGCTTTGTAGCAAATAAAATTGAACATATTTTAAATATTTACTTTCATGAATATTCCTGTCTATAAAATGCCTCTTCAAATCATTTGCTTTTTGTAAGAAGACATCCCATTAGTTTCTAATGCTGTCTTTTTCACAGAACAAGTGACCAGAGGTCAAGTGGTTCTATTTTACTGTGCTCTGTTTTCCTATAATTAGCAAATAACAAATTATCTTAGCAACTACAGCTCTACAATTATTGTTTGTTTTTGGCTAGGTACATTCTCTTGACATCTTCTTTAGGAACTCTTAACTATTCCTGGCTTTGCTTTTTTGTGTCTTTTAAATATATTATGTCAAGTTCCCATAAAAAACAAATGAAGAATATGGGATTTAGATTAGATATTGATTAAATCTATAGATCAAATGAAGAGCCCCCCAAAATATGAAAAAACATTTTTTTTGTATATTTTAGTATCCTTTAGTATTTTATAATTTCTTACTCGCATGTCTTCTACAACCATTTTTTAAATTTATTAATATATAAAATAGTTTTTAATATGATAAGTGTAATCTTTTAAAATTGTCTTTCAATGTATTGTATTTTATTTAAATTAAATAAATTCAATTTTTGTATATTTATTTTCTTAACCTTCCCAACTTCCATTGTCATTTTAATCACTACAAAGTTAAAAATATTTTAAAAACATCTCAGAATTTAATAGAATTTCACTTCTTGGGAAGCTAATTTTCTTCTCTAATGTATTTTGTGTCCTTCATGTTAAGTAATTTTTAAAAAATAATTTCTTATTCTCACCTTTTTCTGTTTTATGTTAATTATTATTCTTTTAAACCTATCTTGTTTTCCTTATGGGCATTATTAAACTCAGAATTGTGAAACTTCACTTCTTTGACACTATTTTGAACTTGATTTATGTTTTAACATAAAAACATATTTTCATGTTAATTCTGTCAATTACAGATTCTTATATTACCTAGATAATAAAAACAAACTAAAAAATGTAAGCCTTATGATTTTTTCTTTCATATTCTGTAAGTTTAAGCATACAGAACTTACCAAAATTATTAAAATTACATTTATGATATTTTAATAGTATTGAAAATTTAAATATCCCTATATTAAAGTATCACTCACTATAATAGCCAATTTATCAATCCATCATAGAAGTTTTTACTTTAGGAATAACTTAGATGTTAATACTTATATTAACATCTAATATAAGTTAGATGTTAACATTAACATTTACTTAGATGTTAATGTTATACTAGCTTCCTAGAGCTGCAGTATCCTTTACCAGATGCATACTTTGCAAATATTTTCTCCCAGTTTCTGGCTTATTTTCTCATTCTCTTGAGAGTGGTGTGTGTGTGTGTGTGTGTGTGTGTTAGTAAGTCTTTTCTTTTTTAAATTTTAATGAAATCTAGTTTATCAGTTATTTATCTCATGCATTATATCACTTTTGTATTGTATCAAAAGGTCACTGCCATACCCAAGGTCACCTAGATTTTCTCCTATGTTATTTTCTAGGAGTTTGAGTGCTTTGCATTTTACACTGATTCCATAATCTATTTTAAATTAATTTTTGTGAAAGGTGTATGATCTATATCTATATTATTATTATTGCATGTAAGTGTCCTGTTTTCCAGCATCACTTATTCAAAAGACTATTTTTTTCTCCATTGCATTGCCTCAGCAACTTTGTCAAGATCACCTGACCCTTTTTATACATCTCTATCTCTGGACTCTACTTTTCTCCATTGTTTTATTTGTCTCTTCATCAATACCATGCTGTCTTGATTATGGTTAGCTTTATAGTAAGTCTTGAAATCAGGTAGCAACAGTCCTCTGCAATGATCTTTTTATTTATCTTCTCTTTTCTACTCTTGTCTTTCCAGCTCAGTTCCTTTCTAAGAGTATTCTTTGTAAAAATGAATTAAATCATACAACTTCCTTACTAAAAGCTTTCAGTATGCCTCCTTTCTTTGAGGATAAAATACTAAATTAACCAAGTATAAAAAGGGTCATTCAGTTTATGACGCCTGCCTTCAACTTCAGTCATTTAGTAATTCTAGTTTTGCTTACAGTCACTTGACTTTTTAAAATTTCTGTAGTATACTAATATATTTCTACTCTTTGAATCCTTACAGTTACTCTTTTGACTTTCTGTTATTGGTATTGTTGTTGTTTTGCCTCCACTGTTAGCCTGACATCTCTTAGTCATCTTTAATTCAAGTCGGTTGCACAGAGAGAATCTCCTGAACATATAATTTCTTCCCTGACTGTTATATAATATTAATGTATTTGTTCAAATCATTCTTCTTCCTAATATCTAAAGTCACTGAGGCCACTGACTCTATTCATTCTGCTTAGAAGTAGATGCATAGCAAAATATGATTATTTTTAAAACACTCTAATTTAATGAATGAATAAACTTTAAATTAAAAAAGAAGAAAGAGACAGCAAAGCTGAACTAAGATCCTAATTTTCCAATAGACTCTCTTCAATGATTAAAGTGTCTCAACAGGATCCCACTAGTACCTTTTCTTCTGAATTTCAATCTCTTCTTAATAAAATAGTCACACTGATCATAATAAAACATAAACCAATCTATGTTACTTTGTTCAAAATCCTCCAGTGGTTTCCCATCTCACAGTAAAAGCTGGAGATCACACACTTTGCCTTTAGTTACCCTTCTGTTCTCACTTCTTTCTCTCTCATTCTACCCCAGCAGCCTTGGCCTCCTTGCCAGTCACATGCCTGTCTCAGACCATTGGTAGTTTCTTTTTCTCTTGCCTTGAATGCTCCAAATGTCTGCAGATTTGTGTCTTCATTAACATCAATTCATTATTCAAATTGTGACCTTCTTAGTATTGCCTTTGCTTGCCACACAATCTAATAATGAAATCTTGATCTCACAACTAATCTAAATGTGAACTTTTGGAAATCTGTGTATGCATTCTCAAGGATGTGTCTGGATGTGTAAACTTGAAAGCTTTCTATTTTAGGAGGATGTTACAAACCATGAATTTGTCCTATGTGATACACTGTAAAAAATAAAACGTGCATTTCCAGGTCATAGTTTCAGGTAAAAAGTTATGTTAAAGAAATTGCCAGATTAGCAACAAATTTACTTAGAATTGTATTATTTTAATAAACTGGTAAAATAGTAAAAGATAAAAAGGTGCTGTTGAGGTGATACTCATCTCTCAAATATTCTTATGTTCAGATTATAAATATAGTTACTAGCATAATGTATTACAAATTCTCATACGTATAATCTGTATATGTCTAATTTTGACAAGTAACTATGCATTAGAATATGTTTTAGTGTTGACTGAAGGTAAATAATATCAATCTATGATTTATTAGAGTATTTTCCATTAGTTTAATTCTATAAAGTAGCATTCTCTTTAGAATATATAAGAAAATAAGCAAAAGATTAGCAGCAAACCCCAGCATAAGTGGATTAGCCATCTAAGCAGCCTTGAAGTAAATCCTTTTTATTTGGGAGAAAAAACATGCCAAATAGAGAATTTACACATCTTTGGTATTAAGATTTATTAACAAAAGGAAATCGACAATGACAATAGTTCTCAATGCTTTTCTGGAATATTAACTTCATTTTACTATGTGGCCTTGAGTATCTTATCTGATCTAGAAAAGTTGACACTGCAACTATGAATGACATATCAGAATTAATCATATCACAACTGTATAGAGAAATTACTGGTCCTTTATCTTGACTATAATTGGAGATTCATGAGTCTCACGTTTGAATAAATTTTAGTCCTTACAAATATACAATTTTGTCAATTCTAACAATTTAAACTGTTGCTATTTATAATTTCTAGACTTTGCAGAATATTTGTTCCTGATCTTCTTCAAACTGGCATCTGAGAGAATATAGAAAGGTCTTTTATAATTTGGTATTGGAGATTCGGAACCAATGCCCTCATTCTGGTCCTTGGATGTGGATGGTTTGATTGTCTTTAAGAGGTGGGTGGATCATAAGCCAGTTCTATTTCCAGTTTTTTAAGGAATCTCCACACTGTTCTCCATAGTGGCTGTACTAGTTTGCATTCCCACCAACAGTGTAAGAGGGTTCCCTTTTCTCCACACCCTCTCCATCATTTATTATTTGTAGACTTTTGGATCGCAGCCATTCTGACTGGTGTGAAATGGTATCTCATAGTGGTTTTGATTTGCATTTCTCTGATAATGAGTGATGTTGAGCATCTTTTCATGTGTTTGTTAGCCATCTGTATGTCTTCTTTGGAGAAATGTCTATTTAGATCTTTGGCCCATTTTTAGATTGGGTCATTTATTTTTCTGGAGTTGAGCTGTAGGAGTTGCTTGTATATTTTTGAGATTAGTTGTTTGTCGGTTGCTTCATTTGCTATTATTTTCTCCCATTCTGAAGGCTGTCTTTTCACCTTGCTAATAGTTTCCTTTGATGTGCAGAAGCTTTTAAGTTTAATTAGGTCCCATTTGTTTATTTTTGCTTTTATTTCCAATATTCTGGGAGGTGGGTCATAGAGGATCCTGCTGAGAAATAAAGGAATAAAAATTAAAAAAAAAAAAAAAGTAAAAAGAAAAATAAAATGCCAACAGTCTACAACCTCAAAAATAAAAAAAAATTTAAAAAAAAGAGGTGGGTGGTCTTCTCAGGATTTCCTTCTGGCATTCTTGGTTAGTTTCTAGGGCTGCTGTTAATTGATCTCCCTGGGCTTGAGAGAGTTTGTTCGCTGCTCTTTGGAAGGCATGTCCTTTCTTCAGTCCAATTGGAACATTATAATTTTCTTTACTCATCCTCTTGGTTCAGAACATCTATTCTTGCAAAATTTATATGGACTTTAATTCAGCTCTTGAGTTGCCTAGTGAAAGTCATTCAGTCATGTCCAGCTTTTTGTGATCGGCTCCTCTGTCCATAGAATTATCCAGGTGAGAATATTGGAGTGGTAGCCATTTCCTTCTTCAGGGGAATGTCCTGACCCAGAGATTGAACCTGGATTTCCCACATTGCAGGCAGATTCTTTACCATCTGAGTCACCAGGGAAGACCCAATTTGGACTTAAGTTCAGCTCCTTAGTTACCTAGATTGTATACAATTTAAGGATTATGAAACTCCATCCTTAATGCTTCTTATACAAACTTCATTACTTCTTATCTCTGGTGTGTGATCTACATTCTCTTGAATTCATTACAAGTTGTATAGAACCACTAAAAACTGTGTTCTCTTCTCTGAGAACCAAGATGCATAGAGGAGCTATTTGGATATTTTTCTCCTACCCCAAACCTGTATGTATAGGAGGGTAAGGCATTGTCTATTATCTTCCTTCTTTACCACTCAGGATCCATAGCTAATCTTGACTCTCAGACACATGATTTTTGTACTGAGGAATGAAGAACTTATTTCCTCAGGAAGTTTCTAGATTTGCCAAAGAAGCATGTAAGTAAATAAAAAGGCGTGATTTTTGTTTAAAGATAGGTTTTTCAAGTCAGTTATCTTGTTAAAGACAATACAATTCCATGTTCTTCAGCCTGAGGTGATAAAATATATCATTTAACCTTAGTAGTTGAAGAGTGTAACAAAGCATTAATTTAATTTGACATTAAAATATACTAATTATTTATCCTCAGTCCATTCTAACCCCTTAGATACTCCATGTTTTCTCTGATTTACCTGATTACTGAGTTAAAATGTCACATATACCTAACCAGATCCCCAGAAGATGTTTTTCATCATGAAATTCATTATTTATTTTTGTTTGTCATGAAATTAATTTAGCTATTTCAGTTGGAAGAAAGAAAAAAAAAGAAGAAAGAAAATATAAATGATCAAAGAAAGAAAAAGTAAAATAGAGAAAAAAGGGAAGAAGGAAGAGAAGGATGAAGGACAGGAATGGAAATACAATAGAAATAGTAGGACTGCAAGGAGATCAAACCAGTCAATCCTAAAGGAAATCAGTCCTCAATATTCATTGGAAGGACTGATGCTGAAGCTGAAGCTCCAATACTTTGGCCCCTTGATGCCAAGAACTGACTCCTTGGAAGAGACCCTGATGCTGGGAAAGATTGAAGGCAGGAGGAGATGGGGATGACAGAGGATGAAATGGTTGGGTGGCATCACCGATTTGATGGACATGAGTTTGTGCAAGCTCTGGGAGTTGATGATGGACAGGGAAGCCTGGCATTCTTTAGTCCATGGGGTTGCAAAGAGTCAGACATGAGCTGAACTGAACTTTTTGTTTTGGGCCTGGGTTTATAGCTGTGGGGGTGGAGGATAACTCCAATGTCTATTAAATTTTTTTTTCTTTGTTTGCTAAAAAAAAAAAAAAAAAAAAAAAAAATAGCAGTATAGGTCATACTATTTTCACTTCAGTCATATATTTATTTTCATATAAATGCCTATATAGTCATGTATAATGATATAAATATATTTATTAATATCAAAAAATAAAAGAAAAAACATTAAACCTATGGAAACTACAGCCCTAGCACTAGCCCTCTCTCTTTTTGAAGAGTATACATTAAGCAGACATGGCAAATTTTTATTAATATAGATAGACTTCCTTTATTGGTAGGTCTTGTATAGTGTGTTTGTAGGTGGAATGTGTGAAAGTATGGAGAATAGGCATGGCTTTCTGAAAATTCTTACTTAAAAGCACAAGGATACATTTATGAGTTAATACGTCAATTCTCAACCCTAGTTTTATTTCCCCTGTTCTCTCTCAGGTTCTAATGTTACTCTCTGTCCTTTACTCTTTGGCCTGAAAGGAAAATGTATGCCATCTGATCTAGATCATAAGAAACAGCATGGTGTCATGTTCTGGCTGTCAGGGACCTCTTAAGTTGCCTTTGGATATGGTGTGATTAATTGTGCAATCTCTTTCTGGCTCTCATGTTTGGTATCTTCTTTTTTTTTTATTTAATTTAATTTTATTTTTTAACTTTACAATATTGTATTGGTTTTGCCATATATCAAAATGAATCCGCCACAGGTATACTTGTGTTCCCTATCCTGAACCCTCCTCCCTCCTCCCGCCCCATACCATCCCTCTGGGTCATCTCAGTGCACCTTCCACAAGCATCCAGTATCCTGCATCGAACCTGGTCTGGCAATTCATTTCACATATGATATTATACATGTTTCAGTGCCATTCTCCCAAATCATCCCACCCTCTCCCTCTCCCACAGAGTCCAAAAGACTGTTCTATACATCAGTGTCTCTTTTGCTGTCTCGTATACAGGGTTATTGTTACCATCTTTCTAAATTCCATATATATGCATTAGTATACTGTATTGGTGTTTTTGTTTCTGGCTTACTTCACTTTGTATAATAGGCTCCAGTTTCTTTAGTTTGGTATCTTGACACAGTCTGCAAGCCATTTTGGCCTCAAATGCTGCTATTCGAATTGAAATTTCTCCTATGAGAAGAAGTCATGGCCAAGATACATTTATGTAACATCAAGACAGTCAAGCAGAGACTATTGCAATTGAAGTGTAATAAAAATGGTTCGCCCCTATTTTCCATCTTCCATGTACAAATTATATACATATATAAATAAATTATATATGTTAATAATATATTATAATGATATATTAATAAACATATATTAATAATATAATTAATAACATATAATAGTAAATTATGTTATATAATAATATAATTATAATAATAAATTATATTATATAATAATATAATTATAATAATAAATTATATTATATATAACATATATATATATTAGGGTTAGGGTTAGTTAATAATAAATTATATTGTGTATATATATATATATATGTATATGTAAATTATATATATATATATGTTTCCCAGGTAGTGGTAGTGGTAAAGAAACCCATCTGTCATACAGGAGATGTAAGAGATGCAGGTTTGATTCCTGGATTGGGAAGATCCCCTGGAAGACAGCATGGCTATCCACTCCAGTATTATTGCCTGGAGAATCCCATGGCCAGATGAGCCTGCGGGGCTACAGTCTATAGGGTTGCAAAGAGTCGGACATGACTGGAGTGACCTAGCATGTCCACCAGTTAATCATCAGGGAGCTGATTTCCTCTGCTTTATATTAAGGGACTTATAACAATCGTAGATATATCTATCATAATATGCCTTTGTTTCTTAGCTAACCAGCAGAAATTAGGAATTATAATTTCAGTGTTGAAGACTAGGGAATTGCATGGAAAATGGCAGATTTTTATCCCTCTCCACCCAACCCATGAAAAAAATTAGTTTATAAGCTTAACATGTTGCTGTTGTTTAGTTGCTAAGTTGTATTCAGCTCTTTATGACCCTATGGACTGTAGCCCACCAGGCTCCACTGTCCATGGAAATTTGCAGGCAAGAATACTGGAATGGGTTGCAATTTCCTTTTCCAGGGGATCTTCTCGACCCAGGGACTGATCTTGTGTCTCCTGCATTGCAGGCAGACTTTTTACCATTGAGCCACCTGGGAAGTCCAAGCAGAAGTGACTATATTTGGTAGTTCGGTTTGATGGTAAATGAAGAAGATATACAGGAAGTTGTATGGATTGGCTGAAATGAGCAGGTAGGAGCAAAGCAAAGTGAGTGCCCGAGGGCAATAGAGTCCTTAGTTTAAAATGGGTCAAGTAAAGGAAAAAGTTGAGTAAAAGCCAAACATCAAATTTGGAACATTAATATTAGAAAATAAGGCAACTTGTGAAAACTGACAGCAACTTTTTTAACATATAATAAAATGTAATAATAATAAGGAGATAGGCATGGTAAGAGAAACTTGACATTTATTGAGTGCATGTGTTTGAGGCACGACTTGGCATTTCTGCATTTCAGTTCAGTTTGGTTCAGTCACTCAGTCCTGTCTGACTATATATGACCCCATGAATCACAGCATGCCAGGCCTCCTTATCCATCACCAATGCCCGAGGTCACCCAAACTCATGTGCGTTGAGTCGGTGATGTGATCCAGCCATCTAATCCTCTGTCGTCCCTTCTCCTCTTGCCCCCAATCCCTCCCAGAATCAGGGACTTTTTAAATGAGTCAACTCTTTGCATGAGGTGTCCAAAGTATTGGAGTTTCAGCCTCAGCATTAGTCCTTCCAATGAACACCCAGGACTAGTCTCCTTCAGGATGGACTGGTGGGATCTCCTTGCAGTCCAAGGGACTCTCAAGAGTCTTCTCCAACACCACAGTTCAAAAGCATCAATTCTTTGGTGCTCAGCTTTCTTCACAGTCCAACTCTCACATCCACACCTGACCACTGGGAAAAGCAGAGCTTTGACTAGATGGACCTTTGTTGGCAAAGTAATGTCTCTGCTTTTGAATATGCTATCTAGGTTGGTCATAACTTTCCTTCCAAGGAGTAAGCGTCTTTTAATTTCATGGCTGCAATAACCATCTGCACTGATTTTGGAGCCCGAGACAAATAAAGTCTGAAACTGTTTCCACTGTTTCCCCATCTATTTCCCATGAAGTGATGGGACTAGATGCCATGATCTTCGTTTTCTGAATGTTGAGCTTTAAGCCAACTTTTTCACTCTCCTCTTTCACTTTCATCAAGAGGCTTTCTAGTTCCTCTTCACTTTCTGCCATAAGTGTGGTGTTATCTGCATATCTGAGGTTATTGATATTGCTCTTGGCAATCTTGATTCCAGCTTGCGTTTCTTCCAGCCCAGCATTTTTCATGAGGTACTCTGCACAGAATTTAAATAAGCAGGGTGACAATATACAGACTTGATGTACTCCTTTTCCTATTTGGAACCAGTCTGTTCCATATCCAGTTTTAACTATTGCTTCCTGACTTGCATATAAGTTTCTCAAAAGGCAGGTCAGGTGGTCTGGTATTCCCATCTCCTGAAGAATTTTCCACAGTTTATTGTGATCCACACAGTCAAAGGCTTTGGCACAGTCAATAAAGCAGAAATAGATGTTTTTCTAGAACTCTCTTGCATTTTGATGATCCAGAGAATGTTGGCAATTTGGTCTCTGGTTCCTCTGCCTTTTCTAAAACCAGCTTGAACATCTGGAAGTTCACGGTTCATGTATTGCTGAAGCCTGGCTTGGAGAATTTGAGCATTACTTTACTAGCATGTGAGATGAGTACAATTGTGCAGTAGTTTGAGCATTCTTTGGCCTTGCCTTTCTCTGGGATTGGAATGAATACTGACCTTTTCCAATCCTGTGGCCACTGCTGAATTTTCCAAATTTGCTGGCATGCTGAGTGCAGCACTTTCACATCATCATCTTTGAGGATTTGAAATAGCTCAACTGGACTTCTATCACCTCCACTAGCTTTGTTCATAGTGATGCTTTCTAAGGCCCACTTGACTTTGCATTCCAGGATGTCTGGCTCTAGGTGTGATCATTCACCTAGATGATCACACCATCATGATTATTTGGGTCCTGAAGATCTTTTTGTACAGTTCTTCTGTGTATTCTTGCCACCTCTTCTTAATATCTTCTGCTTCTGTTAGGTCCATACCATTTCTGTCCTTTATCGAGCCCTTCTTTGCATGAAATGTTCTCTTGGTATTTCTAATTTTCTTGAATAGATCTCTAGTCTTTCCCATTCTGTTGTTTTCCTCTATTTCTTTGCACTGATTGCTGAGGAAAGCTTTCTTATCTCTCCTTGCTATTCTTTGTAACTCTTCATTCAGATGCTTATATCTTTCCTTTTCTCCTTTGCTTTTTATTCCTCTTCTTTTCACAGCTATTTGTAAGGCCTCTCCAGACAGCCATTTTGCTTTTTTGCATTTCTTTTCCACGGGGATGGTCTTGATCCCTGTCTCCTGTACAAGGTCAAGAACCTCTGTCCATAGTTCATCAGGTACTCTGTCTATAAGATCTAGTCCCTTAAATCTATTTCTCACTTCCACTGTATAATCATAAGGGTCATATATGTATGACCTATGTGTAATAATAGGCCATATCTGAATGGTCTAATGGTTTTCCCTACTGCCTTCAATTTATGTCTGAATTTGGCAATAAGCAGTTCTTGATCTGAGCCACAGTCAGCTCCCAGTCTTGTTTTTGTTGACTTTATAGAGCTTCTCCATCTTTGGCTGCAAAGAATATAATCAATCTGATTTCAATGTTGATCATCTGGTGATGTCCATGTGTAGAGTCTTCTTTTGTGTTGTTGGAAGAGGGTGTTTGCTATGACCAGTGTGTTCTCTTGGAAAAATTCTATTAGCCTTTGCTCTGCTTCATTCCATATTCCAAGGCCAAATTTGCAGTTACTGCAGGTGTTTCTTGACTTCCTACTTTTGCATTCCAGTCCCCTATAATGAAAAGGACATCTTATTGGGGTGTTAGTTCTAAAAGGTCTTGTAGGTTTTCATAGAACTATTCAACTTCAGCTTCTTTAGTGTTACTGGTTGGGACATTGGCTTGGATCACCGTGGTATTAAATGGTTTGCCTTGGAAATGTCATTTTTGAGATTGCATCCAAGTACATTTTGCATATAATGCAGAGTAATTTTTCATCATATGTAACAAGTGTTTTCCTATTGTAGATTAATATATCAAAATCAAACTTTTCTCAAGCTTAGTCTACAATTTTCAGTGTTCTAGTGCAGTTCAGTTCAGTAGCTCAGTTTTGTCCAACTGTTTATGACCCCATGGACCGCAGCACACCAGGTCTCCCTGTCCATCACCAACACCCAGAGTTTACCCAAACTCATGTCAATTGAGTCAGTGATCTCATCCAACCATCTCATCCTCTGTCATCCCCTTCTCTTCCTGCCTTCAATCTTTCCCAGTATCAGGATCTTTTCTAATGAGTCAACTCTTAGCATCAGGTGGCCAAAGTATTGGAGTTTTGGCTTTAACCTCAGTCCTTCCAATGAACACTTAGGACTGATCTCCTTTAGGATGGACTGGTTGGATCTTCTTGCAGTCCAAGCGCCTCTCAAGAGTCTTCTCCAACACCACAGTACAAAGCTTAATGAATAAGTTTTTTCATCAGATTTTCTTCACTCACTCCATTTTCTCTTATACTATTTTTCCTAACTCAATTATATAAAACTGAAAAGCTAAATTAACTGCATATTTCAAGTTTTATTCTTTTATTGTTATTAATATAACATCTCATTTGATTTTGTATTTTTTCTCCTTTATTCTCAACCTCAATCCTTCTCCCCAATATAGACATTCTATTTTTTTTTGATATCTTTCAAATTTTGACCAACATAGATAGTATATTAAAAAGAAGAGACAGTACTTTTCCAACAAAGATCTATCTATTCAAGGCTATTGTTTTTCCAATGTTCATGTATTAATGTGAGAGTTGGACTGTGAAGAAAGCTGAACACGGAAGAATTGATGATTTTGAACTGTGGTGTTGGAGAAGACTCTTGAGAGTCCCTTGGATTGCGAGGAGGTCCAACTAGTCCATTCTAAAGGAGACCAGTCCTGGGTGTTCATTGGAAGGACTGATGCGAAGAGTTGTGAAGTCAACTCCTCATGTGAAGAGTTGACTTATTGGAAAAGACCCTGATGCTGGGAGGGATTGGGGGCAGGAGGAAAAGGGGACAACAGAGGATGAGATGGTTGGACGGCATCACTGACTCGATGGACATGAGTTTGTGTAAACTTCAGGAGTTGGTGATGGACAGGGAGGCCTGGCGTGCTGCAATTCTTGGAGTCGCAACTAATCAGACATGACTGAGCAACTGAGCTGAACTGAAAGTGAATGTATATTAAAAATTTCAGTTGTTTTCTGTGTATTTGAATGTTTATATGACGTGCTTAACTGCATAATTTTTTTTAGTAAATACCAATACCAATAACTAAAGCCTGATGTCAAAGATGGACACTAGCAGATAAATGGATAAAGAAGTTGTGGTACATATACACAATGGAATATTGCTCAACCATAAAAAAGAATGCATTTGAACCCATTCTAATGAAGTGGATGAAACTGGAGCCTATTATACAGAGTGAAGTAAGTTAGAAAGAGAAACACCAATGCAGTATATTAAGGCCTATATATCAAATTCAGAAAGACAGTAATGATGACCCTATGTGCAAGACACATAGGTGAAAAACAAACTTTTGTACTATGTGGGAGAATGTGAGGGTGGGATGATTTGAGAGAATAGCATTGAAAAATATATATTACTTTCTGTGAAATAGATGACTAGTGCAAGTTTGATGCATGAAGCAGGGCACTCAAAGCTGGTGCTATGGGACAACCCAGAGGGATGGGTGGGAGGGCGGAGTGAGGGGGTTTCAAAATAGGGGGACATATGTACACCCATGGCTGATTCATGTTGATGCATGGCAAAAACAACTACAATATTATAAAGTAATTAGCCTCCAATTAAAATAAAGAAATTAATTTTAAAAAAAGAACATTCACATTCTTAATGGAGAAAGGCTAAATAAATAAATAACAAGGGCTAGGAAGAAACTGATTCCAACCCTAATAAATGACCTTGAAGGGTACAAGACTTTCATGGAGGAAAGAACTGCAGATGTGGAAATATCAAGAGAACTAGAACTAGAGCCCAAAGATGACTGAATTGTTGAAATCTCATGACAAAACTCGGAGAAGGCAATGGCACCCCACTCCAGTACTCTTGACTGGAAAATCCCATGGACGGAGGAGCCTGGTAGGCTGCAGTCCATGGGGTCGCTAGGAGTCGGACATGACTGAGTGACTTCACTTTCACTTTTCACTTTCATGCACTGGAGAAGGAAATGGCAACCCACTCCACTGTTCTTGCCTGGAGAATCCCAGGGACGGGGGAGCCTGGTGGGCTGGCATCTATGGGGTCGCACAGAGTTGGACACGACTGAAGTGACTTAGCAGCAGCAGCATGACAAAACTTGAATGGAATAGAAGTTGGTTCTTATGAATGAGCAAAGAAAGTGGTTTCTTGAGATGCAAACTGCTCCTGGTGAAAATGCAGTGAAGACTGTTGAAACAACAACAAAGAACTTAGAGTATCACATAAACTCAACTGGTGGAAAGGTTTGATAGGATTGACTCCAATTTGGATAAAGTTCGACTATAAATGCCATCAAAAAACATTGTCTGCTGCAGAGAATTTGTTCATGAAAGAAAGGGTCAGTCAAAGCAACAGATTAATCATTGCCTTATTTTAAGAAATTACCACCACCATCCCTACATGATCAGTCAGCAGCCATTAATGCTGAGGCAAAACAGTCTATTACAAACAGGTTACTACTTGCTGAAGGCTCAGATGATGGCTAACACTTTTGTCAATAAAATATTTTTAAATTTAGATAGGTACATTATTTTTAGACATAACGTTTATGCACACTTAATAGTATAATGTAAACATATTTTTATATGCACTGGAAAACCAAAAAACTTGTGTGACTTCATTGTAATAATCACTTTATTGTGATTACATGGAACTGAACCTCCATATCTATGAGGTATGCTTGCATACCTCCATGTCAGTCAGTCATTTACCTATGGAGCCCTCGAGAAAAGGATGAGCATAGCACAATGCATATGGAAGGTCACCATGACTAAGGGCAGTTCTCTAAAGATGGGTTACTGTAACTCACAGCAGCAGCAGCGGTTTGGGGAAGAAATAGATTCAACTTTGCAGAAAAGGTTATCTAGACAGAGCACAAACTGCATCCATTATACTATCCAAAGTGAAAGTGAAAGTTGCTCATCTGTGTCCAACTATTTGTGACCCAATGGACCATACACTCCATGGAATTCTCCAGGCCAGAACACTGGGATGGGTAGCCTTTCCCTTCTCCAGCAGATCGTCCCACCACAGGGACTGAACACAGGTCTCCTGCATTGCAGGTGGATTCTTTGCCAACTGAGCCACAAGGGAAGTCCAAGAATACTGGAGTGGGTAGCCTATCCCTTCTCCAGGGGTTCTTCCCAACCCAGGAATCCAACCAGTGTCTCCAGCATAATGGGTGGATACTTTATAAACTGAGTTATCAGAAAAGCCCTATACTATCCAAATGACTTATAATCCATTTCACTTCCTGTTTACAATCTTTCAGTGGCTTCCTCCAGGCTCCTATATTAACTCGAAATTACATAACACTGCATGCTTCTGTTCCCTTTCAATTTACCCATACTGATTCCCTATCCATATGGATCAGTTTCAGTTCATTTCAGTCACTCAGTAGTGTCTGACTCTTTGCGACCCCATTGACTGAAGCACACCCAGACTCCCTGTCAATCACCAACTCCCAGAGTTTACCCAAACTCATGTTCATTGAGTTGGTGATGCCATCCAACCGTTGCATCCTCTGTTTTCCACTTCTCCCACCATCAATTTTTCCCAGCATCAGAGTGTTTTCCAATTAGTCAGTTCTTTGCATCAAGTGGCTAAAGTATTGGAGTTACAGCTTCAGCATCAGTCCTTCCAATGAATATTCAGGACTGACTTCCTTTAGGACAGACTGGTTGGATCTCCTTGCTGCCCAAGGGACTCTCAAGAGTCTTCTCTAACACCACAGTTCAAAAGCATCAATTCTTCAGCGCTCAGCTTTCTTTATAGTCCAACACTCAAATCCATACTGTTCATGAGGTTCATATCAATAACCTCAGATATGCAGATGGCACCACCCTTATGGCAGAAAGTGAAGACAAACTAAAGAGCTTCTTGGTGAAAATGAAAGAGGAGAGTGAAAAAGTTGGCTTAAAACAACATTCAGAAAACTAAGATCATGGCATCTGGTCCCATCACTTCATAGGAAATAGATGGGGAAATAGTGGAAACAGTGACAGACTTAATTATTTTGGGCTCCAAAATCACTGCAGAGGGGGACTGCAGCCATGAAAGTAAAAGATGCTTTCTCCTTGGAAGAAAAGTTATGATCAACCTATATAGTTTATTAAAAAGCAGAGACATTATTTTGCCAACAAAGGTTGATTTAGTCAAAGCTATGGTTTTTCCAGTAATCATGTATGGATGAGAGAGGTGGACTATAAAGAAAACTGAGCACTGAAGAAGTGATGCTTTTGAACTATGGTGTTGGAGAAGACTTGAGAGTCCCTTGGACAGCATGGAGATCCAACCAGTCCATCCTAAAGGAAATCAGTCCTGAATATTCATTGGAAGGACTGATGCTAAAGCTGAAGCTTCAGTATTTTGGCCAACTGATATGAAGAACTGACTCATTGGAAAAGACCCTGATGCTGGTAAGATTGAAAGCAGGAGAAGGGGCCGACAGAGGATGAGATGGCTGGATGGCATCACTGACTCAATGGACATGAGTTTGAGTAAGCTCCTAGAGTTGGTGATAGACAGGAAGCCTGGCATGCTGCAGTCCACAGGTTCAAAAAATTGGACACGACTGAGCGACTGAAGTGAGTTGAACACATCTTTACATGACTATTGGAAAAACCACAGCTTTTATTAAATGGACCTTTGTTGGCAGAATAACATCTCTGCTCTTTAATATGCTGTCTAGGTTGGTAATAACTTTTCTTCCAAGGAGCAAGCGTCTTTTAATTTCATGGCTGCAATCAGCATCTGCAGTGATTTTGGAGCCCCAAGAAATAAAGTTGGTCACTGTTTCCACTGTTTAACCACCTATTTGCCATGCAGTGATGGGACCAGATGCCATGATCTTAGTTTTCTGAATATTGAGTTTTAAGCCAACATTTTCACTCTCTTTCATTTTCATCAGGAAGCTCTTTAGTTCTTTTTCCCTTTCTGCCCTAAGTGTGGTGTCATGGATCTATTTATAAATTTTAAAATGCTATCTTCTACACTTTTTTGATGAAATGGCTTCATCTTTATATCAGCCTTTCTAGTCTAGCTAAAATTTCACTTCCTCCTTCATAGCCTCAATTCCCTAGACCCATGCCTTCAACATAGCCCTGGATATGCACATCCCCAGCATGTATAATACTCTAGTATAAATATCTGCTCACTCTTCTTTCACCTCTCTAAAGAGAGATATATTTAAGAACAGAAACTGTGACTCTTATGTTTTTATCATATGTCTTAGTATATGACAAATATTGAATATACTTTTTCCTAATGGCAAATAGATGGAGAAACAGTGGCTGACTTTATTTTGTTGGGCTCCAAAATCAATGCAGATAGTGATTGCAGCAATGAAATAAAAAAATTGCTTACTCCTTGGAAGGAAAGTTATGACCAAACTAGACAGCATTATAAAGCAGACACATTATTTTGCCAACAAAGGTCAGTCTAATCAAGGCTATGGTTTTTCCAGGGGTCATGTATGGATGTACTATAAAGAAAGCTGACCACCGAAGAATTGATGCTTTTGAACTGTGGTGTTGGAGAAGAATCTTGAGAGTCCCTTGGACTGCAAGGAGATCCAACCAGTCCATCCTAAAGGAAATGAGTCCTGGGTGTTCATTGGAAGGACTGATTTTGAAGCTGAAACTCCAATACTTTGGCCACCTGATGCGAAGAGCTGACTCATTTGAAAAGACCTTGATGCTGGGAAAGATTGAAGGCAGGAGGAGAAGGGGCCAACAGAGGATGAGATGGTTGGAATGCATTGATGACTCAATGGAGATGAGTCCGGGTGCAGTCCAGGAGTTGGTGATGTACAGGGAGGCCTGGTGTGCTGCAGTCCATGGGTTCTCAAAGAGTCGGACATGACTGAGCAACTGAACTGTACTGAAATAAATGAATTAATGATATATATGATATCATATAATGACATATATGATAATCAAAGTAAGAAAAACAGAATGCACTTTTTAAAATTCAGTTCCATCATATTCTAATGCCACCCCTCTTTATTTTACTCTAATAAGGTCTTTGGATTATTACATTAGGATATTTGAAATTATGTGTCTCATTTTATTAGTAATTTAAGATTATCTCAAGTGTTTATGCTTAGACAAGTAATCTTGTTTGAAGCTGAAGATCATTACAGGTTTTATATCTCCAAAGGCTACTCTCTGTCATCTAAGTTCCCCATGGCTAATATACTAATTCCAAGATTGACATTTTTCCAGTAACAAATTATATTCCCAAGTAGAACTCTGCATGATTATGTTGCACTCGATTATGGCTGCTATTACAGTTGTCTGTGCATCTATGGTCCCACTTCTGTTTATCCAGACTTTTTATTTTGTTTATTTCCAAACTTATTCTGTAGTCCACTGAAGGAGGAACAGAAAAGTTAGTTAACTTTCCTGTAGTCATCATACTTTCTTCTATTTTTTCCTTTTCCTTTGAGATTCCAAAACAATCCTCCAATTAGTTGTTTTGTTTTCCTTTCCTCATTAACACTTCAAAAATATATCTATTTATGTATTGCTTCATCTTTTCTTGCCTCTCTATTAGTTTCTTGAAGCTCATATACATACTATACATATTTTCGTGGTAAAAACATTTTCACTCAAACAATAGCACATAATATTAAGCATTGCTGTCTTGTTAGCGTGTAGCTTTTTACATTAAAAAAAAAAACCCACACACACACAAAAAAAACTGATATCCTTCAGTTAGATGTTGTTAAGATCTATGTTTTTACCTAGTCTTATGCATAATATCTTATTTTTTATCCATGCACTGTCATCAACTGAGCTTTTTCCTATTATAATCTAATCTCAGTGAAAATAGTCATTTTCTTATGTTGCTGCTTGGATAGTAACTACATTCTCTCCATTTGCACTTGCTCTCTCTTGAAACTCAAGTGTAGAGGCTTTATCAACTGTTCCTCTGTGCTATATAGAACTACACAGTACTCATTGTAAAGAATGTAAATTCTTCTTTAGCTCCTGCTTTTAATAGAAAAAGAATAACTTCTACTTTGAATTTGACCAGAGTAAGTCTCCATTTTTTAAAAACCCCTGATTCCAAGTCACATCCTAGGTTATACTTCCAGACATGCTTTTGGCTATAGCACTCCAAGGTTTTCCTTTTTTACAATTTTATTTCCTCTAGGCTTGCACTACAGAAGAGCTGCCTAGAAGTGTTTTTGCTATCAAAACATTGGTAGAAGTCTGAATCAGGTTCAGCACAGGTCACAAGGATGACAAATGGAAAGTAACCCAGAGATAAGCCCAGCATTAATTAGTGACAAGAGTGGCTGGATAATCTTACCTCTTCCGTGCTGAACATCTACTTGATTCAATCTACTAGGTTACAGACACTTGCTCCTTTAATTCTAAGGTAGCGTTCAGAACCGAGTGGTATTTCCATTTCACAGATGAGGTTTAGCAAGGTTAAGCAATTTGTTCAAGAACCTTGAGCTTTTAAATGGCAGAGTTGGTATCTGCCTCATGCCATCTCCTTAGTGAAACAGTCAGTCTATTTGATTTGAACTCTCTTGATTAGTTTTCTCAACTCTGTCTTTGATTTATTTACCACGCACATACATCATGCCCACGAGATGCAAGGCGTTGTCCTAAGGGACTTATTATATATATATATATATATATATATATATACACACACACGTATAAATTTACTCATAACAACCCTACAAGTTATGCATTGCTATTTTCATTTCAGAGAGGAGGAAACTGGGGCCAAAAATGTTCAGTAACTTGCTCAAGATCACACAGCCTATGAATACTTTCTTTTCACACATGTAACTAAATTTGGAAATGCAATAAAGTCGTATGTTTCTGGATTTATTTTAGTTTTTTAAATTTATTTATTTTTAATGGGAGGATAATTGCTTTACAATATTGAGTTGGTTTCTGCCATACATCAGCATGAATCAGCCATAGGCAAACATATGTCCCCTCCCTCTTTAATTTCCTTCCCACCTCCCACAAACAGGTTTATATTTACAAGCAGAAGTTTTTGTTTGAGCTCTAGCACTCAATTGTCCATGCCTGGAAGACATATACCTTTTAAGCCTCAGTTGTTCTAACTGCCACTACTAATGCTTCCTTTGGCAGCTGCTAGACTTCCGGGCTGAGAAACTTGGGATTAATAACAGTTTCTGGGAGATGTATATTACTGATCCAATATATTTCATTGATGACACATGTCTTACTTCTTCAATACCCTTCACTCTAGTTTAGGCTCTCTGTGTCTGAAAGTTACAAACACTTTGCAGCCTCTCTAGAACTACAGCCTACTGACAAGGACCATTAACTAATTTAGATTTAAGTGTCTGTAGAATTGCTGGCTAGAACTACTACACTGGTGCCATGGGTTAATAGTTTTTGTTTTATCAGAAGCTCTCCAGTTCTGCCTATGTCTCATATTTCTTCTCACTGGAACTTAATGCACTGGAAACTGGTGTGTGTCTATGTGGTTATTGTGTACAGGAACACATAACATAGTTTGAATGAAATGTAGATTTTATATTATGTAATCAGATGAATAATTTACTTCATGTATAGCATTAACAAGATTAGGAAAAAGGTGTTATCATTGGTTACATGGGTCCTCTATGATGTTATTTGGTGTGATGTTCTTCACACGAATTGCTCACACGAATTGCTTCAACGAAAAGTTGTCATCACTTGCTGATGGCAGTGTGCAAATAGGTTTGCCACATAGGAATTACCTGTCCCACAAGTTCATTTTCAATGGCATTCTAAAGATCAACCATCCTTGCAGGAGTTAAGAAAGATTTATAGAACACTACAATGCAAATCTTTAGAAAGAAAGACAAAAATCACTGAAGTTTTGCATAGTAGAGAATAAAAGAAGTACACTATTTTTAACACTTTATATATTTTTAGATTTGACAAATATACAATAAAAACATAAAAACTGAATTTCTATATAATCAAATTTTAATGTCTTCATATTTTAAACAACAGGTATAGAGAAATCTGTATAAAAACCTTATACTAGAAACAATATTTAACTAACATGTTAAAAAGTTAGAAATTCCAACACATTATTCACTCTACAAAGCAGTGGTATACAAAACAAATTATCTAGATATGTAGATATAGATTATTGAAAAGAACTAGAAATTTTCCAACTTCCATATTTGTAAATTCACATTTTATTTATCACAGGGAACTAAAAATACTATAGTAAGAGAAACTAATATCTTACAATATTCTGGTTGAATATTTATGTGTGTTGCTGTTGTTGTTTTCCAGTTGCTAAGTTATGTCCAGTTCTGCAACCTCATGGACTATAACACACCGAGCTTCTCTATTCTTAACATTCTCCCAGACATTGCTCAAATTCATGTCCATTGATTCACTGATGCTATCTAACCATCCTCTGTCACCCCATTCTCCTTTGCCTGATGCTTTCCCAGCATCAATGTCTTTTCCAATGAATCGGTTCTTCCCATTATGTGGCCAAAGTATCAGAGCTTTAGCTTCAGCATCAATTCTTACAATATTCAGGGTTGATTTCCTCTAGGATTGGCTGGTTTGATCTCCCTGCTTTCCAAGAGACCTTCAAGAGTCTTCTCCAGCACCACAGTTCAAAAACATCAATTCTTTGGCACTCAGCTTTCTTTATGGACCAACTCTCACATCTGTACATAACTACTGGAAAAACCGTGGCTTTGACTATATGGACCTTCATTGGCAGAGTGATGTCTCTGCTTTTTAATATGTTAAGTTTGTCATAACTTTCCTTCCAAGAGCAAGCATCTTTTAATTTCATGGGTGCAGTCACCATCCATGGTGATTTTGGAGCCCAAGAGAAGAAAATATGTAACTGCTTCCAATTTTTCCCTTTCTATTTGCCATGAAGTGATGGGACTGAGTGCCATGATCTTAGTTTTTTGAATGTTGAGCTTCAAGCCAGCTTTTTCACTCTCCTTTTCACCCTCATCAAGAGGCTCCTAAATTTCTCTTCATTTTATGCCTTTAGAGAGGTATCATCTGCATATCTGAAGTTGTTGATATGTCTCCTGGCAATCTTGATTCCAACCTGTGATTCATCCACCCTGGCATTTCACATGATGTACTCTGCATATAAGTTAAATAAGCACTGTGAAAATATACACCTTTTTTGTACTCCTTTCCCACTTTTGAACCAGTCAGTTGTTCCATGTCCAATTCTAACTGTTGCTTCTGTATATGTATGAATGTTTTGCTGTTTATTCACTAAGTTATGTCTGGCTTTTTGTGATCCCTGGGACTGTAGCCCACCAGACTCCTCTTACAATGAGATTTCCCAGGCAAGAATACTGGATAGGTTTGTCATTTCCTTCCCCAGGAGATCTTTCCAACCCAAGGGTTGAATCCACATCTCCTGCATTGGCAGGCAGATTTTTTACCACTGAGCCACCAGGGAATCCCACTCATATGCATGTGCATGCCTGCTAAATCACTTCAGTTGTGTCTAACTCTTTGTGGTCCTATGGACTGTAGCCCACTAGGCAAATCTGTCCATGGGATTGTCCAAGCAAGAATACTGGAGTGCATTGCCAGGTTCTCCTCCAGGGAATTTTCCCTCCCCAGGGATTGTACCCTTGCCTCTTAAGTCTCCTGCATTGGCAGTCAGGTTGTTTTAACACTAGCAACACCTAGGAAGCCAGATATATATGTTTACACATATACAAAAATATATACATATATAGGCTATATATATATATATATGTTTATGAATAAAAGTTGGCTTAAAACTCAATATTCAGAAAACTAAGATCGTGGCATCTGGTCTCATCACTTCAAAAACTAAGATCATGGCATATGATCCCATCACTTCATGGCAAATAGATGGGGAAACAGTGGAAACAGTGTCTCTGCCTTTTAATATGCTGTCTAGGTTGGTCATAGCTTTTCTTCCAAGGACCAAGTGTCTTTTAATTTCATGACTGCAGTCATCATCTGCAGTAATTTAGGAGCCCCGCAAAATAGTCAGCCACTGCTTCCATTGTTTCCCCATCTATTTGTCATAAAGTGATGGGACCGGATGTCATGATGTTAGCTTTTTAAATGCTGTTTTAAGTCAACTTTTGCACTCTCCTCTTTCATTTTCATAAAGAGGCTCTTTAGTTCTTCACTTTCTGCCATAAAGGTAGTGTCATCTGCAGATCTGAGGTTATTGCACTTCATTCAGCTTGTCATTTCACATGATGTACTCTGTATATAAGTTAAATAAGCAGGATGACAGTATACAGCCTTGATGTACTCCTTTCCCAATTTGGAACCAGTCTGTTGTTCCATGTCCAATTCTCACTGTTTTAGTCCAGTTCTAACTAAATTCACTGATTAGCTTTAGTAATTTTCTGATATTATCTTTAGGGTTTACTATGCCCAGTATCCTGTCATCTGCAAACAGTGAGAGCTTTACTTCTTTTGTCTTCTGATTTCCTTTTATTTCTTTTTCTTCTCTGCTATAGCTAAGGCTTCCAGAACTATGCTGAATAATAGTGGTGAAAGTAGACACCCGTGTCTTATTCCTGATCTTAGGGGGAATGCTTTCAATTTTTTCATCTTTGAGAATGTTTCCTGTAGGCTTATCATACATGGCCTTTACTATGTTGAGGTAGGTTCCTTCTATGCCCATTTTTTGAAGAGTTTTAATCATAAATGGGTGCTGCATTTTGTCAAAGGATTTTTCTGCATCTATTTAGATTATCATATTTTTTTTAATCTTTCAATTTGCTAATATGGTGTACCACATTGTTCTGTTTTCATATATGAAGAATCCTTGTATCCCTGGAAAAAAACCCTATTTGATCATGGTGTGTGAGCTTTTTGATGTGTTTCTAAATACTGTTTGCTAAAATTTTTTGAGGATTTTTGCATCTGTGTTCATCCGTGATATTGGCCTGTAGTTTCCTTTTGTTGTGTTGTCTTTGTCAGGTTTTGGTATCATGGTTATGGTGGCCATGTAAAATTAGTTTGGAAGTGTTCCTTTCTCTCCAATTTTTTGAAAGAGTTTTATAAGGATAGGTATTAGCGCTTCACTAAATGTTTGATAGAATTCTCATGCGAAGCTGTCTGGTCTTGAGCTTTTGTATTTTGGGAGATTTTTGATCATGGCTTCAATTTTAGTGCTTGTAACTGGGTTGTTCATAATTTCTATTTCTTCTTGCTTCACTCTTGAAAGATTGAACTTTTCTAAGAATCTGTCCATTTCTTCTTGGTTATCCATTTTGTTGCCATATAGTTGTTCATAATAGTCTCTTATACTCCTTTGTATTTGTGCACTGTTGTAACTTCTCATTTTTCATCTCTAATTTTGTTAATTTGATTCTTCTCTATTTAATTCTTGATGAGTCTGGCTAAAGGTTTGTCAGTTTTATCTTCTCAAAGAACCAGCTCTTAGTTTTATTAATCTTTACTATTGTTTCTTTCATTTCTTTTTCGTCTATTTTTGCTTGGATCATTATGATTTCTTTCCTTCTACTAATTTTAGTGTTTTTTTGTTCTCCTTTTTCCAGTTGTTTTAGGGGTAAAGTTATGTCGTCTGTTCGATTTTTTCTTGTTTCCTGAGGCAGGGTTGTATTGCTATAAAAGTCCACCTTAGAACTGCTTTTGCTGCATCCCATAGGTTTTGAATTCTTGTGTTTTCATTGTCATTTGTTTCTAGAAATTTTTTTATTTTGCTTTCTATTTCTTCAGTAACCTGTTGGTTATTTAGAAATGTGTTGTTTAATCTCCATGTGTTTGTGTTTCTTACAGTTTTTTTTTTTTTTTTGTAATTGATATCTAGTGTCATAGTGTTGTGGTCAGAGAAGATGCTTGATATGATTTCAATTTTCTTAAACTAACTGAGGTTTGATTTGTGACCCAAGATATGGTCCATCATGGAGAATGTTCCACGTGCCCTTGAGAAGAGGTGCATTCTTCTGCATTTGTGAGGAATGTCCTGAAGATATTAATGAGATCCATCTCATCTAATGCATCATTTAAGACTTGTTTCCTTATTAATTTTCTGATTTGATGATCTGTCCATTGGTGTGAGTGGGGTGTTAAAATCTCCTGCTATTATTGTGTTGCTGTCAATTTCTCCTTTTATGCCTGTTAGTGTTTGTCATGTATTGAGATGCTCCTATTCTGAGTGCATAGATATTTAAAATTGTTATGTCTTCTTATTGGATTGATCCCTCGATCATTATGTAGTGTTCTTCCTTATCTTTTGTAATCTTCTTTATTTTAAGATCTATTTCGTCTGCTACAAGGATTGCTACTCCAGCTTCCTTTTGCTTCCCATTTGCATGGAATATATTTTCCATCCTCTCTCTTTCAGTCTATATGTGTTTTTAGCCTGCAGTTTCCTTTTGTTGTGTGGGTTGAGTGAGTTTCTTGTAGACAGTATATATATAGGTCTTGTTTTTTTATCCATCCAGCCAGTCTGTGTATTTTGGTTGGAGCATTTATTCAATTTATATTTAAAATAATCATTGATATATATGATTCTGTTGTTGTTTCTTAATTGTTTTGGGTTGATTTTAAAGATATTTTTTATTGTCTTGTATTTCTTGACTACATAAGTCCCTTTAAAGTTTGTTGTAAAGCTGGTTTGATGGTCCTGAATTCTCATAACATTGGTTGTCTGAAAATCTTTTTATTTCTCCATCAATTTTGAATGAGATCCTTGCCAGTAATCTTGGTTGTAGATTTTTCCTTTTCAGTACTTTAAATATATCCTTTCATTCCCTTCTGGCCTGCAGAGTTTTTGCTCAACACCAGCTCTTAAACATATGGGTTTTCTCTTGTATGTTACTTTTTGCTTTTCCCTTGCTGCTTTTAATATTCTTTCTTTGTGTTTACTCTTTGTTAGTTTGATTAGTATATGTCTTGGCCTGTTTCTTCTTAGGTTTATCCTGTATGGGACTCTTTGTAGCACTTGGACTTGATTGACTATTTCCTTTTCCATCTTCAGGAAATTTTCAACTGTGATCTCTTCAAAAATTTTCTCATAGCATTTTTTTCCCTACTTCTTTTGGGACTCCTATAATTCGAATGTTGGTGTGCTTGATATTGTCCCAGACATTTCTGAGACTATCCTCAGTTCTTTTAATTCTTTTACTTTATCTGGCTCTTCAGAATTTATTTCCACTGTTTCATCTTCCAACTCACAGACTCGTTCTAATGCTTCAGATATTCTGCTATTGATTCCTTACAGAGTATTTTTAATTTCAGTAATTGTGTTGTTTGTCTGCATGTTTATTCTTTAATTCTCCTAGTTCTTGGTTAATTGATTCTTCAATTTCTCCATTTTATTTTCAAAGTTTTTGATTATCACTATTATCATTATTCTGAATTATTTTTCAGGTCATTTGCCTAGTTCCTCTTCATTTATTTGGACTTCTGTGTTTCCAATTTGTTCCTTCATTTGTGTAGCATTTCTCTGCCCTTTCATTGTTATTTTTTTTAACTTATTTTGTTTGAGGTCTCCTATTCCCAGGCTTCAAGATTGAATTCTGTCTTCCTTGGTGTCTGCCCTCCCAAGATAGGTCCAGTGTTTTGTGTATAGGGTGAGATATGTGCTGAGATTTTTTTGTTGGTTTGTTTTCCTTTGATGGGAAAGGCTGAGTGAGGTGGTAATCCTGTCTGCTGATGATTGGCTTTATATTTTTGCTTTGTTTGTTGTTTAGAGGAGGCATCCTGCACAAGGTGCTACTGATAGTTGGGTGATGCCTGGTCTTGTATTCCAGTGGTTTCTGTTGTGTGAGTTCTCACAATTTGATACCCCCTATGGTTAGTCCCCTGGTATTCTTGGGTCTTAGAGTCAATGCTTCCACTCCAAAGGCTTAGGGCTTCATCAATGGTCAGGAATGAAGATCCCACAAGTGTTTTGTTATGACACTAAATGAGATTCCTACTAACACTCCTGTTTTCCTATTTAGTTCCTTTGTCCTACTGAGTTTTGAGTGGTTCTATATATTCTTTTCCACTGGGCAGGTATTCCTGTCTGCTCTCAGCTGGTGTTCTGCATGCACTTCTGTGTCTGAAGGTGTATTCCTGATGTATCCATGGAGTGAAATGTACTCCATATTCACTTATTCTTGTGCCATCTGTTCTCTGAAAATGTACCTTTAATTGTTAGTAATTATACACTTTGGTGGCAAGTAGGATTTGATTACAGAACTTACACAGAACTGGGAAAACAGACTCTTTCAGGGCACAAAGAAAACCTTGTGTGCACCAGAACAGAGAAAGGAGCAGTGACCCCAAAAGAGACTGAAGCAGACTTGCCTGTGAGTGTCCAGGAGTCTCCAGCAGAGGCATGGGTTGGTAGTGGCCTTCTTCAGGGTCAGGGGCACTAAGTGCAGCAGCAAGGAACTTATGAAGGAGGTTCATTGTCTTCATTACCTCCACCATAATTTGTTCTGAGGTAAAACAACAGGGAGGGAACACAGCCCCACTCATCAACAGAAAATTGAATTAAAGATTTACTGAGCATGGCCTGCCCATTAGAAAAAGACCCAGTTTCCCCATAGTCAGTCTCTCCCATTAGGAAGCTTCCATAAGCCTCTCATCCTTATCCCTCAGAGGGCATAAATAATGAAAACCGTAATCAGAGAAAACTTATTAAACCAATCACATGGACCACAGCCTTGTCTAATTCAATGAACTATGAGCCATGCCACGTAGGGCCATCCAAGACAGACGGGTCATGACAGAGAGTTCTGACAAAATGTGGTCCACTGTGAAGGGAATGGGACACTACTTCATTATTCTTGCCTTCAGAACCCCATGAACGGTATGCAAAGGCAAAATACAGGACACTGAAAGAAGAACACAGCAGAGTAGTAGGTGCCCAATATGCTTCTGGAGAAGAGTAGAGAAATAACTCCAGAAAAATGAAGAGATGGAGACAAAGTGAAAACAATGCCCAGTTGTGGATATGATTGGTGATAAAAGTACAATGCTATGAAGAACAATATTACGTAGGAATCTGGATGTTAAGTCTAGGAATCAAAGTAAATTAGAAGTGGTCAAGCAACATGTGGCCAAGTGTGAACATCAACATTTTAGAAATTAGCAAACTAAAATGGACTGAACTGGGCAAATTTAATTCAGGTGACCATTATATCTAATAGTATGGGCAAGAATTCCTTAAAAGAAACGAAGTAGCCCTCATAGTCAACAAAAGAGTTGAAATGAAGTACTTGGGTAAATCTCAAAAAGGACAGTAATCTCTGTTTTTTTCCAAGGCAAACCATTCAATATCACAGTAATCCAAGTCTATGCCCCAATCAGAAATGCTGAAGAAACTTAAGTTGCACAGTTCTATGAATACCTATAGGACATTCTAGAACTAATACACAAAAAAACAATATCCTTTTCATTCTAGGAGACTGGAATGCAAATGTAGGAAGTCAAGAGACACCTGGAGTAACAGGCATATTTGGCCTTGGGGTACAAAATGAAGCATGGCAAAGACTAACAGAGTTTTACCAAGAGAATTCACTGGTCATAGCAAACACCCTCTTCCAAAAACACAATAGACTCTACACGTTAGCATCACCAGATGGTCAATACTGAAATCAAATTGATTATATTCATTGCAACCAAAGATGGAGAATCTATATACAGTCAGCAAAAACAAGACTTGGAGCTGACTGTGGTTCAGATCATGAACTCCTTATTATCAAATTCAGATGTAAATTGAAGAAAATAGGGAAAACCACTAAACCATTCAAGTACGACATAAATGAAATCCCTTATGATTATACAGTGGAAGTGACAAATAGATTCAAGGGATTAGACCTGATAGACAGAGTGCCTAAAGAACTATGAACAGAGAATCATGACATTGTACAAGAGACAGTGATCAAGACCATCTGCAAGATAAAGAAATGAAAAAAGCAAAATGATTGTCTGAGGAGGCCTTACAAATAGTTGAGAAAAGAAGAGAAACTAAAGGCAAAGGAGAAAAGGAAATATATACCCATTTGAATGCAGAGTTCTAAAGAATAGCAAGAAGAAATAAGAAAGCCTTCCTCAGTGATCATTGCAAAGAAATAGAGGAAAACAATAGGATGGGAAAGACTAAAGATCTCTTCAAGAAAATTAGAGATACCAAGGGAATATTTCATGCAAAGATGAGCACAATAAAGGACAGAAACAGTATGGACCTAACCAAAGCAGCAGATATTAAGAAGAGTTGGCAAGAATACACACAAGAACTATACAAAAAAGATTTTCATTACCCAGATAAAAATGATGGTGTGATCACTCACCTAGAGCCAAACATCCTGGAATGCAAAGTCAAGCGGGTCTTAGGAAACATCACTATGAAAACAAAGCTATGGCAGGTGATGAAATTCCAGTTGAGCTATTTCAAATCCTAAAAGATGATGCAGTGAAAGTGCTGCAATCAATATGCCAACGAATTTGGAAAACTCAGCTGTGGCCACAGGACTGGAAAAGTTCAATTTTCATTCCTGTCCTAAAGAAAGGCAATGCCAAAGAATGTTTAAAATGCTGCACAATTGCCTTCATCTCACATGCTAGCAAAGTAATGCTCCAAATTCTCCAAGCCAGGCTTAAACAGTATGTGAACCATGAACTTCCAGATGTTCAAGCTGGATTTAGAAAAGGCAGAGGAACCAGAGATCAAATTGCCAGCATCCAATTGGATTATTGAAAAGGCAAGAGAATTCTAGAAAAACATCTATTTCTGCTTTATTGATTACACCAAAGCCATTGACTGTGTGCATCATGACAAACTATGAAAAATTCTTAAAGAGATGGGAATACAAGAAATCCGTGCAGCTCAAGAAAAAACAGAACCGGACATGAAACAGTGGACTGGTTACAAATTAGGAAAGGAGTACATCAAGGCTGTATATTGTCTCCCTGCTTATTTAACTTTTATGAAGAGTATCTCATGCAAAATGCTGGACCTGGTGAAACACAAGCTGGAATCAAGATTGCTGGGAGATATATCAATAACTTTAAATACACAGATGCCACCACTTTCTTATTCTTCTCTCTCCCCTTCTTCCCCTCCTCCCTACCTCTTTTTTTTTAATTGAGAGAATGTTATTGTATTTTCCAAATGGCTGTTAATTATTTTCAAATTATCACCTCATTTATGATGTGTATAACTAATGAAACTGGAAAGCGTTGACAGTTTCCTCAAAAACAAATTATCCTACTCATTTTCTGACAATGTTGTAACAATTCAAAACATATACTTTTGACAAGATTAAAGATTCTAAATCTCATACATTAAAAATTCTGTTAATTTTTGAGTCAGAGAAGAATTTTTTGATGGAACAACTGAATGATGAATTTAACAATTCAGATATGGGAGAAAGATCCAGGTAGTGGGTAATAAAAAAAAAAAAAAAAAACTGGTTTCTCTTTTGAACAGTTCAGATTTAAAATTTCTTAAAGAAATCACATAGACTATTATAAATACAGTTCTGTATCATAGTGTGAAATATAAAAAGAGATTTGGCTGGAGGATAATGTTAACGTATGAGCCCAGTATACTAAAATGTGGCCATGGATGAGATTACTAAGGGACTGAGCACAGAGAAAGTGTGAATTGGTACTGAACCTTGGACAATTCAAAACTCAGTATTTTGTGAATGAAAGCTAGTAAAAGAGGATAAGAAAAAGAAGGAAGAAAACCAGGAGAGTGTGATATAATTTCTAATTTAATGCTATACTTCTGGAGCTTTCCTTGATGGACATAATGAAATCAAGTATTTAATATCTCTCTTTCTCTTTCTCCATATGTGTCTATGTACATAGAGTGTTTATGTGTGCTGAAATAGCAACATAAATGTTAATATGTCACAGTAAAAACTGTTTTATAATTACTCTATGTATATTCCTAAATCTTATGTTTTTTTTCCCCACCAACATGGAAAATTTTTGTCTCTAATGAGCTAAATACACTATTTTTTAAATTACTTTATGTAGTTTTCTGCTTCCTAGTTCAATTCAGTTCAATCGTTCAGTTGTATCTGACTCTTTTACCTTCATGAACTGCAGTATACCAGGTATCCCTGTCCATCACCAACACCTGAGTCCACAAACCCATGTCCATCGATGCCATCCAACCATCTCATCCTCTGCCGTCCCTTCTCTTCCTGCCCTAGATCTTCAAGTAAATGGTCACTTTTATGACCTGCTGAATATCAGTGCTGGATAATTTTGATGCACCATATCTCTTAATTTTCATTTAATAAATAATCACAAACCTATAAAAATTTTGTTTTTTTTGTGTGTTTCATTCTTCATTTATTTATACCAAGAAGCCCACTATACTTCAAATTGCACTTTTCTTTTTCCTTTGTGTACATCAAATGGTATGTATATATTCTTTCCACTTTTGTGTCTAAATGGATAACATTTTCCAGAAAAGACAATTTAAATGTAAATGTAATTTTAATGCTTTTATACAAAATATATGTTAATGTGTCTTTCAGTGAAAGAAGCTACACACACACAAACACATATATAGGGCTCTTCTGTCCATGAGATTTTCCAGGTGAGAATACTGGAGTGGGCTGCCATTTCCTCCTCCAAGGAATCTTTCTGATCCAGTGATTGAACCCATGTCCCCCCTACATCTCCTGCATTGTGGCCAGTTCTTTACCATTATTCACCTGGACAACCCTATATCAGATATATTTATAAATAAATCACACACTTTTCTTCAAAATTGATTAATGAGACATAATTTATAATATAAAAATATTAAAAAGATGTTCTAAAGTAATAGTAAGGAGCTTTACCAGATAATCTACAGTCATAAACATGATAACTAGTATTCTTATATTATCAGTATTTCTCAAGGACATCATAAAATTCATTTTAGGAAAATCAATACAGAAAAGGTATGTCTCAAGGAAGAAAAGTATTTTAAAACAGTTTCTTTTCAGCAATTTACAGGTATTAATATTACTCCAAGTAAAATAAGATATATTATATTATAAATTTTATATGAGTAATCTATGAGCTGAACTCCTTATTATCAAATTCAGATGTAAATTGAAGAAAATAGGGAAAACCACTAAACCATTCAAATCTGACATAAATGAAATCCCTTATGATTATACAGTGGAAGTGACAAATAGATTCAAGGGATTAGACCTGATAGACAGAGTGCCTAAAGAACTATGAACAGAGAATCATGACATTGTACAAGAGACAGTGATCAAGACCATCTGCAAGATAAAGAAATGAAAAAAAGCAAAATGATTGTCTGAGGAGGCCTTACAAATAGTTGAGAAAAGAAGAGAAACTAAAGGCAAAGGAGAAAAGGAAATATATACCCATTTGAATGCAGAGTTCTAAAGAATAGCAAGAAGAAATAAGAAAGCCTTCCTCAGTGATCATTGCAAAGAAATAGAGGAAAACAATAGGATGGGAAAGACTAAAGATCTCTTCAAGAAAATTAGAGATACCAAGGGAATATTTCATGCAAAGATGAGCACAATAAAGGACAGAAACAGTATGGACCTAACCAAAGCAGCAGATATTAAGAAGAGTTGGCAAGAATACACACAAGAACTATACAAAAAAGATTTTCATTACCCAGATAAAAATGATGGTGTGATCACTCACCTAGAGCCAAACATCCTGGAATGCAAAGTCAAGCGGGTCTTAGGAAACATCACTATGAAAACAAAGCTATGGCAGGTGATGAAATTCCAGTTGAGCTATTTCAAATCCTAAAGATGATGCAGTGAAAGTGCTGCAATCAATATGCCAACAAATTTGGAAAACTCAGCTGTGGCCACAGGACTGGAAAAGTTCAATTTTCATTCCTGTCCTAAAGAAAGGCAATGCCAAAGAATGTTTAAAATGCTGCACAATTGCCTTCATCTCACATGCTAGCAAAGTAATGCTCCAAATTCTCCAAGCCAGGCTTAAACAGTATGTGAACCATGAACTTCCAGATGTTCAAGCTGGATTTAGAAAAGGCAGAGGAACCAGAGATCAAATTGCCAGCATCCAATTGGATTATTGAAAAGGCAAGAGAATTCTAGAAAAACATCTATTTCTGCTTTATTGATTACACCAAAGCCATTGACTGTGTGCATCATGACAAACTATGAAAAATTCTTAAAGAGATGGGAATACAAGAAATCCGTGCAGCTCAAGAAAAAACAGAACCGGACATGAAACAGTGGACTGGTTACAAATTAGGAAAGGAGTACATCAAGGCTGTATATTGTCTCCCTGCTTATTTAACTTTTATGAAGAGTATCTCATGCAAAATGCTGGACCTGGTGAAACACAAGCTGGAATCAAGATTGCTGGGAGATATATCAATAACTTTAAATACACAGATGCCACCACCTTTATGACTTAAAGTGAAGAGGAACTAAAGAGTCTCTTGATGAAAGTGAAAGAGGAGTCTTAAAATGCTGGCTTAAAACTCAATATTCAAAAAACTAAGATAATAGCATCCAATCCCATCACTTCATGGCAAATATTTGGAGGAACAATGGAAACAGTGACAGACTTTATTTTCTTGGGCTCCAAATCGCTGCAGATGGTGCAGCCATGAAATTAAAAGATGCTTGCTCCTTGGAAGAAAAGCTATGACCAACATAGGCAACATAGTAATAAGCAGAGATGTTACTTTGCTGACAAAGGCCAATCTAGTCAAAGCTAATTTTCTTGAAGAGATCTCTAGTCTTTCCCATTCTGTGTTTTCCTCTATTTCTTTGCATTGATCGCTGAAGAAGGCTTTCTTATCTCTTCTCGCTATTCTTTGGAACTCTGCATTCAGATGCTTATATCTTTCCTTGTCTCCTTTGCTTTTCACTTCTCTTCTTTTCATGACTGCTTGTAAGGCCTCCCCACACAGCCATTTTTCTTTTTTGCATTTCTTTACCATGGGGATGGTCTTGATCCCTGTCTCCTGTACAATGTCATGAACCTCATTCCATAGTTCATCTGGCCCTATATCTATCAGATCTAGGCTCTTAAATCTATTTCTCACTTCCACTGTATAATCATAAGGGATTTGATTTAGGTCATACCTGAATGATCTAGTGGTTTTCCCTACTTTCTTAGATTTAAGTTTGAATTTGGCAATAAGGTGTTCATGATCTGAGCCACAGTCAGCTCCTGGTCTTGTTTTTGTTGACTGTATAGAGCTTCTCCATCTTTGGCTGCAAAGAATATAATCAATCTGATTTCGATGTTGACCAACTGGTGATGTCCATGTGTAGAGTCTTCTCTTTTGTTGTTGGAGGAGGGTGTTTGCTATGACCACTGCATTAGCTTGGCAAAACTCTATTAGTCTTTTGCCCTGCTTCATTCCATATTCCAAGGCCAAATTTGCCAGTTACTCCAGGTGTTTCTTGACTTCTTACTTTTGCATTCCAGTCCCCTATAATGAAAAGAACATCTTTTTTGGGTGTTAGTTTTAGAAGGTCTTCTAAGTCTTCATAGAACCATTCAACTTCAGCTTCTTAAGCATTACTGGTTGGGGCATAGACTTGGATTACTGTGATATTGAATGGTTTGACTTGGAAACAAACAGAGATCATTCTGTCGTTTCTGAGAGTGCATCCAAGTACTGCATTTTGGACTCTTTTGTTGACCATGATGGCTACTCCATTTCTTCTGAGGGATTCCTGCCCGCAGTAGTAGGTATAATGGTCATCTGACTTAAATTCACCATTCCAGTCCATTTTAGTTTGCTGATTCCTGGAATGTCAACATTCACTCTTGCCACCCCCTGTTTGACCACTTCCAATTTGCCTTTATTCATGGACCTGACATTCCAGGTTCCTATGCAATATTGCTCTTTACAGCATCTGACCTTGCTTCTATCACCAGTCACATCCACAATTGGGTATTGTTTTTGCTTTGGCTCCATCCCTTCATTCTTTCTGAAGTTATTTCTCCACTGATCTCTGCATATTGGGCACCTACTGACCTGGGAGTTCCTCTTTCAGTATCCTATCATTTTGCCTTTTCATACTGTTCATGGGGTTCTCAAGGCAAGAATACTGAAGTGGTTTGCCATTCTCTTCTCCAGTGAATCACATTCTGTCAGAGATACCAAGGGAACATATCATGCAAAGATGGGCTCGATAAAGGACAGAAATGGTATGGACCTAACAGAAGCAGAAGATATTAAGAGGTGGCAAGAATACACAGAAGAACTGTACAAAAAACATCTTCATGACCAAGATAATCACGATGGTGTGATCACTCATCTAGAGCCAGACATTCTGGAATGTGAAGTCAAATGGGCCTTAGAAAGCATCACTATGAACAAAGCTAGTGGAGGTGATGGCATTCCAGTTGAGCTATTTCAAATCTTGAAAGATGATGCTGTGAAAGTGCTGCACTCAATATGCCAGCAAATTTGGAAAACTCAGCAGTGGCCACAGGACTGGAAAAGGTCAGTATTCATTCCAATCCCAAAGAAAGGCAATGCCAAAGAATCCTCAAACTACTGCACAATTGCACTCATCTCACATGCTAGTAAAGTAATGCTCAAAATTCTCCAAGCCAGGCTTCAGCAATACATGAACTGTGAACTTCCATATGTTCAAGCTGGTTTTAGAAAAAGCAGAGGAACCAGAGACCAAATTGCCAACATCCGCTGGATCATTGAAAATGCAAAAGATTTCCAGAAAAACATCTGTTTCTGCTTTATTGACTATGCCAAAGCCTTTGACTGTGTGGATCACAATAAACTGTGGGAAATTCTGAAAGAGATGGGAATACCAAACCGCCTGACCTGCCTCTTTAGAAATGTGTATGCAGGTCAGGAAGCAACAGTTAGAACTGGACATGGAACAACAGACTGGTTCCAAACAGGAGAAGGAGTACGTCAAGGCTGTGTATTGTCATCCTGTTTATTTAACTTATATGCAGAGTACATCATGAGAAACGCTGGGCTGGAAGAAACACAAGTTGGAAGCAAGATTGCCGGGAGAAATCTCAATAACCTCAGATATGCAGATGACACCACCCTTATGGCAGAAAGTGAAGAGGAAATAAAAAGCCTTTTGATGAAAGTGAAAGTGGAGAGTGAAAAAGTCTGCTTAAAGCTCAACACTCAGAAGATGAAGATCATGGCATCTGGTCTTATCACTTCATGGGAAATAGATGGGAAACAGTGGAAACAGTGTCAGACTTTACTTTTTGGGGCTCCAAAATCACTGCAGATGGTGACTACAGCCATGAAATTAAAAGACGCTTATTCCTTGGAAAGAAAGTTATGACCAACCTAGATAGCATATTCAAAAGCAGAGACATTACTTTGCCAACTAAGGTCTGTCTAGTCAAGGCTATGTTTTTTCCAGTGGTCATGTATGGATGTGAGAGTTGGACTGTGAAGAAGTATGAGTGCCAAAGAATTGATGCTTTGGAACTGTGGTGTTGGAGAAGACTCTTGAGAGTCCCTTGGACTGCAAGGAGATCCAACCAGTCCATTCTGAAGGAGATCAGCCCTGGGATTTCTTTGGAAAGAATGATGCTAAAGCTGAAACTTCAGTACTTTGGCCACCTTACGCGAAGAGTTGGCTCATTGGAAATGACTCTGATGCTAGGAGGGACTGGGGGCATGAGAAGGGGACGTCAGAGGATGAGATGGCTGGATGGCATCACGGACTCGATGGATGTGAGTCTGGGTGAACTCCGTGAGTGGGTGATGGACAGGGAGGCCTGGCGTGCTGAGATTCATGGAGTCGCAAAGAGTCTGGCACAACTGAGCGACTGAACTGAACTGAACTGAGTCAAAGCTATGGTTTTTCCAGTAGTCATGTATCGATGTGAGAGTTGGACACTAAAGAAAGCTGAGCACTAATAAATCCATGCTTTTACCTATTTGAAGACTTTCCAGAGTTGCTTGGACTGAAAGAAGATCCTACCAGTCAATCCTAAAGGAAATTAGTCCTGAATACTTGATGATGCTGAATCTGAAGCTCCAATTATTTGGCTACCTGTTGTGAAGAACTGACTCACTGGAAGAGACCCTGTTGCAGTTGAAAATTGAAGGCAGGAGGAGAAGTGGACTTCGGAGGATGAGATGGTTGAATGTCAACACTGTCTCAATGAATATGAGTTTGAGCAAGCTCTGGGAGTTGGTGATGGACAGGGAAGCCTGGCATGCTGTAGTCCATGAGGTTGCAAAGAGTCGAACATGACTGAGCAACTGAAATGAAGTGAACTGAACCACAGAGTAGATATTTTGCATGTAGAATAATATTTTCTGTAGCTGATATTGCTAACACCTTTAAATCTTTTTATTCATGATTTCTCCATAGCAGTCAGTTAAATATTTGGTAATGTTTTCTTGTTTTTTTCATAATTTTCTCCAAGTAAAATTGAAAATTTAATGTTTACTTGAATGATAAAAATAAGATTTACTTATGAGCTGTTTTGCAGTGCTTTCTTGTTCTTCTCTCTCCCCTTCTTCCCCTCCTCCCTACCTCTTTTTTTTTAATTGAGAGAATGTTATTGTATTTTCCAAATGGCTGTTAATTATTTTTCAAATTATCACCTCATTTATGATGTGTATAACTAATGAAACTGGAAACGTTGACAGTTTCCTCAAAAGCAAATTATCCTACTCATTTTCTGACAATGTTGTAACAATTCAAAACATATACTTTTGACAAGATTAAAGATTCTAAATCTCATACATTAAAAAATTCTGTTAATTTTTGAGTCAGAGAAGAATTTTTTTGATGGAACAACTGAATGAGTGGTTGTTTCAATTAAGGATATGGGGAAAGATCAGGTAGTGGGTAATAAAAAAAAAAAAACTGGTTTCTCTTTTGAACAGTTCAGATTTAAAATTTCTTAAAGAAATCACATAGACTATTATAAATACAGTTCTGTATCATAGTGTGAAATATAAAAAAGAGATTTGGCTGGAGGATAAAGTAGTCATCTCTGTAGAGGCAGTATATAAAATGTGGCCATGGATGAGATTACTAAGGGACTGAGCACAGAGAAAGTGTGAATTGGTACTGAACCTTGGACAATTCAAAACTCAGTATTTTGTGAATGAGAAAAGCTAGTAAAAGAGGATAAGAAAAAGAAGGAAGAAAACCAGGAGAGTGTGATATAATTTCTAATTTAATGCTATACTTCTGGAGCTTTCCTTGATGGACATAATGAAATCAAGTATTTAATATCTCTCTTTCTCTTTCTCCATATGTGTCTATGTACATGAGAGTGTTTATGTGTGCTGAAATAGCAACATAAATGTTAATATGTCACAGTAAAAACTGTTTTATAATTACTCTATAGTGCTTATTTCCTAAATCTTATGTTTTTTTTTTTTTTTTCCCACCAACATGGAAAATTTTTTGTCTCTAATGAGCTAAATACACTATTTTTTAAATTACTTTATGCTTAGTTTTCTGCTTCCTAGTTCAATTCAGTTCAATCGTTCAGTTGTATCTGACTCTTTGCAACCCCATGAACTGCAGTATGCCAGGTATCCCTGTCCATCACCAACTCCTGGAGTCCACCCAAACCCATGTCCATCGATGCCATCCAACCATCTCATCCTCTGCCGTCCCCTTCTCTTCCTGCCCTAGATCTTCAAGTAAATGGTCACTTTTACTTGACCTGCTGGATATCAGTGCTGGATAATTTTGATGCACCATATCTCTTAATTTTCATTTAATAAATAATCACAAACCTATAAAAAATTTTGTTTTTTTTGTGTGTTTCATTCTTCATTTGTTTATGCCAGAGGCCACTATACTTCAAGGTACACTTTTCTTTTTCCTTTTGTGTACATCAAATGGTATGTATATATTCTTTCCACTTTTGTGTCTAAATGGATAACATTTTCCAGAAAAGACAATTTAAATGTAAATGTAATTTTAATGCTTTTATACAAAATATATGTTAATGTGTCTTTCAGTGAAAGAAGCTACACACACACAAACACATATATAGGGCTCTTCTGTCCATGAGATTTTCCAGGTGAGAATACTGGAGTGGGCTGCCATTTCCTCCTCCAAGGAATCTTTCTGATCCAGTGATTGAACCCATGTCCCCTACATCTCCTGCATTGGCAGGCGGATTCTTTACCATTAAGCCACCTGGACAACCCTATATCAGATATATTTATAAATAAATCACACACTTTTCTTCAAAATTGATTAATGAGACATAATTTATAATATAAAAATATTCAAAGATGTTTAAAAGTAATATGAGAGCTTTACCAGATAATGCCACAGTCATAAACATGATAACTAGTATTCTTATATTATCAGTATTTCTCAAAGGACATCATAAAATTCATTTTAGGGAAAATCAATAGCAGAAAAGGTATGTCTCAAGGAAGAAAAGTATTTTAAAACAGTTTCTTTTCAGCAATTTACAGGTATTAATATTACTCCAAGTAAAATAAGATATATTATATTATAAATTTTATATGAGTAATCTATGAGCATATTATGTATAATTAAGGTTGAAGTTAATTTTTATCTGAATATTTTTGATTTTGCACATAATTTTACTTATCATGGTGATTTTTCTAACTATGGGTATCCCTTTTATACATTTAACATTAAAGTATTTCATATAGATGACAGGTAAGTATCAAATTGAAATAAGATCACAAATCACCAGTTCCTAATTTCTTTTTTATATAGGTAGGCATAGAGTTAGAACTATCTGTTCTAACTATGTGCTATATATATATATATATACACACACACACACACACACATATTCTTCTAGAAAATTCCAGATAATGTTTTTTATTATTATAGGCAGGAATATGAATTGGTTAAATTGTAAACATATGGCTACTTTTTTAAAAAATGAAATTGTTATTCAATAGATTATTTTATATATACTATGTGTAAGTCACAGTATATTTTGCTGGGAATACATATATGAGTAAAATATGGTCTCCGATCCCTATGACAGCAACAAATGGGGAACAATAAATTTATGTAACTAACTATATTCATAATTATTAGGGCTGTTCCAATGATTTGGACAAAATGTTATAGGCATATGGAGGGCAAAAACAATTAGTTTTTTCTTTGACATTGGAAATGCCTTTCAAGAAAAATCAAATCATGAAAAACGAGTATCATTTCACTAGTGTGAGAGAGACAGAAGAAAATTTGTGAAAGATTAGGAAACAAATAGATAGATGGAGAAGCTCTATACAGTCAGCAAAAACAAGACCAGGAGCTGACTGTGGCTCAGATCATGAACACCTTATTGCCAAATTCAAACTTAAATTGAAGAAAGTAGGGAAAACCACTAGACCATTCAGGTATGACCTAAATCAAATCCCTTATGATTATACAGTGGAAGTGAGAAATAGATTTAAGGGCCTAGATCTGATAGATAGAGTGCCTGATGAACTATGGAATGAGGTTTGTGACATTGTACAGGAGACAGGGATCAAGACCATTCCCATAGAAAAGAAATGCAAAAAAGCAAAATGGCTGTCTGGGGAGGCCTTACAAACAGCTGTGAAAAGAAGAGAAGCAAAAGGCAAAGGAAAAAAGGAAAGATATAAACATCTGAATGCAGAGTTCCAGAGAATAGCAAGAAGAGATAAGAAAGCCTTCTTCAGCAATTAATGCAAAGAAATAGAGGAAAACAACAGAATGGGAAAGACTAGGGATCTCTTCAAGAAAATCAGAGATACCAAAGGAACATTTCATGCAAAGATGAGCTCGATAAAGGACAGAAATGGTATGGACCTAACAGAAGCAGAAGATATTAAGAAGAGATGGCAAGAATACACAGAAGAACTGTACAAAAAAGATCTTCATGACCCAGATTTCACGATGGTGTGATCACTGACCTAGAGCCAGACATCCTGGAATGTGAAGTCAAGTGGGCCTTAGAAAGCATCACTACGAACAAAGCTAGTGGAGGTGATGGAATTCCAGTTGAGCTATTTCAAATCCTGAAAGATGATGCTGTGAAAGTGCTGCACTCAATATGCCAGCAAATTTGGAAAACTCAGCAGTGGCCACAGGATTGGAAAAGGTCAGTTTTCGTTCCAATCCCAAAGAAAGGCAATGCCAAAGAATGCTCAAACTATCGCACAATTGCACTCATCTCACACGGTAGTAAAGTAATGCTCAAAATTCTCCAAGCCAGGCTTCAGCAATATGTGAACCGGGAACTTCCTGATGGTCAAGCTGGTTTTAGAAAAGGCAGAGGAACCAGAGATCAAATTGCCAACATCCGCTGGATCATGGAAAAAGCAAGAGAGTTCCAGAAAAAAATGTATTTCTGCTTTATTGACTATGCCAAAGCCTTTGACTGTGTGGATCACAATAAACTGTGGAAAATTCTGAAAGAGATGGGAATCCCAGACCACCTGACCTGCCTCTTGAGAAATCTGTATGCAGGTCAGGAAGCAACAGTTAGAACTGGACATGGAACAACAGACTGGTTCCAAATAGAAAAAGGAGTACGTCAAGGCTGTATATTGTCACCCTGTTTATTTAACTTATATGCAGAGTACATCATGAGAAACGCTGGAGTGGAAGAAACACAAGCTGGAATCAAGATTGCTGGGAGAAATATCAATAACCTCAGATATGCAGATGACACCACCCTTATGGTAGAAAGTGAAGAGGAACTCAAAAGCCTCTTGATGAAAGTGAAAGTGGAGAGTGAAAAAGTTGGCTTAAAGCTCAACATTCAGAAAACAAAGATCATGGCATCTGGTCCCACCACTTCATGGGAAATAGATGGGGAAACAGTGGAAACAGTGACAGACTTTATTTTGCTGGGATCTGAAATCACTACAGATGGTGACTGCAGCCATGAAATTAAAAGATGCTTACTCCTTGGAAGGAAAGTTATGACCAACCTAGATAGCATATTCAAAAGCAGAGACATTACTTTGCCAACAATGGTTCGTCTAGTCAAGGCTATGGTTTTTCCTGTGGTCATGTATGGATGTGAGAGTTGGACTGTGAAGAAGGTTGAGCACCATAGAAATGATGCTTTTGAACTGTGGTGTTGGAGAAGACTCTTGCGAGTCCTTTGGACTGCAAGGAGATCCAACCAGTCCATTCTGAAGGAGATCAGCCCTGGAATTTCTTTGGAAGGAATGATGCTAAAGCTGAAACTCCAGTACTTTGGCCACCTGATGTGAAGAGTTGACTCATTGGAAAAGACTCTGATGCTGGGAGGGATTGGGGGCAGGAGGAGAAGGGGACGACAGAGGATGAGATGGCTGGATGGCATCACTGACTCGATGGACGTGAGTCTGAGTGAACTCTGGGAGTTGATGATGGACAGGGAGGCCTGGCATGCTGCGATTCATGGGGTCGCAAAGAGTCGGACAAGACTGAGCGACTGATCTGATGTGATCTGTGCCTTACTAATTATATTTGCATCATCATGTGCTTTTATACATTTCTGCAAAACACAAATATTAAATAAAAATTCAGTATATTAAAGTTATGGATTCACTGAAATAGACATGGAATAAAGATGTTTGGTGCAGAACTGGTACAGAGAGTGTTGAAGTGACTGACAGAAAGTCTAAGAAATAAATTAGGGTGAATATTTTGTTGTCTATATTCCTCTATTAAGGAATATAGACTTTTTCCTGTAGACAATGTGAAGTTCTAGAAAGTTCTTACACTGTCTCTAAAATGTTTAAATCTATGAAATATTTAGGAACAAAAAGTGGCAACATGGCTTATGTGCTACAAAAGAAAGAGCTTGAGGTGTGAACAAATCTATTATCTTTATTTCCAATATAAGAGTAAGGAGTGGACAAGAAGAAAACGAGGAAAATAAACATTTTGAAAGAAAAGCTATATCTTTTTTTCTAAAACATTGAATTCATTTAGTTAACAAATATTTTGTCTATAAATAATATGCAATAAATTACAGTGTACAGTGGACATACAAGATTCAAACACTATCCTCTGAGAACTAACAATCTGTTACAAATTTATAAATCAATAAGCTTAAATTATCTTTAGAAGGGAATGACAACCCACTCCAGTTTTCTTGCCTAAGAATCCCATGGACAGAGGAACCTGGAGTGCTAGAGTCCACACGATCACAAAGAGTCAGACACGACTGAGCAACTGACACACAACCACAAATTATACCCTAAATTGGCATAATAATTGAAGTCCTAAATTGACTTCAATCAAAGTTCAAAGAACTGACTCTTTTGAAAAGACCCTGATGTTGGGAAAGATTGAAGGTGGGAGAGAAGGGGACGACTGAGATTGAGATGGTTGAATGGCATCACTGACTCAATGGACATGAGTTTGAGTAAGCTCCAAAGTTGATGATGGACAGGGAAGCCTGGCATGCTGCAGTCCATGAGGTCACAAAGAGTCAAACATGACCGAGTGACTGAACTGAACCGAACTGAATCAGTGAATTTAGCAAAGTTGTGTGATACAAAATCAAAACACAGAAATAATTTTCATTTCTATATACTAACAACAAAAAATCAGAAACAGAAATTAAGGAATCAGTCCCATTCACCACTGCAACAAAAAGAATTAAATATCTAGGAGGAAACTGACCTAAGGCAACAAAAGAACTGTACACAAAAAATTATAAGACACTAATGAAAGTAATCAAAGAAGACATAAATAGAATCGCCAGTCCAGGTTAGATGCATGATACTGGATTCTTGGGGCTGGTGCACTGGGATGATCCAGAGGGATGGTACAGGGAGGGAGGAGGGAGGGGGGTTCAGGATGGGGAACACGTGTATACCTGTGGTGGATTCATGTTGATGTATGGCAAAACCAATACAATGTTGTAAAGTAATTAACCTCCAGTTAAAATAAATAAATTTATATTTAAAAAAATAAATAAATAGATGGAGAGATATTCCATGTTCCTGGGTAAGAAGAATCAATATTGTGAAAATGACTCTACTACCAAACACAATCTACAGATTCATTTGGATCCCTATCAATTTACCAATGACAATTTTCATAGAACTAGAACAAAAAAATTCACAAATCATATGGAAACACAAAAGAAACAGAACAGCCAAAGCAATCTTAAGAAAGAAGAATGGAGCTGAAGAAATCAACATCCCTGACTTCAGATTATACTACAAAGCTACAGTCATCTATAGTATGGTACTGGCACACACTATGGTACTGGCACAAAAACAGAAATATAGACCAATGGAATAAGATATAGAGCCCAGAAAGAAACCCATTCACCTATGAATACTTTAATTTTTACTAAGGAGGCAAGAATATACAATGGGGAAAAGACAGCCTCTTCAATAAATGGTGCTGGGAAAACTGAACAGCTACATGTAAAATAATGAAATTAAAACACTTCCTAACACCATACACAAAAATAAACTCAAAATGGATTAAAGACCTAAATGGAAGACCAGGAGCTATAAAACTCTTCTAAGAAAACATAGGCAGAACACTCAATGACATAAATCAAAGCAAGATCCTCTATGACCCACCTCCTAGAACAAGAGAAATAAAAACAAAGGTAAACTAGTTGGACCTGATTAAACTTAAAAGCTTTTGCATAGCAAAGGAGACTATAAGCAAGGTGAAAAGACAACCCTCAGAATGGAAGAAAATAGTAGCAAATGAAACAACTGACAAAGGATAAATTTCCAAAATATAAAAGCAGTGCATACTACTCAATCCTAGAAAAGCAAACAACCCAATCAAAAAGTGGGAAAAGGACCTATATAGATATTTCTTTAAAGAACATATACAGATGGCTAACAAGCACATGAAAAGATGCTCATCATTATTTATTATTAGAGAAATGTAAATCAAAACCACAATGAGATATCATCTCACACTGGTCAGAATGCCCATCATCAAAAAGCCTAAAAATAGTAAATGCTGGATAGGGTGTGGAGAAAAAGGAATGCTCTTGTACTATTGGTGGGAATGTAAATTGATACAGTCATTATTGAAGACAGTATTGAGATTCTTCAAAAAACTAGGAATAAAACCAACATATGACTCAGCAATCCCTAGGCATGGGATTCCTAGGCATGAACCCTGAGGAAGCCAAAATTGAAAAAGACACGTGTATCCCATTGTTCATTGAAGCACTATTTATAATAGCTAGGATATGGAAGCAACCTAGATGTTCATTGACAGATGAATGGATAAAGAAGTTGTGGTGCATATATACAATGAAATATTACTCAGCCACAAAAAGGAATGCCTTCGAGTCAGTTCTAATGAGGTAGATAAAACTAGAACCTATTATATAGAGTGAAGTAAGTCAGAAAGAGAGAGAAATATTGTATTCCAATGCACATATATGGACTCTAGAAAAATGGTACTGAAGAATTTACTTACAGGGCAGCAATGGAGAAACAGACATAGAGAATAAACTTACAGACATGGGGAGAGGGATGGAGAGGGTGAGATGTATGGAAAGAGTAACATGGAAACTTATATTACCAAAGGTAAAATAGATAACCAACAGGAATTTGCTGTGTGACTCAGGAAACTCAAACAGGGCCTCTGTATCAATCTGGAGAGGTGGGAAGGGGAGGGATATGGGAGGGAGGTTCAAAAGAGAAAGGATATATGTATACCTATGACTGATTCATGTTGAGATTTGACAAAAAACAACAAAATTCTGTAAAACAATTACCATTCAATTAAAATTTTTTAAATGTAACTTGAAATCACCATTGACTATATGTAATTTTAGTTTCCTGTTTGACATTAGAATCCTACTCTGTGTAAGATGCAACTCACCATTCACATAATTTCAACACAAAATGGTATTTTACTTGTTTATTTTTTTTTTCTATATATAAGACTGTTTCAGGCCCAGAAGACAGTGAAACAAAGATAGGCAACGTCAGATCCATCAAGGATCTTAGTTCTATTTGGAATAGATAAGAAATAGAAAAATTCATAAAACAAAAATCATTTTGGTTTGTAAATATGTTGTACAGCAAATAGAAAGACATAATAGTTGGTAATGAAGCGTTAGATGAACTAATTTGGGAAAAACTTTTCTGTGGAAATTACATTTCAACAGAAACTTTAAAATTGGAATGTGTTGGCCAATTGAGACATCTTGGAGATTGTTTTTCAGGTGTGAAAGTGAAGTCGCTCAGTCGTGTCTGACTCTTTGTGACCCCATGGACTATAGCCTATCAGGCTCCTCTGTCCCTGGGATTTTCCAGGCAAGAGTGGATTGCCATTTCCTTCTCCAGGGGATCTTCCTGACCCAGGACTCGAACCCGGGTCTCCTGCATTGCAGGCAGATGCTTTACCGTCTGAGCCACCAGACAAGTGTTTTTCAGGTAAGGAACCAGCAAAGAGAAAGTAATGGGAAAAAGTGGTTATTACAGTGGAGGAGTGGAGGGGAAATGGCAATGCACCTCAATATTCTTGCCTGGCAAATCCCATGGACACAAGAGCCTGGTGGGGTAGAGTCCATGAGGATGCAAAAGGACACAGGTGAGCACACACACACACACACACACAGACTCACAGTGAGGAGTAGGAAGAAGGCCATTGTGGCTGTGGGATAGTTCTATAAAATGACACCATGATTATAGGCAGGAACCCCATTCTGGCGGGTTACAGTTCATGGGATCGCAAAGAGTTGGACAAGACAGTCACTAATATACACCCCGTTCTGTTAAGACTTGGAAGGGGACATCACAGTTTACATTTTATTTGACGTTCAGTGAGAATATGTTAGAGGATTTGAATAGAGGAAAGTGTTAGTTGCTTATTTGTGTCCGACTCCTTGTGACCTTGTGGACTCTAGCCTACTAGGCTCCTCTGTGTATGGAATTCTCTAGGCAAGAATACTGGAATGGGTAGACATTCCCTTCTCCAGGAGATCTCCACAACACAGGGATTGAACCCGGATCTCCCACATTGCAGGCAGATTCTTAACCATCTGAGCCACCAGGAAAGCCCCCAAAACAGGAAAAACAAGACCAAATTTATCTATTAAAAAATAATTCTGACATACTCTCTGAAGAATCATTCTATGAAGAAGTGATAAATGCAGTATTCCTGGCCAGATATAATGGTGACTAATGGTAGAATTGGGGCCATGGAAAAAGTACTGGATAGACTTGAAATATATGTTGGAAGCAGAACCAGTTTTACTAAATAATGGATTTGATGGAGAATGACTTGATTGAAGGGAGAAAATACAAGGAGTTTGGATTTCGTTTCAAGAAAATAAATAAATATAAAACATTTTGATGGGACATAAGAATTAGGAATAAATTAGAAGAACTGTAAAGAGTGGAATCAAGAGCATTATTTTGTGTAATTTCATAATTTATTGTGAAGGTTAAGAGATTTGAGGTATATAAACCTCAGTGGCCATCTCCTGGCACAGCCAAGTAGTTATTCTATGTATTGTCACTATCCTTATTATAATGAAATGAATTTTGGCTGTTAGTCATACATTATTTATATTTTTTTCCCATGAAATTGGATATTTTCTAATTTTCTTATTGTTCTTGAGTTTCTGGTTAGTAATACTGTGGTCAGTAATGATTCTCTAAATACTTTTAGTGTTTTACCAGAGAAGTCTAAACTGCAGGTAGGATATACAGATTAAATTAGATGTTAGATAAATGACTTAATGTAGACGGAAATTTAATATCTGAAAACAAAACTATACCAAAGTCCAAAGGTAAATGTAAAAGCTGTGAATCTGCATAAAATAATTTAAAGGTTGATTGAATTGCTGGGTGGAGAAGGCAATGGCACCCCACTCCAGTACTCTTGCCTGGAAAACCCCATGGACGGAGGAGCCTGGTGGGTTGCAGTCCATGGGGTCGTTGAGGGTCGTACCGACTGAGCGACTTCACTTTCACTTTTCACTTTCATGCATTGGAGAAGGAAATGGCAACCCACTCCAGTGTTATTGCCTGGAGAATCCCAGGGACGGTGGATCCTGGTGGGCTGCCGTCTATGGGGTCGCACAGAGTCGGACACGACTGAAGTGACTTAGCAGCAGCAGCAGCAACAGCAGAATTACTGGGAATTTACATTGAAAGTGTAAAGTATTGTGCCCTAAGAAATGCATCCTACTAAATTCAGCACTTTAAGTGAACATACTAAAAGCATATATTCTAGAGGATGGGAGGTGGATTGGAAAATATAAGTGCTGAAAGAGAGAGGACTAATATTGGGTCAAGGGCTTCAACTATCCAAACCACAAGTTCCATAGTGAAAACTAGGTCTCAGTAAGGTAGAGAGAAAAGCCATAATCTCTAGCCACAATGATTCAAGAAATTGGAAAGTAGCAGCATAAAGATTATTGAGTCTTGACAGTATCATGCCCCTTCAGGCAGAATGATTGAACATAGTCAATGTTCATATCTTAGTGAAAACAGTGTCTTGCACTCACAGTGAAAGTGAAAGTCACTCAGTCATGTCTGACTCTTTGTAACCCATGGCCTATACAGTCCATGGTATTCTCCAGGCCAGAATACTGAAGTGAAACCTTACCCTTCTCCAGGGCATTATCACAACACAGGGATCAAACATCAAACTCCAGGCCTCCCACATTGCAGGCAGTTTCTTTACCAGCTGAACCACAAGGGAAACCCAAGAATATTGGAGTGGGTAACCTATCCCTTCTCCAGGGGATCTTCCCAACCCAGGAATTGACCCAGGAATCACACCAGGGTCTCCTGCACTGCAGGCAGATTTTTTACCAATTGAGCTATTGGGGAAGCACTCACAGCATAAATTGAGATTAATGCATCATGACTAACCCCATGTTCACCATAAACTCTGTCTGAGTAAGAACTAATTTGGAATATGGTAGGGATTAGCCTATGTGAAGAAAGCTGAGCGCCGAATAATTGATGCTTTTAAACTGTGGTGTTGGAGAAGACTCTTGAGAGTCCCATGGACTGCAAGGAGATCCAACCAGTCCATTCTAAAGGAGATCAGTCCTGGATGTTCTTTGGAAGGAATGGTGCTAAAGCTGAAACTCCAGTACTTTGGCCACTTCATGTGAAGAGTTGACTCATTGGAAAAGACTCTGATGCTTGGAGGGATTGGGGCAGGAGGAGAAGAGGATGACAGAGGATGAGATGGCTGGATGGCATCACCGACTTGATGGACGTGAGTTTGAGTGAACTCCGGGAGTTGGTGATGGACAGGGAAGCCTGGCGTGCTGTGATTCATGGGCTTGCAAAGAGTCAGACATGACTGAGTGACTGAACTAAACTGAGCCTATGTAATAAAATCATCTTTTTAGAAATTATTGGTAACACATATTAGAGTTGGCACATTCCTCCGTACTTGGTAGACCTGGGTATAAACTGATACTTTCTGCTCCTAAGATCAGTTCTAGATCAGGTCATTCTGAATCTCAGACTGTATGAAGGACCTTAGGTTGTTTGAGATATACTTTAGAGACAGAAGTGTGCTATAATGTTATGCATTTGGTGAGAGTTAATGGTAATAGTTTCTTTTTAAGGAAGATTTCTGTGAAAGAGAGGAAATGAAACAAACAATAAACAACAGTACACAAATAATCATACCATGTTTGTTACAGATAATTGTATTTTTATATGGTATTGAAAGTGTTACTTTGACATATAATAGATGAGTACTGGTCTAAGATTTAAACAGCTTAGTTTATTCATCTTGGAAAAATCATTTAACCATGTTGACTCACTAGTAATATGAAGAAAACAAAATTTCCCTTGCCTTTGTCCCACAGTTATTATGGGGCCAAATTAAGATGGTGAATATAAAGGCTCCTGTAAAACAAAAGTTCTAATACAAAAATAGCTGCTTTTCTCACTAGTTGTAAATGTCAATGAGCTCTCATAAATGTCTAAAATTAATATTTAATTTTTAAATAGTAGTATTTTTTTTCTTTTCAGTTCCCCTTTACTTTGTATTTTTTAAATATTTTCAAATGAACGTATAGGATAAGTTTCCTTTTTTGCATGTATAAATTTAACAGATATATGAACAAAACACAGTTTTCTCTAACATATGAATGAATTTTCCCTAACTACATCCTTTCCAACATAATTATTCATCTTTGAGGTTCTTGTTTTTTCTTCTTAATGACCTCCTGAATAACCAGGTATTATAGACCTGGTAAAGTAATGCTCAAAATTCTCCAAGCCAGGTTTCAGCAATACATGAACCATGAACTTCCTGATGTTCAAGCTGGTTTTAGAAAAGGCAGAGGAACCAGAGATGAAATTGCCAACATCTGCTGGATCATTGAAAAAGCAAGAGAGTTCCAGAAAAACATCTATTTCTGCTTTATTGACTATGCCAAAGCCTTTGACTATGTGGATCACAATAGACTGTGGAAAATTCTGAAAGAGATGGGAATACCAGACCACCTGACCTGCCTCTTTAGAAACCTATATGCAGGTCAGGAAGAAAGAGTTAGAACTGGACATGGAACAACAAACTGGTTCCAAATACGAAAAGGAGTACGTCAAGGCTGTATATTGTCACCCTGCTTATTTAACTTATATGCAGAGTACATCATGAGAAACACTTGGCTCGAAGAAGCACAAGCTGGAATCAAGGTTGCTGGGAGAAATATCAATAACCTCAGATATGCAGATGACACCACCCTTATGGCAGAAAGTGAAGAGGAGCTAAAAAGCCTCTTGATGAAGGTGAAAGAGGAGAGTGAAAAGTTGGCTTAAAGCTCAACATTCAGAAAACAAAGATCATGGCATCTGGTCCCATCACTTCATGGGAAATAGATGGGGAAACAGTGGAAACAGTGTCAGACTTTATTTTTCTGGGCTCCAAAATCACTACAGATGGTGACTGCAGCCATGAAATTAAAAGATACTTACTCCTTGGAAGGAAAGTTATGACCAACCTAGATAGAATATTCAAAAGCAGAGACATTACTTTGCCAACAAAGGTTCGTCTACTCAAGGCTATGGTTTTTCCTGTGGTCATGTATGGATGTGAGAGCTGGACTGTGAAGAAGGCTGAGCACTGAAGAATTGATGCTTTTGAACTGTGGTGTTGGAGAAGACTCTTGCGAGTCCCTTGGACTGCAAGGAGATCCAACCAGTCCATTCTGAAGGAGATCAGCCCTGGGATTTCTTTGGAAGGAATGATGCTAAAGCTGAAACTCCAGTTCTTTGGCCACTTCATGTGAAGAGTTGACTCATTGGAAAAGACTCTGATGCTGGGAGGGATTGGGGACAGGAGGAGAAGGGGACGACAGGGGATGAGATGGCTGGATGGCATCACTGACTCGATGGACGTGATTCTGAGTGAACTCCTGGAGTTGGTGATGGACAGGGAGGCCTGGTGTGCTGCGATTCAGGGGTCGCAAAGAGTCAGACACGACTGAGCGACTGAACGGAACTGAACTGATAGACGTGGTAACTATAACATAAGCATATTTAAAGACCGTAGTTGAAATACAAGTAGACCACAGACAGAAAGATATCATAACTTTTAAAATTCAATAAATCTGCTTGGTGCATAAACTTTCGTTGTGTTAAACAAGCCTTTCATTATGGTCATTAATTAAGGAGAATGATGTATTTTTACACCGTCACTACTTTGACATATGAAAAATTCCATATCCAATTGGCTGCAGAAGGTTATATTAGATCAGGTCTAGGTTTCTTTCCATCTTCAGGTGCTAACAAACTCTGTGACTTTGGCATAGGCTCTAACACTTTGAAACTGTTTTCTTTCACAGAAAACAAGGGAATAAGAATAGGATTATTTTTCATATACCTTCTAGCTTTAGCATTTTATGATGTTATGAAACATTAACAATTTTGAATTTGAATCTTCACCTTAGACCTGGAGTCTCTAAGGAACACGGGGACAGTCTGAAACACATCTTAAAGGGTCATTTAATTTTGGTTTCTTCAACACTTACAAGGTGACAGAACTCATCACCATATCCTCAAGAGAGGAGAAATGTAAAGATAAAAACAAAACTTGAGAACTAGGTCCTTTGGTTTTCTAATCAAGGAAGAAAAGTACAGCTTAGGAAAGGGGCAATGAAAGTTTAAGTCAAAAATGTGAAAGCATCCATCCATTTCATAAAACTCTATGCCAACTACTATTGGCATCCATTTAAAATTGATTGTCTACTAAAAAAGGTTATAGAAATCAATGTTGAACCTAAGAAAATTACAGATAAGAAGATTGATTGCACCTAAAGACTTGTAAAGTGATTTCTGGTGGTATGTTAAAATTTCATATAGTATGACTTCTTTACTTCATTTACTAGAGTTCTTTTCCCCTATCTAGGACCTATGAATAGTTATTTTATCCATACAAGCATACAAAGGATGAAAAATGTGTGATTATATTTATAAATGTATGATGCCTCTCCTATGTAGGAGAGTGGTGGCAGTGGAGGTGTGCTGGTGGGTGTGAGCATGTATTGGTGATTTTTTTGTGAGAAGCAGTGCATAATTATCTTAAAAACCTCCAATGGGCAATTAAGCAACATCTTTTAGGTGTGCACATACTATAGGGCTTCAGAGTAGTTTCCTGAATAGATGATAAATCATTAAAATGTCCTAAGCTATGATTTTTAATCTAAACCCAATCAGGTCAAAATAAAAAGGAGTCATCAAGATAGAAAGGCTAGAGAATCAGGCAGGAAGAAAAATATTTTTAATCAACATAGAAAGGCAATACAAAAACTCTCTGACTGAAGAACAAGGAAGTGACGTTTTTCTTCTGGGTCCTTTGGACATTTGTAAGTGGTCTGAGAACTCAAGACTAGAACCTTGGAGAAACTAAGAATAATGTGTTCTGGGAAAAAAAAAATTAAAACAGTATCTTTGATTTGGGGAGGGTAATTTTTGTTGAACAATTAATGTAAAAATGTTAAAGTAGTAACTTTGTCTTTCAAGGCTTCTTAAAAAGGTCATGCCATTGAAAAAAAATATCATTATAAAATAACAAGGAAACAAAATACATATCTCCCCAAGGAAACTAAGGTATATATTTTCAGATTTAGTACATGATTCGGCACAGAACAAGAAAATCAAAAAAACAAAAAGCCAAAAAATGTATCATACCTCTTGCAAAGTGGTTATAAAATGTTGTAGATTTACTATTCAAAATCATTGTTTCAAACCAGTTTCAAACATGAATTTGTATTAGTTTATTATTTTTATTTTGCAAACTCATTATCAACCAACATGAAAAAACTTGCATCTCAAAAAACAGGAATAATTTTAAATTAGATCTTATGAATTCTGCATGAGATCAAATTTAATGCAATTATTTTTAGATTTACTAGTTAGTAGATACATTTTTTAGTTAGGATTTTCTAAGGTGTTAATAAACAAAGCAACAACTCTGCATGTTTATTCTTAATCAAAGATTTTCATATGACTGCAGTATTTAAAAATGAATTTTATACTTTGTTTTACTAACAAACTTAAGCTATTATGGAGTTATCTCTCAATAAATGCAATGATATAATTAACCATTTGCTTTTCCTTCAAGACTTAATTCAAATGATAAAGAACTATAAATACCCATGAATATGAATGTACTTATTCATATCACAAAACACAGAATTAATCTGAGATACTTATCTATACAGTTCCAATATAGAATAGAAAAAGTAGATCTAAAAATCCAGTTCTCTTTGTTTTTATTCATGAAATCTTAATATTTAAGGAAAATATCCAATTATTATTTTCCATCTGTAAAAAGTGTGTGAAATTGTTGTTGAAATCTTTTCTGCAATCTCTCTCTTTCTCTTTCTTTCACTGTATATATAAACAAGAAAATATGTTCCCTGAAAGGAAGAATAAATTGCTATATTTTTAATATTTTAAAATACCCTGCTATTTGTGGTCAGACATGCTTTGATAATTTTTAATGCACAATGAGAAAATGTGCAACTCATACTAGGGGACTCAGATTCTCAATAAGCAAATGTCATATCCTTTACCTTTCTAAAATCAATTAAAAAAATTTGAGTTATTTTGTAAAAATGAATGATTTTAGGATATAAACTGCAAAGTATGTTCTGGAACTGAAGATATTAATAATCTACAGGAGAAATAATATATATTCTAGTATTAAAATATAAGAATATATTATTTCTTTTTCTGGGCCAAATATTTCCTTGTTGCTATATATCTTCTATATATTTCCTTTTAACAATTTTTAATTGAGATACAGTTGATGTACAGTATTGGGTTACGGGTTAAAGTTTATGCTCCATTTATATTTTTATAAAATACTGACTATATTCTCTGTGTTGTACAATATATCTTCATACCTATACATAATAATTTGTACCTCTTAATCTCCTACTACTATCTTGCCCCTCCTCCCACTCGTCATCCTCCCCTCCCCATAACCACTAGTCTGTTCTCTATGAGTCCATTTCCCTTTTTGTTACATTCACTAGTTGTATATTTTTATATTCCTCATGTAAGAATGATATTATACAGTATTTGTCTTTCTTTGTCTGACATTTCACTTAGCAGAGATTTGTTTTTATATTTTTCTAATTTTATTGGACTATAGTTGATTTACAATGTTGTTTTAATTTCTGCTGTACAGAAATGTAAAGCAGTTATACATATACATATAACCACTCTTTTTTATGTTCTTTTCTGATCTATGTCATTACAGATAGTGAGAAGAGTTCCCTGTCCTATATGGTAGCTCTTTATTAGTTATATATTTTATATATAATAGTGTGTACATAGACGTCCCATGTGGCACAGTGGTAAAGAATCCACCTGGCAATGCGGGAGATGCAGGAGACATGGGTTAGATCCCTGGGTCAGGAAGATCCCATGGAGGAGGAAATGGCAACCCACTTCAGTATGCTTACCTGGAAAATTCCATGGACAGAGGAGACTGGTGGGCTACAGTCCATGAGATCGCAAAGAGTTAGACATGACTGAGCATGAGCACACCAATGTGTATATGTCAATTCCAATCGCCCAATTTATCCTTCTCCTTACCCCCTGTTTTCCTCAGTGGTAACTATATATTTGTTTTCTACACCTGTGAGTCTATTTCTGTTTTGACAATAAGTACATTGTTTATGGGCCTGTAAATTTATGTAGTCACTATGGGGAACAGTATGGAGGTTCCTTAAAAAGGTAAAAATAGAGATGTCAAATTAGCCAGAAATTTCACTCCAGGGTATACATCTGCAGAAAACCAGAATTCAAAAACATACATGCACTCCAATGTTCATTGTAACAATAGTCAGGACATGGAAACAACCTAAAAGTCCATCACTGAATGAATGGACGAAAATAACACGTGTACGCCCATGGCGGATTCATGTTGATATGTGGCAGAACTAATACAATATTGTAAAGTAATTAGCCTCCAATTAAAATAAATAAATTTAAATTAAAAAAAATTAATGTGGGACATATATACAATGGAATATTACTCAACCATAAAAAGTAATGCAATATTGCTTTTTGCCGTAACATGGATGGATCCAGAGTTTGTCATACTGAGTGTAGTCTGATAAAAACAAATATATGATATTACTTATATGTAGAATCTAAACAAAGGGTAAAAATGAATTTATACCCAAAGCGAAAATAGAGCTACAATGTATAAAACAAACATGAATACCAGAACATAAAGGGAGGGAAGGGATAAATTGGGAGATTGGGACTGACCTATGCACACTACTATATATAGAACAGGTAACTAATAAGGACTTACTGTATAGCCCAGGGGAATCTACTCAATTTTCTAAATATATTTCTATATATTTTCTAAAATTATCTAATAGACTTGAATAATTTCAACTTCCCATTTCCCCACAAAGAATTCTGCTTCCTGGTTAAAGTGTGAATTCTTCCTTGGTCCCTCAAATACAGATGTTTCTCCTTTCTCTGAAATTCTGCAGCATTTTATCTATTGATAAGCTTTGTTTAAGATACTTTTATTTCCCCTTTTGTATTTAGGTTTATATTATTTATTATACTTATTTAGGTTTATATCCTATTTAATTCAGTTATAATCTCTATTCTAGACATGTATAGTTGAGTTTTTTAACCCTAATAGTAGCCAAAAATTATTTTGTATATAATGTGTACAAAATATGTGTTGATAAGTAAATATATGAATATGTAAATGTTTGATGTTCATTAGCGTGGGCCGCTGTGACTGGCGCACTAGGCACGGCCGAGAGGAGCTACCCCATGCCCGAGGTCAGGGGCAGTGGCCGAGAGTGCCAGGCTGCGATGGCACAGGAAGGGCCGAGAGGAGCTACCCAGTCTGAGGTCATGGGCAGCGGCTGAGAGAAGCTACCCCACGCACGAGGCCAGGGGTGGCTGCTAGGAGGAAAAACCCCACGTTGAAGGAGTGGTGGGTGTACCGGCGCAGGAGGGCCTAGAGGAGCTATTCCATGTTCAAGATCAGGAGGGGCGGCAGTGAAAAGATATGCCTCATCCAAGGTAAGGAGGAGCTGCTGCGCTTTGCTGGAGCAGCCATGAAGAGATACCCATGTCCAAGGTAAGAGAAACCCAAGTAAGATGGTAGGTGTTGCAAGAGGGCATCACAGGGCAGACACACTGAAACCACACTCACAGAAAACTAGTCAATCTAATCACATTAGGACCACAGCCTTGTATAACTCAATGAAATTAAGCCATGCCCATAGGGCCATCCAAGATGGGCGGGGCATGGTGGAGAGGTCTGACAGAATGTGGTCCACTGGAGAAGGGAATGGCAAACCACTTCAGTATTCTTGCCTTGAGAACCCCATGAACAGTATGAAAAGGCAAAACGATAGGATACTGAAAGAGGAGCTCCCCAGGTCAGTAGGTGCCCAATATGCTACTGGAGATCAGATGAGAAATAACTCCAGAAAGAAAGAAGGGATGGAGCCAAAGCAAAAACAATACACAGTTGTGGATGTGACTGGTGATAAAAGCAAGCTCTGATGCTGTAAAGAGCAATATTGCATAGGAACCTGGAATGTCAGGTCCATGATTCAAGGCAAATTGGAAGTGGTCAAACAAGAGGTGGCAAGAGTGAACGTTGACATTCTAGGAATCAGCGAACTAAAATGGACTGGAATGGGTGAATTTAACTCAGATGACCATTATATCTACTACTGTGGGCAGGAATCCCTCAGAAGAAATGGAGTAGCCATCATGGTCAACAAAAGAGTCCGAAATGCAGTACTTGGATGCACTCTCAGAAACGACAGAATGATCTCTGTTCGTTTCCAAGTCAAACCATTCAATATCACAGTAATCCAAGTCTATGCCCCAACCAGTAACGCTGAAGAAGCTGAAGTTGAACTGTTCTATGAAGACGTACAAGACCTTTTAGAACTAACACCCCCCAAAAAATGTCCTTTTCATTATAGGGGACTGGAATGCAGAAGTAGGAAGTCAAGAAACACCTGGGGTAACAGGCAAATTTGGCCTTGGAATAGGGAATGAAGCAGGGCAAAGGCTAATAGTTTTGCCAAGAGAAAGCACTGGTCATAGCAAACGCCCTCTTCCAACAACAGAAGAGAAGACTCTACACATGGACAAGACCAGATAGTCAACACCAAAATCAGATTGATCATATTCTTTTCAGCCAAAGATGGAGAAGCTCTATACAGTCAGCAAAACAAAGCAAAATCTGACTGTGGCTCAGATCATGAACTCCTTATTGCCAAATTCAGGCTTAAATTGAAGATACTAGGGAAAATCACTAGACCATTCAGGTCACCTAAATCAAATCCCTTATGATTTTACAGTGGAAGTGAGAAATACATTTAAGGGACTAGATCTGATAGACAGAGTGCCTGATGAACTATGGATGGAGGTTCATGACATTATAAAGGAGACAGGGATCAAGACCATCGCCATGGAAAAGAATGCAAAATGGCTGTCTGGGGAAGCCTTACAAACAGCTGTGAAAAGAAGAGAAGCGAAAGGCAAAGGAGAAAAGGAAAGATATACCCACTTGAGTGCAGGGTTCCAAAGAATAGCAAGGAGAGATAAAGCCTCCCTCAGGGATCAATGCAAAGAAATAGAGGAAATAAGAGAATGGGAAAGACTAGAGATCTCTTCAAGAAAATTAGAGATACCAAGGGATAATTTCATGCGAAGATGGGCTCGAAAAAGGACAGAAATGGCATGGACCTAACAGAAGCAAAAGCTTTTAAGAAGAGGTGGCAAAAATACACAGAAGAACTGTACAGAAAAGATCTTCATGACCCAGATAATCACAATGGTGTGATCACTCACCTAGAGCCAGACATCCTGGAATGTGAAGTCAAGTTGGCCTTAGAAAGCATGACTACGAACAAAGCTAGTGGAGGTAATGGAATTCCAGTTGAGCTATTTCAAATCCTGAAAGATGATGCTGTGAAAGTGCTGCACTAAATATGCCAGCAAATTTAGAAAACTCAGCAGTGGCCACAGGACTGGAAAAGGTCAGTTTTCATTCCAATCCCAAAGAAAGGCAATGCCAAAGAATGCTCAAACTATCGCACAATTGCACTCATCTCACATGCTAGTAAAGTAATGCTCAAAATTCACCAAGCCAGGCTTCAGCAATATGTGAACTGTGAACTTCCTGATGTTGAAGCTGGTTATAGAAAAGCCAGAGGAACCAGCGACCCGATTGCCAACATCTGCGGATCATGGAAAAGCAAGAGAGTTCCAGAAAAACATCCATTTCTGCTTTATTGACTATGCCAAAGCCTTTGACTGTGCGGATCACAATAAACTATGGAAAATTCTGAAAGACATGGGAATACCAGACCACCTGATCTGCCTCTTGAGAAATTTGTATGCAGGTCAGGAAGCAACAGTTAGAACTGGACATGGAACAACAGACTGGTTCCAAATAGGAAAGGGAGTATGTCAAGGCTGTATATTGTCACCCTGCTTTTTTAACTGATATGCAGAGTACATCATGAGAAACACTGGGCTCGAAGAAGCACAAGCAGGAATCAAGATTGCCGGGAGAAATCTCAATAACCTCAGATATGCAGATGACACCACCCTTATAGCAGAAAGTGAAGAGGAACTAAAAAGCCTCTTGATGAAAGTGAAAGTGGAAAGTGAAAAAGTTGGCTTAAAGCTCAACATTCAGAAAACGAAGATCATGGCATCTTGCCCCATCAATTCATGGGAAATAGATGGGTAAACAGTGGAAACAGTGTCAGACTTTATTTTTCTGGGCTCCAAAATCACTACAGATTGTGACTGCAGCCATGAAATTAAAAGACGCTTACTCCTTGGAAGGAAAGTTATGCCCAACCTAGATAGCATATTCAAAAGCAGAGACATTACTTTTCCAACTAAGGTCCGTCCAGTCAAGGCTATAGTTTTTCCAGTGGTCATGTATGGATGTGAAAGTTGGACTGTGAAGAAGGCTGAGCGCCGAAGAATTGATGCTTTTGAACTGTGGTGTTGGAGAAGACTCTTGAGAGTCTCTTGGACTGCAAGGAGAGCCAACCAGTCCATTCTGAAGGAGATCAGCCCTGGGATTTCTTTGGAAGGAATGATGCTAAAGCTGAAACCCCAGTACTTTGGTCACCTGATGCAAAGAGTTGACTCATTGGAAAAGACTCTGATGCTGGGAGGGATTGGGGGCAGAAGGAGAAGGGGACGACAGAGGATGAGATGACTGGATGGCATCACTGACTCGATGGACATGAGTCTGAGTGAACTCTGGGAGTTCGTGATGGACAGGGAGGCCTGGCGTGCTGCAATTCATGGGGTCGCAAAGAGTTGGACATGACTGAGTGACTGAACTGAACTCAATAACTTAATGCACAGAGGCAAAATAAAATCTATTTCTAATACTCTTTCATAAATTTTTGTTAGAAAGGAAATAATTCAGACTTTTCAAAATTAAAGAAATAAAACAGCATTTGTTCCTCAATTTCATGGTCATTTCCAATGAGCTTTGTTTAAATTTAAATGTTATAGAACATTACTTCCTATCTTGTCTTTTTTTTTTTTTTTTTTTAACAACAAGAGGACAAATTTTAGCGACAAAAATAACAAGCTCATAGAAGTGACATATCATTTACTTACCACTATGTACATATTGTTTCTTTTCTTTTTTAAATTAATTCATCTATTTTAATTGGAGGTTAATTACTTTACAATATTGTGGTGGTTTTTGCCAAACATCAACATGAATTAGCCACAGATGCACATGTGTTCCCCATACAGAACCTCCCTCCCACCTTCCTCCCCATCCATCCCCCATTGCATCAGCCCTGAGCACCCTGTCTCTTTCACTGAACCTGGACTGGCAATCCGCTTCACATTATATATACTGCAACACTACCTTCTCAAATCATCCCACCCTCGCCTTCTCCCACAGAGTCCAAAAGACTGTTCTTTACATCTCTGTCTCTTTTGCTATCTTGCATATATGGTCATCGTTACCATCTTTCTAAATTCCATACATATGCATTCAGTTCAGTTCGGTTGCTCAGTTGTGTCCGACTCGTTGCAACCCCGTGAATCACAGCACGCCAGGCTCCCTGTCCATCACCAACTCCTGGAGTTCACTGAGACTCACGTCCATTGAGTCAGTGATGCCATCCAGCCATCTCATCCTCTGTCGTCCCCTTCTCCTCCTGCCCCCAATCCCTCCCAGCATCAGAATCTTTTCCAATGAGTCAACTCTTCACATCAGATGGCCAAAGTACTGGAGTTTCAGCTTTAGCACCATTCCTTCCAAAGAATACTCAGGACTGATCTCCTTTAGAATGAACTGGTTGGATCTGCTTGCAGTCCAAGGGACTCTTGTTGGACTCTTCTCCAACACCACAGTTCAAAAGCATCAATTCTTCAGCACTCAGCCTTCTTCACAGTCCGACTCTCACATCCATACATGACCACAGGATGGACCTTTGTTGGCAAAGTAATGTCTCTGCTTTTTAATATGCTATCTAGTTTGGTCATAACTTTCCTTTGAAGGAGTAAGCGTCTTTTAATTTCATGGCTGCAGTCACCATCTGCAGTGATTTTGAAGCCCAAAACTGTATTGGTATTTTCTTTCTCACTTACTTCACTCTGTATTATAGGCTCCAGTTTCATCCACCTCATTAGAACTGATTAAAATGCTTTCTTATTAATGGCTGAGTAATATTCCATTGTGTATATGTACAACTGCTTTCTTATCCATTCATCTACCAGTGGACATCTAGGTTGCTTACATGTCCTGGCTATTGTAAACAGTGATGTGATGAACATTGGGTTTAACATGTCTCTTTCAATTCTGGTTTCCTGTGTATGTATGCCCAGCAGTGGGATTGCTGGATTGTTTGGCAGTTATATCCAGTTTTTTTAAAGGAATCTCCACACTGTTCTCCGTAATGGCTGTGCTAGTTTGCATTACCACCAACAGTGTAAGAAGTTTCCTTTTTCTCCACACCCTCTCCAGCATTTACTGTTTGTAGACTTTTTGATAGCAGCCATTCTGCCTGGCATGAGATGGTATCTCATTGTGGTTTTGATTTGCATTTCTCTGATAATGAGTTATGTTGACCATCTTTTCATGTGTTTGTTAGCCATCTGTATGTCTTTGGAGAAATATCTGTTTAGTTCTTTGGCCCATTTTTTGATTGGGTCATTTATTTTTCTGGAATTGAGCTGTAGGAGTTGCTTGTATATTTTTGAGATTAAATTTTTGTCAGTTGCTTCATTTGCTGTTATTTTCTTCCTTTCTGAAGGCTGTCTTTCCACCTTGCTTATAGTTTCCTTTGTTGTGCAAAAGCTCTTAAGTTTATTTAGGTCCTATTTGTTTATTTTTGTTTTTATTTTCATTAATCTGGGAGGTGGGTCATAGAAGATCCTACTGTGATTTATGTCAGAGAGTGTTTTGCCTATGTTTTCTTCTAGTTGTTTTATAGTTTTTGGTCTTACATTTAGATCTTTAATCCATTTTGAAATTACTTTCGTCTATGGTGTTAGAAAGTGTTCTAGTTTCATTCTTTTACAAGTGGTTAACCAGTTTTCCCAGCACCACTTGTTAAAAAGATTGTCTTTTCTCCATTGTATATTTTTTCCTCCTTTGTCAAAGAGAAGGTGTCCATAGATGCGTGGATTTATCTCTGGGCTTTCCACTTCGTTCCATTGACTATATTTCTGCCTTTGTGCCAGTACCATACTGTCTTGATGACTGTGGCTTTGTAGTATAGTCTGAAGTCAGGTAGGTTGATCCATCCAGTTCCATTTTTCTTTCACTAGATTGCTTTGGCTATTCGAGGTTTATTGTATTTCCATAAAAATTGTGAAATAATTTCTTCTAGATCTCTCAAAATTACCATTGGCAACTTGATAGCGATTGCATTGAATCTATAGATTGCTTTGGGTAGTATACTCGTTTTCACTATACTGAATATTCCAATCCATGAACATGGTGTATTTCTCCATGTATTTGTGTCCTCTTTGATTTTTTTCATCAGTGTTTTATACTTTTCTATATATAGATTTTTTTTCTTTAGGTGGATTTATTCCTAAGTATTTTGTTCTTTTTGTTGCAATGGTGAATGAAATTATTTCCTTAATTTCTCTTTTTGTTTTCTCATTGTTAGTGTATAGAAATGCAAAAGATTTCTGTGTGTTAATTTTATATCCTAACTTTACTGTATTCATTGATTAGCTCTAGTAATTTTCTGGTATAGTTTTTCAGGTTTTCTATGTAGAGGATCGTGTCATCTGCAAACAGTGAGAGTTTTACTTCTTTTACAAGCTGGATTCCTTTTATTTATTTTTATTCTCTGATTGCTATGTCTAAAACTTCCAAAACTATGTTGAATAGTATGGTGAGAGTGGCCACCCTTGTCTTGTTCCTGACTTGAGGGGAAATGCTTCCGATTTTTCACCATTGAGAATAATGTTTGCTGTGGGTTTATCATATACGGCTTCTTTTATGTTGAGATATGTTCCTTCTATTCATGCTTTCTGGAGGGTTTTTATCATAAATGGATGTTGAATTTTACAAAGGCTTTCTCTGAATCTATTGAGATAATTATATGGTTTTTATCTTTCAATTTGTTAATGTGGTGCATCACAGATTTGCAGATATTAAAGAATCCTTGCATCACTCAGATAAAGCCCACTTGGTCATGATATATGATCTTTTTAATATATTGTTTGATTCTGTTTGCTAGAATTTTGTTAAAAATTTTTCCATCTATGTTCATCAGTCAAATTGCCTGTAGTTTCTTATTTTGTGGCATCTGTGTCAGGTTTTGGTGTTAGGGTGATGGTGGCCTCATAAAATGAGTTTGGAACATTACATTCCTCTGCAATTTTCTGAAAGAGTTTGAGTAGGATAGCTGTTAGTTCTTCTTTAAACTTTTGGTGGAAATCAGCTGTGAAGCCATGTGGTCCTGAGGTTTTGTTTGTTGGAAGATTTCTGATTACAATTTTGATTTCCGTGCTTGTGATGGGTCTGTTAAGATTTTCTATTTCTTCTTGGTTCAGTTTTGGAAAGTTATACTTTTCTAGAATTTGTCCATTTCTTCCAAGTCATCCATTTTATTGGCATATAGTTGCTGATAGTAGTCTCTTATGATTCTTTGTATTTCTGTGTTGTCTGTTGTGATTTCTCCATTTTCATTTCTAATTTTGTTGAGTTGATTCTTCTCCCTTTTTTTCTTGATGGGTGTGGCTAATGGTTTGTCTATTTTATTTATCTTCTCAAAGAACCAATTTTAACTTTGTTGATTTTTGCTATGGTTTCCTTTGTTTCTTTTTCATTTATTTCTGCCCTAATTTTTATGATTTCTTTCCTTCTACTAACCCTGGGGTTCATAATTTCTTGTTTTTCTAGTTGCTTTTGGTATAGGGTTAGGTTATTTATTTTACTTTTCTCTTGTTTCTTGAGCTATGGCTGTTTTGCTATGCACTTTCCACTTAGCATTGGGCTTACTGAGTCCAATAGGTTTTGGGTTGTTGTGTTGTCATTTTCATTCATTTCTATGCATATTTTTATTTCTTTTGTGGCTTGTTGGTTATTCATAGGCATGTTGTTTAGCTTCCATATGTTTGTATTTTTAATAGTTTTTCTTTTTTTTTTTCCTGTTCAGTTCAGTTCAGTCTCTCAGTCATGTCCGATTCTTTGTGACCACATGAACCACAGCATGCCAGGGCTCCCTGTCCATCACCAACTCCCAGAGTCCACCCAAACCCATGTCTACTGTGTCAGTGATGCCATCCAACCATCTCATCCTCTGTTGTCCCCTTCTCCTCATGTCCTCAATCTTTCCATGCATCAGAGCCTTTTCAAATGAGTTAGCTCTTTGCATCAGGTGGCCAAAGTATTGGAGTTTCAGCTTCAACATCGGTCCCTCCAATGGACCCCCAGGACTAATCTCCTTTCAGATGGACTGGTTGGATCTCCTTGTAGTCCAAGGGACTCGCAAGAGTCTTTTCCAACACCACAGTTCAAAAGCATCAGTTCTTCAGTGCTCAGCTTTCTTTGTAGTCCAACTCTCACATCCATACATGACTACTGGAAAAACCATAGCCTTGACTACACGGACCTTTGTTGACAAAGTAATGTTTTTGCTTTGTAATGTGCTATCTAGGTTGGTCACAATTTTCCTTCCAAGGAGCCAGTGTCTTTTAATTTCATGGCTACAATCACCATTTGCAGTGATTTTGGAGCCCAGAAAAATAAAGGCAGCCACTGTTTCCACTGTTTTCCCATTGATTTCCCATGAAGTGATGGGACCGGCTGCCATGATCTTAGTTTTCTGAATGTTGAGCTTTAAGCCAACCTTTTCACTCTCTTCTTTCATTTTCATCAAGAGGCTCTTTAGTTCTTCTAATCTTCTAATCTGAACGCACTGTGATCAGAGAAGATGCTTGGGATGATTTCAATTTTTTTGAATTTACCAAGGCTAGATTTATGGCCCAGGATGTGATCTATCCTGGAGAACGTTCTGTGTGTACTTGAGAAAAAGGTGAATTTCATTGTTTTGGGGTGAAATGTCCTACAGATATTAATTAGTTCTAACTGGTCCATTGTATCATTTAAAATTTGTGTTTCCTTATTAACTTTCTGTTTGCTTGATGTATCCTTAGGTATGAGTGGGGGTGTTAAAGTCTCCCACTATTATCGTGTTACTGTTAATTTGCCCTTTCATGCTTGCTAGCATTGGCCTTATATATTGTGGTGATCCTATGTTGGGTGCATATGTATTTATAATTGTTATATCTTCTTCTTGGATTTACCCTTTGATCATTATGTTATGTCCTTCTTTGTCTCTTTTCGTGGGCTTTATTTCAAAATCTATTTTATCTGACATGAGTATTGCTACTCCTGCTTTCTATTGGTCTCCATTTGTGTGAAATTTCTTATTCCAGCCCTTCACTTTCAGTCTGTATGTGCCCCTTGTTTTGCGGTGGATCTTTTGTAGGCAGCATATATAGGGGTCTTGTTTTTGTCCATTCAGCCAGTCTTTGTCTTGTGGTTGGGGCATTCAACCCATTTACATTTAAGGTAATTATTGATAAGTATGATCTAATGGCATGACCACTGGTTGTGAGAGTTGGACTGTGAAGAAAGCTGAGCGCAGAAGAATTGATGCTTTTGAACTGTGGTGTTGGAGAAGATTCTTGAGAGTCCCTTGGACTGCAAGGAGATCCCACCAGTCCATCCTAAAGGAGATCAATCCTGGGTGTTCATTGAAAGGACTGATGCTAAAGCTGAAACTCCAATACTTTGGCCACCTCATGTGAAGAGTTGACTCATTGGAAAAGATCCTGATGCTGGGAGGGATCGGGGGAAGGAGGAGAAGGGGACGACAGATGAGATGGATGTATGGCATCACTGACTTGATGGACATGAGTTTGAGTAAACTCTGGGAGTTGGTGATGGACAGGGAGGCCTGGTGTGCTGCGATTCATGGGGTCGCATAGAGTCAGACACGACTGAGTGACTGAACTGAACTTACGATCCCGTTGCTATTTACTTTGTTGTTTTGGATTCAAATTTATACACATTTTCTATGTTTCCTGTCTAGAGAAGATCCTTGTTAAGATGCTTGTCTATAAAGCTTCTGATTTCTCCTTCATATCTGAATCAGATCCACGCTGGGTATAATAATCTGGGTTGCAGATTTTTCTCTTTCATAACTTGCAGCATGTCCTGACATTCCCTTCTGGCCTCAAGAGTTTCTATTGAAAGATCACCTGTTATCCTTATGGGAATCCCCTTGTGTGTTATTTGTTGTTTTTCCCTTGTTGCTTTTAATATTTGTTCTTTGTGTTTGATCTTTGTTAATTTGATTAATATGTGTCTTGGGGTGTTTTACCCTAGTTTTATCCTGTGTGGGGCTCTCTGGAATTCTTGGACTTGGGTTACTATTTCCTTCCTGATTTTAGGGAAGTTTTCAGCTACTCTCTTCAAGTATTTTCTCATGGCTTTTCTTTCTGTCTTTCTTCTGCAACTCCTATAATATGAAGGATGTGGTGTTTGACAGTGTCCCAGAGGTCTCTGAGGTTTTCCTTGTTTCTTTACATTCTTTTTTCCTCTCTGCTTCATTTATTTCCACCATTATATCTTCCACCTCACTTATCCTGCCTTCTGCTTCAGTTTTTCTACTGTTGGTTCCCTCCAGAGTGTTTTTGATCTAAGGTATTGCATCATTCCTTATTGATTGACTATTTTTTATTTCTTCTAGGTCCTTGTTAAACATTTCTTGCATCTTCTCAATCTTTGTCTCCAGACTATTTATCTGTAACTCCATTTTGTTTTCAGGATTTTGGATCACTTTTACTATCATTCTGAATTCTTTTTCAGGTAGACTCCCTATCGCCTCCTCTTTTGTTTGGTTTGGTGGGCATTTATTATGTTCCTTTACGTGCTGAATATTTCATAAGCCCATGCATCACAACTAGAGAGTAGGCCCTGCTCTCTGTAACTAGAAGAAGACTGCATGCAGAAGAAGTCAAAAATTAAAAATAGATTTCAAAAAGTGATTGCACAATGCAAACAGATATAAATATTAGTCTTCATAATCTTAAGCAAATTTTGTTTCCCAATATGATTATATATATACTACCTTATACCTTTTTAATAAATATGTTTTCTAGAAACTGAGACATGTAGGAACACTTCTCATGGGCTGTCAATAAAATCAGTGCCTCTTTTATTTACTGCCCAAGTCTTGGAAAAGGTTATTGCATTTATCTGCATAAAATATGACCAGCAGTCATCAAACATGTCAAAGATTCAATTTGGGTCTCTAAATTAAACATTGAATAGTTTACTACTAGGGTCATACAGCCATATTTCCTTTTACCACTTTGGTTAAGTTATTTTGTTTAAGTTTACTCTCAGTGTAATTATCTACAAGCTCAATAAAAGATACATTTAACAGTGATAATTAGTGCTGCAGTCATATTCATATATGCAGCTAATAGGTATAAAACTTTATCTATAAATACCTACCAATAAATATATTAATAATATAATAAATCCCGAAGGCTATTGCTTAAAGAACTTGAGATTTCATACATGCAGCTCTTCAAATGTGAGAAAATTTCATACTTCTGAATTAAATTGCAAGGTATTAATAGCAAACTTAGATTTTTAATAACTGATGATTTATGAATGTTAATGAAAAGAATGGACCTCTACTCCTGAAATAAGCCTCTGAGGTCTCATTTGGAGATACATCAAAAAGGAAGTTTTATTAAAGTTTTTTGTAATTTCAGCTTTCTTCTAAAAGTACTGTATTCCAACCTATTTTAATTGATTCACTTATTCAGTGAAGTTTCTAGTTTGATGTGACAAATCTAATAAGAATTAAATACCAATTTTCCTTAAGTTTATAACATAGACTTTGTTTTCATAAATTTTAAAAAATTTCCTCAAATGAAATGTCTTCTAAAGAAGCAATATTTTATTTCATTATATTAAAGGAAACTGTAAATATCTCATATTCTTTTGATGATTCTAATCATATACTTCTTATTTATGTATGTTGCTGCTTCATTGCATGATGGATAGACCACATAGGAATTCCATGTGCCTTTTTGGATTTTTGGCCATTTTTCAGTTTTTCTCTTTCAGTACATATTAACAAATAAGTTTGTTTTTTATGTGCCTAAATTTGACTGAGGGGCAATAAAATAATAGGTGAATGGCATTTTAAAATTCCTATTATTTTAGTTGACAAAGTGTAAGTAACGAAAAGAAAAAAAAAGCTACATGGGTGAAGTGAAACATGAGGGAAAGAATTTCAAAGGGAGTTTATTCTGACACTAGATAGGAAGATTACTTGAACTATAAGGAGCTTTTTAAAAATGTAGTTCAGTTCAGTTCAGTTCAGTTCAGTCGCTCAGTCGTGTCTCTTTGCGACCCCATGAATCACAGCACGCCAGGCCTCCCTGTCCATCACCAATTCCCAGAGTTTACTCAGACTCATGTCCATCGAGTCAGTGTTGCCATCCAGCCATCCCATCCTCTGTCGTCCCCTTCTCCTCTTGCCCCTAATCCCTCCCAGCATCAGAGTCTTTTCTAATAAGCCAACTCTTCGCATGAGGTGTCCAAAGCATTGGAGTTTCAGCTTTAGCATTAATCCTTCCAATGAACACCCAGGACTGATCTCCTTTAGGATGGACTGGTTGGATCTCCTTGTAGAGATCAATCCAAATTGAGATAAGTTGAGAAAAATTTAGCAATTTTAATAATCTTGGACACAATATGGTAAACTAGGTATTTTTAATGGCAAGGTAATAGATAATTTGGGTCTAAAGGTAAATTGCATATTGGCTATATGGGATTGCATACTAGTAAGTCATGGAGATTCTTTCCATGCTTGTTTGTTATTAAACGTTATGTACTTGGATAGCACAATGCTAAAATGACTTAGAAATAATTATGGTATAAGACTGAATTGGCAAAGTTAAATATTCTGTAAAATATATGTGTATTTAATATGATTTGAATAGCTCTTCTGACACAATATTTCAATTCTAAGATGAATCATTGGATTCCACTATCATTTACTTAGACATACATTTAATTATTTCTAAATAAGACTCAAAATCTATGGAGCACTTTGTCCTTACACATAACCGTTGATTACTTCATTAATTAATGTATTATTGTGGAAAAAAGTCTGCTTGTTTTCTATTATATATGTCAGTGTAAGCAATTTTCAATGGCAAGTAATTTTTAATTCTAACTAGTGTTTAGTATATCAACTAATGTATTATGTTAGAATTTAAAAATTCACTCTTATTCTCCTATTATATATTCTAGTACAAGTGACCTTTAGCAGTACAAGTTATCAGTGTTATAAACAATCACAATATGCAAAATATTAGAAAACTTTAGATAACATGAAAAATGTGGTATGTGGGCCCATGAGTATTCATACTGGGATGCTCTCACTGTATGTAGTAAAAGTGACCTTTAAAAAATTATTTTCATAATAAGACTACAGAAGATTATAATAAAAACCAAGTAGAGAAGAGAGAGAGAACACACATGATTTGTTTAAATGACCATAAGTCAGTAGGATTCTATTGTCAAGTCACCTAAAAAAAAAGCATCAAAAGAATAAAAACAAGAAATTTTTTGACAGACACCCTAACAAAACCAATACAATACTGTAAAGTAATTAGCCCCCAACTAAAATAAATAAATTTAAATAAAAAAATAAAATAAAGAAAACTGATCTTTCAACAATTTCATATTCTAAAAAGATATAAAAGAATTCCAGGGCAAAGGTGTTTGATGAATAATAACTTTAATTATCAAATGTATTTATTATATTTAAGTTTTATTTGTTTACTTTATAAAGAGTACCCTTATTTTCCTTATATTTATTTGATTTACTTCATCCTGAGCATGAAAAATCTGTTTTCCTACTTACCAGGCTACAGAAAGTCATCCATGATTTGTGGGTCAAAAAGGGGGAGGTTTATTATTATCACTTGCTCAAGCACTTTCACCTCCCTTGGCACTCGATTCATTAAATACTTGTATGGCCTTGTAAATTACTTTTGAACTCTTCAAAGTTAATTGAGCTCTGAACTAAGGTCCAAAGCATCCGTACTTTTCTCCTTTACTGAAATAAAATATAAATCAGTGAACCAAACCCTCTCCTATATTGGCAGTAAGCTTTAAAATTTGTTATTCAAGTGTCACATTATATATTAAGATATATTTATTTTTTTCTTGATGGAAAAACCATTTTTCTTCAACCAGTGTGAAATGTCTTAAACTACTTTTTCTCTCCTCTATATTATAGCATTTATTTTTGAATTAGGTTTCATACCCTTGCCAAAACAAGCAAACAACTGGCTATATTAAATATAAGAAACTTATGTAAATAGAAATTTAAGACAATTATGGAAGGGATGAAACTATTTTTAAAACCCACAAGCACAAATCAAAAATCTGGAAAAACGTTATTTTTTCTTAGACTGACTCAATTTGTCCCTCTGTAAAAATAAAACATTCATATCTCCTCTTCTAGTCACACATACACACACACACACACAAACACACACAGAGCGTGGTTTCTCAGGTGGCACAGTGGAAAAGAATGCACCGGCCAATGAAGGAGATGCAAGAGATGTGGGTTTGATCCCCGTGTTGAGAAGATCCCCTGGAGTATAAAATGGCAACAAATTCCAGTATTCTTGCCTGGATAATGCCTGGTTAAGAGGAGCTGGCAGGCTACCGTCCATGTGGCCACAAAGAGTCCGGCATAACTGAGTGACTGAGCAGGTAACATAAATATTCCATGCCAGTATATTTGACTACTTCAATGAAACAACCACATTGGTTGGAAAGATACTGAAATTCCTTTGAGAATAACAAGAATGGCTCTGTATTTACTAAGACAATGAATTTTTGTTTAAACATTTTCACAAAAAAAACAGAAACTCTGGGCTCAGAAGTCTTCCCTGGTGAATTCTAACAAAAGTTTAAGGCAGAATTACATTGCAATTTTACGTGAAAATAAAAGAGGAGTAAAAATTTCTTCTTGCAAAGAAATAAATGAAAACAATAGAATGGAAAAGAGTAGACATCTCTTCAAGAAAATTAGAGATACTAAGGGAACATTTCATAAAAAGATAGCTCAATAAAGGACAAAAATAGTATGGACCTAACAGAAGCAGAAAACATTAACAAGAGGTTGCAAGAATACACATAAAAACTGCAGAAAAAAGATCTTCACAACCAGATAATCATGATGGTGTGATCACTCACCTAGAGCCAGACATCCTGGAATGTGAAGTCAAGTGGGCCTCAGGAAACATCCCTATGAACAAAGCTAGTAGAGGTGATGGAATTCCAGTTGAGCCATTTCAAATCTTCAAAGATGATGCAGTTAAAGTGCTGCATTTAATATGGCAGCAAATTTGGAAAACTCAGCAGTGGCCACAGGACTGTAAAAGGTCAGTTTTCATTCCAATCCCAAAGAAAGGCAAGGCCAAGGAGTGCTCAAAATACCGCACAATTGCACTCATCTCACATGCTAGTAATGTTATGCTAAGTCACTTCAGTCGTGTCCGACTCTGTGCGACCCCATAGACGGCAGCCACCAGGCTCCCCCGTCCCTGGGATTCTCCAGGCAAGAACACTGGAGTGGGTTGCCATCTCCTTCTCCAATGCATGAAAGTGAAAAGTGAAAGCAAAGTCGCTCAGTCGTGTCTGACTCAGCGACCCCATGGATTGCAGCCCACCAGGCTTCTCCATCCATAGGATTTTCCAGGCAAAAGTACTGGAGTGGGGTGCCATTGCCTTCTTTGTCATGCTAGTAAAGTGATGATCAAAATTCTCCAACCAAGGCTTTAACAGTACATGAGCTTTGAACTTCCAGATGTTCAAGCTGGTTTTAGGAAGACAGAGGCCAAATTGGCAACATTCACTGGATCATTGGAAAAGCAAGAGAGTTCCAGAAAAACATCTATTTCTGCTTTATTGACTATGCCAAAGCCTTTGACTGCGTGGATCACAATAAACTGTGGAAAATTCTGAAAGAGAGGGGAATACCAGACCACCTGATCTGCCTCTTGAGAAACCTATATGCAGGTCAGGAAGCAACAGTTAGAACTGGACATGGAACAACAGGCTGGTTCCAAATAGGAAATAAAGTACATCAAGGCTGTATATTGTCACCCTGCTTATTTAACTTATATGCAGTGTACATCCTGAGAAACACTGGGCTGGATGAAGCACAAGCTGGAGTCAAGATTGCTGGGAGAAATATCAATAACCTCAGATATGCAGATGACACCACACTTATGGCAGAAAGCAAAGAAGAACTAAAGAGCCTCTTGATGAAAGTGAAAGAGGAGAGTGAAAAAGTTGGCTTAAAGCTCAACATTCAGAAAACGAAGATCATGGCATCCAGCCCCATTATGTCATGACAAATAGATGGGGAAACAGTGGAAATAGTGGCTGACTTTATTTTTCTGGGCTCCAAAGTCACTGCAGATGGTGGTAGTAGCCATGAAATTAAAAGACGCTTACTCCTTGGAAGGAAAATTATGACCAACCTAGACAGCATACTAAAAAGCAGAGACATTACTTTGCCAACAAAGATCTGTCTACTCAAGGCTATGGTTTTTCCAGTCATCATGTATGATGCAAGAATTGGACTATAAAGAAAGTTGAGCACCGAAGAATTTATGCTTTTGAATTGTAGTGTTGGAGAAGACTCTTGAGAGTCCCTTGGATTGCAAGGAGATCCAACCACTGCATCCTAAAGGAGATCAGTCCTGAATATTCATCGGAAGGACTGATGTTGAAGCTGAAACTGCAATATTTTGGCCACCTGATGTGAAGTACTGAATCATTTAAAAAGACATGATGCTGGGAAAAATTCAAAGTGGGAGGAGAAGGGGATGACAGAGGATTAGGTGGTTGGATGGCACCACCAACTCAATGGACATGAGTTTGAGTAAACTCTGAGAGTTGGTGATGTGCTGGGAGCCAGCACGGGAGTTCCCACCCATGAGAAAGGTCATGTCGAGAGGCCTGATATGCAAAGGCGAGTCAGGACTCAAGGGGCACCCCCTGGACCTGCCTGACCATCTACCCCAAAACCAGAATCTGTTTTACTATTTTACAACTTTCACCAACTCCTCTGACATTAATGGGGGGGCTATCCCCGACCACCTTTCTCTGAAGGAAATCAACTTAGAGCTCTAGCTAATTAGCCTCCTGGGCATAATAGGAGTGTTTCAATCCAAACCCCTCAAATGGCTCTCTAACTTGCCTGACAGGTTTACCTGGACTCCTTCAGCTACGCATAAGATTGTACAGTCTCCCAACCGCGAGAGGCATGGGAAGTTTAAGATATTCAAATAGTATAGAGCCTCTGGAGAGTTAGAAATTGTTAGAACTAGTAGAAGATTTCATTGTTGAGCCAATGCTTGCTGCCAATTTTCCACATCCCCTGTATTGTATCCTTGGAAGTGTATTAATTAATATAGTTGGTACATAGGAAAAATAAGTAGTGGCCTTGGTGCTAACAACTTTAGACCCTTAAGGTAATAAATTATTTCCTTGTTGTAAACCCACTGCACCTCTGCCCTATAGGAATGCAACTTTATCTAACACCTTCGGAGGATGGCGCCAAACTTTAAAATAATTACTCTTAGAGAAAATAAGTCTTATGTTTGACAAACCTTTATCAGAGTCATAAAATGTTAACAGGCCTTCTGGCCAGAAGATGATGAAAATCACCTAAACCATTTGTATACGATAAGTTTGCAGAAAAGAAAGCCTGGTCTCGATAAGGATCAAAGACTGCTGACTTTGAGTGATTTCACACCTCCTATTATCCTCTATGCACAATTAAATTGTGCATAGAGGATAATAGGAGGTGCATATAAGCTCCCTTTGAAATTGAAGCTATGGGCCTTGCTCAAAGCTTGGTCTCCCCGTGTGTGCTCTCTTGTTTCTTTTTCATCCTTTTCTCTTCTGATCTTCCTTCAGGCCAAAATAATTAGAGTGCAGAGGTCCTCTGAGACCACTTACTTGCCTGGGCTTCTAAGACCCACTCGAGAAGGTGCCCAAGGTGGGGCACCTTCAGTGATTCGAGAGAGCGCCTGCGGCCACCGTGGTCAAAACAAACCTGGTGTCACGGGTTATATTGATTTTCCGTGTAAACCAGTTATAATGAGCCAGTAATCTCTTTGCTTTGCTATTCTAATCGCCAACATTGTCATCCTGAGGGAATCCCTGGATCCAACCGGGGCTGGACCCTGGTAGTGATGGATATGGAGGCCTGGGGTGGTGCAGTCCATGCCGTTGCAAAGAGTAGGACATGACTGAATGGCTGAACTGAACTGTAATGACTGAAAAGTTTCTCACTTCATACTGTGAGATTAACATTACCCTGACACCATGGTCAGACCTAGATATTACAAATAAAGCTATACACATGTATTCTTTATGAATATAAGATACATACTTTTTCTACACAATTTTAATTAATAAATACAATAAAAATTAATAATATATTTAAAACTCAAAATGTATTAAAGATGTAAGACCATAAACTGTACAACTCCTAGAGGAGAACATAGGCAAAACACTCTCTGACATAAATCACAGAAGGATCTTCTATGATCCACCTCCCAGAATATTGGAAATAAAAGCAAAAATAAACAAATGGGACCTAATTAAACTTAAAAGCTTCTGCACAACAAAGGAAACTATAAGCAAGGTTAAAAAACAGCCTTGAGAATGGGAGAAAATAATAGCAAATGAAGGGACTGACAAAGAATTAATCTCAAACATATACAAGCAACTCCTGCAGCCCAATTCCAGAAAAATAAACGACTCAATCAAAAAATGGGCCAAAGAACTAAACAGACATCTCTCCAAAGAAGACATACAGATAGCTAACAAACACATGAAAAGATGCTCAACATTACTCATTATCAGAGAAATGCAAATCAAAACCACAATGCGGTACTATTTCATGCCAGTCAGAATGGCTGCTATCTAAAAGTCTACAAGCAATAAATGCTGGAGAGGGTGTGGAGAAAAGGGAATCCTCTTACACTGTTGGTGGGAATGCAAACTAGTACAGCCACTATGGAGAATAGTGTGGAGATTCCTTAAAAAACTGGAAATAGAACTGCCTTATGATCCAGCAATCCCACTGCTGGGCATACACACCAAGGAAACCAGAATTGAAAGAGACACATGTACCCCAATATTCACCACAGCACTGTTTATAGTAGCCAGGACATGGAAGCAACCTAGATGTTCATCAGCAGAAGAATGGATAAGAAAGCTGTGGTACGTATACATAATGGAGTATTACTCAGCCATTAAAAAGAATACATTTGAATCAGTTCTAATGAGGTGGATGAAACTGGAGCCTATTATACAGAGTGAAGTAAGCCAGAAAGAAAAACACCAATGCAGTATACTAACGCATATATATGGAATTTAGAAAGATGGTAATGATAACCCTGTATGTGAGACAGCAAAAGAGACACAGATATATAGAACAGTCTTTTGGACTCTGTAGGAGAGAGTGAGAGTGGGATGATTTGGGAGAATGGCACTGAAACATGTATAATATCATATGTGAAATGAATTGCCAGACCAGGTTCGATGCATCATACAGGATGCTTGGGGTTGATTGACTGGGATGACCCAGAGGGATGGTGTGGGAGGGATGTGAGAGGGGGCTTCAGGATGGGGAACACGTGTACACCTGTGGCAGATTCATGTTGATGTATGGCAAAGCCAATACAATATTGTAAAGTAATTAGCCTCCAATTAAAATAAATAAATTTATATTAAAAAATAATACATTTAATGATGCATGAACAAATGTGTTTTATTCCAGAAATGCAATTTGATTCAATGATGGAAAATCTACCAATATATTTGCTTATAAACAATAAAAATATATGGTTATCTCAAAAGATGCAGAACTATTTGATACAATTCAATATATATTCATTTAAAAAGAAACCTTTATTAAACCAAGAAAGGATTAAACCACCTTTTCAACTTAAAGTGAAAGTGAAGTTGCTCAGTCATGTCCGACCCTTAGCCACCCCATGGACTGCAGCCTACCAGGATCCTGTGTCCATGGGATTCTCCAGGCAAGAGTACTGGAGTGGGGTGCCATTTCCTTCTCCAATGCATGAAAGTGAAAGTGAAGTCGCTCAGTCATGTTCAACTCTTAGCGACCCCATGGACTGCAGCCTACCAGGCTCCTCCGTCCGTGGGATTTTCCAGGCAAGAGAACTGGAATGGGGTGCCATTGACAAAACTGGAAGGGCTTCATTGCAGAAGCCAAGGGGTTTCCAATGCCCATAGATAAAGATTTGCCTAAGCAAAGTCTAGAGGACATGCACATAATTTCAAAAAGTGAGCTGCAAATGCAGGAGAGTTTGGGTCCTGTTAATGTGCACCTTAAAAACAGAAGTTTCATAAACATTCTTGAAAAACATCTGCTTTTCTTTTCCAGGTCCTTGCAACTTCAAATAAAGCAGCACAGAAACACAGCACAGGAAGAGTTGGCAGGCAGCTGAGTTTTCTCTAAAAGGGTACCTGGACCAGAAAGTCTTGGTTCTACCCTATCTGACAGGGGTCTCTGCAAACCTGTGTACAGGGGCTCTGTGAGAAGGCTGCCAGGACACGCAGGTGAGCAAGGAAGGCCGAGGGAGACAGTCATGAAGCCTAATAGTAAAACCTGGGTCATCCTTTCCTTGATTTCCTGTGTTTGTTTGATACCCAGAAGAGGACTTAATGAAACTAATGAATTCAGCTAAGATATTTAATGGTAAAAACATGAATATTTTATCACTTGAGATTGGCAATCAGGCCTGGAGATACACACTCTTATCCCTTCCATTCAGTCTTGTATTGTACTCAAGGTTCTAAATAGTGTAATAATGCAATAAATGATAATAAAAGGCATGTATAATAGAATATAATAAATATATTTATAAAAAATAAAACAGAAGGACAAAATTCCATCTTTTCCTAAGAAAAGTTATGGATATTCATTCTACCAAGGTAGAATTCAGTTCAGTTCAGTTCAGTAGCTCAGTCATGTCCGACTCTTTGCAACCCCATGAATCACAGCACACCAGGCCTCCCTGTCCATCATCAACTCCCGGATTTCATTCAGACTCACGTCCATTGAGTCAGTGATGCCATCCAGCCAACTCATCCTCTGTCGTCCCCTTCTCCGCCTGCCCCCAATCCCTCCCAGCATCAGAGTCTTTTCCAATGAGTCAACTCTTCGCATCAGGTGGCCAAAGTACTGGAGTTTCAGCTTGAGCATCATTCCTTCCAAAGAAATCTGAGGGCTGATCTTCAGAATGGACTGGTTGGATCTCCTTGCACTCCAAGGGACTCTCAAGAGTCTTCTCCAACACCACAGTTCAAAAGCCTCAATTCTTTGGCACTCAGCTTTCTTCACAGTCCAACTCTCACATCCATACATGACCACTGGAAAAACCATAGTCTTGACTATACAGACCTTTGTTGGCAAAGTAATGTCTTCAGTAGTATGCTATTTCAATCGCATTCTTATAATCCATAAGTTAAAGGGAAGGGATAAGTTTTAATGTTTCTGTAAAAATGTGATCAATATAAATATCATGGAAACACTGCTCTGTGTGCCCAAGGCTTCTAAGAAAATTTACATACATTTATAGGTGATGATAAATAAGAATAATCTAGATACACTAAATATATACACTATATTACACTAAAATAATTTATAGTTCATGCTAGTTATTCAAACCAAATAATTTGCTTCCTTAACATTATGAAAACAGTATTTCATCCATAAAATTTAAAAATACTAAAAAGTTTAAGCAAAAATTATAAGTGGACTACATCAAACTATAAAGCTTCTGCATAGCAAAGGAAATAATCAACAAAATAAAAGGGGCACCTACCAAATGTGAGAAAATATTTTCAAATTATATATCTGATTAGTGGTTAATATTCAAAATATATCAAAAACATTTTGGCAACTCAGTAACAAAACACAATCTGATCAAAAATGTGCAGGGGATCTGAATAAGTATTTTTCCATAGAAGATATAAAGAGGTATATGAGAAAGTGCTCCATGTTATTGATCATATGGGAAAGGTAAATCAAAACCACAATCACATACTACCTCACACCTGTCAGAGTGATTATTATGAAAAAGACAAGAAATAACTGAGGAGGAGGACTTGGAGAAAAGGGAAACCTTGTACACTGTTATTGGGAATGTACATCGGTGCAACAACTATGAAAAAACATATGGTGGTTTCTCAGTAAATTAAAAATATAACTACCATATCTGGAGGTCATTATTCTAAGTGAAATAAGTCAAGCAGAGAAAGACAAATACTGTATTATCTCACTTACATGTTAAATCTTAAAAAAAAAAATAAAAGAGAGAGAGAGAAAATAAAAGTGAGTTCACAGATAGAGCAGACTTCTGGTTGCCAGAACTTGGAGATACATGAAATGAGTGAACGGAGTCGAAAGGCACAAACGTCTAGCTATAAAAATGAGTATGTTATGGTGATGTAATGTACAGTATGATGATTATAGTTAATAATGCTGTATTATACACTTGAAAGTTCAAAGACAGTAATTCTTAGAAGTTTTCATCATAGGGATAAAAGTTTGTAACTATGTATAGTGATGGATGTCAACTAGATTTATTTTGGTGAACATTTCACAATATACACAAATATTGAATCATTATGTTACATATCTGAAACTAACATAATGTATGTTAATTATATCTAAACAATTTTAAAAATTTTTTGATAAATCATTGAGTTGAAGTGGGTTTCACAAAATAGACACCCCTCAATATTGCTGGAGAAACTGGAAACTACACATTGCTGTACAATGGTTTGAAATGTTGATCCAAATTAAAAATGCTTCAAAAACAGCTCAGCAATTTTGTTATTGGAAATGTATCCTCCAGTTAAAAACATATGTGACATTTGAATAGAGACATATTGGGAGACAATCCTCCAAAAGTCTTTCACATTTCCACATGTCTTATGAGCTGTCACTGATAGTCTAGACTATCTCTTTAGGGAAGTTAGTGTACTGAATAGCTTTGAAAAATACAGATAATGTTCTGTTCAGAGCAAACATCAGTTTTGTTTATTGCCCAGTATAATAAAGATGATGTCTCCCTCTGGGGCAAAATCTGGGTGGAGGACTTACTGCCCTGGGTTTTCTAAATTCAGAGTTCCTCTTTTCACACTATGTACTCAGTGTGAACGTGTCACCTGAATCTTGTCACATCAGCCAGTGGAAACTGGGGCACCAGGAATCATAGCAAATACTATCCTCTGCCTTTGAATAATGTATTCTTCTTTATGAGGACAAAATATGAAGTGTCTCATATCTTTTGGGGGCATCCACAAAACTGTGGCACGATAAATTTTCCATTTGAAAGTAGAGTAAACTTTCAGACTATTCTCAGTGTTGATGGAGTAGTCAATGCATTGTTATTTTTCAATATCAAAATTACACTGAAACCTATATGTCCAGCAAAATGTACAAGTCAAATATATATATATATATATATGTGTGTGTGTGTGTGTATTAGATATATATAATACATATAACCAAACTTAATATTAAGTTACTGAAAATAAAGCTAGCCCTACTTTTACTGATATGGAACAATTCAAGAGATTGATATTTTAAGGAAAAAGACAAAAACATTTTGTAACATTTGATACCATATGTGCAAACAAAATAAGAAAGTAAAATACATAAATATGCATGCTTCCATTTTGCAAATTGTGTCTTAAAAGGAAATTTAAAAAGTAGGAACAATATATTCTTTTAAGGAAAAAAAAAAACAATTAGCAGTTTGTTCCTTCTGAATTATATATCATGTTCACTTATACCAATATAGAGGTACTAAATAAAACATGTTAACAGTAAATCATCTTTGTATTCATGTATGAGTAGTAAAAATAAGTTTCATTTCCTTCATTCTTGATCTAAATTTTCTTTAATTGCATAAAAAACTACTTTTATGAAGTAGTTTTTATTTATGTAAAAAACTCAATTTTGCTTATTTTTCTTCCTTATTATATTTAGCAGAATGTGACAGCAATATTTTAATCTTAAATAAAATTATATATATGTATATTTTACAAAATATAATTTAAGCTTGTTAAATAGGAGACCACTGTTTTCCAGTTTCCCAAACATGAATTAAACTGTGTTTGTGTTAGGTATGGCTCATCTATTCAGATGAAAATTTGGCATTTAGACAGGAGTTTTGGGAAAGGAATAATTTTATTACAATATCTAATGTTGTTGATCTGCCATAATATATTTATATTTAAATATAATAATATATTATAAATATATATGTATGAAACTAGAAAATGCCTAGAAATAATTTGAGTAGAGTGTAAAGACAGGAAGAGTTGAGTCATGTATGGGGATTTGAGACCAGTTCAGTTTCCATGGAAAAATATTTCGTGTTTAGCTGCAGTGGTAGGATGATGAATGACTTATAAGAGGAAGACAGTGGATATAAGAACAGTGAGGAAGACACTGTCCTAATATTCTATGAGCAAGGTAATGATGGCCTAATTTGTTCCAGTGAACAAACTTTAATGGGCAATTTTTAGAAGTAGCAACCAAAAGACAAAGAACATTATTCAGGTCTTGAATCTTGAGAATTTACGTTAGGAAATATTAGAGGAAACACTAGCAGTTGGATAGCTGTTGAATGAAATATTAAGCATTTGTTTTTGTCAAATTCTTGATACATTCATGTAACTATGTCTGACAACAGACTATAAATATATGATTGAGGATCAGAAAAAAAAAAAAGGTGTCCATAAATTATTACAAACTGTGCTAATAGTTAAAAACTGAGCAAAATATATAGTAAATCAGGAGATAAAATGTAGCATGATTTTAGGAAATAGACAAAAACAATTATTTTTTGAGTACCTGTATTTAAATATTGAGCACAGTAAAACTAAGAAGGTAAAAAATTATTTTGAAGAAAATATTTTTTAAAACAGTAGATTTCAGCACTACAGAAATAAGAAAAATGAGTATTTCATATAGAACTAGTCACTTTTATACAATGAACAATGCATTTAAAATATCTGACTTACAAGAAGCTACTTAATATTAAAGAATCATGATAAGACCAAATCCATGATATATACCCATTTATCTAGCTCTCACATGCTAATCACATTTATAAATCCAGAAAATGGTATAAGAAACAATGAAAGGAAAGCTATAAAATGTTAAGGAGAAAATAGACTCTTTGCAGACCAATAGACAGCTAGGTAAAACATCTAGCCTTTCCTCATCCAAGAGGAGCCCACCCAAACTCAGTGTTTCCTAATTTCTGTCCTAGCAAGAGAAGGTAGCCTATGTAGGCTTATTCTTTCCCTGGATTGAAATGTCTCTCTAGCAATATTGCATGAGGCCAACACCACAAGCCAGATGGAATTGGATGCTACACCGGAAATAAATGCCCAGGTGCAATAATGTCCTCCCCTACCAAACATGGAATGACAATGTTCTGCCAAGAGATACTGAGGTCTTCTGAGGCAGAATAATAAGACAGAGCTGTGGCAGGAGACACACTCCAGGAAGATTCTAGACTCTATGAACCAAGACTTTTTTTCCACACAGACACCTTGATATAGGTAGGCAGAATAGAAAAAAAGAGATCAAATTTTAGTCAGTGACCCAGAACAGGAAGTCTATTTGTCCTTGTGGGTCCAAGACTTTCCTCACTCACCCAGAGATTGGTGTCTGCAAGCTGCTACAAATAAAACATGCCCCACAGGCATTATTCAGGGTTTAATGAAAGAAAAGATACCAGTTGTTTACAAGTCTACAGGGCTTTCACTTCTCCAGTCCTCAACACTGACAACTGTTAGAACTCATAAATAAATAGTACTTTTTTTTTTCTTGAGGCAAATACAATACAATTAGCTATGAAAAAATTATCTTGCCATTTAGGTGAGGGCAATAATATTCAAGACACTCAAATTTCATTGCCTCTATTTTAATACCATGTGTGCGCATGCATGCTAAATCTCTCCAGTCATATCTGACCCTTTTTGACCCCATGGACTATATAGTTCGCCAGGCTCCTCTGTCCATGGGATTCTCCCGGCAAGGATACCGGAATGGGTATCCTGGGTATTCACCTCTCCAGGGGATCTTCCCGACCCAGGGATCGAACCTGCATCTCCTACTTCTCCTGCATTGATAGGCAGTTCTTTATCACTAGCACCACCTGAGAAGCCCCCCCCTTTTTTTTTAATTTTATTTTATTTTTAAACTTTACATAATTGTATTAGTTTTGCCAAATATCAAAATGAATCTGCCACAGGTATACACGTGTTCCCCATCCTGAACCCTCCACCCTCCTCCCTCCCCATACCATCCCTCTGGGTCGTCCCAGTGCTCTAGCCCCAAGCACCCTTTTAATACCATAATAGAAACCAAAGCCATGGATTAAGAAATGAGGTGATTGAAATTGCTTGGCAGTCCAGTGGCTAGGATTCCAGGCTTCCACTGCAAGGGAACAGATTTGATTTCTGGTCTAGGAACTGAGATCCAGTCACAGAGGAAAAAAAAAAAAAAAAGAAAATGAGGTGTTTATGTTCAGCACTTCAAAAAGTATGGTTGATGGCCTAAATTCGATCTATATAGAGAGAATACAATTACATGGAAAAGTTAAATTTGGGAGGGAAATATAGTGGAATATAAGTGTGTAAAAAGTCAGGAAATATAGGAATATTGTAACTGATTAATTCAAGAGTTTGAGAAAGCAAGTATGACACAATTCTGGGTGATAGCAGTGCTCACAAGGTACATATTTTGATGCAACACTGAAATAAAAAAGAAGTAAAATACATTGGTTTAAAGCTATTAACTGAACAGGAAAAAGATTTTTGAATTTACAATATTAAAGAATTACAAATCTTAGGTTTCATTTCCCAAATACCAAGTCAGATAATCTCATGAAATATCCTTTATATATTTTTCATGATGCGTGTGTTTAACACACATTACAATAAAATGAACAAAGCGGGGGAAAAAAAGAATAGTCTGTTAATTTTAGCATGGAGGGGGAAAAAGTGGCAGTGGTTAATTAGTTTCTGGTAGTGTAGGCACAGCCTCAACTCTGAAGGAATTGAATATCTTACTCAGGTTCTGGCTGACTGCCCCTGGCTCTTGATTGCCATGCTCTCAGGCACTTGATAGCAAGATCTTTTCTTTACAGATTCAGCCATGCCCATTATCTCCTTTTAGGAGATTCTCTCCAAAGACATGACCACAACATTTTCAAACTCTCTAGGGTCATTTGCACACTATCTCTCTTTCACCTCTCTCTTATCATTTTCCAGGCTTCAGAAATTCAATTCACTTTTCTGCAAGTTGTTAAAACTCTGAGAATTCAGTTCTCAGTACTTACCACACTAGGAAAATTTATATAGCATGAAAGAATCTATCCATTACTTTGTAAACTTCCTCATACAATGAAGGCTTCCAACAGAAAATTCATGAATCAAACAGGAGGAATAAAAGGCTTCTTACGTGACCCTTCTGAGGAGGTATTTAGCCCATGACTAATTACAGCTGCATAGTTGTTTTAGCTATTAACACTTACAACATCCTAAGAATTGCACCTTTTTTTCTTTCATATAAGATCCAAGCTAAAAATTCAGATAACTTTACTTTTCATACAGAATGTTTTAGTTATATAACAAATGAGATAATCATGGTGGCTTGATTGTGATTGAGTTTTTCAAAAAACATCTTAACAATTTAAGAGATTAGTTTAATATGAACAGAAAACAAATCTTAAGCAGCAAGCATTGTTCCTCCTCCTGTCATCATGGAAGCCTACTTTTTTTCCAACTATAATTTTCATAAAGTACATTTTGCCCAGGCAGAGAAATCTGCATGATAACCTAGCAGTTTCTTTTTTTCCATAAGAGTAAAGTGTTACTGTGTGTAAAACTTATTCTAATGAAAAGAAAACCTAATCTGTTGTTAATATTGTCATTTCTCAATAATTACTATCAGACTTTAATATTATTTTATATAAATATTTTCATTACTATAAATATTAAAAAACAAAATGTCAAAGATTAAATTTTATAAGGTAAAAAGGGTAGTGCTCCAGCGAATAGTTATTTAGAGCATTGTATTGTACATTAAAAAACTAGAAAGCAATCAACAATAAAACTGTTAGGTAGTTAGAATAGGGAAAAGGAGTCCAAAATGGCTGTGACAAAAAGACAAGGAAGGGAAAAGCCCACGAAAATAGAACAAAGGAAGGTGAAAGAAAGGTCTGAAGACTGGAGTGAGGACTTCAGGTAGAACAGCACTCCTGGCTGAGCCCAATTTACATAGGGCAGGCCCAGGGTGAAGGAAAAATATATATAAAAAGAGGAGCCAAATGGCTCTCTCTCTCTCTCTCACCCCGTCTCTCCCTCTCTCTTCCGTGCCCTGGGGTGCTCTTCTCTTCGCGTCTTTGGATCAACATGCCCTCACTCCTCGAAGATGGATTTTCTTGATATTTTCTAAATAAAATAGAGCTGTAACACTGAGCTTTAACACTGATTTGTCTAAGAGCTATAACATGGCCCATTCGAGACCTGAGAGCTATAATGCAGTCTGTCCAAGATCCGAGAGCTGTGACATACCGAGGGGGCTTTAATGTCGGTCACTCCAAATCTTTGTTGTGACGAGACAAAGAACTGAGGAGCATACACTTGCCTGAAAAAACTAAGTTAAATCTAATATAATTGTTTTTGAGTTATATTTCTATGTCATTCCAACATAGACTCTTTAACTGTATCAGTTACATTCTAGTCAACAAATGAAAATGGCTTTCCCAAACTGTGTAATTTTTAATATTAATAAACTGACTACCATAGAAATGTGGTCAGGGTTTAAGGAAACCAGCAAGAAACATTATGTACCCTGAAGCTAGTAACATGAAGGGGGCAATTCCCAACTCAAGGCCTGAAGATACAAAAGCTCAAATTGCAAAACAAAAAGATGGTAAAGTGTGAGGATTCTGTGAATGGAACTATGACTTTTATAAGGAAGAGAGTTAACCCATTGCAAAGCAGCAAGCAGAAAGCTTAGAAAATAAATATCCTGACCTCACTTTCCTACTTTGATCTTTTACTGGTAAAATAATGGATACTTTGTCAAATATTTTGCAATTTCATTTACATATTTTGAAAGCACTGATATTTTGGTAGATCTGTGCTGCTGCTGCTGCTAAAGTCACTTCAGTAGTGTCCAACTCTATGCGACCTCACAGACAGCAGCCCACCAGGCTACCCTGTCCACGGGGTTCTCCAGGCAAGAATACTGGAGTGGGTTGCCATTTCCTTCTCCTTGGTAGATCTATGAAATGGACTATAAAGAAAACTGAGCACTGAAGAATTGATGCTTTTGAGTCCCTTGGACTGCAAGGAGATCCAACCAGTCCATCGAGATCAGTCCTGGGTGTTCACTGGAGGGACTGATGTTGAAGCTGAAACTCCAATACTTTGGCCACCTGATGCGGAGAGCTGACTCATTTGAAAAGATCCTGATGCTGGGAAAGGACGACAGAGGATGAGATGGTTGGATGGTATCACCGACACAATGGACATGGGTTTGGGTGGACTCCGGGTGATGTTGATGGACACGGAGGCCTGGTGTGCTGTGGTTCATGGGGTCACAAAGACTTGGACACAGCTGAGTGACTGAACTGAACTGAAATCAATAAACAAAATCATGTTATATTTTTAAGTTATGATTGTTAATGTTTTTAATACAGCTTTTTTGGATTTGTTTTGTTGACATAGGTGTTTTATTTTTTTAACTAATGTTGATAATACAGTGAAAGGGTTAGTCGCTCAGTTGTGTCCAGTTCTTTGAGACATCATGGACTATAGCCAGTTAGGCTCTTCTGTCCATGGAATTCTCCAGTCAAGAATACTGGAGTGGGTAGCCATTCCCTTATCCAGGGGATCTTCCTGAACCAGGGATACAATACAGTTTATCTGCATTGCAGGCAGATTTTATACTGTCTGTGCCACAAGGGAAGCACAATATTGATATATCTCACATTAAAACTATGTTACAATGCTGTAATTAACTCTTTTAATATCAACTGTTATATTTATCAATATTCTGTTAGAAATATCTATCTATCTATCTATCTATATACATATATATGCAGAGAGAGAAAGACATAAAAGTTGATAAGTAAGAAAAATAAAAGCTAGAAGATCCTATCCTGTCAGGCTACTTGTAATTGACTTTTTAAGTTTCTTTATATATTGGAGTGATCTTCCTTTTACATGTTTTCTTTTTCACCTGGAGTTGACTATCCTAAGTATTATGCTCCATTTTTTGAAGTCTCTTTGTTGAGCTCCTTTTCTGTTGAATTGGTCCTTTTATCATTATAGACAGAGCTTTTATAATATTTATGTCCTAAATTCTGTCTGATACTAATACTATAATACAAGCACTCTTTGTTTAGTATTTGTTCTATTTTTTTACATATCCCTATTTTTACCTTTCATTTATATGTGTTGTTTCATTGTTTCACTGTTTGTGATTTCCTTGAGGAAACAATGTGTTTTTGATATTTTTTCAAGTCACTGAAATGACCAATGAAAAACGCGAACATTTTGGAAATCATCAATTGCTGGAAGTCCATGGCTTAATTTTCTCTTATCAAAAGTCAGCATTGATCTCTGCCTTTTACAGTTTCTCCTAGCAATGCTGAACAATTCTCACATTTACAAAGTGATTCTTAACTTGGTCCAAAATGTCATCACTTATCTTTCTTGAGAGGTGAAAACAGGTGTCATGTTTCTTCTCACTTACTCATACTTTATAAATCTTTACTAAATCAAAGGTTTTCATTTTTAATATCTGGTTTTACAAGAGTTTTGTCCAGGAATTAAGATGGAAACATTGCAGGTTTGGAGCACAGAATGTAAAAATACATAGTGATTGAGAAGAAAAGACAGATCCACATCTTGAGTATGTGATATTCGTGGAAGTGTAATAGGCAGAGTTATTATACTTAATCTGTGCTTGGTATAATTCAACAATACATAAGTAATATAACCATAGATTTTTTAAAAATCCATTTGAAGTTCCAATTTTCTAGTCTATGTAATGGGAATAATGATATAATAGGAATGATGATACATTTGTATGGTAAAGGTGTTTATGTACACACTTACATTAGTACTTCAAGATTTAGGATTTAGAGTTTAATTTCTATGCATTCAATTTTTTGAGCTCTCATTCATTAAAAGTACAGAAGTTAATGAAAAACTAAAACACTATTATTCTGTACAATAGTATATTTTACCAATTTGATTACAGATATATTGATAGTCAACTTAAAATTCAATACATTGAATTTACAAAAATTAAAATTGATACTGAAATTTAAAACTCATTTAAATTTCTTTTTAACAATTTCAAATTACAAAATTTCCTCATAACATTAATTATATCAAAATAAATTTTTTCAGTATACAGCTTTTCTTTCTCACATTTAAATTCTTGCTTGCTTAGTCCAAAGGAAAGCATTCAAAATTTCATCACAGTATTAAAAAGATTAATTTTTACATGACAAAATCAAATACCTATTGTGTTTAAGGTAGATTGAATCCATGCAGATTTTACCTTCCTTTTGAAGTTATAAAATATGGCAAATATAATACTGAAGTGATATTCAAGTGCAAAAATTATAATGTAATATATGCATTCAGTTCAGTTCAGTTCAGTCGCTCAGTCATGTCTGACTCTTTGTGACCCCATGGACTGCAGCACACCAGGCTTCCCTGTCTGTCACCAACTCCTGGAACTTACTCAAACTCGTGTCTATTGAGTCAGTGATACCATCAAACCACCTCAACCTGGGTCATCCCCTTCTCCCACCTTCAATCTTTCCCAGCATCAAGGTCTTTTCAAATAGGTCAGCTCTTCCCAATAGGTGGCCAAAGTATTGGAGTTTCAGCTTCAATATCAGTCCTTCCAATGCACACTCAGGACTGATCTCTTTAGGATGGACTGGTTGGATCTCCTTGCAGTCCAAGGGACTCTCAAGAATCTTCTCCAACACCACAGTTCAAAAGCATCAATTCTTCAGCGCTCAGCCTTCTTCACAGTCTAACTCTTCACATCCATACATGACCACTGGAAAAACCATAGCCTTGACTAGACAGACGTTTGTTGGCAAAGTAATGTCTCTGCTTTTCAATATGCTATCTAGGTTGGACATAACTTTCCTTCCAAGGAGTAAACGTCTTTTATTTCATGGCTGCAGTCACCATCTGTAGTGATTTTGGAGCCCCCCCAAAAAATAAAATCTGACACTGTTTCCACTGTTTCCCCATCTATTTCCCATGAAGTGATGGGACCGGATGCCATGATCTTCGTTTTCTGAATGTTGAGCTTTAAGCCAACTTTTTCACTCTCCTCTTTCACTTTCATCAAGAGGCTTTTTAGTTCCTCTTCACTTTCTGCCATAAGGGTGGTGTCATCTGCATATCTGAGGTTATTGATATTTCTCCTGGCAATCTTGATTCCAGCTTGTGTTTCTTCCAGTCCAGTGTTTCTCATGATGTACTCTGCATACAAGTTAAATAAGCAGGGTGACAATATACAACCTTGACATACTCCTTTTCCTATTTGGAACCAGTCTGTTGTTTCATATCCAGTTCTAACTGTTGCTTCCTGACCTGCATAAAGATTTTTCAAGAGGCAGGTCAGGTGGTCTGGGATTCCCATCTCTTCCAGAATTTTCCACAGTTTATTGTGATTCACACAGTCAAAGGCTTTGGCATGGTCAATAAAGCAGAAATAGATGTTTTTCTGGAACCCTCTTGCTTTTTCCATGATCAATATATGCATTGTAAATATGTAAAAAGGAGAAAAAAAGAGCACATTTAAATTGAAAAGCTAATTAAAAAACAGAGACATCATTTTGCTGACCAAGGTCCATATAATGAAAGCCATGGTTTTTCCAGTAGTCTTGTACAGATGTGAGAGTTGGACCATAAAGAGGGCTGAGTGCTGTAGAATTGATGCTTTTGAACTGTGGTGTGAGAAGAGACTCTTGGGAGTCCACTTGGACTGCAAGGAGACCCAACCAGTCTGTCCCAAAGGAAATTGATCCTGAATAGTCATTGGAAAGACTGATGCTGAGCTGAAGCTCCAAAACTTTAGCCACCTTAGCCAAAGAGCTGACTCATTTGAAAAGACCCTGATGCTGGGAAAGATTGAAGGCAAGAGGAGAGGGGATGAGAAAGGATGAGATGTTTGGTTTGGTCACGGACTCAATGGTCATGAGTTTGAGCAAGATTCAGGAGGATATGGTGAAGGACAGGGAAGCCTGGCATGCTACAGTCCATGTAGTCAGAGAGAGTCTGACAGGACTGAACGACAGAACAACAAAAATATACACATATAGACATGTGATTTACCATGTGTTTGTATGTGTGGCATTTGTTAAAAAATGCAGATATATTTGGGGGAAATATTTATAGGCAAAATGACCCTAAATACTTCAGCATGCATATCATAAAGTGCTTCCAAGATGCTGCAAGTGGTAAAAAAATTTGTCTGCTAATGCAGGAGACCAAGGAGACACAGATTCAATCCCTGGGTCGAGAAGATTCTCTGGGAGTAGGAAATGTCAATTCTCCATTACTCTCACCTGGAAGCTTACATGGACAGATAAGCCTGGTGAGCTAGAGACCATAGGGCTGCAAGGAGATCAAACCAGTCAGTCCTAAAGGAAATCAACCTTGAATATTAATTGAAAGGACTGATGCTGAAGATGAAGCTCGAATAATTTGGCCACAAGATGAGAAGAGCCAACTCGCTGGAAAATACCCCTATGCTGGGAAAGACTGAGGGCAGGAGTAGAAGAGAGTGAGCTAGGATGAGATGATTGCATGGTATTACTGACTCAATAGACATGAGTTTGGGCAAATTCCAGGAGATTGTGGAGGACTGGGAAGCCTGGTATGCTGCAGTCCATGAGACTGTAAAAAGTCATACACAACTGAGCAACAGAACAGCAGCAACAACAATTTAATGTTGACACTGAAATAACTGAATATAATACAGATCAATTAATAGAAGTGTGCTTAATATTAAATTGTTGTAATAATAAATAATTTATAAATATACTGTATTTAGGTTTACCTATGGCTTAGCTGGTTAAAGTGCATGTCTAGCAAGTATATTGTATTTAAGAAGTCTATAGAATTTAACATTATTTGGGGAATCTTTGAAAAAGAGAGAAACTCATTTTCCAAAATAGTTCATAAGTTCAGTGATAATATCATCTATATTTTACAGATGAGGAAATTGAGGCATAAAAATCATAATGAATTTTCTAGGGTCATCAGTTCAGTTCAATTGCTCAGTCATGTCCGACTCTTTGTGACCCCATGGACTGCAGCACACCAGGCTTCCCTGTCTGTCACCAACTCCTGGAACTTACTCAAACTCGTGTCTATTGAGTCAGTGATACCATCAAACCACCTCAACCTGGGTCATCCCCTTCTCCCACCTTCAATCTTTCCCAGCATCAAGGTCTTTTCAAATAGGTCAGCTCTTCCCAATAGGTGGCCAAAGTATTGGAGTTTCAGCTTCAATATCAGTCCTTCCAATGCACACTCAGGACTGATCTCTTTAGGATGGACTGGTTGGATCTCCTTGCAGTCCAAGGGACTCAAGAGTCTTCTCCAACACCACAGTTCAAAAGCATCAATTCTTCAGCGCTCAGCCTTCTTCACAGTCTAACTCTTCACATCCATACATGACGACTGGAAAAACCATAGCCTTGACTAGACGGACTTTGTTGGCAATGTCTCTGCTTTTTAATATACTGTCTAGGTTGGTCATAACCTTCCTTCCAAGGAGCAAGCATCTTTAATTTCATGGCTGAAGTCATCATCTGCAGTGATTTTGGAGCCCCCCAAAAACAAAGTAAGCTACTATTTCCCCCTCTATTTGCCAAGAAGTGATGGGACCAGATCCCATGATCTTAGTTTTCTGAATTTTTAGCTTTTAGCCAACTTTTTCACTCTCCTCTTTCACTTTCATCAAGAGGCTTTTTAGTTCCTCTTCACTTTCTGCCATAAGGGTGGTGTCATCTTAATATCTAAGGTAATTGATATTTCTCCCAGCAACCTTGATTGAGGCTTGTGCTTCTTCCAGCCCAGCATTTCTCATGATGTACTCTGTATATAAGTTAAATAAGCAGGGTGATAATATACAGCCTTTTCCTATTTGGAACCAGTCTGTTGTTCCATGTCCAGTTCTAACTGTTGCTTCCTGACCTGCATACAGGTTTCTCAAGAGGGAGGCTCAAGAGGTGGTCTGGTATTCCCATCTCTTTCAGAATTTCCCACAGTTTATTGTGATCCACACAGTCAAAGGCTTTGGCATAGTCAATAAAACAGAAATATATCTTTTTCTGAAATTCTCTTGTTTTTTCAAAGATCCAGTGGATGTTGGCAATTTGATCTCTGGCTCCTGTGCCTTTTCTAAAACCAGCTTGAAAATCTGGAAGTTCATGGTTCATGTGTTCTTGAAGCCTAGCTTGGAGAATTTTGATCATTACTTTACTAGCCTGTGAGATAAGTGCAATTGTGCGGCAGTTTGAGCATTCTTTGGCATTGCCTTTCTTTGGGATTGGAATGAAAACTGACATTTTCCAGTCCTGTGGCCTCTTCTGAGTTTTCCAAATTTGTTGCCATATTGAGTGCAATACTTTCACAGCATCATCTTTTAATATTTGAAATAGCTTAACTGGAATTCCATCACCTCCACTAGCTTTGTTCAAAGTGATGTTTCCTAAGGAGCACTTGACTTCACATTCCAGGATTCTGGCTCTTGGTGAGTGATCACACCATCATAATTATCTGGTCATGAAGGTCTTTTTTATACGATTCTTCTGTGTATTCTTGCCACCTCTTCTTAATATCTTCTGCTTCTGTTAGGTCCATACCATTTCTGTACTTTATTGAGCCCACCTTGCATATGCAGTGACTATGCAGCCTTATTGTTTTTATTTTGTTTACATGTAGAATTTTAAGTTTCAAAGTCATATTATTTATTTTCTGAATTTGAAAGTTTATATTTTGTCATAGTTATTCAGTTTTATATTTCAGAAAAAGGCTTTTTCTTATCCTGAATTTGGTTTAGTATCTGGAAAATAACATTGCACAGAGCGATTTTTAATTGTTCTTTAGAATAAAAATGCATGGATGAATACTATTTTCAAAATAATTTAAACCATTTAAATGCAAATGATGTAGTAGTCTTTTATTTAGATAAAAATAAAGATTTATTAATATATTCAGTTATGATTTACTTCTAAATAAAAGTCATCATTTATAATATTGGGGTTCATTTTTTCCTTTTGAAGAAAGCTGCAAAATTGTTATAATCCATGAATATGTCATGTCTATGCGCTTCTCATTCTACAGGTTCTTGAATAAAAAGGATAATGTTTGAAAATGTAGGACAGAAAGAAACATCAATATAAAGAGTAGTTTTACGAGATGATTACATCAACCAAAGGTTATTAATTATGTGACTTGAAATGGGTTAATTTTCTTCTGAATAATTGACTTCGTTAAAATAAAAAGATTCATGTTGATGTATGGCAAAACCAATACAATACTGTAAAGTAATTGGCCTCCGATTAAAATAAATAAATTTATCTTAAAAAATAAAATAAATTTTCTCTCATGCATAGTTTGGTATAGAAAGAATGTGAAAATAAAAAGAATGGAAACCTTTGCACTACAGAACCTCCAATATTATCTAAAGTAATCTCTCACGTTTATATGTTCTCTGTTTAGAATATAGATATGTTCCATCATTCTGTCATTTAGAATCCAGAAATATCTCCCATCTCTCCCTTCTCTTCTACCTGATCCTACTTTTTCATCCTTATCTACTCCCTTCATAGCCATGTGTTTTACTAAACCTCAGTGTAAATTCTTCCATGACTCCAGTGGAACTGCTTTGCCAAAACCACCAAAACTTTCCAACTTGTCTAATATTATGATCTACTTTTTTTCTTAACCTTTTTAAATATTTTATGATTATCTGACCCATGTTTTGCTTCTGAAAACTCTCCCAGCCGCTTTCGTTTTTAAGGTACAAGGCTACTAGTTCTCTTCTTTTCCTGACCATTAACCAACAGAATGACTGGTGAGCTGTCTTCTGACTTTGACCTATACATGCTTTTGATTAACTTCATTTCCCCCCAAGACTCTAGCAAGTAAACACAATAAATCTCCAGCCCCGAAATTTTTTTGCCATTCACTATTGTGTGCTAATTATTGCCCTATGTATATTTAAAACTGATGAGTGCTGACTAAGAACTCCCTATCTTTGTCCTCAAACTTTCTTTTATCCATTTCATCTCACTAGTTTTTGTCATTTCCTTAAGTTTTCCAGGATTAAAACCTAAGAGACAGCCTATATGCTCCTCTCTTTGCCTCACATTCAGATAATCTTCTGGTTTATACTGTCTATAGTAACTTGGTCTGTAATATTAAAAGTTCTTGTTTCCATCACTGTTTTTCTTCCATCAGTTCTTTTAATTTTCATTATCATACTAAAATGTCATATGATCATTCAAAACTTACAGAAGTTATCACTCCACTTCTAAAAATTATTTTATTTTTATTTCCTTGTATATTTTCCTATTGTGCTTTCAGTTCAGTTCAGTTCAGTTGCTCAGTCGTGTCCAAATCTTGGCAATCCCATGAAATGCAGTACTCCAGGCCTCCCTGTCCATCACCAACTCCCGGAATTCACTCAGACTCACGTCCATCGAGTCGGTGATGCTATCCAGCCATCTCATCCTCTCTCATCCCCGTCTCCTCCTGCCCCCAATCCCTCCCAGCATCAGAGTCTTTTCCAATGAGTCAACTCTTCCCATCAGGTGGCCAAAGTACTGGAGTTTCAGCTTTAGCATCATTCCTTCCAAAGAAATCCCAGGGCTGATCTCCTTCAGAATGGACTGGTTGGATCTCCTTGCAGTCCAAGGGACTCTCAAGAGTCTTCTCCAACACCACAGTTCAAAAGCATCAATTCTTCAGCGCTCAGCCTTCTTCACAGTCCAACTCTCACATCCATACATGACCACAGGAAAAACCATAGCCTTGACTAGACGGACCTTTGTTGGCAAAGTAATGTCTCTGCTTTTGAATATTCTATCTAGGTTGGTAATAACTTTCCTTCCAAGGAGTAAGTGTCTTTTAATTTCACGGCTACAGTCACCATCTGCAGTGATTTTGGAACCCGGAAAAATAAAGTCTGACACTGTTTCCACTGTTTCCATCTATTTCCCATGAAGTGATGGGACCAGATACCATGCTCTTCGTTTTCTGAATGTTGAGCTTTAAGCCAACTTTTTCACTCTCTTCTTTCACTTTCATCAAGAGGCATTTTAGTTCCTCTTCACTTTCTGCCATAAGGGTGATGTCATCTGCATATCTGAGATTATTGATATTTCTCCTGGCAATCTTGATTCCACCTTGTGCTTCTTCTAGCCCAGCGTTTCTCATGATGTACTCTGCATATAAATTAAATAAGCAGGGTGACAATATACAGCCTTGGCGTACTCCTTTTCCTATTTGGAACCAGTCTGTTGTTCCATGTCCAGTTCTAACTGTTGCTTCCTGACCTGCATATAGGTTTCTCAAGAGGCAGGTGAGGTGGTCTGGTATTCCCATCTCTTTCAGAATTTTCCACAGTTTATTGTGATCCACACAGTCAAAGGCTTTGGCAAGGTCAATAAAGTAGAAATAGATATTTTTCTGGAACTCTCTTGCTTTTTTGATGATCCAGCTGATGTTGGCAATTTGATCTCTGGTTCCTCTGCCTTTTTCTAAAATCAGCTTGAACATCTGGAAGTTCACAGTTCATGTATTGCTGATACAGTGGAAGTGAGGAATATATTTAAGGGACTAGATCTGATAGATAGAGTGCCTGATGAACTAAGGACAGAGGTTCATGACATTGTACAGGAGACAGGGATCAAGACCATCCCCATGGAAAAGAAATGCAAAAAAAGCAAAATGTCTGTCTGGCAAGGCCTTACAAATAGCTGTGAAAAGAAGAGAACAAAAAAAGCAAAGGAGAAAAGGAAAAATATTCCCATCTGAATGCAGAGTTCCAAAGAATAGCAAGAAGAGATAAGAAAGACTTCCTCAGCGATCAGTGCAAATAAATAGAGGAAAACAACAGAATGGGAAAGACTAGAGATCTCTTCAAGAAAATTAGAGATACCAAGCGAACATTTCATGCAAAGATGGGCTTGATAAAGGACAGAAATATGGACCTAACAGAAGCAGAAGATATTAAGAAGAGGTGGCAAGAATACACAGAAGAACTGTACAAAAAAGATCTTCACAACCCAGATAATCATGATGGTGTGATCACTCACCTAGAGCCTGACATCCTGGAATGTGAAGTCAAGTGGGCTTTAGAAATTATCACTATGAATAAAGCTAGTGGAGGTGATGGAATTCCAGTTGAGCTATTCCAAATCCTGAAAGATGATGCTGTGAAAGTGCTGCACTCAATATGCCAGCAAATTTGGAAAACTCAGCAGTGGCCACAAGACTGGAAAAGGTCAGTTTTCATTCCAATCCCAAAGAAAGGCAATGCCAAAGAATTCTCAAACTACCATACAATTTCACTCATCTTGTGGTTTACTCTTCTCAAATGACACATCCAAACTAAAGCTACTACTTTTTACCCTTACTTTTTCTTTGCCAAGTACTGAATATTTATTTACTGATACCACTTCATGCAGTTGCCCCTATCCCAGTTACAGTTTAATATTATCTTTCTCTTTAAACAACTGAGCAAATAAAAGTATCCACATTTTTTGGTAAATTTATAACCTAATCCCTATTACCTTAGTCCAGACTCCCATCCTCTCTTTTCTGGATTACTGCATTAGTCCCCAGTTATGGTTCCTATCCTTATTAAGAGCATCTACTCACATTACAGGAAATTGATTTTTTCTGGTGCCCAGATATGAGGACAGTTATCTTTCTAGTTCATGCCTTCTCATTTCCTTGGAAATGAAGCCCAGATTCATAATGTAAAAAGATATTCCAAGATCTGGCTTCACAATGCTTCATTTCAACTGGCCTTTTTCACATTTTCTTTTCTTTTTTTTTCTAGCCATACTAAATAACTTGTAGTTTCTTGAAAGTTCCATACTTTCTTTGCTTTTTTTACTTTTGACTTTTGGGATATCTCTTTTCTTTAGCCCACCTATGTCTTTGCTGATTAACCTGATTTGTAAGATAAAATAGGACTTCACAGGTGGTGCTAGTGGTAAAGAACTCACCTGCCAATGCAGGAGATACAAGAGATGTGGATTTGATCCCTGGGTCAGGAAGATCCCCTGGAGGAGGGCATGGCAACCCACTCCAGTATTCTTGCCTGGAGAATCCCATGGACAGAGGAGCCTGGAGGGCTACAGTCCATAGGGTTGCAAAGAGTCAGACGTGACTGAAGCAACTGAGCATGCACACAGGATTAAGTAAAACATTTTATCTGCACAAATGTTTTCCTCATATCTAAAGTGAAAGTGAAGTCTCTCAGTCATGTCAGACTCTGCGACCCCATGGACTTTACCCTACTAGGCTTCCCCATCCATGGGATTTTCCAGGCAAGAGTACTGGTGTGGGTTGCCATTTCCTTCTCCACCTCATACCTAAAGACTCATTTAATTATTACTCTAATTGCATTCTCCTGAGTACCTGTCTTTCCAATATGAAGGAACAACAACAACAACAACAACAAAATACATATTGCTAATTGTGTATACAACATTAGCTATAGATCCTAACACATGGTATAAGTAATCCATAAATATTTTTATAAACAGTGAATTTTCTCAAATAGTTTGGCAATTCATGGTATCTTTCTTTCACCTAATTTCAGCTTCTCAAAGTTGCTATGCTGTTACACATTGTTGTATTTTCAAACAGACTTTTTTTTTTGTTGTTTGTTTCAGTACTTATCTTCACATTGTTTCTACACTATGATTAATTTTAGATTGACTTATTGGCTTCTTGGTGGCTCAACTGGTAAAGAATCTGCCTGCTACATGGGAGACCTGGGTTCAATCCCTGAGTTGGGAAGATACCCTGGAGAAGGGAAAGGCTACCCACTTCAATACTGTGCCCTGGAGAATTCTGTGGACTGTTCAGTTCAGTTCAGTTCAGTCACTCAGTCATGTCCGACTCTTTGCGACCCCATGAATCGCAGCACACCAGGCTTCCCTGTCCATCACCAACTCCTGGAGTTCACTCAGACTCACGTCCATTGAGTCAGTGATGCCATCCATCCATCTCATCCTCTGTGATCCCGTTCTTTTCCTGCCCCCAATCCCTCCCAGCATCAGAGTCTTTTTCCAATGAGTCAACTCTTCCCATCAGGTGGCCAAAGTACTGGAGTTTCAGCTTTAGCATCATTCCTTCCAAAGAAATCCCAGGGCTGATCTCCTTCAGAATGGACTGGTTGGATCTCCTTGCAGTCCAAGGGACTCTCAAGAGTCTTCTCCAATACCACACTTCAAAAGCATCAATTCTTCAGCGCTCAGCCTTCTTCACAGTCCAACTCTCACATCCATACATGACCACAGGAAAAACCATAGCCTTGACTAGACGGACCTTTGTTGGCAAAGTAATGTCTCTGCTTTTGAATATGCTATCTAGGTTGGTCATAACTTTCCTTCCAAGGAGTAAGCGTCTTTTAATTTCATGGCTGCAGTCACCATCTGTAGTGATTTTGGAGCCCAGAAAAATAAAGTCTGACAGTTTCCACTGTTTCCCCATCTATTTCCCATGAAGTGATAGGACCAGATGCCATGATCTTCGTTTTCTGAATGTTGAGCTTTAAGCCAACTTTTTCACTCTCTTCTTTCACTTTCATCAAGAGGCATTTTAGTTCCTCTTCACTTTCTGCCATAAGGGTGGTGTCATCTGCATATCTGAGGTTATTGATATTTCTCCCGGCAATCTTGATTCCAGCTTGTGCTTCTTCAAGTCCAGCGTTTCTCATGATGTACTCTGCATACAAGTTAAATAAGCAGGGTGACAATATATAGCCTTGACGTACTCCTTTTCCTGTTTGGAACCAGTCTGTTGTTCCATGTCCAGTTCTAACTGTTGCTTCCTGACCTGCATACAGATTTCTCAAGAGGCAGGTGAGGTGGTCTGGTATTCCCATCTCTTTCAGAATTTCCCACAGTTTATTGTGATCCACACAGTCAAAGGCTTTGGCATAGTCAATAAAGCAGAAATAGATGTTTTTCTGGAACTCTCTTACTTTTTCCATGATCCAGTGGATGTTGGCAATTTGATCTCTGGTTCCTCTTCCTTTTCTAAAACTAGCTTGAACATCAGAAAGTTCACGGTTCACATATTGCTGAAGCCTGGCTTGGAGAATTTTGAGCATTACTTTACTAGCATGTGAGATGAGTGCAATTGTGGGATAGTTTGAGCATTCTTTGGCATTGCCTTTCTTTGGGATTGGAATGAAAACTGACCTTTTCCAGTCCTGTGGCCACTGCTGAGTTTTCCAAATTTGCTGGCATATTGAGTAGGATCGCAAAGAATAGGACATGACTGTGCAACTTTCAGATTAATTTGTACCTTGGTGGTGCCCTCACTTTTAGAAAACTGCATATTCAAAACTCAAACTCAGAAAACTGAGTAACTCAAAGTGGTTAAATAACTTTTCTAAAACTCTCATATGCCCATCTTTAATAGGACCTTATTGAACTCTCTTGTCTCAGGTTGTCATAGATTATTGTGTGTGTGCGTATGTGTGCTAATTTGCTTCAGCTTTGTCCAATTCTTTGTGACACTACTGAAGCCCACCATGCTCCTCTGTTTATGTAATTCTTCAGGCAAGAATGCTAGAGTGATTTGCCATTTCCTACTCCAGGGGATCTTCCCAACTCAGGGATCCAGCCGTATCTCTTTATGTCTGCTGCATTGGCAAGCGGGTTTTTTTTGTTTGTTTGTTTGTTTGTTTTACTACTTGCACCACCATATTCCCCAACTGATTTTGAGCTTTGTAAGAAAGGTATCTAAATTTGTAATTCTTGTTTCCCATTTTCAGACTACTAATAGGTACTCAATAAATATTTTGTAAATAAATAAGTTATGCACTATCAGTACTGAATATATTTGACCCTGTTCCTTTTCTATAGAATATACATTTCTACATCAATATCTGATGAATTCTCACACATTCTCAAGAATTTAGCACAAATGTCCTTTCCCCGGTTAAACATCACCTTAGACATCCTTTTCTGCCACAATCAACAAGGGCCTGTTGAGTTTTCCCATTGGTGGTGCACTCAGCATGCATGATTTATATTGTTGTATATCCCTGTATTATGGTTTGACTGTAATGTTCTTAGAGTCTGGCTCTATTTATCCTCATATCCTCAGCACATAACAGATTGCCTTGCACATGGTTTGCCTATAATACTTTTTGCTAAATTGAAAGTAATCATTCTTTTTCTTACAAGACATAATACAACAATTTTTAGGGAAATAGCTCCTTCTTTAAGACATTAGGGGAATTTGGACATGAGATTGATGAAACCAGAGTTACAAACTATATTTGTTATGAGTAAGAGACAGAATATCTTTAGTTCTAGTTGCAAGTAATTGTAATATGACTCTGGATCACATCATCACTGATATTAATAGAAGAAAAAAACATAATATGGATTACTTGATTCTAGTTTTCAGAATGAATACGTACTATGAGAATTAGACTCTGTGATTTTAATGTTCTGGGTGGTCTTTTTTACTGGAAAGGGAGATTTCCCTTTGTAAGCAACCATATTTAACTCTAGATTAAGCAATCCATTATTAATTATAATACAATAAATCAAAGCTCTTAAATCTATTAAAATTTTTAAAAAGACTAAATAAAAAGGTTTTAAATATTATTATAACCAGGAAGCACTGAAAAGTTTTGCAGAAACATAGATAAAATTTTGAATGTTTACTTGGTTGCTAAAATTTCCACTTTTCTTTACAATAATTCATCACTACGGTATTCATATACAAAATGAAAAAAGGAAATAATTCTTCAGCTCTTGAAATTCTCTCCTGTACTTATCCCAAAGAGCACCCCATTTAAAGGTGTTAGTACAAGCAGTCAGTAAGGTGAGGTGGCCTTTTACCCAACAGCATTTCAGTCCAAGTAGAAGACCAAAAGAAAATTTACCCTTAGAGAATAATTTCAGAGTCAACTTTTCCACAGCTACTCCCTAGAGGTTAAGAAATAAACTGAACACAAACACATCTCTGCAGAAAATTGCTTGGGTTGGCTCATTCTCCACTAAAACTGTATTTGCTTTACCTTTATTTTTATGGGAAGATGTTTTTAAATGAGTTAGGCTTTAATGAAGATATTTTAGAGATTAAGAAGAAAGTACAGAAAGTGCAACTACTACTGGATATAATTGCTTCCAAATATAGGTTATTTTAAGGAAATGTTTAACTATCAGGACAGTTATTCCTCCTTAGGTAATTTATTGCTGTCATTTTTTTTTCATTGTTGAGTCAGCTAGCAAGTATAAATCAGCATCTCTATTATAGATATTTAGTAACAGAATATAAAACACCTAATACAGCAAGTAACTAATATTAGAAAACATATCTTATTTAATTTTATAAGCTTACAACTTTCTATGTTCCTGGAATATACTTTTGCATAAAAATTATCAACTTTATATTTTTCTTGGATAAAACAAACTCATTTCAACATTTTGTGGTAACTGCTCTATCTATACATTATTAAATAAATGGTGTGACATGTAAAAAAAATAGATTTGTCTTGGATAATTGTGTTTTCAATTTTTCTTTTTCCCTGCAACTATCCCAACTGCCCTTCTAATATATGGGGTCATGACCTAATTTGTCATTGCTTTGGGGATAATGATTCTTAGAAAATGTTAATTACTATGAATTTCTAAATATAACAGAAATCTGAAGAATTCAGTTTTCAGTACACATGGCATAGGCAGGATTATGCCTCCATAGGGAATACTCTGATTTTATACAATTAGGAATGGAGGTGGAAAAAAAGAACAAAAGGTGTGTAGAATGACAAAAACAGAAAATTTTGAAATGGCAAAAGTCAATTGAATATTTTACACCAAAATAAATGTATGAAACATCATACAATTTTGGGGGTAGCAAAGAGTTGGACATGATTGAGCAACTGAACAATTGTATGAAATATCATATCTACAATGAAATGCCATGTATTTATGTCAATTTGTTATCATTATGCATATGAATTATTATAATATTTACCATATACATAATCTATTATTTGTATTTACAAATACAAATATGTGTTTTATTTTGTATTATTATATATTTATCATATGCATAATGTTTATAATTACTTTCTTGCTTATTTTCAATCTTATACAATATTCCAGTGGTTTTCACAACAATTATATTTCTACAATAGTTACTTATAAATGAATGAGTTGGCTCCCTTTTATAGTACCTTAAAACCATGAAATTATTTGAATAAATATAGCTTTACTAATTTATCTTGAGAGTGTTTCAATTTGCAACTGAGTTTTGTCATTTGGGTGCAATAACATCTGTCCTTCAGGGAAGAACTACCATTTATCATTTTTAATGGGAAATATATATTTATATATCTATTGTATATAATATTTATTTCATGAATATGTATTTATAATGTAAAATGAAATAAAATGAAAGTTCTTTGAAATTTTATAAAATTGAATTGAAATAAAAAATGCACCATATTAAAGAAAGAAAACAAAGAAAAAGACAAATAAGGTCAGAAAGAAGGAAGCAGGAAAGAAGTGTGGGACACATGAAAGACTGGAGGGCAAAATGAAGGAAGAAAGGAAGAGAGAGAGAGAAAGAGGGATAAACATGGTCCCATACATGTGACTTTAGTAATAATGATCACTACCTCAAACACTGACAAATTTCTCAAAATCAGTTCTGATAATTTATTTGTTAATCAAGTCTCTTTTGTATTTTATTTACCTTATATATTTTATTCTTTCTTACAATTCTAACAATTTTTTTCTACAGGATTTTTCTTTTGCACAGATATATAAGTAACAGATGAATTTCCATTAAAGAGGGGTTGATTTGTGAGTGTGATGTATGGATTTATGAGTAAGTAGTGGCAGAACTACCGCACAATAGCACTCATCTCACACGCTAGGCTTCAGCAATACATGAACTGCAAACTTCCAGATGTTCAAGTTGGTTTTAGAAAAGGCAGAGGAACCTGAGATCAAATTGACAACATCTGCTGGATCATGAAAAAGCAAAAGAGTTCCAGAAAAACATCTCTTTCTGCTTTATTGACTATGCCAAAGCCTTTGACTGTGTGGATCACAATAAACTGTGGAAAATTCTGAAAGAGATGGGAATACCAGACCACCTCACCTGCCTCTTGAGAAACCTATATGCAGGTCAGGAAGCAACAGTTAGAATTGGACTTGGAACAACAGACTGGTTCCAGATAGGAAAAGGAGTACATCAAGGCTGTATATTGTCACCCTGCTTATTTAACTTGTAAGCAGTGTACATCATGAGAAACGCTGGACTGGAAGAAACACAAGCTGGAATCAAGATTGCCGGGAGAAATATCAATAACCTCAGATATGCAGATGACACCACCCTCATGGCAGAAAGTGAAGAGGAACTAAAAAGCCTCTTGATGAAAGTGAAAGAGGTGAGTGAAAAAGTTGGCTTAAAGCTCAACATTCAGAAAATGAAGATCATGGCATCCGATCCCATCACTTCATGGCAAATAGAGGGGGAAACAGTGGAAACAGTGTCAGCCTTTATTTTTTTGAGCTCCAAAATCACTACAGATGGTGATTGCAGCCATGAAATTAAAAGACACTTACTCCTTTGAAGAAAAGCTATGACCAACCTAGATAGCATATTCAAAAGCAGAGACATTACTTTGCCAACAAAAGTCCATCTAGTCAAGGCTATGATTTTTACAGTGGTCATGTACGGATGTGAGAGTTGGACTATAATGAAAGCTGAGCACTGAAGAATTGATGCTTTTGAACTGTGGTGTTGGAGAAGACTCTTGAGAGTCCTTTAGACTGCAAGGAGATCCAACCAGTCCATCCTAAGATATCAGTACTGAATATTCATCTGAAGGACTGATGTTGACGCTGAAACTGCCATACTTTGGCCACCTGTTGCAAAGAGCTCACTCATTTGAAAAGACCCTGAGGCTGAGAAAGATTCAAAGTGGAAGGAAAAGGGAATGACAGAGGATGAGATGGTTGGATGGCATCACCGACTCAATGGACCTGAGTTTGTGTAAACTCCAGGAGTTGGTGACAGACAGGGAGGCCTTGTGTGCTGCAGTCCATGGGGTCACAAATAGTTGGACACAACTGAGCAACTGAACTGAACTGAACTGATGATGTACCTGTAAATGAACCACAGTGAAATGAATGTATCTATAAATGAACCACAGTGAAATGAGTTTGAAATATATATGCCAATTTTTAAAAAAATGCCAGATATAACTTCTTAACTGAAAAAAGGGTATTACAGAACATTAGATTCCTATTTTATATAAAGAGATTGAAAATTTCTACTATGTAAAAAGGTTTGAAATTTTAATATTTTAGGAAAGGTACATAAAGACTATAGATAATGTGCTCTATAACACCATTTAAAATTTTTATTGGGTGCAAATCACATCCTCAAATGTTTAATTTTAAGCAAAAATCTATTTTAATTAAACGTTTGTGCAAATAAAAACTAATTCCACACAACTGCACAAAGTATTATTTTATTGGACTATAATTTTATCATATTCTAGATAATTTTTAACATTTCATTCAATTTTACAGTCAATTTTACAATATCTACCCTTTTGTTTATGTTTATTAACTGTTATACTATGTCAGTCTTGCTCTCCTATATCTGAATGATCTCTTTTTGGTGAAAGTATTATGCTTAAGAAAAATATGTGGGTAGTAAAGTTTTGTATGCTTTTGTATGGTTTTGTTTATTTGCCTGGCACTTTTGAGATCATCTTACTTTTTCCTTAACAAATAAATTGAGCAAGTTCCTGGGAGGATAATTCTTGAATCGCAAAATTAATGGAATGTTAATTGGTAAAAATATCAAGGGGATCTAAAATTGAAACTCTTTTTTTTTTTAACAACTACTCCTAAATCCTGTTTCTGAGTATGCCTTGAATTACTGACCAAAGAATCAAACAAACAAAATAATCAGACACAAGACCATGAAATGTGGACTGGCCAGGAAGGACATATGGCACATCTACTTTGACCACTTGTTCTAACATTTCACTGAATTCCCTGAGATTGTTCTTCCAGGCCAGATCAAAGCATTACTGCATATTGGGAAACTCGTTTGCCATTAGCTTTTTTTCTCTTAAGCTTCAACTAATAAATTTCAAATGTCCTCTTCAAAGGAGATGAATCAAAGAAATACAATCTTTCAAAATTTGAAGACTAAAAACTTATTGGTAGCTATTATTTTCAGGATACAAAAACGTGTCCCATTCTTTTCAGTTTCTCATTTTACCAGTATTTAAGTTCTCTTAATATCTTCAACTCCAAATATTTTATTAGGGCCTTTTAAGGCACCTTAAAGTATTGCTGAGATAAACAGTTATGAATCCACACTCTGTGTGCAGCACTTACTATACAGTGAACAGTAAGACACATTTTTCAGCACATGAGCAAATACATTTGAATATGTAAACATAAAATGGAATTTATAATAAGGATAACTTTCTTTTGTTTTATTTACACAAATGTAAGAATGTATTTTCTTAACTGGTCACTAATCATCTAAACTACTATTAATTGGAGTAGTTTAAGAAAAGTGTCAGAAAGGAAGTGCATCTTAATTGGCTTATGGGTTCAGATAGTGTTTCTAAAGACTGTCACTGTGCAGAAATTAAAAGAGAAGAGGTTGACAGTAAATAAAAAAGTATAAAGTGTAATTAATACTTATATAAAAGTTAATACTTAGCTTCTAAAGATTACATGGGCCATTTACCACAGAGAGCAGTGGGGTATAAGATATAATGTACATCAAATATATTCTGAAAAATATTTCCACGTGTTCTTATATGATGAATGATAAATTCTGTTTAGTATAATTGTCTCTCCCTCGAAGATAGTGTACCTATTTTATGAAATAAAGTTCCTTCAGTTATGTGAGAGTGTCACCTTACTTAAAAGAAGTGCTAATTAAATTCAGCTACACTTGAAACCCCGCATAGCTCCTATGGAAATGTGCTGTTAGCATGGTGAATTACTGACAGTGGTCCACATCCTTTTTAAAATGGCTGCAGTGCTGATATTCTTTCGAACACAGTAGCTTCTATTTGTTTCCACAGATCACTTTTTCAAATACTAACACGTTGTAAAGCAGTTATCCTTCAATTAAAAATAAATAAATTTTAAAAATGATTCATAGAAAGTTAAAAAAAAAACTGTCACCAATTCCTTCCTAATTGATTTCTGAGATTTATCATATTTTCACTCTGGCTGAACTTGTTCAGGTGAAATAGATACCTACCTATTTCAAGCAAACATAAACTTCTCATTTTTAATTTATAGTGTGATACTTTCTCTGCACACTTTTGCAGCATCTTGAGCATTTTCACCTTTTCTAGTCACTGTTAACTACAGTACAAATTAAAGTCAGAAAGAGATACCATGAGTGAGAACACAGATTGTCTAGTAGCCCTCAAAATAAGGAAAGTGTAGGACAGCAAGATGACACTGCCATTTATTGGTTTAGAATATGAAGTAGTAACCATCTAACTAGTGGCTGTCATAATAAGCATATTTGTGTACATGCTGTGTGTGTGTGTGTGTGTGTGTGAATGTATACATCTGTATGTGATAAAATAATATTTTCAGATATTATTAATTTAGATATGCTTATATAACCTGTACAAAGAACGTACTTTGGTAAATATTTATTAAATTTCTGAATTGCTTGTGTATATTTTATACATTTTACTAATACTAAATTCTTATAATCATTTTTACCCTGCTTCTCTATGTTAGCTAATTATTCAATTGACTTATTTCTAAGCTCTGTTTTATGGCCTGTGAAATTTTTAGTATGGTATGTATCTCCTGAACTAAATATTATAAGACTCATTAAGGAAAATCATTTATTTTCTTTCCATGTGAAAAAATGTTTTATAGGAATCCATTTAAATAATTTTTGATAACAAATTAAATGTTAACATGTAAATTGTAGTGGAAATGATATAAGAAAACTCAAGATCCTTAATATACTTTGACTTTCATCATTTTTCAATATTACATTATTTGTATTTTTCCAATCTCATGTTATTCACAAACAAAACAATGATAAAAGTCTAAGATGTGCTTTTCTCATTTTTAACAATATTTCAGTTATAAGGGAATAAAAAGTAAAAAAACAGAAAGCTTTTTTAACGAATGAAAATTACAGTAAAATCTATAATAACTTGAATGTATATATAAGGTAAATTATGATAGGCTTGCTTCTTCTATTCATTCTCCCATTCTCAAGCAAGAAGGACAGAATTTTTTGCTTATTTTGACAGAGAGTTATTTGGAAACGACTATTTCTTGATCATTTTGTCCAAATCTATATTGTACACATGCAGATATGCAGATGATATCACCTTAATGGTCGGAAGTGAAGAGGAACTAAAGAGCCTCTTGTTGAAGGTTAAAGAGGAGAGTGAAAACGCTGGCTTAAAGCTCAACATTCAACCGATGAAAATCATGGCATCTAGTCCCATTACTTCACAGCAAATAGATGGAAAAAGGGGAAACAGTGTCAGACTTTATTTTCTTGGGCTCCCAAATCACTGTGAATGGTGACGGCAGCCATGAAATTAAGACACTTACTCCTTGGAAGAAAAGTTAAGACAAACTTAGTATATTAAAAAGAAGAGACCTCAATTTGATGACAAAGGCCCATAAAGTAAAAGCTATGATTTTTCCAGTAGGCATGTATGAATGTGAGAATTGAATCATAAAGAAGGCAGAGCACTGAAGAATTGATGCTTTTGAACTATGGTGCTGGAGATCAAACCAGTCAATCCTAAAGGAAATCAGTCCTGGATATTCATTGGAAGAACTGATGCTAAAGTTGAAGCTACAATACTTTGGCCACGTGATGTGAAGATTAGACTCATTGGAAAAGACCCTGATGCTAGGAAAAATGGAGGGCAAGATGAGAAGGGGTGACAGACAATGAGATGGTTGGATGGCATCACTGATTCAATGGACATGAGTTTGAGCAAACTCAGGGATATAGTGAAGGACAGGCAAGCCTGGCATGCTGCAGTTCACAGGGTTGTAACAAGTCAGACAGGACAAAACAATATTGTATATTTATTTATTGTAAAAAATCTGTTCCTTTTTTTTTTTAGTTTTTTTATGATAGTATAGACAAATGAAAGATATTTTTCATCAAAGTCACATAAATTTGATACCTTGTTTTAGGCTACTGACATTTTGGGCCCCAAGTACAGAATAATATAAAAATCTACTACTATATATATATATATATATATATCGTGAGCTTGGGTAAACTCCGGGAGATGGTGATGGACAGGGAGGCCTGGTGTGCTGTGATTCATGGGGTCGGACACAACTGAGTGACTGAACTGAACTGAACTGATGCTGCTTTGCCTAAAATTCCTTCTTTAAAAGGAAAAAAAGAAAATAGGTTCACTATTGTCTATTAAGCAGAAATCCAAGTAATGGAAGTTATATTAATTCAAAGACTACTTTATTTTCATATCAAATTTAGGTAACATAAATGAATTAGAAATGAAGAAGGATTTGGGATGAAAACTGAACTAATATTTACTTTAAAAATGATTAGATATCTTCTATTTCTTGCTTTTTTTTTTTTTTTTTTTTTTACATTCTTCATCTTTTTTCCTCCTTGCTCTGTGACTTTGAGGTTAAACGTTATGGGCAGCATAAAATGACTCCTTCCCCTCTGGATTCTAGTTGGGTTTGTCTCATGGCAACCTGCCAGAGATCAAGGGTTGGAAGTGCAAGGAAAGGACAGTATTTATGCCCAGTAATCGCTACCAAGCATATAGCCTCAGGCTGACCATGTACCACTCCTTTCAGCAGTATTCTCCATTCAGGCACCCTCTCTAATTCTGGTAGTCCCATGTTTTTGCTCTTTCTAGAGCAAATTAATCACCTTAGCTCCTATGGCACTGCATTCTCCCTTGGACTCTGTCCAAATATTTAAAAATAGCCATTGCTAAATTGCTGACAGTTTGAATGCATTTGTTGTTCTTCTTCTTTTTCCATTTATTTTTTTTTTTTTAACTTTACAATATTGTATTGGTTTTGCCATATATCAACAAGAATCTGCCACAGGTATACACGTGTTCCCCATCCTGAACCCTCCTCCCTCCTCCCTCTCCATACCATCCCTCTGGGTCGTCCCAGTGCACCAGCCCCAAGCATCCAGTATCATGCATCAAACCTGGTGACTCGTTTCATATATGATATTATACATGTTTCAATGCCATTCTCCCAAATCACCCCACCCTCTTCCTCTCTCACAGAGTCCAAAAGACTGTTCTATACATCAGTGTCTCTTTTGCTGTCTCATATACAGGGTTATTGTTACCATCTTTCTAAATTCCATATATATGCATTAGTATACTGTATTGGTGTTTTTCTTTCTGGCTTACTTCACTCTGTATAATAGGTTCCAGTTTCACCCACCTAATTAGAACTGATTCAAATGTATTCTTTTTAATGGCTGAGTAATACTCCATTGTGTATATGTACCACAGCTGTCTTTTCCATTCATCTGCTGATGGACATCTAGGTTGCTTCCATGTCCTGGCTATTATAAATAGTGCTGCGATGAACATTGGGGTACACGTGTCTCTTTCCTTTCTGGTTTCCTTGGTGTGTATGCCCAGCAGTGGGATTGCTGGATCATAAGGCAGTTCTATTTCCAGTTTTTTAAGGAATCTCCACACTGTTCTCCATAGTGGCTGTACTAGTTTGCATTCCCACCAACAGTGTAAGAGGGTTCCCTTTTCTCCACACCCTCTCCAGCATTTATTGCTTGTAGACTTTTGGATCACAGCCATTCTGACTGGCGTGAAATAGTACCTCATAGTGGTTTTGATTTGCATTTCTCTGATAATGAGTAACCTTGAGCATCTTTACATGTGTTTATTTGTATGTCTTCTTTGGAGAAATGTCTATTTAGTTCTTTCGCCCGTTTTTTGATTGGGTCATTTATTTTTCTGGAATTGAGCTGTAGGAGTTGCTTGTATATTTTTGAGATTAGTTGTTTGTCAGTTGCTTCATTTGCTATTATTTTCTCCCGTTCTGAAGGCTGTCTTTTCACCTTGCTTATACTTTCCTTTGTTGTGCAGAAGCTTTTAAGTTTAAAAATGAGTTATGTTCAGCTTAAATTTTATGACTGATCATGAAACTGTTAAAGTTAATTGCAAAACTGATCTGAAAATGATATTTAAATGCTTGTAGTTTATGAAATATAACATTACTTCAAGTAAACTGAGACAACCGATGTGATTCCATGAATATAATTCACACTATCTGTCAAGGACATCTGGAGAAGTAAATGGCAACCCGCTCTAGTATTCTTGCATGGAGAATCCAATGGACAGAGGAGCCTGGTAGGCTGCAGTCCATGAGATTACAGAGTTGGACAGGACTGAATTAAAGTGTTGCATTCATTATGCCAGCAAATTTGGAAAACTCAGCAGTGGCCACAGGACTGGAAAAGGTCAGTTTTCATTCAAATCCCAAAGAAAGGCAATGCCAAAGAAGGCTCAAACTACCGCACAATTGCACTCATCTCACATGCTAGTAAAGTAATGCTCAAAATTCTCCAAGCCAGGCTTCAGCAATACATGAACCGTGAACTTCCTGATGTTCAAGCTGGTTTTAGAAAAGGCAGAGGAACCAGAGATCAAATTGCCAACATCTGCTGGATCATTGAAAAAGCAAGAGAGTTCAAGAAAAAACATCTGTTTCTGCTTTATTGACTATGCCAAAGCCTTTGACTGTGTGGATCACAATAAACTGTGAAAATTCTGAAAGAGGTGGGAATACCAGACCACCTGTCCTGCCTCTTGAGAAACCTGTATGCAGGTCAGGAAGCAACAGTTAGAACTGGACATGGAACAATAGACTGGTTCCAAATAGGAAAAGGAGAATGACAAGTCTGTATATTGTCACCATGTTTGTTTAACTTATATACAGAGTACATAATGAGAAACGCTGGGCTGAAAGAAGCACAAGCTGGAATCAAGATTGCTGGAAGAAATATCAATAACCTCAGATATGCAGATGACACCACACTTATGGCAGAAAGTGAAGAAGAACTAAAGAGCCTCTTGATGAAAGTGAAAGTGGAGCGTGGAAAAGTTGGCTTAAAGCTCAACATTCAGAAAACTAATATCATGGCACCTGGTCCCATCACTTCATGACAAATAGATGGGGAAACAGTGGAAATAGTGTCAGAATTTATTTTTCTGGGATCCAAAATCACTGCAGATGGTTATTGCAGCCATGACATTAAAAGACACTTACTCCTTGGAAGGAAAGTTATGACCAATCTGAACAGCATATTAAAAAGCAGGGACATTACATTGTCAACAAAGGTCCATCTAGTCAAGGCTATGGTTTTTCCAGTGGTCATGTATGGATGTGACAGTTGGAATATAAAGAAAGCTGAGTGCAAAAAAATTGATGGTTTTGAATTGTGGTGTTGGAGATGACTCATGAGAGTTCCTTAGACTGCAAGGAGCTCCAACCAGTCCATCCTAAAGATCAGTCCTGGGTGTTCATTGAAGGGACGGATGTTGAAGCTGAAACTCCAATACTTTGGCCACCTGATGCGGAGAGCTGACTCATTTGAAAAGATCCTGATGCTGGGAAAGATTGAGGGCAGGAGGAGAAGGGGACAACAGAGGATAAGATGGTTGGATGGCATGACCAACTCAATGGACATGAGTTTGGGTGAACTCCTGGTGTTGTTGATGGACAGGGAGGCCTGGCATGCTGCGATTCATGTGGTCGCAAAAAGTCAGACATGACTGAGTGGCTGAACTGTACCGAACTGAGTGGCTAATGCATATGTACATCAAGGGCATACTTTGCTAAGTATGTCAATAATCAAGTGAAATGAATAATAATCAAATTAAACTAGAGAGAGATAATGGGCATTCATTGAGGCATGCCTCTCAATCCTTATCTATATATTTCTTTTTACAAATAAGAATGTCTTACTGTACCCCTTTGAAAAAGAGATATTAAATATAATATAAATAAAGACACATTAAATATAACCTCTTAATTATAAGAGGTATGAGGAACTTCAAGACCTTCTGAAATAGAATTTCTAAATGTAACAGTCACTTTTTCAGATGGTTTTGGACACTATTTACTTTTCTTAAAAAAAAAGTATCAGTTCATAATTTAAATGAAATACGTAGACCTTAACCTTTCATTGTGATGCCTTGACAAAGGTATTTACCCACATAACCCATATCGAAGTCAAGATTATTAATAGAACAACTCCATCACATCAGAGAGTTTCCTTGTGCCCCTTTGAAAGTTCCACACACAAGAGACATCCATTGCTGTGATTTTAGGAAGTATACATTAGTGTTGTTTCTGCCTGAACTTCAGGAAAAAAAGAATTATATAATAGGTGTCCTTTTGTATCAAACTCAAAATAGCATCTTTATTGGTAGATCAAAGTAACATTCGAAAAAATCATCCATTCTGTTTAGCATTTATCTTTTTTTTTTTTTTTATTGTTAAGTAGTACTCTATTGTATGGATATACTATAATTCCTATGTCTACTGCCAGGTGAATAGTTATTTGGGTTCTATTTTTTATTTTTATGAATAATGTTACCTAAAATATTTTACACAAGATATTTTATGAATACATATTTTTATTTCTCTTCAGTAACACGTAGAGTGAAGGGCTGCATCAGAAGAGTACATTTAACATTAGAAAATAATGCCAAACTGTTTTCTCTAAAGTTGGGTTTTACTTTTTTATTCCAAGTTTATATTTATATCCCAAACTATATAAAAAAATATTTGCCAACACTGGATACTTGATTTTGAGAAGTCTGGAAAAAATATCAAATATCCTCTATGTGTAGGAATTAAAAAAATGTCCTTTATAGATTTCATTTGATTATTTTTATTTAGGCAAAATTTGCATAGCCTAAAATTAACCATTAGAGACAGCACAATTCAGTAGTCTCTTAGTACCTTCATAATATTCTGCACTCACCATCTCTGTCAAGTTTCATAACATTTTCACCACCCCACAACAAAATCTTGTGCTCATTAAGCAGACACTACCCATTACCAGGTTTTCCCAGGTGGGTCAGTGGTAAAGGATCTGCCTGCCAATGCAGGAGACACAGAAGACATGGGTTTGATCCCTGTGTCAGGAAGATCTCCTGGAGTGGGAAATGGCAACCCACTAGAGCATTTTTGCCTGGGAAATTCCTTGGACAGAGGAGCCTGGGGCTACAGTCCAAAGGGTTATATAGAGTCAGACATGACTGAGTGATGAGTTGCACACATGCACATATCCATTCCCAACTCACGTCAGTTACTGACAATCACCTGTTTTCTATTTCTATGGGTTTCTTACCTCTGGATATTTCATGTAATATAATCATACAAAATGTGACTTTCCATGTCTTTTACTTAGCATAAAACAGTTCCACAGATTATTCATGCTGTGGCATATATATACTTCACTATTTTTATGGTTGAATAGTATTCCAGTGTGTAGATATCCCACAGGGCTTACCTGGTTGCTCGATGGTAAAGAATCTGCCTACCAGTTCAGGAGACTTGGGTTTGATCCCTGAATCAGGAAAATTCCCTGGAGAAGGAAATGGCTGCCCATTCTAGTACTGTTGCCTGAGAAATCTCATGGACAGAGGACCCTGGAGGGCTACAGTTTATGGGGTCAAAAAAGAGGTGGAGATGACTTAGCAACTAAACAAAAACAAGATATACCACCATTTGTTTATCTATTTTTTGGATATTTGCTTCTATCTTTTGGCTATTGTGCATGGAAGAACTACAAGCATTTCTGTATAATATTTGTTTGAGCATCAGTTTTTAATGCTTTGGTATCAGATCAGATCAGATCAGATCAGTCGCTCAGTCGTGTCCGACTTTTTGCGACCCCATGAATCGCAGCACACCAGGCCTCCCTGTCCATCACCAACTCCCGGAGTTCACTCAGACTCACGTCCATCGAGTCAGTGATGCCATCCAGCCATCTCATCCTCTGTCGTTCCCTTCTCCTCTTGCCCCCAATCCCTCCAAGTATCAGAGTCTTTTCCGATGAGTCAACTCTTCATATCAGGTGGCCACAGTACTGGAGTTTCAGTTTTAGCATCATTCCTTCCAAAGAAATCCCAGGGTTGATCTTCAGAATGGACGGGTTGGCTTTCTTTACAGTCCAAGGGACTCTCAAGAGTCTTCTCCAACACCACAGTTCAAAAGCAATAATTCTTTGGCGCTCAGCCTTCTTCACAGTCCAACTCTCATATCCATACATGACCACAGGAAAAACCATAGCATTGACTAGACGAACCTTTGTTGGCAAAGTAATGTCCCTGCTTTTGAATATGCTATGTAGGTTGGTCATAACTTTCCTTCCAAAGAGTAAGCATCTTTTAATTTCATGGCTGCAGTCACCATCTGTAGTGATTTTGGAGCCCAGAAAAATAAAGTCTGACACTGTTTCCCCATCTATTTCCCATGAAGTGATGGAACCGGATACCATGATCTTCGTTTTCTGAATGTTAAGCTTTAAGCCAACATCTTCACTCTCCACTTTCACTTTCATCAAGAGGCTTTTTAGTTCCTCTTCACTTTCTGCCATAAGGGTGGTGTCATCTGCATATCTGAGGTTATTGATATCTCTCCTGGCAATCTTGATTCCAGCTTGTGCTTCTTCCAGCCCAGCGTTTCTCATGATGTACTCTGCATATAAATTAAATAAGCAGGGTGACAATATATAGCCTTGACATACTCTTTTTCCTATTTGGAACCAGTCTGTTGTTCCATGTCCAGTTCTAACTGTTGCTTCCTGACCTGCATGCAAATTTCTCAAGAGGCAGGTCATGTGGTCTGGGATTCCCATCTCTTTCAGAATTTTCCACAATTTATTGTGATCTACACAGTCAAAAGCTTTGGCATAGTCAATAAAGCAGAAATAGATGTTTTTCTGGAACTCTCTTGCTTTTTCGATGATCCAGCGGATGTTGGCAATTTGATCTCTGGTTCCTCTTCCTTTTCTAAAACCAGCTTGAACATCAGGAAGTTCACGGTTCACATATTGCTGAAGCCTGGCTTGGAGAATTTTGAGCATTAAAAGGAAAGATATAAACATCTGAATGCAGAGTTCCAAAGTATAGCAAGAAGAGATAAGAAAGCCTTCTTCAGTGATCAATGCAAAGAAATAGAGGAAAAGAACAGAATGGAAAAGACTAGAGATCTCTTCAAGAAAATCAGAGATACCAAAGGAACATTTCATGCAAAGATGGGCTCGATAAATGACAGAAATGATATGGACCTAACAGAAGCAGAAGATATTAAGAAGAGGTGGCAAGAATACACAAAAGAACTGTACAAAAAAGATCTTCATGACCCAGATAATCAAGATGGTGTGATCACTCACCTAGAGCTAGACATCCTGGAATGTGAAGTCAAGTGGGCCTTAGAAAGCATCACTAGGAACAAAGCTAGTGGAGGTGATAGAATTCCAGTTGAGCTATTCCAAATCCTGAAAGATGATTCTGTGAAAGTGCTGCACTCAATATGCCAGCAGATTTGGAAAACTCAGCAGTGGCCACAGGACTGGAAAAGGTCAGTTTTCATTCCAATCCCAAAGAAAGGCAATGTCAAAGAATGCTCAAACTACCACACAATTGCATTCATCCCACATGCTCGTAAAGTAATGCTTTGGTATAGTAACTTAAAAATTTCTGGGTCACAGAGTAGGGATGCACTTTACATTGCTCACCAGCATTTATCTATTTTATTTATGTTTCTTTCCAGTTGAATTTCTTTTTTTAATTAGTCAAACTTTGCTTATGTAATTTATGGAACTCAAAAGAAACTGATCATTTTTCCTTGTCCAACAGTGAGTCCTAATTAGCTTTGGCCAATTAGGACAATCAGGCTTTTCCTGCATGTGACTTGTTCAGAAAACTCAGTTTAAATCAACAGTAAACCCATCAACAAATGAAATAACCCCTGGGGATTATTTTAGCTGGTAAATGGCCATGTGGTCTAAAGTTAACCAAGCCAGAGAAAGAATGAGCTTTAATCCAAACCTTGTTGAGAAGGCTCTCACTCTTGTTCTGGATGTGAAAGGAAATAGGTGTTACCATGAAGGTGGCCACAATGCCATCATAGAGGTGGTGGTAGGGGGGCAAACAGAAAAAATTGAACTAAGCCTTGACAACACTATAATGATAACACTACAAACACTAGATGACCCTCAAGTTGAACTTCCACTCATGTGAAACAAATTACATTAGTTAGGTTATTTGAGTTAGGTTTTTACAACTTGCCTTTTCATACTGTTCATGGGGTTCTCAAGGCAAGAATACTGAAGTGGCTTGCCATTCTCTTCTTCAGATTTTTTCCAGTAGTAATGTATGGATGTGAGAGTTAAACTATATAGAAAGCTAAATGCCAAATAACTGATGTTTTGAACTGTGGTGTTGGAGAAGACTCTTGAGAGTCCCTGGTTTGACTGTAAGGAGATCAAACCAGTCAATCCTAAAGTAAATCAGTCCTGAATATTCATTGGAAGGACAGATGCTGAAGCTGAAACTCCAATACTTTGGCTGCTTGATGCAAATAATTGACTCATTCGAAAAGACCCTGATGCTGGGAAAGATTGAAGGCAGGAGGAGAAGGGGATGACAGAGGATGAGATGGTTGGATAGCATCACCGACTTGATGGACATGAGTTTGAGCAAACTCTGGGAGTTGGTGATGGACAGGGAAGCCTGGCGTGCTGCAGTCCATGGGGTCGCAAAGAGTCAGACATGACTGAGTGACTGAGCTGAACTGAAGTTTACAACTTGAAGAGGGAAGCATCTATTTAGCAGCTCCATTTAATTGGAGCGTATCCTCTCCCACTTGGAAGAGAGTCATTTGCATTTGTTACCCTGGATTCATTTATACTTACCTTTTTATATTTTCTGTGTAGCTCCTGAAGGAATTTGAGTTAACAAACTCTGATCCAGAGATTTTGAAAGACATTATTTTTCAGCGAATCCTCCCAAGTGATGTGGTATGTGCATGAGGGGGTAGACTGCTTTTGAGTACATACCCTCTGATATACATACCTAGAAAGAAGACAAATGATGGTTTGAGTTAAGGAAAATACACTGAAATGATTTTGTAGTTTAGTGTGTGTATATCATTGACTAAAAATTGTCCTTCTTCTTGGACTTCCCTGGTGGTCCAGTAGGTAAGAGTCTGCATGCCAAGGCAGGGGACACAAGTTCGATCCTAGTCCTGGAAGATTTCACATGCCACAGGGCAACTAAGCCCGTGTGCAACAACTACTGAGCCCACAAGCCTAGAGCCTTTTCTTCACAACAAGAGAAACCACTGCAATAAGAAGCCCATGCACCACAACTAGAGAAAGCTCACACGCATCAGTGAAGACCAGGCATAGTCAAAAATCAGTCAATGAAAAAGCGTCCTTCTCCTTATACATCTTACAGCACCATGGATTTCTTCAAAAATACATTTGAAAACTATGTGAAATATGAACAAATTATTTCAGGCCAAGTATATATTTGGCCTATTGTAACATTTACATTATATTACAAGATACTAAAATTTTGTTTTAAACTATCTGTAGAAAGCTTATTTTTAAGTAATTAAGATAAAATGGCAAGACATTTCCTCTGCATAAGTGAAAAGAATGGCATTTATTGTAGCACCATGAAGTCTAGGGCTTCCCTGGTGGCTCAGACAGTAAAAAGCCTGCCCACAATGTGAGGAAACCCAGGTTCGATCCCTGAGTTGGGAAGATCCCCTGTAGAAGGAAATGGCAACCCACTCCAGTATTCTTGCCTGGAAAATCCCATGGACGGAGGAGCCTGGTTAGCTATACCCTATAGGGTTGCAAAGAGTCAGACATGACTGAGTACATACACACACTGATGCTAAACCTGAAACTTCATGGTAAATAGATGGGGAAAATTTGGAAACAGGGACAGATTTTATTTTCTTGGTTTTCAAAATCACTGAGGACTGTGACTGCAGCCATGAAATTCAAAGGAACTTGCTTCTTGGAAGAAAAGCTATGACAAACCTAGACAGTGTATTAAAAGCAGAGACATCACTTTGCTGACAAAGGTCTGTCTAGTCAAAGCTATGGTTTTTCCAGTAGTCATGTACTGAGTGCCTAAGAATTGATGCTTTTGAACTGTGATGCTGGAAAAGACTCTTGAGAGGGCCTTGGGCTGCAAGGACATCAAACCAGTCAGTCCTCAAGAAAATCAACCCTGAATATTCTTTGAAAGGACTGAGGCTGAAGCTCCAACATTTTGGCCACCTGATACAAGAGCTAACTTGTTGCAAAAGGCCCTGATGCTGGGAAAGATTGAAGGCAGGGAAGAGAAGGGGGTGACAGAGGGTGAGATGGTTGGAATGGCATCACTGACTCAATGGACATGAGTTTAAGCAAACTCCGGGAGATGGTGAAGGACAAGGAAGCATGGAGTACTGCAGTACATGGTGTGGCAAACTGCGGGACATGACTTAGTGACTCAACAACAATTAGAAACAGAAAGAAGTTCCAGAAATGCTTTAGTTGGTTTTTCTTATTTTCCATGCCACTTTGACATGTATATGTGTACCATTTCATGTTAGTCTGACCAAGAAATCTCTGTGTCAATGCCAAGTGGAGTATAAAGACTGTTGTCTCTGATTCTATCTTTTAGTGACTTAGGTCTAGTTTGAGTTTGTGTCTTCTTAGAAGCTTCATTGGAAACAATAGGCAAGCAGAAATATAAAAAGAGGTAAAGAGACATGAAATAAGAAAAGACAGAATGTTACAGAGTCATCTCTATCACTTCTTTTTTTCCTTCATTTTTATAAATGAAGCTTTAAAGTATATTTCATTTCTCAGAAAAATAAATAATTAAGAGTATAAATAAGAAAGAATGAGTTAACTATAATAGTGAGTTAGGAGCTATAAACACTAGGTAGATTTTGAGGAACAAGAAAATAAAAAGATTTAGGTATTTTGTTTTGGACATAAACAGAAAATATTTTTTTTTAAGAAGTAAAAAAAAATGTTTAGGGGAGCTGCTGCTGCATCACTTTAGTCGTGTCCGACTCTGTGTGACCCCATAGATGGCAGCCCACTAGACTCCTCTGTCCCTGGGATTCTCCAGGCAAGAACACTGGAGTGGGTTGCCATTTCCTTCTCCATTGCATGAAAGTGAAAAGTGAAAGTGAAGTTGCTCAGTCGTGTCTGACTCCTAGCGACCCCATGGACTGCAGCCTACCAGGCTCCTCCATCCATGGGATTTTCCAGGCAAGAGTACTGGAGTGGGGTGCCATTGCCTTCTCTGGTTTAGGGGAGAGGAAATGGTTAATAGCAAGTTAAAATACTTGCAATGATTCTACTTTTTTAGTATTCTTTTTCCTTTTAGAATAAGAATTTTTATGTAAATTTCAAGGTTTATTTGGATTGGTCTAGTTTCCTGGTACACAAACTATGATCTGTGAGTCAAAATTGACCCACACCTATTCATACAAACAGTTTTTATTATACAAATTGTTTCTTTGTCTATGTGTAGTTGTACGTATGTGTGTGTGTAAAACCTGTGACTACAATCATGTTAAATGGCACACCTGGGTAGTTCCTTCAGAATCTGAATGACCTAGAGATACTAAAATATTACCATCTTGGACTTTACATAAAAAAAAGTTTGCCAACTCTTGTAGCTCTAAATTATTCACTTATGAATGCCACTATGACAATCCTTTTTAAACTAGTTTACATCACAAAATGTTATACATGTGTATGGTTTGAGTTGATGAGACTAGTTGAAATAGTAATAGCTGATGTTCTATTATCTAAAAATAATTTTAAAATATTTTCAAATGATACTTGAAAGTTTATGATTTATATTCGTTGCTGTTGAAAGAAAGGTATAATGTAAATCCCAAAAGCAGTATCACATTTTTGAATGTGTTTTTTTATATGACTTATTACAGATTCAAAATATTTTGTTTTAGAATAATGTTGATAGATGCTTTAAAAACAAGGACAAGAAATATGCTATGTGTATTTTTTAATAAATACCAGCCTGACATCAGCATGATCTACATAAATTACAGTTACTAAAAATAGTATATAAGCAAATTTATTAATATTAAATATCAGTGTAATTATTTAAATGAGAGACTTTTTCAGTTTCATTTAAAATTCATTTAAATATTATAATATTTAATATCAATTATATCAATATCAATAATCTATTAAAATTTTGTATATATAGATGTATCAAAAATGCTTTTTGCTTGTAAACAGTCTATTCAAATTCTTTGAAAGTTTCCCTTTTCATATATAAGATGTTGCTTTTATTTCCCTAAATTAGTTTCATATGCAATATGTTTCTTTTTCAAAAGATGCTATAGGAAATCTGTCTTTTCTTTCATGTTATTTGTATTTGGAAAAATTCTTTATATTCATATTATTTAAACTAAAATATAACTCACAATTTTACTAAGCCTAATGATATCATGTTTTACTACCATAAATGATTTAGAACTAACACATATTTAGGATCATCTTAAATTTACCTTAAATTGAGGGAAAAAAAAAACAAAAACTTTGCTTAATCATAATGGTGAGTCATATAATAATAATATAAATGTCATAAATATATATGTCATAAAAATATATATGTCATATATATAATAATGTTTTACTACTGTGCCACTGGAGAAGCTTCTACTCTCTTAGCAAATTTTAATTATACAATACAGTATTATCAGCTATAGTCACCATATGATACATTAAATCTTCAGAATGTATCACATCATTTATATGTGAAATTAAAAAAAGGAAAAAAATTGAACCCATAGAAACAGAGTAAAAATGTGGCTGCTGGGACTAAGGGTTGGGAGAAATAGGGAGATGTTGATAAAGGGTACAGGCTGTGTTATTTATTTTTTTAAATAAGATAATTATAATACGGTATCGGAAAAGCACATGAATTAAGGTAATTTCTTAATACTACCTTTTGGGCTGTCCTAGGATAAATTATTATAACAGGAAAATAATGTATTCAAATATGAATATAAAACAAACAGTTAAGTCTATTAGATGGGAAATTGACAGCATGATAACAATGTACAGGAACTAATACTTTTTATTCTGAAAGATATTAATAAGTAAAAGTCATCACACACTTAAACCAACATCTCTTAAGAGCAAGAAAATCTCAATTGTTTGAATTATTAAAAATGTAAGGTGAAAATAATAAAAATGAAAATTGTAAAAAGTCATAATGGCATACTTTGTGATTTAAGGATAAAATATTTTTCTTTAAAAATATAATATCTTGGTTACTGCAAAATTTACTACTATAATAATAAAAATTATGCTTAAAAGAACAGCTTTTCCAAACACTACTACATAGAGAGCTAACAAACAGAGCTTTACTTTTGTTTTGTTCAGAAATACAACTTTGGGTCTAAAGCCTGAAAGGATTAGTACCTTTATCAGAAAAAATAGGTAACTAAAAAGCAGGAATTCAGTCCAATAATTTCATGGCAAATAGATGGGTAAACAATGGAAACAGTGACAGAATCCCTTTTCTTAGGCTCCGAAATCAGTACAGATGGTGACTACAGCCATGAAATTAAAAGACGCTTGCTCCTTGGAAGAAAAGCTATGACCAACCTAGACACCATGTTAAAAAGCAGAAACATTCCTTTGCCAACAAAGGTCCATCTAGTCAAGCTATGGTTTTTCCAGTAGTCATGCATAGATGTGAGAACTGGACTATAAAGAAAGCTGAGCGCTGAAGAATTGATGCTTTTGAACTGTGGTATTGGAGAAGACTCATGAGAGTCCCTGGTTTGAGTGCAGGGAGATCCAACAAATCCATCCTAAAGGAAATCAGTCCTGAATATTCATTGGAAGGACAGATGCTGAAGCTGAAACTCGAATACTTTGGCCACCTGATGCAAAGAGCTGACTCATTTGAAAAGACCTTGATGCTGGGAAAGATTGAGGGCAGGAGGAGAAGCAGGCAAGAGAGGATGAGATGGTTGGATGGTCTCACCGACTCAATGACATGGGTTTGGGTGGACTCCGGGAGTTGGTGATGGACAGGGAAGCCTGGCGTGCTGTGGTTCATGGGATCGCAAAGAGTCGGACACGACTGAGAGAGACTGAATTGAACTGAACTGAACTGTTCCACTGTATATTTTGTTGCCATCTCAAAAATTTAGTTATAGTATCAAATAGTAGCTAGTAGCTCAGTCCTGTCTGACTCTTTGAGACCCCATGGACTGTAGCCTCTCAGGTTCCTCTGTCCATGGGATTTTCCAGGCAAGAGTGCTGGAGTAGATTGCCATTTCCTTCTCCAATGGTATCAAATAGTTTACATTAAATGAACACAATGATAAAATACTGCAATCTTCATGTCAAGGGTTCTAATCAGGACAACTCTTGCCTATGACATCCAATCACTAACAATTATATCATGCAAACTGATGCCAAATCCATTACCTTTTGCAGAGGAATAGCCAATTTTGTCCAATTATTTAGGACACTTTTTCTGAGGTTCTTTCCTATATTACACTGCGTAATAATCCTAAGAGATTGAAAATCCTTTGAGAATAAAATCAAATGATTCCCTATTTCTAAAATGTCAAAAATACTCATAGCAGACATCTGAGAGCCTACCTTTTTCATCTTTTTCCTTTTAGTAATTCAAAGTGATGTAATGGGGGGAAATATCTATTATTTTTTAAGATTTAATTCAAATTTGATATAGCCAAATAAAATTTAGAGTAACAAAGCAACAAGAAGATGTTTATGGAAAATAGAATAATTTTGAAATCAGCATCAAAATATAAAACAATGATGTGAAAATTGATTGTCATACAATATAAGATTACATGAAAGAAATCAACAGTTGGATATGAATACCTCAAAATATAATTGAATCAGAATATCATCTGCAGAATAAGTTATACAAAAGGGCCTCACTGAGCAGTTTAATGGCATTATCTCAGATTTATCTAAATTGTTTTTATAACTCTAGAGTACAAACCCTAATTGATATAAAATTTAGAGAAGTATAGGACTGTCATGTGAAAAAAAGGAACTGAGGGAAATATTTTCATAAAAATTCACTTTAGCATCTTGATAAGATATTCATTTATAGGATATAATTTAATAGTTATGCATAGCACTATTTTCATCACCAACATTGATAAGGAATGAGAGAAAATGAATAGAGAAATTAAAATCATATTTTGAACAACTGCTCAGGCCCAAGTGAAAGAAGCAAAGACAGAAATTCAGAGTATAATACTTTTAAAGAAAAGTATTGTATTTTAAGAATAAACCAATACAAATATCAGTTCAGTTCAGTCGCTCAGTCGTGTCCGACTCTTTGTGACCCCATGAATTGCAGCATGCCAGGCCTCCCTGTCCATCACCAACTCCCGGAGTTCACTCAGACTTATGTCCATCGAGTCGGTGATGCCATCCAGCCATCTCATCCTCCATCGTCCCCTTTTCCTCCTGCCCCCAATCCCTCCTAGCATCAGAGTCTTTTCCAATGAGTCAACTCTTCGCATGAGATGGCCAAAGTATTCGAGTTTCAGCTTCAGCATCTGTCCTTCCAATGAATATTCAGGACTGATCTCCTTTAGAATGGACAGGTTGGATCTCCTTGCAGTCCAAGGGACTCTCAAGAGTCTTCTCCAACACCACAGTTCAAAAGCATCAATTCTTCGTCACTCAGCTTTCTTCATAGTCCAACTCTCGCATCCATACATGACCACTGGTATAGATCTGCAATTTTATTTAAAATGAAGTATTGCTGAATGTAATATTTACATATGTGTTTCAATAACTGGCCAACCATGTGCACACACACAAAATCATATGGAGATATCAATTACTTTTCATTTTCTCTATTTTGCTACATCAACATTATCTTTTTGTTGTTGTTGTTGTTATAACATTTTCTTTTTCATTCAGTCATATACTTCCTTCCCTATCCCTCAAAATTCACATATATATATTTAATAAACTTCCTTAAATGTATTTCCTTGAAAAATATCTGTGCTATTATCATTTTAAATACACATTCATCCTTTTATACTCTAACACTATTCAGTTTTTGCATTTTTTGAAAACAACACCAAATTTAAGAATTTCTCTGGCTCCAAATTAGCATGATGATTTTAATCAGTACATTCTGAACTGTTTAAGAGCATTTAATTCTATTTCTACTAGAAAGCTTAATATAACATGAGTAGAGAGTAAAAAGTAATGAACGATATGTAGAGTAAATATACCGCCTGTGTCCAAATAACAGACGAGCTCTTGATGATTCCCAACAAAGGTTTTGTCCCTCATCCAATTTCCATTCAGTGGAGTAGCACTTTAGAATCCTTATCTTAAAATGAACATGCAGCTTAGGATCACTAATTTTTGTGTAAATATACTCCATTAATAAAAAATGTTCAAAACCCATATGAGAAAAATTTTGACATATTACTAAATAAACTAAAATAGTCTCTAAAAAGGAGAAAATATAGCATTTGTGGAAAACCAAATTTCTATATTAAATATGACAAGCCTCTCTTAAGTTAATTTAAAAACCTAAGGTGATTCCAATGAATACACTGATTTTAACATATTTCTTAACACTAGATAAGTTAATTCTTTAAGTTACAAGGAAAATAATTTTAGAAATAGTGTTAAGAAAAACAAAGCAAAAGGAAAAAAAGGGGGGTGGTCAAATCAGATATTAAAATATGTTAGAAATTTTCATTTATTAATGGAAAACCCTACTGAATGTGAAATAAACAGCTAAATTTTAAAAAATAGCTCATAGAAAGATATAAATACATATAGGAATTTTGCATATGATAAGGTAAGGTAACACTTCACCTCAGTGAGACAAAAGGAAATGCTTCTAGGTTTCCATTCAGTTCCTTTCTTTCTTTTCAATGTGAGAGTCCAAACAGTGTTAGACTCCTTGATGTTGTCCAACAGAATTCTGATATTCTGGGTTTTTTAAAACTATTTTTTTTTCACTTTTTTTTTTCCCTCCATACTTCAATTTGGATAATTTCTATTACTTGTCATTACTTTCATGAATTCTTTTGTCAGGTCTTTGCTAAGTTAATAAAAAATAGTCATTCAGTTCAGTTCAGTTCAGTCGCTCAGTCCTATCTGACTCTTTACAACCCCATGAATCGCAGCACGCCAGGCCTCCCTGTCCATCACCAACACCTGGAGTTCACCCAAACTCATGTCCATCAAGTCAGTGATGCCATCCAGCCATCTCATCCTCTGTCGTCCCCTTCTCCTCCTGTCCCCCATCCCTCCCAGCATCAGAGTCTTTTCCAATGAGTCAACTCTTCCCATGAGGTGGCCAAAGTACTGGAGTTTCAGCTTTAGCATCATTCCTTCCAAAGAAATTCCAGAGCTGATCTCCTTCAGAATGGACTGGTTGGATCTCAAAAAAAAAAAAAAAAATCTATATCATCTGCTTTATTCACTTTTTCATAGTTTTCTTATCTCCACTGACATTTCCATCTGTCCATAAACATTTCAGTAGCTCTCTGCTTGTATGGCAGCAAGTTTTTTCCTCATACACTCTGAAGGTAGGAAAACACTTAGTGAGTCCTTTTGTGGAGGGATATATCACCCTTTCAAATTATGTTCACCTGATTGCCTTGAGAACTCAGTATGAAAATGGATCCATGAACACTACATTTTATAGATTTTAAGAATTTTTTTCATGGTTTGGATTTGATGTGATATTCCACTGAAAGAATAAGCATTGAAATTTTAAACAGTGTATACCTGTGGCAGATTCATTTTGATATTTGGCAAAACTAATACAATTATGTAAAGTTTAAAAATAAAAAAAATTTAAAAAAATAAAATAAAAAGTGAATCACTAAAGCACTGCTACTGCTGCTGCTAAGTCGCTTCATTCGTGTCCAACTCTGGGCAACCCCATAGATGGCAGCCCACCAGGCTCCCCCATCCCTGGGATTCTCTAGGCAAGAACACTGGAGTGGGTTTCCATTTCCATCTCCAATGCATGAAAGTGAAAAGTGAAAGTGAAGTCGCTCAGTTGTGTCCGATTCTTCATGACCCCATGGACTGCAGCCCATTTGGCTCTTCCGTCCATGGGATTTTCCAGGCAAGAGTACTGGAGTGGGGTGCCTTTGCTTTCTCCACACTAAAGCACTAGAAGAAAATATAAGCAAATTGCCTTATGAAGTGATAAAGCCTGAAAATAATTGATATCTGTGCTGTGGTTAGTGGCTCTGTTGTGCCCAACTGTTTGCAACCCCATGAACTGAAATCCGCCAAGCTCCTCTGTCCATGTGGATTTTCCAGGCAAGAATACTGGAGTGGGTTGCCATGCCCTACTCCAAGGGATCTTCCAAATGCAGGAATTGAACCCAGATCTCCTACACTGAAGGCAGAGTCTTACTATCTGTGTCACCAGGGAAGACCGATTGATATCTAGATGTCTAAAATGTAATACAAAAGTTATTACTTGTTGAACAATAGATAGCAAGCATACAGAACAATGGTACATAAATACATAAATAAATAAGAAAAGGACACTTCAAGACTAAAACAATATACACATCTTTATTGCCTAAAAAGGAGCAAAATTCAAAGCTGTAAGTAGAATCTGTGGGTCTGTTGAGCTCTGAGTGAGTGTGTTAGTTGCTTAATTGTGTCCGACTCTTTGTGACCCATGGATTGGGGCCCACTAGGCTCCTCCTTCCATAGGATTTCCCAGGAATTTTGGAGTGGGTTTCTATGCTCTAGGTGCTAATAAAAACAGTAGCAGGATGGCACAAAATACTCAAAAAATATTCAGATCATCAGCCTGAAGTGCTTAATGTGAGAGGAGAGCCTGAAGCCAGTTTCAGACTTTAAAATCAGCAGGTCATGTGAGGTTTCTCTATCTTAAAATCTTGCTAAAAAGTAAAGGCTTTTCACTCTAAGCCTGATGTGATAACTTTAGAGTAAGATGCAAGCCTCTGAATGGTAGAGGACAAGAAGCTTTGCAAGCAGAAGGTGATCCAGTTCTCCCACTGGACACCTGGATGAATTTCTAGCCCAAACACCACCACAAAGCAACAGCAGCAGCTTGTGTATACCACGCCTGGCTCAGGACAAAGGCTTAGAACCAGGCAGAGGCATCACAGATCTGCAAAGATGTGAAAATATGTGTATAGGTAGAAAAACAAAATAGCAAAAACAAAGAGTTCCTTCCAACCTTCTTAAAAAGTGGCACAAAACCAAATTCCCAACATATAAGAAACCTAATATCTATAATGTTAAAAAAGATAAGTTTCCCCACAAAAGATCAGAACATGACTTTGGCCAAAATTAAATATATTCAATGTTTAAATTGAAAATATTAGCATTCAATGTAAAAAGTAGGCCACCTACATTCTAATCACCTAGATGACCTAGATTCCATAATTATCAATATTTGTCATCCTAGTTTATGTTGTATATATATATGCATATATAATATGCACATATACACATGTATAATACATATGTGCCTGTGTTAAGTCGCTTCAGTCATGTCCAACTCTTTGCAACCCCATGGACTGTAGGCCGTCAGGTTCCTTTGTCCATGAGATTCTCCAGGCAAAAGTACTGGAGTGTGTTGTCATGACCTTCTCCAAGGGATCTTCCCGACCCAGGGATCAAACCTGCCTCTCTTAGGTCTCCTGCATTGTCAGGTGGGTTCTTAACCATTAGCAGCAACTAAGAAGCCCTTCATACACACACACACACACATATTAGAGATACCAAGGGAACATTTCATGCAAAGATGGGCACAATAAAGGACAGAAATGGTATGGATCTAATAGAAGCACACGATATTAAGAAGTGGTAGAAAGGATACACAGAAGAACTATACAAAAAGAATATTAAAGACCCAGATAACTATGATGGTGTGATCACTACCTAGAGCCAAATATCCTGCAGTGTGAAGTCAAGTGGGCCTTAAGAAACATGACTATGAAGAAAGTTGGTGGAGGTGATGGAATTCTAGCTGAGCTATTTCAAATCCTAAAAAATGATGCTGTGAAAGTGCTGCACTCAATATGCCAGCAAATATGGAAAACTCTGCAGTGGCCACAGGACTGGAAAAGATCAGTTTTCATTCTAGTCTCAAAGAAGAAAATGCCAAAGAAGGCTTAAACTACCACACAATTGCACTCATTTCACATGCTAGCAAATTAATGCTTAAAATTCTCCAAGCCAGGCTTCAACAGTACATGAACCAAGAACTTACAGAAGTTCAAGCTGGATTTAGAAAAGGCAGAGGAACCAGAGATCAAATTGCCAAGATCAGTTGGATCACAGACAAAGCAAGAGAATTACAGAAAAACATCTACTTCTGCTTCCTTGACTATGCTTAAGCCTTTCACTATGTGGATCGTGACAAATTGTGGAAAATTCTTAAAAAGATGGGAATACCAGACCAATTAGCTGCCTCCTTATAAGCCAGTATTCAGGTCAAGAAGCAACAGTTAGAACTGGACATGGAACTACAGGCTGATTCAAAATTGGGAAAGGAGTATGTCAAGGCTGTATATTGTCACCCTGCTTATTTAACTTATATGCAGAGCACTTTATGTAAAATGCTGGGCTTGATGAAGCACAAGCTAGGTTTAAGATTGCTGGGAGTAATATCAATAACTTCAGATACACAGATGACACCACCCTTATGACAAAAAGCAAAGAGGAACTAAAGAGCCTCTTGATGAAGTTGAAAGAGGAGACTGAAAAAGCTGGCTCAAAGAAGACATGCAGATTGCTAACAAACTCCTGAAAACATGTTCAACATCACTCATTATCAGAGAAATGCAAATCAAAACCACTATGAGGTACTATTTCATGCCAGTCAGAATGGCTGCGATCCAAAAGTCTACAAGCAATAAATGCTGGAGAGGGTGTGGAGAAAAGGGAACCCTCTTACACTGTTGGTGGGAATGCAAACTAGTACAGCCACTATGGAGAACAGTGTGGAGATTCCTTAAAAAACTGGAAATAGAACTGCCTATGACCCAGCAATCCCACTGCTGGGCATACACACCAAGGAAACCAGAATTGAAAGAGACACGTGTACCCCAATGTTCGTTACAGCACTGTTTATAATAGCCAGGACATGGAAGCAACCTAGATGTCCATCAGCAGATGAATGGATAAGAAAGCTGTGGTACATATACACAATGGAGTATTACTCAGCCATTAAAAAAAAATACATTTGAATCAGTTCTAATGAGGTGGATGAAACTGGAACCTATTATACAGAGTGAAGTAAGCCAGAAAGAAAAACACCAATACAGTATACTAACACATATATATGGAATTTAGAAAGATGGTAACAATAACCCTGTATAGTTAGTTAGTTAAGTCACTCAGTCGTGTCTGACTCTTTGCGACCCCATGGACTGTAGCCTACCAGGCTCCTCCATCCATGGGATTCTCTAGGCAAGAATACTGGCATGGGTTGCCACTTCCTTCTGCAGGGGATCTTCCTGACCCAGGGATTGAACCCAGGTCTCCCACATTAGAGGCAGACGCTTTAACCTCTGAGCCACCAGGGAAGCCCATAACCCTGTGTACGAGACAGCAAAAGAGACACTGAGGTATAGAACAGTCTTTTGGACTCTGTGGGAGAGGGAGAGGGTGGGATGATTTGGGAGAATGGCATTGAAACATATATAATACCATATATGAAACGAGTCGCCAGTCCAGGTTCGATGCACGATACTGGATGCTTGGGGCTGGTGCACTGGGACGACCCAAAGGTATGGTACAGGGAGGGAGGAAGGGAGGGAGGGTTCAGGATGGGGAACACGTGTATAGCTGTGGTGGATTCATGTTGATATATGGCAAAACCGATACAATATTGTAAAGTTAAAAAATAAAATTAAATTTAAAAAAAAAAAGAAAAGAAAAATTACAGCATCCAGTCCCTTCACTTCATGGCAAATAGATAGGGAAACAATGGAAGCAGTGACAGATTTTATTTTCTGGGCTCCAAAATCACTGCAGATGATGACTACAGCCATGAAATTAAAAGACACTTGCTCCTTGGAAGAAAAGCTATGGCAAAGCTGACAGCATATTAAAAAGCAGAGACATTACTTTGACGACAAAGTTTCATCTAGTCAAAGCTATGGTTTTTCTTGTAGTCATGCATGGATGTGAAAGTTGGACCGTGAAGAAAGCTGAGCACTGAAGAATTGATGCTTTGGGACTGAGCTTAGGAGAAGTCTCTTGAGAGTCCCTTGAACTGCAAGGAGATCAAACCAGTCAATCTTAAAGGAAATCTATTCTGAATATTCTTTGGAAGGATTGATGCTGAAACTGATGCTCCAATATTTGGCCACCTGAATGGAAGAGCTGACTCATTAAAAAAGATACTGATGCTGGGAAAGATTGAAGGCAAGAGGAGAGGGGATGACAGAGGTTGAGCTGTTTAGATGGCATGACGGACCCAATGGTCATGAGTTTGAGCAAGGTCCAGGATGTGGTGAAGGACAGGGAAGCCTGGCCTCCTACAGTCCATGTAGTTGCACAGAGTCTGACAGGACTGCATGACTGAACAACAGCAATATATACATACAGACAAGTGTGATTTAACATGTATTTGTATGTGTGGCGTTTGTGCAAAAATGCAGATATATTGGGGAAAATATTTATAGGCAAAATGACCCAAAATACTTAAGCATGCATATCATAAAGTGCTTCTAAGGTGGTGCTAGTGGTAAAAAATTCACCTGCTAATGCAGGAGACCAAGGAGACTCAGGTTCATTCCCTGGGTAGAGAAGATTCCCTGGAGTAGGAAATGGCAATTCTCCATTATTCTCACCTGGAAACTTGTATGGACAAAGGAGCCTGGTGGGCTATAGTCAGTGGGGCTGCAGAAACTTGGCCATGACTCAGTGACAGCAATGCAATACAGCATGCATATCATAACCTCAACAAATTTCTCATATAAAATCAGTAGCTTTATGAAATCTAAATGCCCACTATTCAATCATATTCAAATTCCTCAAATTGATGTTTTAAATAAAAAATCCAATCAAGCTTCCCACTTTGCTGTAGATATTTGTCAATCTAATTCCTTTTAATGGAAGCATAGGTCCCTCTCCACATTTTCAATATAACATTAACTTTTTGAGGAAACCAGACAAATCTCTTGTAAAAAGTTCCATCTTCTAAATGTTATATAGACTGAAATTCATGTTTAAATACTTAATTGTTGTTGTTCAGTTTCTAAGTCAAGTCCAAATCTTTGCGGCCCCATTGACTGCAGCATGCCAGGCTTCTGTGTCCTTCACTGTCTCTCAGAGTTTACTCAAACTCATGTCCATTGAGTCAGTGATGCCAATCCAGTTATCTCAACCTCTGTTGTCCCCTTCTTCTCCTGCTCTCACTCTTGCCCAGCATTAGGATCTTTTCTAATGAATCGACTTTTAGCCATCAGGTGGCCAAAATATTGGAGCTTCAGATTCAGCATCAATCCTTCCAATTAATATTCAGGGTTGATTTCTTTTAGGATTGGCTGGTTTGATCTCTTTGTTGTCCAAGTGACTCTCAAGAGTCTTCTCCAGCACCACAGTTCACAAAGCATCAATTCTTCAGAGTTTAGAGTTCTTTATGGTCCAAATCTCACATCTGTACATGACTATTGGAAAAACCACAGTTTTGCCTATGTGAACCTTTGCCAGCAAAGTGATGTCTCTGCTTTTAAATATGCTGCCTTGGATTGTCATAGTTTTTCTACCATGAAGCAAGCCACTTTTAATTTCATGGCTTCAGTCATTGTCCACAGTGATTTTAAAGCCCAAAAGGTAAAATCTGTCACCATTTCCACTTTTTTCCCATCTGCTTGCTGTAAAGTGATGGGACCAGATGCCACGACCTTAGTTTCTTGTATGTTGAGCTTTAAACTGGCATTTTCATCATACTCTTTCACCCTCATCAAAAGGCTCTTCAATTCCTCTTCACCTTCTGTCATTAGAGTGGTATAATCTGCATATCTGAAGTTATTGATATTTCTCCTGGCAAACTTGATTCTAGCTTGTGATTCATCTAGCCTGACATTTTCATGATGTACCCTGCATAGAAGTTAAATAAGGAGGGTGAGAATACACAACCTTGATGTACTCCTTTCCCAATTTGGACCCGGTCCATTGTTCCATGTCAGATTCTAACTGTTGCCTCTTGACCTGCATACAGGTTAATTAAATTAATTAAATTTTAATTAAGTTTAGGTAAAATGTAGTATTTTTTTCAGTAATACTAAGTGATGCCATGTATTTTATGTTGAATCACATTAGAAGGCATATAAGTATGATTTACTCATAATTATTGACACTGTTTGATCTTGTATGCAATTTACATCTCATCTATAAGGTGATGAAGTAACATTATGGGAATAGCCTATTTTCCATCATATTATACATAATTTTTAGCACTCATTGGTTCTCCTTGTACACATATACCACTAGAGAATATTATAAATATACTATCTGTTAATTTTATATCCCCTTCTACATTCAATATTTGGGATTCCTCTATAAAACAGAGGTTTCCTCATCAATTGTGGTGATAATTTTTTTTTCATAAAATGGAAACACTGTATGTTAAATGTTTTTTCTCTTATAATTGTCTTCATTTTTTTCAATGGAAGGCCATGGATTGCCTTAATTTTCTGTTCCTCTAATAACTGTATATTTACTTTTTTGAAAGCATTACCTACCTTCTAGTACCAAAAATTATTATTTTTTTCTGTAATGCAGGAAGCTATTTAACTTTAATGATGGAAAAGAGCACCATATTTACTATGGGTAGTCCTGCATTTCTCATGTTTCTTAAGTAACTGTCTTGTTTGATAGCACACAAAGAGCAAGTATGAAAAATACACATTTACATAATTCTAAAGACTTATTGAGAATTTTCTGTTGGCATTGGATAACAAATTGCAGACACAGCTGCAGTAGCAGGATATGCATATGCCTGTTGTTTCATAACATTGTGCGTATTTGGAATGTTACTTCTGTATTACTGAGTGGGATTATAATCATTCTGGAAAGTGCCCATTGGACCAGAAAATTGGACCCATTTTCAGAGGAAAACTTTGTTATATAGTCATCTAAAATGGAAACATATAAAATTGTAAACTCTTACTTGGTTAGCACAATGGATGCATAGACTTTTATTTATTCAATCTTTAAAATCAATTAAAATCTTTGTTTTTCATGTTCAGATTGTCTGGAATTTGCTGACTGGGAGCCTATGTCCATTTGTCTCACTTTCATTCACCTTTGAACACTTCTTTGCTTTTTGACACAAGATGCTAAAAACTGGCTTATACATCCACTGCCTCAGACTTAGATTAGACATTTCTTTGAGGAGCCTTGGATTTTCTTCTTTTTTTTTTAGTTGGAGAATGATATTTTAAAAATCAAGATATGGGCAGTAGGAGTGTCCATTTTAACTAGAGTATCACTGCTTGTATTAGTGAATAGAGTTAGGTGATATATTTTACAAAAGCAAAAATTGAAATTAACCTTTTGTGTTTTCAGCTAAAATAATCGTTTTCTGAAGTTATATGGCTATATTTGCATTTCTTTTATATTAAATAGAAAATTTTTATTTTCTAGCATTAATGTATTTACTTTTATGTTACTATAAATTAATGAACAGAATGGAACAGAACAAGAGAGTAGTCAAACTGAGGCAGGAAGCAAATGCCCCTTCCCCCAGGGTAAAGCAATTGGAGATGCATTCCCTATTGACCAAAACTCCAAGATGAGAATAGCAGGACATTAAGAGAGTAGGCTGGGCCCTGCTCAGACCACATATTTCTCATTTCCAAAGTCAGAAGATCTACCCAAACACACAAGAACAGAAAAGGCTCCTTGGAGGCCAAATGGGGAGCAATGTCAAGGGATGTTCCACCCAGATGCTTCTTTAGTAGAATCCATCTTGGCCAAGAGATGCATGTGCACATATGAGATCCTTAGATATACCAAATATGGACTGGGAACTAGGCAAATCAAAATGACTGGCCAAAAGAAAACCAGGAGAAATGCCCCATAATAATGATTAAAAAAAAAAAAAAAAACTGCCATGAGTGCATGACTCAGCAATCAGGGACTCTCCCTCTGAGTCTGCCTATGTGCCTACACACATGTACAGTACTCTTTCTCCTCTTCATAAATACTTTACTTGCTTTACTACTTTCCATCTGTGTCCCTTTGTCCAGGCTTGTGTCCCTGACCACTGGTCTAGTAGATTAGTAGACTGTGACATAGTCCAGTCTCTGGCTGGGAACCCATGCCCTGCTCCAAGCTGTTGCAGGCCTCTCAGGAGGGCACCTGAAATCAAAATCATGATTATAGATGAGAATTTCCCCATATTAATCTATATCAATATCTTTCTATCTACTTTCGGGAATGGAAATGCATATATATGTATATACAAAGTTTGTATCTACATTGTATGCCATATCATAAAAATCAAAACAGGAATTCAAATGTCTAAGAGAAGGAAAATAGATACACCATTTGTGGTATACAATGTGATTTGGTACAGTAGGCAGGTAGGTTTAGTCACTTAGTTGTGTCTGACTCTTTGCAACCACATGGATTATAGCCCTCCATGCTCCTCGGTCCCTGGGTTTTCCCAGGCGAGAACACTGGAGTGGGTTGCCATTTTCTTCACCAGGGGATATTCCTGATCCAAGGGATCATAACTGGGTCTCCTGCATTGCAGGCAGATTCTTTACTGACTGAGAAACCAGGGACACAGTAGTTACAATAATTATGTTGAATAATGTGTTCTTTATGAATAACTTCTCAAAAATAATGTTAAGTAAAAAAAGCAAGTAGGAGAATAATAGGATATTGTTATTGCATTTACTAGGGTATTATTATTAATAGGTTATTAATAATAATATGGCTTATTATTTTTACATTGGAATAAAATAGTAAAATGTCATATATAGTGTGCAAATATAATATTTATATCTCTAATAAGAGTATACAGACAAGCTAGCAATAATGGTTACCTTTAGATTAGAAAAGGAAGGGATATATTGGTCATAGGAATGATCACATTCTCATGTGTTCATTCACTTGTTCAGTTACACACATACTAAGTTGCTTAGTGAATTACTGTATGCACACACGTACATATAGTGTTTTTGCTTGTTGTTTTAATTGCTCAGTCATGCCCAACTCTTGTGGCCCCATGGACGGTAGCCTGACAGGCTCTGCTATCCATGGGATTTCCCAGACAAGAATACTAGAGTGGGTTGCCATTCCTTTCTCCAGGGGATCTTCCCCACCCAGGGATAGAAACTGCATCTCCTGTATTGGCAGGTGGAGTCTTTACCATTGCACCACCTGGAAAGCCCATATATATATATATATATATATATATATATATATATATATATATATATATATATATGCAGAGTTGATTCATTAATCAGTTCAGAAAAAATCAAAATTATACAGCCCTTACCCATATAAAAAAGAAAAAAAAAAAGAAAAGTAAAAGTCACTAAAAATGTAGAGTTAGAATTGAGGAAAAAAAATAAAACCTTTTGAAGTGCTTTTCGAATATTTTTCGCCTTACATGACACTTTCTAGATAAGAATTACATGCTCAAATACATTTGAAATAGTATAGTATACCATTATTTGAAGATTCACAATGTGCATTGTTATATTAAAAGTTTGATAATGATTAGTAATGAAGTAAAAACAGTGTATGTCCATAATGTTTGTAAATTCAGTTGTTAAATAATACACAACTATTTAGCTTTCTGTGGAAGCTCAACTATACTACTTCAGCTCATCAGCAGATCAGCACTGGAACTACAAAATGGTGCAACCTCTAGTGAAGGGTGGTGCTGGAGAACACTCTTGAGAGTCCCTTGGACTGCAAGGAGATCCAACCAGTCTATCCTAAAAGAAATCAGTCCTGAGTATTCATTGGTAGGACTGATGTTGAAACTGAAACTCAATACTTTGGCCACATGATGGGAAGAGCTGACTCATTTGAAAAGACACTGATTCTGGGAAAGATTGAAGGTGGGAGGAGAAGGGGATGACAGAGGATGAAGTGGCTGGATGGCATCACTGACTCAATAGGCATGAGTTTGAGTAAACTCTGGGAGTGGGTGATGTATAGGGAGGCCAGGAGTGCTGAAGTCCATGGGGTTGCAGAGGCGGACACAACTGAGTGACTGAACTGAACTGAACTGAACTAGCAAAGGAATATGTGCAAAGATTGCTATCTTGATATCAGTAGTGGTTGCAGTGAATTACAAGCAGTATAGGTTTCCATGTCAAAGAGTGGAGAAAGTTAAACTATAGCTATTTTTTGGCAGTGATATACATGAATTAAGATACCCATTGAAAACATTAACAAAAGTTGCCAATAGTGAGGAGTAAAAAAAAGGGAATTGGAAAAGAAAAATGGGAATAAATAAATGGATAAGCAAATACATCAGAAAAAAGGAAAAGGACAGAAGGATTTATGAGACTGATGATAATAATAAACTGAGCAGTGAGTCAGACATGACTTAGTGACTGAACAACAATAGCAAATGAGCAGTGAGGTAGAACTAACTCATATCCCTGCATCTGAGGGCCAAGGGAAAGAAAGAGAAGCAGAAGGAGACAGGAGAGAAAGAGGAGCAAGAAGAGGAAGGAAAAGGCAAAAGAAAGGGATTGGGAGATAATTGGTAGGAGAAGGAGAATATTAGAGGAGGAGAAAAAGGAGGACACGGGGAAGAAGAGAGAATTGTATTATAAGTAAGGAAAAGAAATAAAAATAATGAAATATTGAATAGATATCCTATACATTATGTCTGCACTGGCAATGAGAGGAAAATTCAGAAAACACAAGTAAATTTTTTTGAAGGCAAAACTGGTTAGCCAGAAAATAATGTTTAAAATATGAAATAATCCAGAGATAAACTATAAATATAAATTAAAATTATTTATAAATTAAGAAAATTAATACTATTGAGTTGCTCTGTAAAAACAAGCAGTAAATATATATTCTGAAAGCTAATGAATTTAAAAAAGGAGAATATAAGTTATAACACACAAGATTTTAAGTACAAAGAGATAAAAGCCTATATATATGTTTATAAATTTGACCATTTTAGAGAAATTCATACTTTATGAAAACACTGATCCCAAGGAAACTGGGAAACTCATACTATTCAATTACTAGGACAGAAAAAAAACACACAAAAAAAATCAGAATATCACCTTTTCCAAAAATCAGCAGGTAAGAAAATTCCATGCATGCATTGTCTCAAACACAAGATGCAGCATTTAATACAACTGCTTAAATTGATGCAGAACATACAATCCACAAACATTTATATAAAAACAGAATAACACAGATATCAACATCTGATAAAGAATATAAAAGAAAATGGCACAAAAATCTCATTTTGAATACGGAAGCAACAAGCTTCAATATATTCTAACAAATTGTAGCAGGATATTAAAAGAGTAATACATTCAGACCAATTATAGCTTATTGCAGGAATTAAATAATATTGTAATATTAAAAATTCTATTCATATAATTCACTCTATTAATAGCTTAAAAGATTAAAACTGGTATAAGTGTCTGGAAGGATACACATTAAATCTACACAGCGACCGCTTCTAACTAGAGGGTGGGAGACACATCATTAGGCACTGTGTGCTTAGTCACTCAGTTGTGTCCATCTCTTTGCGATCCCATGGACTGCAGCCCACCAGGCTTCTCTGTCCATGGAGATTCTCCAGGCAAGAATACTGGAGTGGGTTGCCAGGCCCTCCTGCAGGGGATCTTCCCCACCCAGGGATCAAACCCACGTCTCCTGTGTTGCAGGCACTATGCCAAGTTTTTACCTCAAATAGCTTTAAATATTGCTAGTTTGTTTGCTTTTTTGCTTACCATTTTTGACCTTACAAATAAACTGCTTTTATATTTAAAAAGTTAAAAAAAAGTTATATGACTTACAATAAAAAGAAATGTGTATGAGTGAAACGAGGGGACATTATTCTAAGTGAAACATGCCAGTTGCAGAAGGACAAATATTTTATGATTCCACTTATGTAAAGAATCCAAAGAAGTCAAACTCACAGAAGCAGAGAGTAGAATGGTAGCTGCTGGGGGGAGGGGCAATTGTGGAGTTCAAAGGGTATAAACTTTCAGTAATGCAATCTGAATAAGTTCTAGAAAGCTGCTGTACAACATCATATCTATATTTAACAATAAATTGTCCATAGTATTCTTAACACACAAAAAAAGATATATGATAGTTTTGTCCTTATATAAAAGTACATACATATATGTGGTGTGTGTGTATATATATAGATAGATAGATTTGTTCTTATATATAAGTACAGACATATATGAGGTGTGTGTGTGTGTGTGTATATATATATATATATATATATAGTGAAATTTCTTAATCTCTGGAATCTCCTATAGTTCTCCAAACATTTTGCCATCTTATTTAAATCTTTTAAATTAGGTTGTTTTAAAATATTTAAATTGATAAGAAAATTATCATCATATATCAATTTGATATGACAGATAAAATATATGGGATTAATATATTCTATTATTGATCAAACTCTAATTAAAATGCCTATCCACATTGACTTTAATAATTAATTAGTAATTTAAATAGGTAGATAGGCATATGTAAAAAATCTTCACTATTGGTATTTTTGTCTCCTAAGTTTAATTAAAACACAGCCCTGTCTGTATTAGGTTTTACTCCATTCAGAAGATTAAAAAAAGAGAGATTTTTAAAGTCAGCAGAAAGGCTTAAGGAAACTAATTGTACCGTTGGCTTAAAAAATCATGCTACAAAGAATTCTGGATTTGTACTGAAATGTTGACACCTAATATGATGCCCAGCCGTATGATAGTATTGTACTGTCAGTGAGTCTTCAGTATCAACTGTCAGAGATGAGAAACTTCTTACACATTCTAGCCAGTGACCCTTCAATTGCAGGGGAAAGACTGACACACAACAGTTTTTCTATAATACCTTACAATATGTTCTTACTTTTGTTATATATTTATCAAAACTATATGGTAGCCTTCCTAGTTCAAGTCTTGTGTTGCAGGTTATCTAAAATACGATGTTTATAGCTAGAAAAATAATAAAGAATTTAATAAGGATTCTTTCATATTTAGTTGATAAAAGTATATGAAGGGAAGCTATTTTAAAATGAGGCACATAAAAATACATATCAAACAGACATTTTTTAAAATTGACTTTATTTTTAGAGCATTTTAATATGCATAGCAGAAATGAGAAGGTGCAGAGATTCCCCTTATACTCTCTACCCTCACACATGCATAGCTTCTCCCACTATTAATATCTCCCCACCAGAATTGTTTGTTGCAACTAACTCATACTGACATATCATAATCATCCAAAGTCCATAGTTTACATTACGGTTCAGGGCTGGTATTGTATGTTATTTGTTACTGTGTTAGTTGATCAGGCATGTCTGACTCTTTGCAGTCCCATGGACTGTAGCCTGCCAGGTTCCTCTGTCCATGGAATTCTCCAGGCAAGAATACTGGAGTGGGTTGCCATTTCCTTCTCCAGGGGATTGTCCCCACTCAGGGATAGAATCTGGGTCTCTTGAATTGCAGGCAGATTCTTTACCATCTGAGCCACCAGGGAAGCTCTTGTATGTTATTTGACTTTGTTTAAATGTATGTTGACTTGTAGTCATCATTATGATATCATGCAGATTACTTCTACTGCCCTAAAAAATCTGTGCTCCAACTATTCATCCCTCATCCTGGAAGCCTTGGAAACCATTGATCTGTTTATTGTCTCTGTAGTTTAGCATTTTCCATACAGTTGGAGTTACATAGTATGTCACCATTTAAGATTGGCTTCTCTCACTCAGTAAGATAGATTTCAGTTTCCTCCATGTCTTTTTGTGTCTTGATAGCTTATTTCTTTTTTAGCTGAATACTACTCCATTCTGAATACTACTCCATTGTCTGCATCTACTACAGCTTATTTATACACTCACTTACTGAAGGATGTATTTGTTCTTCAAATAAGTAGAGAATTTCATATGGAAATATGGTCAAGAAGGTTGTCTTTCATTTAACTTATTTGGAACCCAAACATCAATGTGATTAACATAACCAACCCAGAGCAAATGATTTTCAGCACTTGACTTAGATATTTTAAGTATGTTGGCTATTTCCTGCATGGTATAATGTGGATTATTCTCAACTGATGCCTCAATCTGATTGCTCTCAACTTCAACTGGTCTACCCAACTGTGTAGCATAGTCAGTGAGAAATTTCTAGGGTGAAACTTCGCAAATCACCTTTGACAAATTTGATCAGTCACAGCACCTTCTCCATATTCTGCACACATCTTTTGTACTGTATTTAGTTGCACTTTTACCTTTCTTGAAATAATAAAGCATAATATGCCAAAATGTTGCTTTTTTCCTTCCATCTTCAGCATTAAAGTGGACACACAAAATTTCACTAATTTTGATTTTTTTTTAATGCATGCTGATATGACATTGGTCACAATACAATCTAACAACATTGTTTCAAATTCAGTTCAGGACAATTAAACACTACTAGAGTCATCTAACAGGAAAAAAAAAAAAATCAACGAACTTTTTGGCCAACCAATATATCCAAATCCCTTATATCATGCCCTGTAAGTTGATGTGAAAGTGATAGTCACTTAGTCATTTCTTTTTTTTTTTTTTTTTAATTAGTCTTTGTGACCCCATGCACTATAGCCTGCCAGGTTCCTCTGTCCATGGAATTCTCCAGGCAAGAATACTAGAGTAGGTTGCCATTCCCTTCTCTGGGGGATCTTCTCGACACAGGGATCGAACCTGGGTCTCCTTCTTTGCAGGCAGATTTTTAACCATCTAAGCCACCAGGGAAGATGGCCTGGAAGTAGAAATTTGTGTTTTTACCTGTCAGTTTTCACCTCAAAATTCCTCTTCCTCTCTCTCTTTTAAGGTGAGAAAGAGAAGAATGCTATTTATTGGTGAGCTGGCTTGACATTTTGACAAAAAAAAAAAAAAAATTAAGTGTAGAATGAGGTAACCAAAACAACTGAGGTTTTTGCTATGGCTAAACCATATGGTTTTCATCTCAGGCCTTGGTAAGCATTGGTTACAAAGACACAACAAAGCCAGTCATGGGAAATTTATAATATAGGCTGTGGACATAACTGGGCATTACATTTCTCAGTAGACTAAAGAAATGGTGAAACCTGAGAGGAAAGAATAATTTCATTCCAGTGGAGCCTCACCTAGAAATTATAACAGTGCTTTGTGCTTTTACTGTATGTCTCCATCAAGACTACAGACTGAAGCTTTGAACTCCTAAGTGTATAAGGTCTATATGAATCATAGGGCTTGGATTTCAATCAGAGCCAAGAGACATAATTTATATAAGGGCTTTATCTTATATTCATTATGTCCAGCCTCAAATAAAACTCACTACCATACCATCACCCTGCTTATTTAACTTATGTGCAGAGTACATCATGAGAAACGCTGGGCTGGAAGAAGTACAAGCTGTAATCAAGATTGCTGGGAGAAATATCAATAACCTCAGGTATGCAGATGACACCACCCTTATGGCAGAAAGTGAAGAAGAACTAACGAGCCTCTTGATGAAAGTGAAAGAGGAAAGTGAAAAAGTTGGCTTAAAGCTCAACATTCAGAAAACAGAGATCATAACATCTGGTCCCATCACTTCATGGCAAATAGATGGGAAAACAATGGAAACAGTGGCTGACTTTATTTTGGAAGGCTCCAAAATCACTGCAGATGGTGATTGCAGCCATGAAATTAAAAGACGCTTACTCCTTGGAAGGAAAGTTATAACCAACTTCGACAGCATATTAAAAAGCAGAGACATTACTTTGTCAACAAAGTCTGTCTAGTCAAGGCTATGGTTTTTTCAGTAGTCATGTATGGATGTGAGAGTTGGACTATAAAGAAAGCTGAGCACAAAAGAATTGATGCTTTTGAACTGTGGTGTTGGATAAGACTCTTGAGAGTCCCTTAGACTGCAAGGAGATCCAACCAGTCCATCCTAAAGGAGATCAGTCCTGGGTGTTCATCGGATGGACTGATGTTGAAGCTGAAACTACAATACTTTGGCCACCTGATGTGATGAGCTGACTCATTGGAAAAGACCCTGATGCTGGGAAAGATTGAGGGCAGGAGGAGAAGGGGACGACCGAGGATGAGATGGTTGGATGGTATCACTGACTCAATGGACATGAGTTTGGGTGAACTCCAGGAGCTGGTGATAGACAGGGAGGCCTGGCGTGCTATGGTTCATGGGATCACAAAGAGTCAGACATGACTGAGTGACTGAACTGAACTGACCTGAACCATACAGGCACAAGTTATCTTTGAATTTCATTACAGAAGCACTAATGAATGCTTCTAATCCAGGAAGCAACAACAACAACTAGGCTTCACCTGCAAATAGGTATATATTTTATTAATGAACAACTAAAAGTAATGTGGACCCTTATTATAATGCCATCTTCTTGGATTAATGGAGCAAAATGAAACAATTAAACTATGACAAGTCCAAAGACCAAGAAAACAAGCTTAAATGTCTGTGTCTGGAATGCTCTAAGTAAATTGGCCTTTAGTATAAAATGGAAGAAAGACATCTTTCTATTGAATTATTTTTATTTTCAAATAACTCAGTTAAATGTCTCTTTTTAAAGTGGCTACTCTACCCTAAAGAAGAAGGAAATTAGTACACTATGGTAGAATTCTTCCATAACAAATAACTGCAGAAGTGGCTTAGTAAAACCAGTAATAGAAGCTGTAGGGTGGACATAGCAGATATACATATGGTGGAAAGTTGGAGATCTTTGCAATGCTACTGCAAAATTTACTGTCTTTTTATTTGGGAGGCAGATCACAAGCTTTGCAAACCCACAGATCTAGTCAAAACTGTTGAAACAAGAGCAAAAATATTAGCAGGTATTGGTTCTTGGTTGCTCCTTGTCACTTACAGTAAAATATAATAATGTAAGTATTGTTAAGTATTACAACAACATGGATAAGAACTGGCTGGTTAACAAGGAGAAATACAGATGATCCAAAGATTAAGGGCTTCACAAATAGGCTCACTAGATAAAATACAGAACTCTCAGATAAATTTGAATTTCAGATAAACAAAAAATATTTAAGTATGATAATGCTCCATTATCCATATCCATATCCATACATAGGATATGACAAATATATTAAATGTTTATCTAAAATTCATTAAACTGAGCATCTTGAATTTGTATTTGCTAAATCTTGCACCCCTTTTCATAGAATAAAGAAGCCAAACTGCCTCTGAACTGTGAAGTGATGAGATAAAGCTGAAAATCACTTTAAGCAATGAGATCAATTAAGAATTTTCACATAAAAATAGCCCTTTAGCAAATATAAGAACATAGGCTATATTTGCTATCATGACATAGCCCTTCAGCAAAAATAGAAATATGAGTGTTGTCATCCCATCAAATCTTACTATTTCAAGTACTCTCAAGATAATAACATAAATGAAGGCAAGGAAGTAAAGAAATAAATCTGGTATAATAAGCATGACCAGAAAAGGATTTGGTTATTGTGTAGCTACTGACACATACAGACCACTAGAAGCAAAAGGATCAGAAGCCTTCTAAGTTTCCACAAACTTGCACTGAAAGGGTCTGGGACTGAGCCAACCATAAAGTGAGCCCCAGTCAGGCAAACTTGTATCAGGAGGAAGCAGACATGTTAAAGCTCTAACTGTCTGTTTAGAACATCAACTGAAACACCCACTTCAGAGTGGCCATCTGAGTATATTGAACAAGAAAGAACTCCTCACAGAGGGCAAATCTGGAGCCATGAAAAATAATGGTGAAGAAAGTTCCTCCCAGAGAGTAGGACTTTGATCTATTCAAGGAACTTTCTTAACTTTCAGATCAAGGTGTCTTGACTGTACATGCCCACCAGGCTTTCATCAATAACTGCTGCTATGGAAGAGTAACTGCTGTGATTTTCTAGTCTTCTCTTTTTGATGGCAATTTTTATTGTGTTTAATCTCTCCCTGCTCCACCTCTATCTATTATGCGCTTGGCAGGAGGGAGCAGCATTATAACTTGCCTTTTATTTCATAAAATCACTAGGCTACAAGGACCTGGTGGATAGAAATGTACATCATCCAGAGGTCCTGGACTTTGAGTTGAATGTAGCAACCAAGCGGACTTTGAATTTACAACATTAAGTAAACATAGAAGGTGTTTGTTTTGTAAGACAAAGGCTGTTCATAGATATTTGGTGATCAAAGGAGAAACCATTGAGGCTGCTGTCTGTCCAAATCTATTCTCTTCTTCTTGAACTCATGGCTGCACCACATGTATTAGTCTCTCTCTCACAGTGAAGCATGGCCATAAGTTTTCTCCAGCAGGCAGTGAGCGTAGGAGATATGTATACTTTCTAACAGGCAGCTCTGGGCTTTAGAGCCTTTCTTGTGTGTGCCTCCATACTTTTACAGTTGCACTAGATAGAATTTTTCTTGGAAGCCAGTAGCTGAGGCTGGATCAGCCATTTTAGTACAATCCCTTAGCCTACCATAACGAACCTAGTAGTAGTTTAGTCACTAAGTCCTGTCCGACTCTTGCGACCCCACAGACTGAACCTGCCAGGCTCCTCTGTCCAAGGGATCCTCCAGGCAAAAATACTGGAGTGGATTGTCATTTCCTTCTCCAGGGGATCTTCCCAACCCAGGAATAGAACCCGCATTTCCTGCATTGCAGGCAGATTCTTTACCGACAGAGATATATGGGAAGCCCAAGGAACCTAGAACATCACTATGTAATCTTCATAAATGGGAAACAATCGTCTTTACTCCTTAAGTCACTGAATTATTGTTGAGTCTACTCTTTTTTTTTTAATTAATTTTATTTTATTTTTAAACTTTACATAATTGTATTAGTTTTGCCAAAAATCAAAATGAATCCACCAGGGTATACATGTGTTCCCCATCCTGAACCCCCTCCTCCTCCTCCCCCACACCATCCCTCTGTCGAGTGCACCAGCCCCAAGCATCCAGTATCGTCAACCTGGACTGGCATCTCGTTTCATACATGATATTTTACATGTTTCAATGCCATTCTCCCAAATCTTCCCACCCTCTCCCTCTCCCACAGAGTCCATAAGACTGTTCTATACGCCAGTGTCTCTTTTGCTGTCTCGTATACAGGGTTATCGATCTTTCTAAATTCCATATATATCGTTAGTATACTGTATTGGTGTTTTTCCTTCTGGCTTACTTCACTCTGTATAATAGGCTCCAGTTTCATCCACCTCATTAGAACTGATTCAAATGTATTCTTTTTAATGGCTGAGTAATACTCCATTGTGTATATGTACCACAGCTTTCTTATCCATTCATCTGCTGATGGACATCTAGGTTGCTTCCATGTCCTGGCTATTATAAACAGTGCTGCGATGAACATTGGGGTACATGTGCCTCTTTCCCTTCTGGTTTCCTCAGTGTGTAAGCAGTGGGATTGCTGGATCATAAGGCAGTTCTATTTCCAGTTTTTTAAGGAATCTCCACACTGTTCTCCATAGTGGCTGTACTAGTTTGCATTCCCACCAACAGTGTAAGAGGGTTTCCTTTTCTCCACACCCTCTACTCTTAATAATATAGGGTACAAATGTGAAAGTGTTAGTTGGTCAATTGTGACCTACTTTGTAACACCATGGACTGTAGCTTGTCAGCCTCCTCTGTCCATGGAATTTTCCAGGCAAGAATACTCGAGTGGGTGAGCCATGCCCTTCTCCAGGTGTGAGGAAATTAACAAGATGGCACAAGTCGGGTCTCTTGCCCCATGTTCTGTAAACAATGACTTTCCACGGTTGTGCAACAGCAGAGATTGCATATAGCACTGCACATGTGCTTCAGGAGGTACTCGCTTGGCCACACACTACTTTTGTTCTTAAGTATGTGTAAGTTTCAGCTGGAAAAGTCCTAAGGGGTTTTATGTGTTTATGTGATGTTATATGTGCTGCTACTGCTGCTGTGCCAGCCAGGACAGAATAAGTGTGTCTGCAGTTCCCATGGCTCCTAGCATTTTCTTCCAGCTTACCTGCTCGAGCCTTGACTACCAGGGGTTCAGAGAACAGTGTGCACAATGAGCCACAGGGAGACCACTGGTACTGTGAACAGGATCGGTGATACACCAGGGGATCTTCCTGACCCAGGAATTGAACCCAGGTGTCCTGCATTGTGGGCAGATTCTTTATTGTCTAAGCCACTAGGGAAACCTACTTTTCATGTTTCCCTGTGGGGAAAAAAAAAAAAAAGATAAATACCCTGCAAAAGTATACAACTTTTGACCTCTCCTTATTCTTCCCGTTCCCACTACGTCCCAAGCAAGAAATAGTGATTTATCTTAATGGTGAGTTTGGGAAAGAAAACCAGATGTGTTAACCTCAATTCTTCCTCTCATCTTTCTCTTTGTCAATCTGGGTGGGGGATGGGGGGGGGGACACTCTCACCTTAGCAGGACAGACTATGCTCCATATTGAACTTCTACAAAGATGGGGTAGTATTAACTCAGGTAATGTTAGCAAGTTCTTGTGGCTGTGTATCCAAGTCATGATTTTCAAAAATAGTTTGTATTGATAACAAAAATGGCATTTTAATCTCCATTTATGTGAGCCTTTTGGCTATATTTCAAATGACACTGAACTTGAGTAAACAGATGTGGTGGTATTTCTTGGCACCTCTAAAAACAGTTTGAGGTTAAAACAAAACAAAAATTAAAAAAAAAAAAATTCTGTGAATGTTTCTTGAAGTAACAAAATAGCTCTCCCAAATAAATTTTCTTTGCTCCTCCCCCAACTTAATCTGTCATTTTTACCACCCATGATCTTTAAGTTGCACTTAGCTGACCAGGGATAAAAGCATGGTGGAATCCACAGACCAGTTCTATTTCTGAAGTGCACTGTGATAAGAACATACTTGTCTCCTAAATCAAAATAAAACTGCAACTAGATTACCCCCAGGTGTTTCTGATTCTCATTTCCTTGTCAATGTGAAAAGATATTTGATAAGATGATTCTATTTAACTTTGCAATAACATGGATAGATTGACACAGTAGTTTGTGACATAAATACCATTAAGGAAATGTTAAAAATATAGTGGAATTCATGACAGTCTGACAGAGGAAGGAATAGTATTTTTAAGCAATGTAAGATTTCCATTGCTCTTCATACAATGCAGTTATCTCTATAGTCCTCAAATATTAGAGATGTACTAATTGATATGCTTTTGCATGCGTGCATGCTCAGTCATGTCTGACTTTTTGTGACTCCACAGACTGTGGCCCACCAGGCTTCTCTGTCCATGGAATTTTCCTGGCAAGAATAGTGAAATGGGTTGTCTTTTCCTGCTTCAGGGGATCTTTCCAACCCAGGGTTCAAACCTGCATCTCTTGTGTCTCCTGCTTTGGTGGACAGATTTTATACCACTGAGCCTTGCTTTTACATATAGCTAAACATACATATATTTTTGTCATACCTAAAAGTATTATGAGTGTACCCTCCTTGATCCTATTTTCTCTATTTTAATTGTATATTAAGACTGGTACAGGTTTTACAGACCTGGGGAATTTTACCTAAATAGATTAAACACAGAAAGGACAAAGTCAAGGAGGATCAATATAAAGTTTTGAATAGACTAATGACTGTCCAAAGCTTCCTTGAAAAACTTCTATGAGACAAATTTTCATAGAGAAAATAGAAGCTATATTTAAAATCTAAGTGTTTTAGTTATGGCCTCTAATTTAACACACAGGAAATTGATATATCTACCTAGAAGGGGAAAAAACAAAAACAAAAAAAAACAGAGACAGATAACCAAATCTCACTCTTGGGTGATCTGATTCTAAGGTCCATAATTGTAATTCTTATGATATAGTTAACTTCTGGCTTAAAATACCTAAGATCTTTGTTACTATTTACAAGTAAGGCACATGGTGTTTGGCACAGGTGTGGAATCAAGCAAGTGTCTGGATTTGGATACACAGTTTTCACTTTCTTGCCTTGGTATTCTGTACAAGATAATCTAGCTAAGACTCTCTGATGTAAAATGGTGACAAGAACAGATCATGCATTAAAGAAGGATTATGCAAATTATATTAGTTTAGTGGTTCTAAGGGCTTCCCTGGTGGCTCAGGTGGTAAAGAATCTGCCTGTAATGTGGGAGACCTGAGTTCAATCCATGGATTGGGAAGATGCCCTGGAGAAGGTTAATGACTACCCACTACAGTGTTCTTGCCTGGAGAATTCCATGGACAGGGGAGCCTGGAAGGCTACAATCCATGGGGTCACTTTAGCTTGTGTCAGAATCACTCTGCTTGTCTAGTGAGATTTTGCATTTCTGAAAAGTTTTCAGTCAGATGCTGTTGATCAAGAAACCATACATTAAGAATTACTATATAAACTAACACATGTAAAGCACTAGCAAATTGTATAATAAGTGTTTGATATGTTTTAGCTATTCATTTTCTTGGTGCTTTATTTTTCATCTTTATAGTTGTAAAAAGAGACAAACATATAATTTGGAAATATTTTTATTTAGGATAAATCTTGCTTGGTTAGCATATACTGTCCAGGAAAAAAATATATATATAGTTTTATAAATTAAAAGGTATTTGGTGATGATACTAACAGAATCATTTGATAAAAGCAAAAGCCTTTATAGAGTGAAGTATTCTGTGTTATCATTTTGGAATTTTATGTTTGCATCTTATTAAGAATAATATTCCTTTAATATATTTATATCATAAAAAGTTATTAAATAAGGAGATTTAATTTTGAATTAAAACATGCTCTTAGTGCATGTTCTTGTAATGGCAATGCTTCCATTGTGGTTGCCCTCAATAATACTTTATTTACATTACGTACAGGTCTAAGATTTTCCTATATAAAATTATCACAAAAACTGCAGATGCCTGTCTTCACTATTATGTCCATATCAGATGTAAACAACTATTAAATATGTGATATATGGTTAACCTATATGCAGATCAGGAAGCAACAGTTAGAACTGGACATGGAACAACAGATTGGTTCCAAATAGGAAAAGGATTACATCAAGGCTGTATATTGTCACCCTGCTTATTTAGCTTATATGTAGAGTACATCATGAGAAATGCTGAGCTGGAAGAAACACAAGCTGGAATCAAGATTGCCGGGAGAAATATCAATAATCTCAGATATGCAGATGACACCACCTTTATGGCAGAAAGTGAAGAGGAACTAAAAAGCCTCTTGATGAAAGTGACAGAGGAGAGTGAAAAAGCTGGCTTAAAGCTCAACATTCAGAAAACTAAGATCATGGCATCTTGTCCCATCACTTCATGGGAAATAGATGGGGAAACAGTGGAAACAGTGTCAGACTTTTTTTGGGGGCTCCAAAATCACTGCAGTTAGTGATTGCCGCCATGAAATTAAAAGATGCTTACACCTTGGAAGGAAAGTTATGACCAACCTAGATAGGATGTTAAAAAGCAGAGACATTACTTTGCCAACAAAGGTCCATCTAGTCAAGGCTATGGTTTTTCCAGTGGTCATGTATGGATGTGAGAGTTGGACTGTGAAGAAAGCTGACAGCCAAAGAATTGAAGCTTTTCAACTGCAGTATTGGAGAAGACTCTTGAGAGTCCCTTGGCCTGCAAAGAGATCCAACCAGTCCATTCAAAAGGAGATCAGTCCTGGATGTTCATTGGAAGGACTGATGCTAAAGCTGAAATTCCAGTACTCTGTCCACCTCATGCAAAGTGTTGACTCATTGGAAAAGACCCTGATGCTGGGAGGGATTGGGGGCAGGAGGAGAAGGGGATGACAAAGGATGAGATGGCTAGATGGCAAAACCAACTCGATGAACATGAGTTTGAGTAAACTCCAGGAGTTGGTGGTGGACAGGGAGGCCTGGTGTGCTGCGATTCATGGCGTCACAAAGGGTTGGACATGACTGAACGACTGAACTGAACTGAACTGATATGGTTAACACATCATATTACTTTGTTGAAAATTTTCTTTTGACTTAACAATATGCTGCAATAATGTGTACATAAGAGAAGAAAAGAATTGATTATGTGTGCAAAGAGGAAGAAACTAAAAATCATAAAGCAACTCATCCAAAATCCAAATAAACACATAAACAGTTAAGACAAAAACTGTTTTTTGATGATGATATGAAATGAATAATTGGTGAAGTGAAAGAAGAGTAACAAAAATTATATTAAAAACTAAAAAGGTCTATTTAGTTTTGTTCCTTTGTTTTGTTCAAAGAGCCTACTGATAAGTTAATGGTGGCTAGAGGAATGTCAGCAAACATTAGAATTTGAAGTGAAAAATAAAACTTAGTCATTACCACTAACAGTCAAGAATTTGCATTATTTAATAAAATCTATATGTTGAAAATATTTATTTACCTTAAGACACATATTTTTCTCTTTGTGTTTCCTATCCTTAATGGATTCTGTCTCAAAAACTTTTAGCTACTCCTGGCTTCCCCCGTGGCTCAGTGGTAAAGAATCCACCTGCAATGCAGGAGATGTGGAAAATGCAGTTTTGATCCCTGGGTCAAGAAGATTCCCTGGAGAAGGAAATGACAACTCACTTCAATATTCTTCCCTGGAAAATCCCATAGACAGAGGAGCCTGGTGGGATGCAGTCCATGGGATCACAAAGAGTCCTACATGACTAAGCAACTGAGCACAGCATCACCACCCCCCCCCAAAAAAAAATTGTCTACTACCAAAAGAAAGGAGCAAAGAAAAATGTTTAGCATGCAGATTAAGCAATCAATAGTAATAAACTATTGGTGACATCTGCAGTTTTTCACAAGCCAAAACAAAATATTTCAACTTATTTTTATCATTTTTTTCCTGCAACAGTATCAAATAAAATGGTGACAGCGTTTGTATTAAGAACCTTTTGAAAATTGAACAAAGACTGATCTGGTAAATGCATTGTCTTCTTCAGTGAGATTATTTACTTCTTTGACAGTTTCACTGTTGATGAGGACATGAGAAATTACTTTTACTGCAGGCTGTATGGTATGTGGAATTTTTATCAGATGGTTGTTATTAAACATTGTTAAAATGAAAAGTGACACAGTCTCCTTTAATGGTCTGAATGTTCAAAAGATTAGCAATCACAAAAGCTTTGAGCATGAACTGAATTTTTATGATTTTCTTCTTGGCATACTGCCATACTATGAAAGTTTTAGATGATTTTAAGACTACCTGGAAAGGTCCTAATTCCCAACTCTCCTAGGAAGCTCCAAACACTAAGTACTGTCTTTGGCTTCTTCTTGGGAGACTTTCTTTCTTTCTTTGGTCTTTATTGATTGATCTTAACCATTTCAGAAAACACAATTTAGACAACAAATACTTTCAACACAAAATTAAAAAAAAATGAATGATAAGAGTAAAAGCAATAACTCTATCCTGATGAAAAATCTAGACTGAAGGAAATGCTGTTTTTCAAGTAAACAATAACATACATACTTTATTTACTCAAACTATATTTCATTAAGACTTTGAGAAACATTCTATTAAGAAAACAAGAAGCATTCATAGATAATTGTTTAAATTGAAAGAGACTATGTAAATAGTTGTATATACCAAAATACTATTACATATACTTTGCAGTCATGTGCAGATATTCAATAATCAATATCTATTTTAGAAGGAGATCAATACTTAAATAAGTATATTTACAACAAAAACAGATTAAGATATAGGATTTTGTGGTAGTAATACAAACATATTTGAAAGAGTGCTGTTCCAAGTAGCTTACACTAAGCCTTTTCAATATCTGGAGCAAAATCTTATGAGAACTAATATTCTTAAGAATCTGTCTTATTCAGATAACTTTCAACTGCACTGATGAAGTGAACGTGGTTTTAATTTCCTAGATTTAGAGTTATGACAGCTATAGTATTTACTGGTTTATTCTTATTCTCAAGTTAAATAATAGTAGTCATATTATTAATTGATGATAGTACTCATTCTGTTGTTCATACAAGTCTACATTTCTTGCACCTAGACACTTCATTAGTAACAAGCCAGTGTCATAAATCCAAATTATACTTGTGCCAACAAAGGTCCATCTAGTCAAGGCTATGGTTTTTCCAATGGTCATGTATGGATGTGAGAGTTGGACTGTGAAGAAAGCTGACAGCCAAAGAATTGAAGCTTTTCAACTGCAGTATTGGAGAAGACTCTTGAGAGTCCCTTGGCCTGCAAAGAGATCCAACCAGTCCATTCAAAAGGAGATCAGTCCTGGATGTTCATTGGAAGGACTGATGCTAAAGCTGAAATTCCAGTACTCTGTCCACCTCATGCAAAGTGTTAACTCATTGGAAAAGACCCTGATGCTGGGAGGGACTGGGGGCAGGAGGAGAAGGGGATGACAAAGGATGAGATAGCTAGATGGCAAAACCAACTCGATGAACATGAGTTTGAGTAAACTCCAGGAGTTGGTGGTGGACAGGGAGGCCTGGTGTGCTGCGATTCATGGCGTCACAAAGGGTTGGACATGACTGACTGACTGAACTGAACTGAACTGATATGGTTAACACATCATATTACTTTGTTGCAAATTTTCTTTTGACTTAACAATATGCTGCAATAATGTGTACATAAGAGAAGAAAAGAATTGATTATGTGTGCAAAGAGGAAGAAACTAAAAATCATAAAGCAACTCATCCAAAATCCAAATAAACACATAAAGAGTTAAGACAAAAACTGTTTTTTGATGATGATATGAAATGAATAATTGGTGAAGTGAAAGAAGAGTAACAAAAATTATATTAAAAACTAAAAAGGTCTATTTAGTTTTGTTCCTTTGTTTTGTTCAAAGAGCCTACTGATAAGTTAATGATGGCTAGAGCAAACATTAGAATTTGAAATGAAAAATAAAACTTAGTCATTACCACTAACAGTCAAGAATTTGCATTATTTAATAAAATCTATATGTTGAAAATATTTATTTACCTTAAGACATATATTTTTCTCTTTGTGTTTCCTATCCTTAATGGATTCTATCTCAAAATCTTTTAGCTACTCCTGGCTTCCCCAGTGGCTCAGTGGTAAAGAATCCACCTGCAATGCAGGAGATGTGGAAAATGCAGGTTTGATCCCTGGGTCAAGAAGATTCCCTGGAGAAGGAAATGACAACTCACTTTAATATTCTTCCCTGGAAAATCCCATAGACAGAGGAGCCTGGTGGGATGCAGTCCATGGGGTCACAAAGAGTCCTACATGACTGAGCAACTGAGCACAGCATCACCACCCCCAAAAAAAAAAAAATACTACTACAAAAAGAAAGGAGCAAAGAAAAATGTTTAGCATGCAGATTAAGCAATCAATAGTAATAAACTATTGGTGACATCTGCAGTTTTTCACAAGTCAAAACAAAATATTTCAACTTATTTTTATCATTTTTTTCCTGCAACAGTATCAAATAAAATGGTGACAGCGTTTGTATTAAGAACCTATTGAACATTGTACAAAGACTGATCTGGTAAATCCAGTGTCTTCTTCAGTGAGATTATTTACTTCTTTGACAGTTTCACTGTTGATGAGGACATGAGAAATTACTTTTACTGCAGGCTGTATGGTATGTGGAATTTTATCAGATGGTTGTTATTAAACATTGTTAAAATGAAAAGTGACACAGTCTCCTTTAATGGTCTGAATGTTCAAAAGATTAGCAATCACAAAAGCTTTGAGCATGAACTGAATTTTTATGATTTTCTTCTTGGCTTACTGCCATACTATGAAAGTTTTAGATGATTTTAAGACTACCTGGAAAGGTCCTAATTCCCAACTCTCCTAGGAAGCTCCAAACACTAAGTACTGTCTTTGGCTTCTTCTTGGGAGACTTTCTTTCTTTCTTTGGTCTTTATTGACTGATCTTAACCATCTCAGAAAACACAATTTAGACAACAAATACTTTCAACACAAAATTAAAAAAAAAATGAATGATAAGAGTAAAAGCAATAACTCTATCCTGATGAAAAATCTAGACTGAAGGAAATGCTGTTTTTCAAGTAAACAATAACATATATACTTTATTTACTCAAACTCTATTTCATTAAGACTTTGAGAAACATTCTATTAAGAAAACAAGAAGCATTCATAGATCATTGTTTAAATTGAAAGAGACTATGTAAATAGTTGTATATACCAAAATACTATTACATATACTTTGCAGTCATGTGCAGATATTCAATAATCAATATCTATTTTAGAAGGAGATCAATACTTAAATAAGTATATTTACAACAAAAACAGATTAAGATATAGGATTTTGTGGTAGTAATACAAACATATTTGAAAGAGTGCTGTTCCAAGTAGCTTACACTAAGCCTTTTCAATATCTGGAGCAAAATCTTATGAGAACTAATATTCTTAAGAATCTGTCTTATTCAGATAACTTTCAATTGCACTGATGAAGTGAACGTGGTTTTAATTTCCTAGATTTAGAGTTATGACAGCTATAGTATTTACTGGTTTATTCTTATTCTCAAGTTAAATAATAGTAGTTGTATTATTAATTGATGATAGTACTCATTCTGTTGTTCATACAAGTCTACATTTCTTGCACCTAGACACTTCATTAGTAACAAGCCAGTGTCATAAATCCAAATTATACTTGGCAGCTATTCTTCCTGACAGTTAGACTAGATGTGAAATAACATTTTTTTGTCTTTACTAATATCTTTTTACATTTGCATGGCAATAGAAGATGACACCACTCTTCTGGCAGAAAATGAAGAAGAACTAAAAAGCCTCTTGATGAAAGTGAAAGAGGAGAGTGAAAAAGTTGGCTTAAAGCTCAACATTCAGAAAACGAAGATCATGGCATCTGGTCCCATCACTTCATGGGAAATAGATGGGGAAACAGTGGAAATAGTGTCAGACTTTATTTTTTGGTGATTGCAGCAATGAAATTAAAAGATACTTAGTCCTTGGAAGGAAAGTTATGACCAACCTTGATAGCATATTAAAACGCAGAGACATTACTTTGCCAACAGAGGTCCGTCTAGTCAAGGCTATGGTTTTTCCAGTGGTCATGTATGGATGTAAAAGTTGGACTGTGAAGAAAGCTGAGTGCCCAAGAATTGATGCTTTTGAACTGTGACATTGGAGAAGACTCTTGAGAGTCCCTTGGACTGCAAGGAGGTCCAACCAGTCCATTCTGAAGGAGGTCAGTCCTGGGTGTTCTTTGGAAGGACTGATGCTGAAGCTGAAACTCCAATACTTTGGCAACCTCATGTGAAGAGTTGACTCATTGGAAAAGACTCTGATGCTGGGAGGGATTGGGGACAGGAGGAGAAGGGGACGACAGAGGATGAGATGGCTGAATGGCATCACCGACTCGATGGACGTGAGTTTGGGTGATCTCCTGGAGTTGGTGATGGACAGGGAGGCCTGGCTTGCTGCAGTTCATGGGGTGGCAAAGAGTCAGACACGACTGATTGACTGAACTGAACTGAAGTGATAACTACCAATGTATTTATGTATGCTATTTTTTTCCTTTTGAGTTTATTTCTATTTGTATTGTCTAGATTATCTAAATTGTCTAAATATCTATTTGTTGTCTAAATGAATCTTACCATTTATTCCAGTTTTTCTCTGGTTTATTCTCAACTATCAATTTTTAAATTATAGTTGCTCAGAATTATTTCTTAAGTATCTTATACTTTTATATTATTTTTCTACTTATTTCATCCATTACAGCGAGGATCAATAATATTTATTGTCCTGACCTAGGAATCGAACCAGGGTCTCCTGCATTGCAGGCGGGCTCTTTACCAACTGAGTGATCAGGGAAGCCCCCCAAATTATATAATTGCTCGTGATTATTACCCAAGTAAATTTGTACAAAGAATATACACATAGCACAAAGTCTTTTTGTAGGGTGATTCTTCACACATTTAAAAAAAAAATGAGCCCATTTTAAAACTCTTCACTTTTTTTTTTTTTTTAAACATTGGGCATACTTAGTCGTGTCAGCCATTTATCGTAGAAGAGCATCATTTTAAGTATCTGAATCAGCCTGCCTATTAATCTATCAACATGCATTTTGCATATATTTCACACTTTAAAATGGAGACTCTAAAACTGAAAACAAAAACCTATAGGGAATGTATCCTGAATGGAGAATTGGTTGATAGCCCCACCTCTAATTATTTTATTTGTCCATTTCTGTTTTCATTCAGCAAGTCCGTATTGAGTATTCATTGTATGCTAATCACTAAAGTAGGTGTTATGTATAAAGAATAAATGAGAACCAACGATCTTTCTTAAGATTCCCAGGTGACACAGTGGTAAAGAATCTGCCTGCCAATGTAGGAGACAGAGGAGATATGGGTCCCATCCCTGGGTCAGGAAGATCCCCTTGAGGAGGAAATGGCAACCCATTCCAATATTCTTGCCTGGAAAATCCCATGGACATAGGAGCCTCGTGGGCTACAGTCTGTGGGGTTGCAAAGAGTCTGACACCACTGAGGACATACACAAACATGCACACACCTCCCTTAAACAGGTCACTGTCTAGAGAAACTCTTCACACAAACCCTGCACTCTCACACATGCCAATGAATAGCCTTTGTCCATTGAGGTGTCTCAAAGTCAAAGTTAGAGAAAAGTGCCTTATAAAACAGCAACCTCAACACTGGGCAGCTGAGGTTCAGTGAAGAAAAGGGAAATTTTTAGTTATTTCTGTATAAACTGTTATTAAACCTGGGCTTGGATTCTAAGGTTCCAGGTAATAACCACTTATATGAGATTAAAGATTTCCATGTAAACATGCTTTGGGCTTGGGCTGGTCAGTTGACTAGAACAATTTATTTTGTTTGAATGCTGCATTTCTTATGCTGACCAGGGACAAGGATTATGTTTAGATTCCAGAAAAGAAGGGAATACATATATAATAGGAAGATGTTGATCTATTATACTTATGGGACCAAAAGCAAAAGGACTGATTATATTTAAGGGTTAGAGATGCATATAAGACATTGTTTAAAATGCTCTTCCCTCTCTATCATAACGTTATCAACACATAGAAAAATTGTGAAAAGCTATGAAATATATATGATTGAAAATCAGCAAAATACCAGAGACTGTTTTATTCTTCCAGTTTCATTTGAGATGTAACTGACATAAAGGATCATATAACGTTAAGGTGTAGAGTATAATGATTTGACATCACTGAATGTTTAATGAACATCTATCTCATACAGATAGTTCAGAGACAATTTAATTAACTATATATGCCCCATATTTGATTGTTTAGTTGTTGGGGAAGCAATAATTAGATGAATATTAATTAAATATAATAAATTATTATTATATAATTATTTTATAAAATTTATCTGTTCAGTTTTCATAGTAACAAAATCTCCTTTTTTGGTATGATAATTATTTTCACAAAATTTGTGTCCAATTAATAATAATATTCTAAGAATTAAAAATGTACTCAAAAGTACAATTTAGATTTTTAAAAATTAAAATTAAAGTAAGTGTATAATTCAAACATTCCTTTTTAAAAATAGTTCTTTTCAAATAGAAAGTTATTTACTAAAATTAAAAGAAAAGAATGCTTAAAATTCCAAAGGATAAAAATATTGTTATTAATTTAAATTTTTGAAAAATAAAGTATCATTAAATTTCCATGTAAAATAAAACTCCTCAAAATGCTCATGGTCAATTTTCATTTTGTTACTGATGTAATGAATTGATATGCTATACATGTATTTCATCTAGGCCTATATATACACATTTACAGTAATAAGATAGATTGTTTAATATTTCAATATGTTCTTCAACTCTTCTGAATAGCATGTAATTCTGGAATATCTCTTGAACCACAAGTTTAAACAAAAGTAAAGAAAGTATAAAAGGTCTCTCAGTGCTACTGGGAAATGATACTTGGTTTATGCAGGGATCTATTGCATTCATGCTGAGAGGAAGAATTTGACAAGCTAATTAATTTGTCTTTTCTCTTACCTAAATGCTTCTGCTGCTCAAGTCATCTCCACACTGTCACAGCTCATTTTGTAGTGTAGGCAGCAGCATGATCCACAAATATTCTCAATACTCAGACATCCATTATTTAAAGGACACATATAACTGATGCAAAAGACACTGCTTATGGAACAGACATTTAGGGTTGTGATCACCCTGTGTAAACCCTGAGGATTGGATCCAAAGTGACAGACGTGCCTGGATGTACTTTATATATTAATTAATAATAAAATTAATTTTCTATGTGTAATGAACTGTAGGTTTTCTAATGAACTGGCTAAGATCAGAGGCCTCTTCTGCCTCAGTTTAAAAGAGATACAGATTGAAGTATACATGTATGTATACCTTAAAAGCACAGAACAAATTAAATATACATGTGTTTTAGATGTAGAAAATTTCAGGATTGTTTCTTGGAAGTGGTAAAATTTGAGTTGAATTTTAAAGGGTGAGTAATTAAGTATCTGGGCTTCCCTGGTGGCTCAGATGGTAAAAAATCTGCCTGCAATGCTGGAGACCTGGGTTTGATCCCTGGGTTGGGAAGATCCCCTGGAGGAGAGCATGGCAACCCACTCCAGTATTCTTGCTTGGAGAATCCCCATGGACAGAGGTGAGCTAGAGTCCATGGAGTCACAAAAAGTTGGACATGACTGAGTGACTGAACACAGCACACCCAGTTAAGTGTCTATAGAACCATACAAGAACCTAGGCATCAGAGCATAGGTGAAATTCTGACTATACAATTAAATAGGACTTTACAAAATATACTAATAAACTCAGACTTTGATTTTTAGGGTTAATAGAAGTTGTTTTATTATTTTTAGTGGTAAAAGAGCAGTTATTTTCAGAAGGATGATTACCAGCATAGAGGATTGGAGCAAAGAAAATCTAGACTCATGAGAAAAGTTAAGCTGCCATTGCAAAAGTTGTGAGGAGAAAAGTAGATGTGAACTAAAGCAATATTAGAAGTGTTGGAGAAGAGGGCAATGCTTGAAACGATACACATATAGGAAGCAATACAAATATATAGCTTTGACTATCTCTTCCATTGATTATCTTTTCAGAGCTACATCAAACTGTTTACTTAGATATCAATATTATAGTAAACTAAACTTTATATTTATTATAGGAGATTTATAGATGTTTTGAGTTGCACTATATACAACTATATAATTACCAAAGTAACTTTCTGAGAGAATATTATGCCTTAGAATATAGATACTCAAAATCAATTATTTAAAGACAGGAAAACAAAACTTCAGTTCACCTTATGCATTTTAAAAACACTCACTCTGAATTATCAGACAAATGAATAGATTAACCCAAGATTCTTCAGACAGTTAACACTGGAGTGATAGCTAAATTCTGATTACCAGAGCTCTATTCAATTTAATGTTATATTTTCTCTAAATAGCACCAGCGTTAGAACTATTTTTGTAGTCATAGAGTATTTAATACATTGCATGTATTAGACATGTAAAATATATACAATATTTACCCATTTACCAATATATTAACATGCAATATGTAATATGCAATTTATTCTAAAGTACATTAATCTTGGTAAAATATTACAAAGAAAAACAACATGAGCTAAAGGAATCTATGATAAGCTGAAGTAGCTAAAACCAACCAGATAAGCAGTTCCTATGAGTTAACTGAGACAGTCAGTGAATGAAAACCAGAGAAAAAATTCTAAAGAAACAGAAATATCCTAATACCCAGAGAAGATGCTGTTATAAGGCTGCCAGAGATATGGTTCTTTAAAAAGTATGTTTGTGAAAACAAATGCTGCCTTATAAAGAGGAACATGTATATTTCTCAATACAGTCATAATTTTAAAACACTCACAGTTTTCTTTCACAATTTTCCAGGTCAAAAATATAAAAAAATAATGTAAAACAAAAATAACATCAACTTCTGCTGTTTTTTTAACACCACAGTTAAACTAAAGCTAAGAAGTTTATCCACACCATGCAGATTTATATAACAGTCATAGAATGTGGATATTTTTCAAAACAGATATTGTACCCACAGTCATTTAAATCGAACCAAACATTAATGAGCAAATTTTACGGATGAGCAAGGGATATACAACCTTGGTTTTTGTGATTTTGATAATGAGGATAATAACAACTGTTAGTAAAGCTATTCTAGTGTCCAAGGTTTTATCACTTACTTCAAATACTCCATAGGAGAAGTAAGTTAAGATGAATATATGAGTCAAAAACTGAACGGATAAAACAAAGCCCTGAAAATCAAAGATATGTTTGAAAACTTTGTACTATCAAATATATTTAATACATAATTTCTGGCATTTTTATGAATGGTAGCATTATAACTACTCTATCAGTATACTTTGCTACTGCTGCTAAGTCACCTCAGTCATGCCTGACTCTGTGCCACTCCATAGACGGCAGCCCACCAGGCTCCCCCGCCCCTGGGATTCTCCAGGCAAGAACACTGGAGTGGGTTGCCATTTCCTTCTCCAATGCATGAAAGTGAAAAGTGAAAGTGAAGTGGTTCAGTCGTATCCTACTCTTAGTGACCCCATGGACCGCAGCCTACCAGACTCCTCCAACCACGGGATTTTCCAGGCAAGAGTACTGCAGTGGGGTGCCATTGCCTTCTCCACCAGTATACTCTACAAGTACATAATGTTTTAAGAACTACAAGCGTTAGATGATAAATGACAATCCCTGCCTTGCCTTAAAAAGTAGGAAACACCAGCTGAGCTTTATCATGTTAAAAAGAGATCTTTGTTTTCCAAATTTCAATATAAAATTAATATATAAATATAACAATATAGCTATTTGTTATTTTACAAATATATACAATATAAAATTAATATTCTGCCTATAAAGGCAGAATAGAGACTCAAAAGGGGATTGTGCGTGCTAAGTCACCTCAGTTGTGTCTGACTCCGTGTAAACCTGTGGACTGTAGCCTACCAAGCTCATCTGTCCATAGGATTCTCCAGGCAAGAATACTGGAGTGGGTAGCTATGCCCTTCTCCAGATCTTTCTAATTCAGAGATTGAACCAGTGTCTGTCTTACATCTCCTGCATTGGCAGGTGTGTTCTTTACATTGGCAGATGGGTTCTTTACACTACATTGACAGTGTTCTTTACCACTATGTTGGCAGCGCCACTTGGGAAGCCCCCTCAAGTGGATTACTAACAAACTAGTTCTTCAGTAGATTTACATTCCTAACTAGTATTGACTTTTTGAATTTATACATGAAAAACTTGTGCTTGTTTATGGCACAAAGACTAATAATAGAAATCATCTTGAAAAAGACACAAATGCCCACCAAGTTAGCAGGTCTTTTTTCATTATGTATGGAATACACTGTGAAAGTTTGTAATTACACCATCAGAACAGGAAGCACCTTAGATACCAACTAGGCCAATTCTCTCATTAATTTAGGCATCTGTGGGCTTGAGAGAGGGCCAGTGTCTTGCTTGAGCTAACAGTACTGATAATAGAGGCCAAGCTAGAATGGGGGTCTTGTATTCCCAGTGTCACCAGTCCCTTTGCAAATGTTTCTTAATGAATTTTCCTGCCTCCAGTCATGCCCACAACCAATCCATTCTCCACACTGCTGCCAGAATGATCCTTCATAAACACAAATCTGACCAGCTTATTCCCCTGCTTAAAAGCTTTTAATCAGCCCTATCACTCACAGGACAAAGTTCAAATTTCTTAGCATCTACTACAAGATTTTGACATCTGCTTGATTTTCTGGCTTCTTCTATCACCAATTCTTAAAATCTAAAGCCTTAGTCATCTGCAAGTACTTCTACAAAATAAATAATGCTTTCTCAAATTCTGTATCCAGAAATTCTGGAGTTTCAAATGGCTGTATCTTTATTGTCTCCTTTTATTATCTCACAACAATCTACATAAGCAGGTTTTTATTTTTTATTTTGTAAAAGAGAAGATATTCGTCTAACCTAGAAGTACACCTGGTCATTGACTTATCTAAAATGACAGCTTTAATCATTTATTCCTTAAGGTTGTCTCCTAGATAACCATGATCAAAAGCAAAAACAAATCCAAGACATAATGACTTATTATTCTAGGAGACAAATTCGGCAAAATCAGCCTCAGCAATTTAATGAATTTATAGAGTAGAAATGTAATATTGGAGATTACCAATAATCACATTTTTATCTAATTTTTTTTTAGGCAATGAAAGTGTGAATTATTATTTTATTTATGAGCAAGAATAAAATGCTTAGATAAAGAACTTCAAGTTTATTTTAAGGAACTATGCACAAATTTAGGTTCTATACAAAATTTGATCCCTAAATGAAATCACTGTGTAATCTCTTATTTATCAATTTTTAAAAAATCTAAAAAATTTTTGAAAAGCCTTTCTCATAACATTTTACTCATGTTCTTATTGTGAATATTATTTATAAGAATTAAATTAATATATTAAATAAATGTAATATATTTGAAATCTCCTCGGTACACTATCCCTTATTAGTATTATAGTTTCTCTTTTTGCAAGCATTTAGTTATTATAGGAAAAGAAAAGTCATATGTCACCTCAGAGAGGTTATTTTTTTTTTAACAGAATTTAAAACATAAGGATAAATTATCACAAGAAGACAATTAATTTGAATGTGTTATGACCAGAGATAGAGTAAAAACACTATGTTTTAAACAGGAATTTTTATAAAACCAAGTAAATGATATCAATATGAGATGGTTTACATCATTATAAAAATAAAGTAGACAAAATATGTATTAAATATACAAACAATTATATAAGCCTGATAGTCATCTCATGTATTTGTGTGGAAATTTCTTTGTAAACAGTTGTATTTAAGGTTTAGTGATAAAACCTGTGAAAAGTGAAATGCAAAGCACTGATTTTTTCAAAACTTTATAAAGTAAAAAAGTGATAGATATGTGATTTTATTAAGTAACATACTGACATATTTGAAATTAAAGTTATGCTACATATTTTTAAATGGATCTATAAGAATCAAATAGGTTATTTTGCTGACAAAAATAAATGTTTAAAATAATTTTAGACTTGTAAATAAACCAAGTATTATCACTTACAATATATGAGAAGACAGTTTGAAATCTATTTGATAAATATATTAGCTGCATAGAACATGAAAAATGGTGACTCTACGAAGCACCCACAAAACATAATGTCTGTTTTAGTGCACAATATTAATTTATTTGTATTTTATTTACTAATGCAATTATTATCGCAGTTAGTATGGTAAGATTCAGTAGATAAAGAATACATTTATTAAATTCCTAAGTAATCAGGATGAGGTAAATGTGTAAGTACAGATCACATAAACCATGTAATATTGTCATCAAATCAGGGAAATTGTTAATAAAAATATTTCTTCAGTCCCATGATGGAGATTTAACTATTATATAAAAAAGAGTGAAATGAAAAGATGTTTAACATCACAAAGTACTAGAGAAATATAAATCAAAGCTACAATGAGGTATCACCTCACACTAGTCAGAATGGCCATCATGAAAAATATCTACAAAAATTAAATGCTGGAGAGGGTGTGGAGAAAGGGAAACCCTTCTGCATTATTGGTAGGAATGTAAACTGGGGCAGCCACTGTGGAGAATAGTATGGAGGTTTCCTTAAAAGACTGAATAAATAAAAATAAATAAATAAAATAAAATAACAACAGCACAAATCTTATTTATAAACATGAAAAAAAAAAAAAAAGGAAGAAAGACCGAAAACAGAGCTACCATATGATCTAGCAATCTTGCTCCTGGGCATAAACCCAGGGAAAACCATAATTTGAAAAGATACATGCACCCCAATGTTCATAGCAGATAAGTAAAATGGCCAGGACACAGAAGCAACCTAAACGTCCATCAAGAGAGGATAAAGATGTGGTACATACATACATACAATGTAATATTACTCAGCCATAAAAAGATTGAAGTAATGTCATTTTTACTAAAATGGATGGACCTAGAGATTGTCATACTGAGTGAAAGTGAGAAGAAAGTGAAAGTTGCTCAGTCATGTCCAGCTCTTCGCAACCCCAAGGACTACACTGTGCATGGAATTCTCTATGCCAGAATGCTGGAGTGGGTAGCTGTTCCTTTCTCCAGGGGATTTTCCCAACCCACTTATAGTAAGTAGTAAAGGTTTATTTCATCAGGTTTGCTTTATACTATGAACATCTCCTATTCAAAAATTCTGCCTTTCAATATTATATTTCATATTATTTGGATTCTTCATTGTACATTATTTATATTAACAGGAGTAGGCAATGAAATGCAGTTGAAAAAACACTGAGTCAGAAATCAAAACATGAGACTCTAGTTCTGGTATTTGTAACTTTGGAAAATGCTTTGCTTCTTATTCTGTCATTATTACTTTATTGTAATATGAAACACTTAGGGAAAATTACTACTAAGACCCTTTAGCAATTTCCATTATTGCTTTAGTCTACAATTATTTATTTACAAAATGATTTTTATACAATTCCTTCTGATAAAGCAGTTATAAACTGTTGATTTAGAGTTGCTTAACTGCTATCAAAATGATTATGAAGACCCTTGCCTTCAAATGTTTTTAGCAGTCACTTATGATGGCATATTAATATAAATGCAAAGGGAAATATAATGGTTAATAAAAGATATTAACAAAAAGCCTTTCAATTTGCAAAAACCAACTTATAAACATATTAGTGCTTTCAGTATATAAAAGCAAAATGTTATTTTTAAAATGCCCATTATTCCTTTAATGAGAAGACAAGCTTTTTCTAATAAAAGTTTAATGTCTTAAATGTTTTAGTACATTTCTAAAATGTCACAATTTTTATATCATTGAAATGAAATAAAATGCACATACATTTGAAGAAAATATATATACAATTTGGACATTTATAAATATATTATCTAAACAACATCTTTCTTTTAATACCTTACTATGGTAAAAAAATATGACTTTTAAGGTAATCCAGTCAAGTTTTTACTTGCCAGCTTGTGTATGAACTATACATGAGCTCATGATGAACTATATTTACTACAGCATGCTTGTATTACTCTCAGTTCCTCTGTGTTCTTTTCTATAAAAATGAGACAATAAACTCATTTCTGATTTTTTTTGTTTACTAGAAATTGCAAGGAAAGAATTATTTGGCCCATTCCCATTCTCACCTCTGTTATTTTGGTGAAAACCACAGCCATTTGTATACTATACAGTACCTACTATCTCCAATTCTAATCTCTCTTTCTTTTCTTCTAATTAACTTTGTAGATTAGTACCAATTTATTGTCTCACAAAACAGGTTAGATTTGGTCATGTTTTGATGAAATATTAATGCCTCTCCACCATCAGAAAAAAAAAAAGAAAAGAAATTTTACCCTGTGAGTTTATATCCTCTACAATCTAAACTTATTTCACTGTTAGTTAACTTAGGTCACTATGAGATACAGTAAAAATGAACTGTTTATTGTACCAAAACTCTTCTTCAGTTTATGTTCACATCTTTTTTCTTATTCAAACAACTTCTGTTAGCTTTTCTGGCATATTCATAAAGACTCGTCTCAAAAAGTCCAATTTTGATATAAAGCCTTTCCATTTCAAATAACAAATGAGTAATCCATTACTCATGTATGGATGTGAGAGTTGTACCATAAAGAAGACTGAACATGAAGAAATGATGCTTCTGAACTGTGGAGAGTCCCTTGGACTGCAAGGAGATCAAACCAGTCAATCCTAAAGGAAATCAACCCTGAATATTCATTAGAAGGACTTGATACTGAAACTCAGGCTTGAATACTTTGGCTACCTGATGTGAAAAGCTGACTCATTAGTAAAGATCCTGATGCTGGGAAAGACTGAAGGCAGGAGGAGAAGGGGATGACAGAGGATGAGATGGTTGGATGGCATCACTAACTCAATGGACATGAGTTTGAGCAAGCTCCAGGAGATGGTGAAGGACAGGGAAACCTGCCATGCTGCAGTCCATGGTTTCACAAAGAGTAGTACATGACTGAGTGACTGAACAACAACAATCCATTACTCTATAATATTTTCTGCACACAAATTGCAAAGTAGAACCTTCTCCAATTCTGATCATTTACTAAGAGAACTTAGCACTTGTTCTAAATTAGAAGACAAGAGAAAAAGTTTAATTTCATATTTTTTTTTTATGCTGCTCAGTTGTTCAGTCATGTCTGACTCTTTACAACCCCATGGACTATAGTCCACCAGGCTCCTCTACTAGGGGGATTATCCTACCAAGAATACTGGAGTGGGTTGCCATTTCCTCTTCCAGGGGGTCTTCCTGACCCAGGGATTGAACCTGTGCTTCCTGCGGCTTCTTCACTGGCTGCTGGATTCTTTACCACTGACCCACATGGTATATTGGTCTTAATCTGAATGGCATTTATTAATATCAAGAAAAAACAGTGGCTAGAAAATGCATACCATATATGTAACCAAAAAAAAAAGACTTTCCCATGGTAGAACTTTTTATAGATGCTATGTTAGTTATCTAAATATGAATCATGTTGCAATATTTATAAACCCCTTTGAACAAATATTTATATAATGTAATCTTATATGTCAAATAATTTCTATTATTAACAACCTTTCTAGTAGAAATCTCAAATACTTAGTTTATGTTCTTTTTCACTTTCTGAGAAAGTTTATAATAAAATTATCAAAAACCTCTAAACAAGACTGTAAAATATGCATAAATAAGATCTCTGGTTCTTTACTCTGTAAACAGTAACTGAGTACATTTTCCAAAGTCATTGTTGATTTGATATTCATTCAAATTCTTAGTTCTTGGGTACAAAGATAATTGTATATGATGTAAAGAATTGTCTGCTGAAGAATTGTCTGAAGATGATGTAAAGAATTGTCTGCTCCACTGCACCCCCTCCCCCAAGTTTCTGTGTCTTAATTTCTTGACTCTGAGTTTTGGAAATAATAGTTCTAACACCCTAAAAAATGATTATAATTCTTAAGCAAGAATAAGTCACATTAAATTTAAACACTAAGAATTATAACCTTAATTGATAATGGCCTTTTTTTTTTTTTTTTTGCCACAAAGCTTTGGTTTTTTATTCCCTCAATTCTCCTGTCCACAAAATAATTTATCAGATAAAAATATAGAGATTTACATATCAAAATGGTGAACTAAATCCATGGTGAAATCTATATCTTCTATCATAAATACCTAAAAAAAAGTTAGGGGAAAATATATATGTAGATAACATTAGAAAACCAAGACAGAAAAACCCAATATATTAATAAAAGAAATAAGAGTAAAAGGGAACCTATAATAATGAGAAAAATGAATCTCTAAAGAATGGTGTAGAATTAAAATGGAACTAAAAATGTAGGTGTGTGAGAGATTGGAATCTGACCGCTAAGCAGAACCAAAGTCCAAAGCAATGTCAACTAAATGAATAAATATTTGGAAATCAGTTCAGTTCAGTTCAGTCGCTCAGTCATGTCCAACTCCTTGCATCCCCATGAATCACAGCACACCAGGCCTCCCTGTCCATCACGAACTCCCAGAGTTTACGCAAACTCATGTCCATCAAGTTGGTGATGCCATCCAGCCATCTCATCCTCTGTCATTGCCTTCTGCTCCTGCCCCCAATCCCTCCCAGCATCAGAGTCTTTTCCAATGAGTCAACTCTTCGCTTGAGGTGGCCAAAGTACTGGAGTTTCAGCTTTAGCATCAGTCCTTCCAATGAACACCCAGGACTGATCTCCTTTAGAATGGACTGGTTGGACACATCTCCACAAAGGAATGAAAGCTCAAATGGCTTTATTATTCAACCCAAGTTTACAATCAGAGCTGCCTAAGTAATGGGGCTAAAAATTTGAGAAATACCACTCATGATAAAGGGCCTTGTGTTTCTTTTGCAAAAGATATGTGCCAGAAAACACAGCAACAATGGTTCAATGTGGTAGTGAGACTTTTTTTTTTTAATTTGTGGGAAGTCATCTCCATTGGTCTTTATATATTTCTTTTCTTTTCAATGTGATTTCTTCTTCTCTGAGTCATTTTATATATATATATATATATATATATATATATAAAAACAATTTCATGCTGAAAAGATCCTTCAGAGTGCAAAAGTCACAATATAAGAGAGAGAAAAAAAATATATGAAGATATTTGAAATAAAAGCGATCACTATATGTGGATGCAAGTCTTAGTCTTTATAAAATAACTAGAACAAAAGAGACAAAGGTAGATATTGAGATATAAGTAAAAAGAGAGAGAGAAGGAGAAAAGATTCCATTATAACCCAGAATTTGAAGGCTAAATATTATCAGCACGGTAAGGTATGGAAAGGAGGGAAACCAAGGACTGCAAAAGTAAACAAGGTTTTCTCTTATTATAGGAGTTAATGGGATTCTGGACAGGCTACCTTAAAATATGGCATCTTGGCATATTAAGTATTTTAAACTGTAAGAGTTTGTATAAAATTATAAAAAGAAAAGATAATTAGTATACAGAAAAAAACAATAAATTCATAAGGTAAATTTTTCTGCAATTCTCTCTTGATTATTGATAGATGAATAGATTAAATATTAGCAACAGTGTAGTTGAAATAAAAAACACAATGAACAAGTTTGCCCTTTATATATAAAGGGATTTTTTCATCCATAATTTAGATAGTATATTCTTATGTGTAGAGAAATAATATACAGTTTTCATAAATTATGCCAAAAAGAAATATCAAAATATTTCTAAATCAGTGTCATAAATATCATGTCTGAGAATTATAAAGTCAGAAATTAAAAACAAGTTAAAAAACTCTACTTCTTTGAAATGAAGTTACACATATGCTCAAAGACTGATATTGATATATATTTCATGGTTTAGGATAAATCATAATGAAAAAATTTAAATGACAAACTGAATGATTATAAAAATACAAAGGGAAATATCAGGGAAGAAATAGAGGTTATAAAAGAACTAATGAATATAAAGAACTGAATTTTATATATCTTATGTAAGATATTTTATATTTCATATAAAATACTATAATATTTTATATTTTAATATTTGGATTTTACTCACTTCCATCTTATGCAAACATATATGAAAGAGCCACATTTTTGGCAATTTTACTAATGAACATGCTATAACCTAAAAATTGTAATAAGCCTCACTGAACAGACTCAACTGTAGAGAAGCGATGACAGTATATTAAATCTTTGAACTTGAGGATAGATCAATAGCTTTTTCCCAAACTGAACATCTAAAAGATCACAGACAAACATCTAAGTCTACAGTTTTAAGTTCAGCAACCTCCAAAAAGGACAGAACCAAAGAATTCTACTCTAAGACACACTATAATTAATTTCTGAAAGCTAAAAATAAATAAAGCATTTAAAGGACTCACAGAGAAATGAAATATTACTTACAGGGAAAGAGCAATTTTAAAGAAAATGAATTTCTCATCTGAAACCATGGAGGCCAAAAACCAGCATGGCATTTTTCAGTGCTGAAAGAAAAAATTGCCAACCATGAATTCGGTATCTATTTAAATCGGAGAAGGCAATGGCACCCCACTCCAGTACTCTTGCCTGGAGAATCCTGTGGATGGAGGAGTCTGGTGGGCTGCAGTCCATGGGGTTGCTAAGAGTCAGACACGACGGAGCTACTTCACTTTCACTTTTCACTTTCATGCATTGGAGAAGGAAATGGCAACCCACTCCAGTGTTCTTGCCTGGAGAACTCTTCATTAATTAAAGCCAAATATAGACATTCTCAGATGAAAGAAAACTAAGGGAATTTGGTGTTACCAAAGTTATTCTTAAAGATTAGCTAAAGAAGTTTCTCTAAAAAGAAAGAAAATGAAAACAGAAGAGGACTGGTAATTCATAAAAGAGAACACTAGAGAAAGTAAAAAGTAGGGGAATGTGATAAATAATGTCACTTCTCATGAACATGTGCTGTACTTAGTCGCTCAGTCCTGTCCTGGCCTAGGAGAGTCTCCAGGCAAGAATACTGGAGTGGGTTTCTATACCCTCCTCCAGGGAATCTTCCCAATCCAGAGATCCAATCCAGGTCTCCCACATTGTAGGCAGATTCTTTACCGTCTGAGCCACCAGTGGTGAAAACTATAATTGATGGTTGAAACAAATATAATAGTACCATGTGACGCGATGCTCAATATATATAGGGAAAATATATTTAAAAATACATTTTTAAGTGTAAAACGGTATAAGATGATATAAATTTGTATCATATAGTCAGCAGTTCCAGCATATTTTTTTTTAAAATACATTTTTTCCCCACTACATTAAACTACTGCTTTCCATATATTAGCTTGTATACATGAAAATCTAATCAGGTTTCTCTATTCCTTGACTCTGAGTTACACTAAAATTATGGGATTTGAGTGTGCACTGATATGTGGCAGTCTTTCATTATTGCTGCTTTTGTAGTTATTTTCTATGGTATTTGCCCTTTGTTTGAAGTTTAAATTTTACTTTGATAGTGAAGTCCCTCAGTCATGTCCGACCCTTTGTGACCCAGTGGATTGTAGCCTGCCAGGCTCCTCTGTCCATAGGATTTTCCAGGCAAGAATATTGGAATGGATTGCCATTTCCTTCTCCAGGGGATCTTCACAACCCAGGGATTGAACCAGGGTCTGCCACATTGAGGCAGATTTTTTTACCATCTAAGCCATCAAGGAAATCCAAAATTTTACTTTCTTCTAGTTTAAAAAAAAAAAAAAAAAAATTCAGGTTGTGATAGAATTGGCATTAAATGCTCATGTTAGTATAGGGGAAATCAAATATATATTATGTTACCTCTTTTCATCTAGAGCATTTTACATATTTCAGTTTATTCTTTAAATGATTTAAAGTAAATGTATCCTGGTCATCGAAAAAGGCAATGGCAACCCGCTCCAGTACTCTTGCCTGGAAAATCACATGGATGGAGGAGCCTGCTAGGCTGCAGTCCATGGGGTGGCTAAGAGTCGAGCAACTACTGAGCGACTTCACTTTCACTTTTACTTTTCACTTTCATGTATTGGAGGAGGAAATGGCAACCCACTCCAGTATTCTTACCTGGAGAATCCCAGGGACAGAGGAGTCTAGTGGGCTGCCGTCTACGGGGTCGCACAGAGTCGGACATGACAGAAGCGACTTAGCAGCAGCAGCAGCAGCATCCTGGTTATAGACTCTATAACCATATTTTGGTAATACAATATTTTGTCAAAATAGAAAATTGTATGAAGTGTGGTGTCACTTAATGAACTGAGTAATGTAGAAGAAATGGAAAATTTGTCCCATTATGAGAAATAAAGTGTGTCTGATATAATAGAAATGGTAGATGACACGAGTGGAATTGATGGCTCTGTTTCCAAATGTTTTAAATAATAAAATATCATTTTGGCAAGTTAAATGATTTAACATGAATCAATGCAATCTTTGCACATAAATCAAAGGTTTAATTAACTGGGATGGAGGACATTTTGTTTGACATCTGTTTGTATAAAATGTGAGAATTGTAATTGACCCCCAGCACCTTAAAGAGTGTTAGATTTTCTGTGCTGAAGTATGCTGATGGTATATCAGAGCATATTAGTATAGAGTATCCCAATCAAGACAAGGAATGAGCCTATGAAGAGTTGATGCTATTTGAAAATTACTTCCAGTTATTAATCATATTACTTTCAGAAGGGGGTGAAAAGGTTATGGAAGTGTTAGTAAACAGGGTGTATAGTGTTCAGAAAATAGAGATGTTAATAGGAGAAAGGAAGCTACATTGGAGAAGTAGAAGGAAATGAAAGCTGATTTTAAATATCTGAAAAACTATTACAAAAAGATAGCCACTTTTCCTGTAGATTTAGACTTTAAAGGGGATATTTAAGGTGAATTTTTTAAAAAGGCCATGTTTCTAGTCTTGGTGTAGGACTGAATTTGTTTTAAAAAGCTTGCATCAAATAAAATTTAAAGAGTTTCTTTATCATATTGAAAAACATTAAAAGTGATCAAATTAATAATTCTGAGTAACCATCAAAATTCCCTTTCCTATAATTTCTGTTTGTTTACAGCTACCAAATGTCATGGAGATTCCCAGTCTTTACTCTCCCAACATCTTGCTAGACAGTGCTAGCTGGTTTTTCCCCTTGTTTTATCTCTTCATTAAATAGATGGATTTATTTACTTTTAGTTACTCTCCAAGAAAGAGGACAGCTCAAGTGCTGATCAAGCAAACAAGTATGTTTCTCCATGTTTGAGTTAGGAGTGGTTTTTAGGCAGGGATATGTTTGGTAATACTCATATATTAATATCACTGCTTATGGTACATGAAAGATACATGCAATGAAATTTCAGAAGAAGTAAAACAGCTTTTTCTTTTTTTTTTTAATTTAATTTTATTTTTAAACTTTACAATATTGTATTAGTTTTGCCAAATATCGAAATGAATCCACCACAGGTATACCTGTGTTCCCCATCCTGAACCCTCCTCCCTCCTCCCTCCCCATACCCTCCCTCTGGGTCATCCCAGTGCACCAGCCCCAAGCATCCAGTATCGTGCATCGAACCTGGACTGGAGACTCATTTCATACATGATATTATACATGTTTCAATGCCATTCTCCCAAATCTCCCCACCCTCTCCCTCTCCCACAGAGTCCATAAGACTGAAAACAGCTTTCTCTATACTCATTTTGGTTCTCTAGCTGGGGTCTTAATAAATTAGACTCACAAAAGATAGATTAACAAGAAAAAAACAAACACTTTTATTAACATGTGCATCATACACACACATGGGAGCACTCAGAAATGAGTAATTATTCAAAGGGATGGTTAGAACTTGGGCTTACATAACATCTTAACAATACAATACATTTTTAAAGAAACAAAAAGAGAAAGAACTTTGAGCATCTAGTTGTCAGCAAATTGTTGAAAGGTAAATATAAAGCAAATATATTGGGCATACTTCATAAGCAAATACTAGTGGAAGATAGGGCTAATTTTTTATGTAGATTCCTCTGGTGTGGTCTCTGAACTGATAAAAGTCCAGAGGTATTTCTGGTGATTAACTTCTGTCCTTCCAGTTTGAAGGGCTTCCCTGATAGCTCGGGCTAAAGAATCCCCCTGCGAGAGCCCAGTTGGATTCCTGGATCAGGAAGATCTGCTGGAGAAGGGATAGGCTACCCATTCCAGTATTCTAGGGTTTCCTTTGTGGCTCAGCTGGAAAAGAATTTGCCTAAATTGCAAGAGACCTGGGTTCGATCCTTGTATTGGGAAGATCCCCTGGAGAAAGGAAAGGCTACCCACTCCAGTATTCTGGCCTGGAGAATTCCTGGACTGTATAGGCCATGGGGTCACAAAGAATCTCACAGGACTGAGCAACTGTCACTTCTTTCAATCTTTCCTGTTTGAGGAGGGAAGGATAGGCACCATTACAAATGTATGTCTTACTTTTTGGCAACTGGTAAAGGCAGAGACTTTTTCTGTATCTATTTCTTCTCAATTGATTTTAGCTCAAAATAATCCAATACCACAGTAGCATATTATATGGGGGTGGAATATTCTACTATCCTTAAAAATATATAAGCTCTTTATGACATATTGTACTCTCTATCATATACAACTTTAGGAAAAAATCTAGAACATTTATTAGCAGCACTGTAGAAAAGGTATTTCTGAGCACAAAAAATAATAAATATTCTCTAAATGTTTTCCCTAACAAGAAATGGCATTACTGAAATATATATATATACGCACACACACACACACACACACACACACACACCCCTTAAAGATGGGGAATATTATTTCCTGAACACCTGAAAGCAGAGCTAGAAAAATAAATTCATTATGATTTATTTACTTTTTAAAAGAAAGTTAATAAAATCTATCCATATATTTCTATTTTTTGTTTATAAATGCCTAGGATTGGATTTTGCATTATTTTTATCCCAACACACCTTGTGTTTCTTCTAGTATTATACATTGCAAGATGAATATAAGATATAAACCATGGTGATATTTATTTTATAATTATCATAATCACAGCAAACAAGTTTTTCTTTACTTATGCCAGTCCAGGTTCGATGCACTATACTGGATGCTTGGGGCTAGTGCACTGGGACGACCCAGAGGGATGGTATGGGGAGGGAGGAGGGAGGAGGGTTCAGGGTGGGGAACACATGTATACCTGTGGCAGATTCATTTTGATATTTGGCAAAACTAATACAATTATGTAAAGTTTAAAAATAAAATAAAATTTAAAAAAATTTAATTAATGACCTTAGTAAGGCTAGGTTTTGATAGTAAATTTTTCTAATTTAATGGCTTAAAGCCATTTTGTGGAATGAAGGCATTCATCCTATAATTAAAACACTGATTTGTAGCAACTATAATGGAACAGTTAATTCAGATCAGCTCAGTTCAGTCTCTCAGTCATGTCTGACTCTTTGTGACCCCATGAACTGCAACACTCCAGGCCTTCTTGTCCATCACCAACTCCTTGACTTCACCCAAACTCATGTCCATTGAGTCGGTGATGCCATCCAACAATCTCATCTTCTGTTGTCCCCTTCTCCTCCTGCCCTCAATCTTTCCCAGCATCAGGGTCTTTTCAAATGAGTAGGCTGTTCGCATCAGGTGGCCGAAGTATTGGTGTTTCAGCTTCAACATCAGTCCTTCTAATGAACACCCAGGACTGATCTACTTTAGGATGGACTGGTTGGATCTGCTTGCAGTCCAAGGGACTCTCAAAAGTCTTCTCCAACACCACAGTTCAAAAGCATCAATTATTCTGTGCTCAGCTTTCTTCACAGTCCAACTTTCACATCCATACATGACTACTGGAAAAACCATAACTTGACTAGATGGCCCTTTGTTGGCAAAGTAATGTCTCTGCTTTTTAATATGTTGTCTAGATTGGTCATAACTTTCCTTCCAAAGAGTAAGCGTCTTTTAGTTTCATGGTTGCAATCACCATCTATGGTGATTTTGGAGCCCAAAAAAATAAAGCCAGCCACGTTTCCACTGTTTCCCCATCTATTTGCCTTAAAGTGATGGGTTCATTGCCAATCTAATTATTTCCTACATCTTGTCAACTAATCCTGATAGTGGTAACCTTGATTAAATTATGCTGTTTATATATATATATATATATATATATATATATATATATATATATATATAGTTAACAGTAACTGAAATATACAAGTGCCATGTTGGCATTTTAAAATTTAAACATTAGAGACTGTGTTATAATAATGAAGTAAGGAAAACATTGCTAGCAATATATTTTATCCTTGTGAAACAGTCAAGAGAATTTCAAATTTTAAAATGTTTTACCTTCATTGCAAAGATTTTTAACCTAAAAAAATAGAAATAGTTATTATCAGTTGCATTTCATTATATTTCAGCCAATGAAGTCACAAACTTAGACATATTTAAATATCACACTTGAAATCACTTTAAATTAGATATTTTGCTACGTTCATGCAATAGATTATTTGTTTTTCTTTTAAAACTTGAAATTTTATTATTTTTTAAAATTTATACTGTACCTTGTTGCACAAAGTAATTTAAACTGCAAGGTCAATTCTTAACACAGAGTGTTGCAATATCAAATATATAAAACCAAACAAATTTTTAAAATTATGCTATAAATTCTATTCTTAGGTCTCTCTTTTTAGTTTAACTTACACTTCTACAAAATGTTCTGGGGGAAGGAAAAAATCAAATAGAAGCTGACATGAGGGAAATATCTCAATGTGTCATAAAAATAAAGCATATTTAGCATTAGTGAGAGAAGATACACCTATTTATAGATACCTACAATTATTTAACAGGGAAAATAGATGATCAGCATTGGCTTATGAACTTTTCCAAAGAGAAAGTACTTTCTTTAGTAACTAAGGTTTTTCTGTCAAATTACTATACCAGTGTAACTCAATCTGCTTTAAAAATTCATTTCCCATTTCTCCAATGTTTCTCTAATTTTAAGCAGGTGATTTTCCAATCTTATGGAATAGCAGATAATTTGAGGCATGGCTAACATGCACACATAAACATTTCATAAGAATTGAACATGTAAATAGAAGTGATTTCTTCACAGAGAACTTACAGTTTTAGAGAATAAGTACAGCTGGTGGTTGGGGAAGAGAAGAAATAAGAACAATCTAAATTCTAAAATATGCATCATCAATAAAGGACAGAAATGGTATGGACCTAACAGAAGCAGAAGATATTAAGAAGAGATGGCAAGAATACACAGAAGAACTCTACAAAAAAGATCTTCACGACCCAGATAATCACGATGGTATGATCACTGACCTAGAGCCAGACATCCTGGAATGTGAAGTCAAGTGGACCTTAGAAAGCATCACTATGAACAAAGCTAGTGGAGGTGATGGAATTCCAGTTGAGCTATTCCAAATCCTGAAAGATGATGCTGTGAAAGTGCTGCACTCAACATGCCAGCAAATTTGGAAAACTCAGCAGTGGCCACAGGACTGAAAAAGGGCAGTTTTCATTCCAACCCGAAAGAAAGGCAATGCCAAAGAATGCTCAAACTACCCCACAATTGCACTCATCTCACACGCTAGTAAAGTGATGCTCAAAATTCTCCAAGCCAGGCTTCAGCAATATGTGAACCGTGAACTTCCTGATGTTCAAGCTGGTTTTAGAAAAGGCAGAGGAACCAGAGATCAAATTGCCAACATTGGTTGGATCACAGAAAAAGCAAGAGAATTACAGAAAAACATCTATTTCTGCTCTATTGACTATGCCAAAGCTTTTGACTGTGTGGATCACAATAAACTGTGGAAAATTCTTCAAGAGATGGGAATACCAGACCACCTGATCTGCCTTTTAAGAAATTTGTATGCAGATCAGGAAGCAACAGTTAGAACTGGACATGGAACAACAGACTGGTTCCAAATAGGAAAAGGACTACATCAAGGCTGTATATTGTCACCCTGTTTACTTAACTTATATGTAGAGTACATCATGAGAAACGCTGGGCTGGAAGAAGCACAAGCTGGAATCAAGATTGCCGGGAGAAATCTCAATAACCTCAGATATGCAGATGACACCACCCTTATGGCAGAAAGTGAAGAGGAACTAAAAAGCCTCTCTTGGAAGTGAAAGTGGAGAGTGAAAAAGTTGGCTTAAAGCTCAACATTCAGAAAATGAAGATCATGGCATCTGGTCCCATCACTTCATGGGAAATAGATGAGGAGACAGTGGAAACAGTGTCTTTATTTTTCTGGGCTCCAAAATCACTGCAGGTGGTGATTGCAGCCATGAAATTAAAAGACGCTTACTCCTTGCAAGGAAAGTTATGACCAACCTACATAGCATATTCAAAAGCAGAGACATTACTTTGCCAGCAAAGGTCTGTCTAGTCAAGGGTATGGTTTTTCCTGTGGTCACGTATGGATGTGAGAGTTGGTCTGTGAAGAAGGCTGAGTGCCGAAGAATTGATGCTTTTGAACTGTGGTGTTGGAGAAGACTCTTGAGAGTCCCTTGGACTGCAAGGAGATCCAACCAGTCCATTCTGAAGGAGATCAGCTCTGGGATTTCTTTGGAAGGAATGATGCTCAAGCTGAAACTCCAGTACTTTGGCCACCTCATGTGAAGAGTTGACTCATTGGAAAAGACTCTGATGCTGGGAGGGATTGGGGGCAGGAGGAGAAGGGGACGACAGAGGATGAGATGGCTGGATGGCATCACTGACTTGGTGGACACGAGTCTGAGTGAACTCCAGGAGTTGGTGATGGACAGGGAGGTCTGGTGTGCTGCGATTCATGGGGTCACAAAGAGTCAGACATGACTGAGCGACTGATCTGATCTGTTCTGCCTTCTGTTATTCAATTCTCCATAAGGGCACTAAAATAGCCACAGGCAGGATTTAGCATCTGAGTCAAAGGTCAAAGAGATATGCAGTGAATATCTTTCCAAAGCTGTTGTTCAAATTAGTCTACCTCATGGCTAAGCAGAGTGCTTTAAATGGCATCATCCTGAAATCTAAATTTTCGTACTATAGGCATAAGTTCAATATAACCAGAGAAGAAACCTGTTTAAGGTATTTGAGATAATACTTTATGTCTTATCAGTTCATTTCAGTTCAGTCGCTCAGTCGTGTTCGACTCTTTTCGACCCCTTGGATCACAGCACACCAGGCCTCCCTGTCCATCACCAACTCCCAGAGTTCACTCAGACTCACTTCCATAGAATCAGTGATGCCATCCAGCCATCTCATCCTCTGTCGTCCCCTTCTCCTCCTGCCCCCAATCCCTCCCAGCATCAGAGTCTTTTCAAATGAGTCAACTCTTCACATGAGGTGGCCAAAGTACTGGAGTTTCAGCTTTAGCATCATTCCTTCCAAAGAAATCCCAGAGCTGATCTCCTTCAGAATGGACTGGTTGGATCTCCTTGCAGTCCAAGGGACTCTCAAGAGTCTTCTCCAACACCACAGTTCAAAAGCATCAATTCTTCGGCACTCAGCCTTCTTCACAGTCCAACTCTCACATCCATACATGACCACAGGAAAAACCATAGCCTTGACTAGATGAACCTTTGTTGGCAAAGTAATGTCTCTACTTTTGAATATGCTATCTAGGTTGGTCTTATAGAAGATGCTAAATTGTAGAATTAAAAAAAAATGAATACCCATCCCTTCCACTTTTAATGATCTTTTCATTAAAGATTTTAAAGTGTTTTCAAACCAAAGAGAGAAATGTATCATGTGTGAAGTTATCAGGATTTCATAGATCTGTAGCATTGTTAATTTATCTTTTGTTTTACATTTCTCATCAGGCAGAGAATTTTAAAATGCAATTTTAGGAAAAAGAATTCATGTATACCAACATATACATTCATCTCAGGGGTTTTGTTTATGTGTGTGTGTGTCTGTGTGAATGTATTTTCTGGATGGTCCCACTGAGTTCAATAATTCATAAGTTTTGTTATAGCATTCCTAATGAATTCAAAGGGCCAGGAACTTACTCATAATAGTTTAGTTAAATGCATATATGTGAGCTGGGTTAGTCCAAAAGCAATTCAGTAAGCCACAACACGGAGAAGGAAATGCCAACCCATTCCAGTATTCTTGCCTAGAAAATTCCGTGGACAGAGGAGCCTGGTGGGCTGCTGTCCATGGGGCCACACAGAGTCAGACACGACTAAGGCGACTTAGCATGCATGCATGCATTGGAGAAGGAAATGGCAACGCACTCCAGTATTCTTGCCAGGAGAATCCCAGGGACGGAGGAGCCTGTTGGGCTGCCATCTATGGGGTCTCACAGAGTCGGACACGACTGAAGCAACTTAGCAGCAGCAGCAGCAGTAAGCCACAACAAGCAGCACTTGAAATCATCTTATAGTCTAGCTCAGGAACAAAAGCAGAAAACTGAACTTCTCATGAATCAGATGTTTGGGGATTATTATAATAGAATTTCTTCATGAATGGAATTTAACCACTTTTTGGTTCTTGCTTCTATTCATTTCTTCCCTTCTTGAAATCTTTTCCTTTTGCTTCTGTTTCACGTACCTTGTATACTCCCGTAGCATTTTCTAAATAATTGATATATCAGTTTAAATTTTGGTTACTCAAATCCTATGATCTAATATATTTTCTTAATCTGTCTGCTAAGCATTTAGTAATTACGTTTCTCTTATTATTTGGTAATATAATGTTCTGCAAAGTGAGACTTAAAACAAACTGGAAATAAACATTTCACACTGTGCCTTCTAGTAATCTGGCAAGCCTATTGAATGGTATCCCTACCTCAGATATCTACTATTGGTCCAGTTATTTACAGATGAGATATAGAAGTGGAAAATTTACATGCAAATTTGGCTTCTAAGGTTACCCATCAGTAGGAACTACAGACAGACACATTTTTTATTATAAGACATTGGATTATGACACGCTAGGTAATTATCCTGTATGTACTTTCTGAAATTAGGAGCTTAAAACTCTTGTTCTCTCACTGAACAAATTAAAAAAGACAAATACTGTCTGCATTGACTTTCTTTTACAAGGGGTTATAGATATTTGAAAATAAATTTGCCAACACTTAAGCCATTTGCTAAGATTTGTCAAAGAAGAGCCTTGGCCTACTCTGCTTTCTATCATTGAGAAGGAGTTAAAAAGAGGTTGTTGTATAAAAGGTTAAGGATGGGCTTCTCTGACTTATGGAGAAGGGGAACACTGGGATAGTGGTTCTTAGCCAAAAATAAAACAAAAGAAATGTATCCACAACTACTAATGAAAAGTACCTGAAGACTCACAATTCACCTTGTAAGATTTCAGTTATCATAAAGAGAGAAAAAAATTCTTTTTGAGAGAAAGGAACTTGGATCAGCATTAAAATATCATAAGATAAAATGTACATTCTTTATATTTTAAAAAAAATAGACTATATAAATGTCATGTAGGAAGTTAGGCACAAACAACAAGGGGGAGGGGTGACCTGGCCAAAAAAGATTCAAGCCGATCTCTAAACCCCACTCCAGACATACCCCAGTATGGCCCAGGAGAGCTTATAGATATGCTACAAAGTCACCACAGAGACTTTTTCAACTCCAGTATGTGCCCTAGGCACACAGTGGATAGAACTAACTACAGGGGCTTCTTCAACTCTGTAACATGTGTCCTTGATCCACAGCTGTGTCCTCCAGTGACCTTAGACAGCTGGGGAGCCTATTAAGGGTTCATAAATATTCTATACATACATATATTTGATTATAACAGACTGAATTATGGGAAAGACATGCAACAGAGCCTGCTGTTATGTAACTTGCAACTGTCAATCAAAACTCTCAGTCCATGCCTGCCTAGATGTCTATGTAAAAGCTCTCTCTTGAAAACACTGTACCTCATCATTCTGGCACTAGTGCTTCTCTTGGCTTGGCCCATCTATCCCTTGAGGTGTTCTTTAGTTTCTTTCTTCAATAAACTTGGTTTTCCCATGGGTAAGACCTCAGATTCTTCTTTGTGTCTTTACCAAGAACTGAGGCCCATGAGGAAGGGTCCTCTTTGACTCTCCCTATCCAATAACAATAAATGAATCACTGGATAGAACAAGCATAAAAGGAATAATTAGAATCCTGCAGCCCACACAACCAAACGATTGGAGAGAACCACCCAGTTTGGTGGCACAGAACTCCAATGAATGCAGGAGGGATGTGTATCACCAACAGGAGGGTTGTAGATTAAAGTCTGCATGGTGGACAGTGGCACTTCCTGATCTTCTGTGGTTTCTAGAACTCAGGTTGCCTAGCATTTTCCTGCTGAGTAGAATACCTATGGGAGAATCCTTTGCAAAAGCCAATTTTCTAAAAGAAAACCTGTGCTGATATCACCATTGTGGGGCAAGGTAAATCAAGTTAATGACTCCTGCAGGGAAGAATAAGAAAGGTAGTAACAGAAAGACCTGAAAGAGAAACAACATGAATATTAAAGTTAGAAAATTACAGATAAGCAGAGAACAATGTTGTTGGTATTAATAGCAAAGCCCAGTACTACACAGGGAGAGAGCAAATCAGAAGCAAGTTTTCTAGCTTTCTGTAGACATTTAATTTGAAATTATTTTTGTAAATAAGAGTCTAGGACCAACTCAAAAAATATTTGAAATTTTAAAATAATAGAAAACACTGTGAAGAATCTGTGCAGAGATTAAGATATTGATTTCTATAACTGAAAATAATGATTAGTAAAAGTTTATTTAACATTCTATACTATTTTAATATACTGTCTTATACATCGGGCATTGATAAACTACCCTCTCATTCCATGTTTTCTATTCATTTGCCCTAATAAAGAAATCACATATTTTCATAGCCACTACAATGAATCTATTACATTAAACATGAACATTTGCTTTTTTTTTTCTGTCTATAAAATGAAAAGTATGTTTAAATGTTGGGCACCATGACAGGATGAAAAGGATGGAAAGAAAGGAAGATGAGAAAGAAATGTAAGTTGCAAATATTTACTTTACTTGTAGACGACAATATGTATTATTATCTATTGCTACATGTGAATACTCAATGATTTGATATACGTTTAAAATATACTTAAGCTGGATTGAAGATACTCCTTGGTCTGGATTCAGACTATCTGGTTTCAAAGCCTGATTCTTTTTTATGATAGCTTGAGCTAGCCATTTATCCATCTGTTCTCTTTATCTTTAAATGAAGATAATAATGAAAAACACCTTATAGTGTTTTTATGAAACTGAAAGGATTTTGTTCCTGAAATTCATATATAGAAATCTAATCCACAATATCATGGTATTGAAAGTGGGCTCTTAGCAAGATGATTAAGTCATAAAAGTAGACCCCCCTCCCTGAATAATGTTGTGGAGTAAGAGTGTTTGTGCTTAGTTGTTCAGTCATGTTCGACTCTTTGTGACTCCATTGATTCTAGCCTGCCAAGCTCCTCTTCTCCAAGGGATTCTCCAGGCAAGAATACTGGAGTGGGTTGCCATTCCTTTCTCCAGGGAATCAATCCTGATCTACTGCATTGCAGGCAGATTCTTTACCATCTAAGCCACTAGGGAAGCCCATTGAGTGGGATTAATTCCCTTATAAAAGCTATCTTCAGAGAGCTCTCTTGCCGTCTGCATATGAGGCCAGAGCTGGAAGATCATCTCTTAACAAGGAACAAGTCTTTCACCAAGGTCACTGATGCCTTAATCTTAGCATTCCCAGGCTCTCAAACTGTGGGGAAAATTTTCTGTTGATCAGAGGCCCTTCAGTGTGAAAGATTTTGTCATAGCAGAACTAAGACATGAGAATTAAATGGATCATGTCTACAAAATTCTTAGCCCAATACATGGCACCTTGTACAACTCTGTTTGTTAAAGGGATACATATTTTAAAGTTAATAGTAGATGCAAACTTGAAAAACAAATATGTTAAAATTGAAATAATTATTTTCACATTTAATATCTAGCAACTATCAGATCAGATCAGATCAGTCACTCAGTCTTGTCCGACTCTTTGCGACCCCATGAATCGCAGCATGCCAGGCCTCCCTGTCCATCAACAACTCCCGGAGTTCACTCAGACTCACGTCCATCAAGTCAGTGATGCCATCCAGCCATCTTATCCTTTGTCGTCCTCTTCTCCTCTGCCCTCAATCCCTCCCAGCATCAGAGTCTTTTCCAATGAGTCAACTCTTCGCATCAGGTGGCCAAAGTACTGGAGTTTCAGCTTGAGCATCATTCCTTCCAAAGAAATCCCAGGGCTGATCTCCTTCAGAATGGACTGGTTGGATCTCCTTGCAGTCCAAGGGACTCTCAAGAGTCTTCTCCAACACCAACAGTTCAAAAGCATCAATTATTTGGCACTCAGCCTTCTTCACAGTCCAACTCTCACATCCATACATGACCACAGGAAAAACCATAGCCTTGACTAGACAGACCTTTGCTGGCAAAGTAATGTCTCTGCTTTTGAATATGCTATCTAGGTTGGTCATAACTTTCCTTCCAAGGAGTAAGCGTCTTTTAATTTCATGGCTTCAGTCACCATCTGCAGTGATTTTGGAGCCCAGAAAAATAAAGTCTGACACTGTTTCCACTGTTTCCCCACCTATTGCCCATGAAGTGATGGGACCGGATGCCATGATCTTCATTTTCTGAATGTTGAGCTTTAAGCCAACTTTTTCACTCTCCACTTTCACTTTCATCTAGAGGCTTTTTAGTTCCCCTTCACTTTCTGCCATAATGGTGGTGTCATCTGCATATCTGAGGTTATTGATATTTCTCCTGGCAATCTTGATTCCAGCTTGTGTTTCTTCCAGTCCAGTGTTTCTCATGATGTATTCTGCATATAAGTTAAATAAGCAGGGTGCCAATATATAGCCTTGACGTACTCCTTTTCCTATTTGGAACCAGTCTGTTGTTCCATGTCCAGTTCTAACTGTTGCTTCCTGACCTGCATAAAGATTTCTCAAGAGGCAGATCAGGTGGTCTGGTATTCCCATCTGTCTCAAAATTTTCCACAGTTTATTGTGATGCACACAGTCAAAGGCTTTGGCATAGTCTATAAAGCAGAAATGGATGTTTTTCTGGAACTCTCTTGCTTTTTCCATGATCCAGTGGATGTTGGCAATTTGATCTCTGGTTCCTCTGACTTAAAACCTATAAGTTTCAGATTACTACAGACTTCAAGGTAAATGAACTACCCTATAAAAGACAAAGATTAATAAAATATAAATATTAGCTTATCTTTATACATTATGCCTTTTATTACACAGTATTTGATATGCATTTTAGTACACAGTATTTGATATCAAACAATTCAAGTATGAAGATCAGCAAAATTCTTTGAGCTATTTAACTGATTAATCTGTTAATATTTACAGAAATGTTTGTATATTTTATATATAGTAGAAAAATTACATATGTGCATATCTAGTAACTATATACATATGTAATTTTTCTACTATATATTTCTGTAAATATTAACAGGTTAATATCAGTTAAACAGCTCAAAGAATTTTGCTGATCTTCATACTTATAATTGTTTGATATCAAATACTGTGTACTAAAATGCATACTGTATAAAGATAAGCTGATATTTATATTTTATTAGTCTTTATCTTTTATAGGGTAGTTCTTTTACCTTGAAGTCTGTAGTAATCTGAAACTTATAGGTCTTAAAAGTCCCATTTTGTGTTTTTATTTATAGAACATATAATAATACATGATAAAACTTGTATGCTTTAACTGTAATTTGTGATGTTTATAATCAAGTGAAATTTAATGTGGATCATTACTTTTTATAAATCTTGTACATTAGCTAAAAGTCATAATATTCCAATTACTTTTCATATTTATCTTGTCTGAATTTAAGCAATTTTTAAATTATATATTTTTGCTGTAAACGGGGCCACGCAGTAGGAGCCCTTCGGTGCCTTGCTGCAGTGAGGCTGACGTCGTCTGAGGGTCACTGTCATCGCCGCGTGCGCCCTGTGATCACAGGGGCCACCCTGCCGTGCACGCTAGAAAAAATAAAAAAAAAATAAAAAAAATAAATTATATATTTTTATGTAACCAGAGTCTCAACATGGATTTTAATCATTCTAATCATGTGTAAAATTTTTAAAAATATATAGACATAATGATCTGTGAAATTCATATTTCAACACTCTATTTTCTTTGTTTCTCATTATTATCTATGGTAAACAATCATTTAAGAATAAAAATGCCTTCTCGCTGTATCCATAAGACAAACCCACATATAAGAAAAAAATACAAAAAATACATATTAGTGAAATTATCAACTACCTGAACATTTTTAGATATCCATAAAAAGGCATTATGTTGTATATTAATAATAATAAGCTATTAGTGTTAGTATAATACAAAAAGATTTTTAAATAAAGGTCAAGAAAGGCTATTTCATATTGCTTTCACTTCCATTTATAGGGAAGCCTCCTTTGAAATCTTAGTTCAGTTCAGTTCAGTTCAGTCGTTCAATCATGTTCCATTCTTTGGGATCCCATGGACAGCAGCCCACCAGGCTCCCCTTTCCAGGTGATGTCACCAACTGGTGGAGTGTATTCAAACTCATGTCCATCGAGTCAGTGATGCCATCTAACCATTTCATCCTCTGTCGTCCCCTTCGACTCCATCCTTCAATCATTCCCAGGTTCAAAAGGGAAAAGTGAAGTCGCTCAGCCATGTCCGACTCTTTGCGACCTAATGGACTGTAGACTACCAGGCTCCTCCTTCCATGGAATATTCCAGGCAAGAATACTGGAGTGGGTTGCCAATTCCTTCTTTAGGAGATCTTCCTGACCCAATATTTCCCAGCATCAGGTCTTTTCAAATGAGTCAGTTCTTGGCATCATGTGGCCAAATTATTGGAGTTTCAACTTCAGCATCAGTCCTTCCAATGAATACTCAGGACTGATTTCCTTTAGGATTGACTGGTTGGAACTCCTTGCAGCCCAAGGGACTCTCAAGAGTCTTCTCCAACATCACAGTTCAAAAGCATCAACTTTTTGGTGGTCAGCTTTAAGTCCAACTCTCACATCCACACATGACTACTGGAAAAACCATAGCCTTGACTAGAATGACGTTTGTTGACAAAATAATGTCTCTGCTTTTTAATATGCTGTCTAGGTTGATCATAGCTTTTCTTCAAAGGAACAAGCGTGGCTACAGTTACCATCCACAGTGATTTTGGAGCCCAAGAAAAGACAGTCTGTCACTGTTCCCATTGTTCCCCCATCTATTTGCCATGATGAAAGTGAAAGTAGAGAGTGAAAAAGTGGGCTTAAAGCTCAACATTCAGAAAACGAAGATCATGGCATCTGGTCCCATCACTTCATGGGAAATAGATGGGGAAACAGTGGAAACAGTATCAGACTTTATTTTTCTGGGCTCCGAAATCACTGCAAATGGTAATTGCAGCCATGAAATTAAAAGATGCTTACTCCTTGGAAGAAAAGTTATGACCAACCTAGATAGCATATTCAAAAGCAGAGACATTACTTTGCCAATAAAGGTCCATCTAGTCAAGGCTATGGTTTTTCCAGTGGTCATGTATGGATGTGAGAGTTGGACTGTGAAGAAAGCTGAGTGCCAAATAATTGATGCTTTTGAACTGTTGGTGTTGGAGAAGACTCTTGAGAGTCCCTTGGACTGCAAGGAGATCCAACCAGTCCATTCTGAAGGAGATCAGCCCTGGGATTTCTTTGGAAGGGATGATGCCAAAGCTGAAACTCCAGTACTTTGGTGACCTCATGTGAAGAGTTGGCTCATTGGAAAAGACTCTGATGCTGGGAGGGATTGGAGGCAGGAGGATAAGGGGATGACAGAGGATGAAATGGCTGGATGGCATCACTGACTTGATGGAAGTGAGTCTGAGTGAATTCCGGGAGTTGGTAATGGACAGGGAGGCCTGACGTGCAGTGATTCATGGGGTCAAAAAGATTCGTACGTGACTGAGCAACTGAACTGAACTGAACTGAACTGATGGGACCAGATGCCATAATATTAGTTTTCTGAATGTTGAGTTTTAAGCCAGCTTTTTCACTCTCATTTTTCACTTTCATGAAGAGGCTCTAGCATTCTTCTTCACTTTCTTCTATAAGGTTGGTGTCATCTGCATATTTGAGGTTATTAATATTTCTCCAGCAATCTTGATTCCAGCTTGTGTTTCATCCAGCCAGGATTTCCCATGATGTACTCTGCATATAAGTTAAATAAGCAGGGTGACAGTATACAGCCTTGCTGTACTACTTTTGCAATTTGGAACCAGTCTATTTTTCCATGTCCAGGTCTAACTGTTGCTCCCTGATCTGCATACAGATTTCTCAGAAGGCAGGTCAGATAGTCTGGTAGTCCCATCTCTTGAAGAATTTTCCAGTCTGTTGTGAACCACACAGTCAAAGGCATTGGCATAGTCAATAAAGCAGAAATAGTTTTTCTGGAACTCTCTTAATTTTTCAATGATCCATCAGATGTTGGTAATTTGATCTCTGGTTCCTTTGCCTGTTCTAAATCCAGCTGGAACATCTGGAAGTTCCTCGTTCACGTACTGTTGAATCTGGCTTGGAGAATTTCGAGCATTACTTTGCTAGCTTGTGAGATGAGTGCAATTGTGCGGTAGTTTGAATGTTCTTTGATGTTGTCTTTCTTTGGGATTGGAATGAAAATTGACCTTTTCCAGTCCTATGGCCACTGCTGCATTTTCCAAATTTGCTGGCATATTGAGTACAACACTTTCGCAGCATTATCTTTTAGGATTTGAATTAGCTCAATTCGAATTCTATCACCTCCACTAGCTTTGTTCATAGTGATGCTTTCTAAGGCCCACTTGACTTCACATTCCAGGATGTCTGGCTCTAGATTAGTGATCACGCCATCGTGGTTATCTGAGTCATGAAGATCTTTTTTGTATAGTTTTTCTGTGTGTTGTTGCCACCTCTTCTTAATATCTTCTGCTTCTGTTAGGTCCATACCATTTCTGTCCTTTAATATGCCCATCTTTCATGAAATGCTTTTAAAATCTTAAGGTTAATATAATTTACAGTTAATTTATACATTTAATTCATAAAAATAATTGAAAATATTTTTCTATATATTTAAAGTATATCTACTCATTTCATTAAAATCTTAGGAAAAAAAATATTTGTATCTGAAAAAATAAGTTTAGAATATGTTCACAGTTTTTTAAAATCATACCGCAATTCTCTTTCCTCTCTTTTCCTTTTTTTCTTCTTCTTTCTTATTCAGTTATACACCTTAATAAGTGGTTACTGAACCTAATATGTATCTCACACCTAATTATACTACTTAGTGTTAGAGTCACATCAAGCTTCAAATAGTAGCCAAATTTACCTTAGTCTTTCAAATCACGTTTGAAAGATCAAATCAAATCTGTGACTATGCCAAAGCTGTCTGGAATTACAAAGCAAAACTCCTCTGTTTTGAAGCCCAGGTTTAAGTCACTCACTTTGTGGTTTGCCTTACCCCTCCAGGAATTTAGCATTTCTGTCTTTGGTTCTCCCAGAACACTTGATTCAAATCTCCATTATATGGTATTGTATATTTCTGCCAACAACTAGATTGTGTGCCCTTAATAGCAGATAGAAACATAAATTATTTTTCTTTATATTCCCAGCAGTTACTATAGCTCCCATCACATAAACAACCACTTGATAATTTTATATAAATAAATACACTAAAGATGAAAATTTAATATAAAGGCTGTATTTTATACTGATATAAGTAATTGACTATGAGAAAACCTAAGTATTTCAACAATATGTCTAAATTAATTTTAACAAAGATATATTAACTACAGTATAATATCAAATTAAAATCCTACATGGTCCCAAAACTTAATAGAGTCTACATATAATTGGCTTAGAGATAAGTATACTTCTTTTCTAGAAAGAAGACAAAATATACTTTGACATATTCTGTTTTAGAAGATACCATACAAAAACAAATATAAAGCCCAAAAACTTACACTAATCTTAAAATATTTACTTACTTTCTTATCAGTGAATAAAAACCAACAAAAAGAAGATCTCTATAGTACGCTTTGCCAATAACAACAACCAAAAAAATTATCATAAAAATGCAAACTATCGATGACAACATTTTTAATTTCCTGTATGAAGTGTCCACACATGCATTCTTCCATAAATTATTTTCACCTCTAGGCTAAAAAAATAATGAAATGTTTTAAGATGAAATACAAAATTATTGAGATATATGAAAACATATTTGCTTCAGGAATGTTTCTGCTATGTAATTTATAAACTGTAAATGAAAAGATAATTTCACTAGATTCATCAAACACATTTTGGGTTCTGTGATCAAAGCAGAAAGTAAGCTGTACCATTAAGGAAGATTCTTGATTCCACCATTCACTAGGTGTGCAACCTCAGGCAATATGTTAAATCTCTTTGTCTCATTTATATTGCCCTTATCTATAAAATGGAAATAGCAACACTTATAGTTTCTTTGTAAAGAGAAAATTAAACTAGCATAAACTCTCCCTGGGACATGGCTGAACTAAAGTGGATTTCAATAAACAAATTCAAACTTAAAAGTTAGTGTTTAAATTACATTTAAAATATTCTAAGCTCCATTATTGTATCATTATTCACTTAAAAAAACACATTTATATGGGTTTATACTTGCTTGCTAAGAAATCCTTAATGATTTGAGCAATGTTTTCATTGGGGGAGTCCCAAATTGCTGTCATCTCCTTTACCATCATCAAGTGCACCCTTCAAGGTCCCTTAACAATTTTATAATCTGCATTTATTTATTTATTTATCTTATACAAGTATTTATCTAAAATTCTCTAGCATCTCCTTTGACATACACTAGCTTGTAGAAGTTAGGACATTGTTATCAGAGTCAGTATCCTAGCATAAACTGCAACAGTTTGAGGTTACAACACTTCACATTCCTAAAATAGCTGTCTCTGCCATCTCCTCTTGTCTCTGTCAAAGGTTTTTTTTTTTTTTTTTTTTTTTTTAAATTTTATTTTATTTTTAAACTTTACATAATTGTATTAGTTTTGCCAAATATCAAAATGAATCCGCCACAGGTATACATGTGTTCCCATCCTGAACCCTCCTCCCTCCCCCTCCCCATACCATCCCTCTGGGTCATCCCAGTGCACTAGCCCCAAGCATCCAGTATTGTGCATCGAACCTGGACTGGCAACTCGTTTCTTACATGATATTTCACATGTTTCAATGCCATTCTCCCAAATCTTCCCACCCTCTCCCTCTCCCACAGAGTCCATAAGACTTTTCTATACATCAGTGTCTCTTTTGCTGTCTCATACACCGGGTTATTGTTACCATCTTTCTAAATTCCATATATATGCGTTAGTATACTGTATTGGTGTTTTTCCTTCTGGCTTACTTCACTCTGTATAATAGGCTCCAGTTTCATCCACCTCATTAGAACTGATTCAAATGTATTCTTTTTAATGGCTGAGTAATACTCCATTGTGTATATGTACCATAGTTTTCTTATCCATTCATCTGCTGATGGACATCTAGGTTGCTTCCATGTCCTGGCTATTGTAAAGAGTGCTGCGATGAACATTGGGGTACACGTGTCTCTTTCCCTTCTGGCTTCCTCAGTGTGCATGCCCAGCAGTGGGATTGCTGGATCATAAGGCAGTTCTATTTCTAGTTTACACAAAAATAAACTCAAAATGGATTAAAGATCTCAACGTAAGACCAGAAACTATAAAACTCCTAGAGGAGAACATAGGCAAAACACTCTCTGACATACATCACAGCAGGATCCTCTATGACCCACCTCCCAGAATATTGGAAATAAAAGCAAAAATAAACAAATGGGACCTAGTTAACCTTAAAAGCTTCTGCACATCAAAGGAAACTATTAGCAAGGTGAAAAGACAGCCTTTAGAATGGGAGAAAATAATAGCAAATGAAGCAACCGACAAACAACTAATCTCAAAAATACACAAGCAACTCCTACAGCTCAATTCCAGAAAAATAAATGACCCAATCAAAAAATGGGCCAAAGAACTAAATAGACATTTCTCCAAAGAAGACATACAGATGGCTAACAAACACATGAAAAGATGCTCAACATCACTCATTATCAGAGAAATGCAAATCAAGACCACTATGAGGTACCATTTTACACCAGTCAGAATGGCTGCAATCCAAAAGTCTACAAATAATAAATGCTGGAGAGGGTGTGGAGAAAAGGGAACCCTCTTACACTGTTGGTGGGAATGCAAACTAGTACAGCCACTATGGAGAACAGTGTGGAGATTCCTTAAAATATCTGTCAAAGTTTTGAAAGTTTGAAATCTTAGCTTTTATCTCCAGCCTTAAATGTTTTTCTTAGGCATTTTCTTGATTTCAGGCCTTAAAAATGTGTGTTTATATACTTTAAATAAGGGACAAGTAAAATTTCCCTTTTACAGTCTAATAAAATGTTTTGCTGTGTAAATTTATTGTATGAGCATTATTGAAAATACATAATAGAATACATTGTGACATTTATTTTTATACTAAGACAGCAAAATCCAAATTATAATTATTTACTTACTAATGAAGATTTGATGGATTCATTTGTCATCTACTTTTCTAAACTTCCAACTATTTCTCATCCATTTGTTTTTTGCCAATAGTTCAGTCTTTCATTCAATCCCATTCTTCCTAAATTGAGTGATTCCAAAGTCTGTGTTAATAGCCCATCCAACACCATGACTTCTTGATTTCCAATACTTCTTGTCCTCTTCATTGCTAATAAATGACCCAGTTCATATCTAACACTAGTCATTAGGTTTACATTCTCATGTTTCATAACTGCTTCATCTCCAAAATGTCTAAGTGAAGTATCCTTTCTCCTACCACAATCTTGTCTAAAAATATATATATGTCTGCTGACTGTGGGAAAAGCAAGCCAACATTACTTCAGTTTCCCTTCAAGAGGCTGGTAACGTGATCCATAATATGGAAACTATGATTTGTTTCTTATGAGGTTTTAATTTTTCATGTATAAAAATAGCCAAGTCTGACAGCACACATGAAAACCTGCACTTAAATATTCGTTAAAATATTCTTAATTCAATCACAAATTTTTCATTAAAAATAATAGCAAAACATGTAAATACAACCAAAGCTGTAAAAATGGCCTCATGTCAGTAATTGATGAATCTTATAATTACATCTCTTTGAATTTAAGAAACATTTTATGCTATAAGCCACGACACTTTTTAAATTATCCATCACAAAACTTTAAATAATAAAAAATGTATAACCATATGGCAAAATCTAATCTAATTTTATCATTTGAATATATAATGTTTTCTCTCTGTTACATTTTCATGTATAATAAATATACATTCTTTTTATGCCATGGTGTATCTCATTCATGAGAATTTGCTTGACAAAAGTGAATCAATCTGCATTAGAAGAAATCAAATATTCTTTTATAATGATTGACTGTATTAATATTCAGTTTTTACAGTCCTGCAATCACTTACCACAGGCATCGTCTATGAAGACAGCTTAGATAAGAATTGTTCAAGTGATAATCCATGAGGCCCATTTTTAAATTTGAGTGATAAAACGTTCTCTTATAAACTGACAGGTTCACATCTATGTAAACAATTCCATTTAAAATAATTTATATATTGAGTTTACTTACTTGGATTTTATGTAAAATTTAATCTCATATTTGGAATTTGAAAAGTGTCTTTAGCTTCTTCCTTTTTTATTTTTCCAAATAAAGCAATTGATGCTAGCCTTACACAGCTATCACACTAGAAGCTTTTAAATCATTGGTCACATCTTTCTTCTTCTCATCTACTGCAGCTATTCAGTTATTAAGTTCTCAATTGCTATCTCCTCACTTTATTTGCATCCTTCCTTCCTGATGCATCTCTGCTACCACTGTCTACAAGTCTGCATCTCAATTCATCTATTTCAATTTCTTGTTAATTGGCTTGACTGCATTCAGTCCACTGACATAAACATTGACAGTGATCTTTCTATAATTCAAATCTGACCACTTACTCATCTATCTTAAAAACATTTGATGACTATACATCACCAGAAAAAACAGTTTGAATTTCTTATCCTGGAATCAGTTCAGTTCAGTCTCTCAGTCGTGTCTGACTCTTTGCCACCCCATGGACCGCAGCACATCAGGCCTCCCTGTCCATCACCAACTCCCAGAGTCCACCCAAACCCATGTCCATTGAGTCTGTAATGCCATCTAACCATCTCATCCTCTGTCGTCCTCTTCTCCTCCTGCTCGCAATCTTTCCCATCAGTGTCTTTTCAAATGAGTCAGCTCTTCACATCAGGTGGCCAAAGTATTGGAGTTTCAGCTTCAACATCAGTCCTTCCAATGAACACCCAGGACTGATCTCCTTTAGGATGGACTAGTTGGATCTCCTTGCAGTCCTGGCATAATGTAGTCTTAATAATCAGGCTTCATCTTAAGTTTGCCTCACAACTTTCTCTTCCCCCACTTATTAAGTAATTCTTACTTCAATCAAATTGAAACCTAAAGTTATTTCATAAAGTATTTCTCATAATTTGTAACAGATTTTAAATGTGTTGTTCTCTACCCCTATGTACTGTTTTCTCTATTAAACTTCATCTTTACATCACTGATGCCTTATGCTATATTCAAAATACATTATTTACTCATATATTCTTTGAGTATATTTTAGATAATTTCAAGGTTTCTACTTAAAATCTCTCTAAATTTTAGTTTACAGCAATATAAGGTATGTTTATTTATGTATCTCCTAGAACTGTATTGCAATATCTTTTGTATTTTAATTCATTTGCCAGTTTGTTTATTTTATAAAATTATACTTTTAAACAAAGAAATATGTGCAGTTTCTAAAGCTAAATATTAAAATGCCTTTAGTGATATGTGGCAGCCTTCACTTCTACTCTTCCTCAGCCTCAGATTCACTCTTTAGAATAGTATTTTCATCTGTTCCTCCTGCTGAAGCATCTTTGAAGTTTACATTCAAACTTCTGAATTATGTTTACAACACCCACTATTCTTAATGTACTAGCTATAAAAAGTATCTACTGATTTTCTCTACAGAAGGTGGGAATGAACACTGTGTACTTCATTCTCTTCTAGTCCTTCTGAAACAGGAGGGAAGGGGGCAGAGCATAACCTCTAAAAGAATGACATAGCCCTGAGGGTATGACATAAACTGGTTAGAACCAATATGGCAGAAGAATCAAGTTCCGGTAGATCTTGAGTCTGATTTAACTCTAATCGTAATGCAGTAGCATGCTAAATGACATATCCATGAGTGCCATAATAGTTCTGAGGCTGATCATAAAATGCCAAAATTGGGTAGTGGCCTAATTCCTAGAAATCCTGACCCTTCTTCAAAGTTGGAACAATCTTTCCATTCATTAGCCTATGGAATTATTCAGCCAATAAAAACTAACCACTCCATATTTTGGGGGCCTCTCTCCTTCTGAGATGGCCCCTACTCTGTCTAAGGAGTGTGTTTCTTGCCTTTTGAGACACACCACGTTCTGTCCATGGAATGTGTATCTCTTTATATAAATCCACTTCTGACCCGTTACTTTGACTCTCATTGAATTCCTTCTGTGATGAGTCACACAGAACCCCAGCTTCATTAAGTCCTGATACAAGGTGTGTGATCTCAGTGAAAGGACAGTGGGTTCAAGTCCCAATCTGGGGTTGGGCTGGGTTTGAGTCCCGATATGACTTGTGTGGTTTTATTTCCATTTTAAGAATAAAATTATTAATTCTTTTTTGTAAAGAATATAAATCCTCAAAAGTTCATTTACAGTTAATCTGTAATCAATAGTTTATTAGAATGTTAAGTCACTAAACTAATTATTTGTAATACTATGTTGAGTAACACTACCTGAAAATTTAAAAAGGTTTTAGTGTTGGCCTCTGAGTGGCTCAGAAGGTAAAGAATCTGCTGACAATGCAGGAGACCCGGGTTTGATCTCTGGGTTGGGATGATCCTCTGGAGAAGGGAATGGCAACCCACTCCAGTATTCCTGCTTGGATAATTCTAGCGGGCTGGCGGGCTACAGTCCATGGGGTTGCAAAGAGTTGGACAAGACTAAGTGACTAACACTTTTTCTTAGTTCTTCTTCTTCTGATAGCTACCAATATATACCATAAAACTTTCATGGTGACAGCATTAAAAACAAACAGTTTAATGTCTCTTTGGCATGAAGATTATTTTTAACTGAAAATAATCAAGGTCCAAAACACTGTGGAAGAAAATTTGACCTTCCTCCTGATTGCCTAAAAATGTAGATAAGAGGGCATGTTCTAGGAAGGGAAATGAAGTGAAGAGATAGTCATTCAGTCATGTCCAATTCATTGTGACCCCCACGGACTGTAGCCTGCCAGGCTCCTCTGTTGATGAAATTCTCCAGGCAAGAATACTGAAGTGGGTTGCCATTTCCTTCTCCAGGGGATCTTCCTGACCCAGGGATTGAACCTGGGTCTCCCGCATTGCAGGCAGACTCTTTACCGATTGAGCCACATAGCTACCACCATAGATAACAGTAGTATGGACTAGGTGTAGCAGAGAGGGAACCAAGTCTATTGTTAAAATTCCTCTCTTTGCCCTAATATCTTTGTGTGTATGTGCATGTTGAGTCTCTTCAGCCACGTCTGACTCTTTGTGACCCCATGGACTGTATCCCACCAGGCTCCTCTGACCTTTGGAATTCTCCAGCAAGAATATGGAGTGCGTTGACATGTGCTCCTCCAGGGGATCATCCCAACCCAGGAATCAAATCTGCATCTCTTATGTCTCCTGCATTGGCAGGTGGGTTCTTTACCACTATTGCCACCTGGAAAGCCCCATTATCTCTGCATAGTCCAACAAACATTTATATATGAAACTTTTGCTTTGCTACCTCCTTGTCAATTGTCTTCACCTCCTTTGAAATCTCAAATCAGTATCCTCTCTAGTCGTGAGTGCTATTATACGCTCAGTCACTTCATCATGTCTAAAATTTTTCAGACCCATGGACTGTGGCCTGCCAGGCTCCTCTGCCCATGGGATTTTCCAGGCAAGAATGCTGGGGTGGGTTGCCATTTTCTCTTCCAGGGGATCGTCCCAACTCAGGGATCTAACCTGTGTCTCCTGTGGTTCTTGCATTGGCAGGTGATTCTTTACCACTGAGCCACCTGGGAAGCCCAAGATGGTATTTAAAGTGAATTATTTTGCCATTTTTGAGAGTTATTCATTTGTCCTGGGTCCATCCCAAGTAGACATGTTATTGAGCCTGTGTTTTTTTTTTTTTTTTTACTGTTAATCATGTCAATTTAATTCTTAGATCAGCTGGAAGAACCTTGAAGGGTAGAGGAAAATTTCTTCCTCCCCAAGAGATACATATTGATGACTAAGGTACAGATTTGTGAGTGATTCTGATGCTATGGAATTTATAACTGTAAGTATAATTTGAGGTTGAAGTCACTTTTCTACAGGACATTTATATTTGATGATCAGTTGATTTTGTAATAATTTTGTTTCATTGAAAATGTTTTATAAATCCCCAGACAAATCTGCATGCATGCATGCTAAGTCACTTCAGTCGTGTGCGACTCTGTGAACCTATTGAGTGTGGCTGGCCAGGCTCCTCTGTTCAGAGCATTCTCCAGGTAAGAATATTGGAGTGGGCTGCCATGCGCTCCTCCAGTGGATCTTTCTGACCCAGGGATCAAACCCTGTCTCCTGCAGGTCCTACATTGCAAGTGGACTCTTTACTGCTGAGCCACTGGGGAAGCCCCAAACAAGTCTAGTGTTCATCAATTTTGTGTTTGCAGATTATTGTTTTTGTTTGGTTGTTTTCCATCTTGCATTTCAATCTGTCTTAATTCTCAGCTAGTAAAATGTTAAGCTATTTATAAAGTTGTCTTTCCAGACAATTCTGTTTATCCAGCTTACCAAATATATACTAATTCTCATATTCTATTTGCCTTATCTAATCTTTAAAAATGACAGTCTGTTAGAGGAAGATTGTGGTGGGAGAAGCAATGATATTTAATCTCATTACTACCACAATTCATCTTCTCAGACTCAATGTTCACAAATAGTATTCATCAAATACTCTTCCTTTTTCAGTCTTTCCCTCTCCCCAACTCCTTCTTTCTCCCCAATCCCCTGCCTTTCTTCTCTCTTCTGAGTCATTCTATGCAACTGTCTCTCTCTTCATTCTCTACTCTATCTAATATTATCTCTTTTCTTTATAAATGTTCAAACTAAAGCAAATTTAGTCCTTTATATGGGTAACATTTTTAGACATTTGTTGATGCTTGAACTCAAATTTATATTTTATTACAAACCACTACTTGCAGCATATTATAAATTACTGATTTATTTATTTTTGCAATAGAAATTTGGTTAAAATAATAGATCTGAAATCCTAGTGGAAGATAAGGTTATACTAACAGCTTCATGTTAATATTAGCTTTCTTTTCTTTAACACAGCATGGTCATAGGTTTCAAATGCATTTTGCTTTTGGCAATGCCAACTTTTACCTATCACTTTTGATTAAAAATCATGTGTCCCTTGTATATATGTGCCTGTGTACTTCATTGGAATCGTTGAGAAACATAGCTCCTATTTATATTTTGATTATTTCTTTTTTTCTGAATAATTTTGTTGAAAATTCCAGAGTAGAAAACTTAGCAGAGAAATAAACTTTTTGTTTTATATATTTCAGTGAACACGTTTTGGATCTGGATTCTTTTCTGCTTATGACAATAAATGCATGTTTTAGAATATGTACCTTCACTCAGTAATATACATATCTGAATTTATGCTTTATAATAAATTTTGTTTTATAAGAAAATTTCTCAATGCCCTCAAAAACATACAGATGACTTATCTCTCTTATCATTGTAAAAATGCAAAAATGACGAATAGTGAACAGGGGGAAGTTATTCTATTGCATAGCTTATTATTATAATAATTTCTGAGTATGTTACTGATATGAAATATCTCCCTCATCTTTTTACAGGAACAATAGAAAAAATGAAACAAAATATTTAAAGCCTTGGTAATAAAATCATAAGTGAATATAAATTTCCATGAAAATGGTCCACTTGGAATTAACTTTTAAGAAGTAGAAGATAAACTTTTAATTCTATTACTACAATTTTTAAATCTTTCATTTTACTTATAATGAAGCTTCATTTTACTGTAACCACTTTTATTAGTTCACTTTTTCAGGTTGTCAAAGGGCTTTAGAATATTTCTTTGTTTACTCTAAGGCTCAAGGGAAATGAACAGGGTTTATCATTACTTATTAAGGAAATGTACATAGAATTCCAGTTCAAAATGGTGATGTAGAAAGATCCTGAACTTACCTCCGCCTACAGATTCAGTGAATTTACAGCTACTTGTAGAACGATTTCCTTTGTAAAAATCAAAAGCCCTAAGAACTTGTGAGCAATTCCTTCACATTGGGCAAATGAGAAGGAAACCACATAAAAGCAGATATGAAAGGCTGAGACAAAATTCTTCCATAAACTCTACTCTTGTGATGATGGGCAAGCCACAGTTAGAAACAAATTCAAAACCTGGAGATTCTCTCTGAGGAACAAATTGTACTCCACATCAGGCACCTCAACTCAGAACATTGGCACTGGAGACACAAGCCCCCCAAACATCTGTCTCTGGAGATCTGTCTTGTGCCCAGGAGACCCACAGAGCTGTGATGAACTAAGAACCATGTTTAAAGGGTTTCTACACCATGGTCACTACAGCAGCTCTTTGGAAAGCCCCCAGACTTTTTATGAAAGAGGTTAATTTCTTAATTTTAAAGTGTTGGTCTGAGGGACAAGGGTCTTCTGGGATATACTTTGAGAATGGATATTGGTGAGTGCCATCTTTCTGTTCTGCCTTGCTAAAACTACTGTACACTTGTAATTTTTTTGTTTTCTTTTCAGTGGAGACCATCTTTCTGCTTCAGCCAGTAGGTACCATCTTCCATGTTCTCCTGCTGCCTTGTTAAAGCTGGTGAATGCCATCTTTCACACACCCTTTTCTGTTTTTCCTTCTTCTTTCTCTTTTTTTCCTTCTTTTCTTCCTTTTCTTTTAGCAAGTGCCATCTTTGTACTCCATCTCTGCTTTGCTTCAGCTAAGCAGAGCCATCCTTATGTTTACTTCCTATCACACTTCAGAGCTCAACTTTATTTTAGAGAGAGGTTTCTAAACATGTTTGGTGCCTCAGTTTTCATGCCTGGTGATTCAGTCTTTGCAGCTGCCACACAGGAGACATCCCTTGATTGATGGAACTGGATTCCAGGGGGGCTTGTATTTCTGGGTCCCATGGATGGTAACAATAAGAGAGTCAATTATTGGGAGACTACATACCCAGGGCACTGTACAAATATCAGACTGAAAAACATCCCAATATAACATTTGAAAATATTTATGCACGTAACACAGGAACAGCCAAATACATAGCACAAATATTCATAAATCTAAATAGAGAAGTAGATGGCAACTAAACAATAGTAAGGAATTTTATTTTATTTTTTTTCTTTTTTTCTTTTTTCTTTTTAATTTTATTTTATTTTTAAACTTTACAATATTGTATTAGTTTTGCCAAATATCGACATGAATCCGCCACAGGTATACTTGCGTTCCCCATCCTGAACCCCACTTAAATCAATGGATAGATTATCCAGATAGAAAATCATTAAGAAAATATACATCTTAAATGACACAGTAGACCAGGATATACAATTTTTTTTTTCAAGCACACATGGCACGTTTTCCAGGATACATCATATATTAGGTCACAAAACTAGTCCTAACAAATTTAAAAAGACTGAAAACATATAAAGCGTTTTTGACAATGATGACATGAAATTAGAAATCAATTGCAAGAAGAAAATTCACAAATATTTGGAAATTACACAGCAAATTTAATGAACAACTGATGGGTCAACAAAAACTGAAAAGAGAACAAAAATACACTGAGACAAATAAAAATGGAAATATAACTTACCAAAATGTGTACAGCAAAAATAGTTTTAAGAGAAGTACACAGAAATAAATGTCTACTTCAAGAAACAAAAACAATATCAAATAAAAAACTTATTTTTACAACTCAAAGAAATAGGAAAAGAAGAATCAATAAAGCCCCAAATTAGTAAAAGAAAATAAATTAACAAAGGTCAGAACAGAAATGAGTGAAATAGAGACAATAGAAAACATCAATGAAACCAAGAGCTGATTCTTCAAAAAGACAAGCAAAATTGATGTCTCTGCTTTTGAATATGCTGTCTAGGTTTGTCATAGCTTTCCTTTCAAGGTGCAAGTGTCTTTAAATTTCATGGCTGTAGTCACTGTCAGCAGTGATTTTGGAGCCCCAAAAGAGAAAATCTGTCACTGCTTCCACTTTTCCACTTCTATTTGCAATGAAGTGATGGGACCAGATGCCATGATCTTAGTTTTTTGAATGTTGAGTTTTAAACCAATTTTTTCACTTTCCTCTTTCACCTTCATCAATAGGCTCTTTAATTCCTCTTCACTTTCTGCAGTTAGAGTGGTGTCATCTGCACATCTGAGGTAGTTGATATTTCTCCCAGCAATCTTGATTCCAGGCTGTGATTTGTCCACCCTGGCATTAAGCATGACATCAGTGGTGAATTCCACCAAACATTCAAAGAAGAATTAATACTATCTTTGCAAACTCTTCCAAAAGAAATAGAAAAAGAAGGAAACTTCCAAATTCTTTTTACAATGTCAGCATTACCCTGATACCAAAACCAGACAAGGCCTTCACAGAGAGAAAAAAAAAAAAAAAATCACAGGTCTTTCTTTGATGAACATAGACACAAAAATCCTCAACAAAATATTAGCAAACTTAATTCAGTGATGCATTAAAATATTATATGCCATTGCCACTTAGGATTTAATCTGAGAAGGAAGAATTGTTCAACACCCACAATTCAGTAACTAAAGGACAAATCAAGATAATCACAATGCAAAAAAAAAAAAAAATAGAATTCAACAACCAGTTATGATAACATTACTGAACAAAGTGGGTAAGAAGCAAATGCACCTCAGCATAATAAAGACCATATATGAAAAGTCCACAGTTAACATAATACTTAGGGTGAAAATCTTAAAGCTTTTCCTCTAAGACCAATAACATGACAAGGATGCAACTCTCACCACTTTTATGCAGCATAGAACTGGAAGTCCTAGCCAGAGTAATTAGTTAAGACAAAGAAGTAAAAGGCATACAAATTGGAAATAAAGAAATGAAACTCTTAATATTTGCAGAAGACATCATATGTTATAAAGAAAACATTAAAGAGTTCACCCAAAAAGTGTTAGAACTAATCAAGAAATTCAGAAAAATTGCAGGATATAAATCAATATATACAAACCTATTTCATCATGCTCCCTGACTTCAAACTATATTACAAAGCTATAGACATCAAAATAGTATGATATTGGCATTAAAAAGATACATAGATCAATGGAACAGAATAAATAGATAGACAAAAAATAAACCAATGTATATATGGTTACTCAGTTTACTATATAGATGCCAAAAATATACAGTGGAGAAAGGACAGTCTTTTCAATAAACAGTTCTGGGAAAAATGGACAGTAATGTTTAAAAAAAAAAAGGACAGTAACATTCAAAAGAATGAACTGGATCTTGGATTGTACAACATTGTACAATCTTGGCTTGTACAACATACACAAAGACTTAACTCAAAATATATTAAGAGCTTAATTGTAAGATCTGAAAACATAAAATGACTAAAAGAAACCATAGGTGGTAAACTCCATGACACAGGTCTCGGTGATATACATATATATATTTTACATTTGATACCAAAATTATAGGAAAGAAAAAGCAAAATTCGAAAAGTGGGACTACCACAAACAAAAAGTTTTTGCACAGCAAAGGACATTGTTAACAAAATGAAAAAAAAAAAAAAAAAAAAAAAAACAACCTTCAGAATGAAAGAAATGTTTTCAAATCACACATCTAATAAGGAGTTAGTATTCAAAATATATAAAGGATTCATATGACTCAATACCAAAAAATAAAAAATATGATATTAAAACAGGCAGAGAATCTGATTAGACATTTTTCCAATGAAGATCAGA